>NC_065535.1:4328333-4946666 GCF_932294415.1 Quercus robur
ACAGAAAGAGTACTGGTTACAGAAAATTCAAACTTCTGAGAACATATTAGAAAAATCAGAAGCAAATGGAAAAATGACATCATGCGGGACATCATGAAACATGAATATTAAAGTCCTCTAATTGGGTGCATCAACTCTTGCAGGGGTATCTACACATTTTTTTACTTCACATAGACGTGTTGCACTTTTCCTCCTCAAAACACAAGTAAACACCTGTCATCAATGATAGATAGCACAATGTTGCCTATTGTTAGTATTTTGATTTTCCACAAAATTAACCACCACTTAGGCATCAATTTCTATTGCTATGGTCTCCATCTGAAAGGCCAATTGAAGCTCATCTGAGAGACCATAACTCTGCCAGAGCACTAGTAGTGACACCAATAGCTCTGGAATAACCTCATACCTATTGCTAACCCCAGGTAACTGATGAAGAAGCATAAGAATTGAGTTTGACTAGTTCGTTTTATCCATTTGATCCAGGGAATTGACTTTTGATAGGTCACAATACAGCATAACTGAGCAACATTTCTGAAACACTGAGAATGAAGGTTTTGATCAATCTCATAGTGTTGAAAGGTAATATGGTTCCTATGGATCCAAAGAGACTAGACACCAAAAGAAGAAAAAAAAAAAAAATCAGGGAAGTGTTGGGTATACACTTGTGAGTGGAAGCCCCATATGATAAATAAGTTGAGGAACTAATTTAACATAATTGGACCTAAACTTATAAGTGTTTTTAGGTTAAGTGACCTCAAGTAGAGTCATCTCAAGGTGTTATCTTCCTAACAAGTTAACCAATGAATTGAAGAGGGACCTAAACTCATAAAAGTACTTGTATATCACTACACCATCAATACAATCACTATCTCTTTTCAATTAGCAAATTGGTGATAAGGCAAAAATTACAACTTGAATAAACAATAGTATCTTGATATTCACAAGAAAAGAATTGTAGGGAAAAAAAAATGTATAAAACGAGTTGAATACAGAAAATAACAAAACAAAAGTGTCCGCAGTCTATGAAGCTGTGTTATTTATCTGCAATCTCTCTGGAAATGAGCAAGCCACTTGAGGCCACTTGAGGTTGCATAAGATCTTATTTGACGATGAACAGCAAAATGTCAAACTCCAACTTAAGTTGATTTTTGAATCTCTCTGGAACTCATATATATTCTGCAAACCCATGTGACTAACAAAATCAATGCATCTATAATCTAATGCACCAAAACCCAATGTGTCTTCTTGTCACTGCATTGCATCTGAGGGTCTTCCACTTTCTTCTAAGACAATCTCAAAAAGTTCAACTTCACCCTCATGGTCAGAATCTTTTGTATGTCTACTAGTTCCATTTTGACTGCCTCTGATTGTGTATGAATTAAAGTAATTTGAGTCAAATTTCATTGAGAAAAGATCTGTGCTATCTTCATAGTCTATGCCACTAGCTGGAGAATTTAGAGGAGGTTGAATGAAGCAAGGATTTGGTGTCCTCTGTGCATTTGCAGGCCCATATTTGAAGACACTTTGGCCCATATTAACCAGAACCAAAATGTCAGTGTTTGCTGCTAGAATTGGATATAATGGAGTCCCAAATTCCTCAGACTTGCAATGGACTACATGGACCAGCTCTGAATCTACTGTGAAAAACACCTTCTTCTGCTTAGGATGAAACCCACAACCAATCACCTTATCTGTTCTTCCCCATTCTGCTTCTTCGGATTCGAACACAAGTTTGATTCCTGAAAAAGGAAACTGTTAGAATAATAATTAAATGATTAAATTCACTCTTTCCTGACGGCTCAAGCTTCTGAGACAATTGATAATCTATTACTGACTAAACTTATTAAAGTATTCTTTAAAAGAAAAGTCAGATAGCAAAGCGACTAAAGAAACAAGAAAATTACTGTTAATTTCAGAAATTTAGGCAAGAAAATAATATAGCAATAATATGAATGGAACCTTCTTTTTTGGGTCAGCAGCTCAAAAACTACTTCATATACACGAAAAATGTTGGCACGATAAGGTGGGTCAAAGATTAGAAAAAGCAGCATCAATTATTCCATTTCATATAATTTATGATCATGTGACCATGTCATATAGTGGACCTTTCTTTTTGTTGGCATTTTAGGTCTAGGGTATTCCTTGGTGGGTGGCCACTTTCCCATTTCTAATGCAGTGTGATAACAAATTAATCGCTAATAGTGAATTGCTATTATGTTCACTATCCATGAACATTCCCAAAAACCTGGTTGTATGCTTTCTGAAATATTGTAACTGCAAGTTCAACAAACTAGGCTTGTTTGGGAGGGGACAAAGGAATGAAATGAATTGAAAGGGATTTTCAAGAAAATTTTATTTATTTTTCTGTTAGAATTAAGTAGGAAAAAATGGAATGGTTAGAAAGGAACGTTCATTTACTTCAATTCCCTTTTAAGGGCTTTTCTAAACAGTGGGAGGAATACTCATTCCTTTAATGAAATGAATGCAAAAATATAGATTTTATTCTATTATGAAAAAAGACAAATAAAAGATGAATGGTATAATAGTAAAATTATATATTTCTTATATTTCTGTTACTGTACTTTAATACCAAACATAGACCAAGAAAGTAGAATTTACCTTCAAGATAGACAGAACCATTGGAGTTGAATCCAATGCTTCCTGGATAGCTGCCTGGAAGTTTTGATGGAAGAGAGCCTCCTGCAGTGAGCCCCAAAGACAGCTTCACTGCTTCGCCACCTTTACCACTTTCTTCAATGTCAACCTTCAACTCTTCAAACTTGTTAACTCTATGACTACTGCTTGTAACATGGACTAAAGATTCTGAATAATTAGCTTTTCCATTCAAATTCTCTTGTATAAGTTTAGTCTTCTCACCTTCTTTAGCCTTGCCTACCGATTCTTTGTCATCGCCATGAGAAAACAAAATTGTGATTTCAAAATAAGCTTCTTGAGGAAAAGCAATATTATTTCCCAAAGAAGGACCTGGTAAAGGCAAAGCTGTTCTAATTACAGTTGTAGCAGTTGTGGAAGGTTGGCTTAGACTCACTCTCTTTAACCCTGAATTGAACCTTATCTTTTGCATGTATTCCACTGATCCTGGACAAACTTCCCAGCTTATTTCAGCCTCAGTTTCATTCCTTTGATCACCAACAGCGCATAAACCCAGCAGTGATGTTGATCTTGTTGATGTGTTGTTGTCCATGAAAGCAAATTGAGACCATCCATTCTCAACAGCATCGGTAATGAGTGATGGATTATCACCCCAACTGAACAAAGGTTTCACCGAAACCCCACGTTGAAAAACATGATTCCCTCTTCTTCTAGCTTCTGAATTATCAGGTTGATGATGAACACTAGCTCTTGAAACATTATTCCCAATCCCAGTTGCTCGAAAACTCGGAACGCCTAACGTTTCTACAACTTCTTTACGTTGTCTGCAACGACACCACCTCCAAACCAAAAGAACAAGAAGGGAAGTAAGAACTACGATGGACAAAGCCACCACTGTAACTTGTATCCATCCAAGCATCTCTCAACTTTAGCTCCTCCAATTTTTTTTTTCTCTTTTTTGTTCCTTCTCTTAGGCTTTGAATGGTACTAGTTTGGATTAGATAAGAAGAGAGGAATTTGGAGAATTTTCGTGGGAATGAAAAGTTTAAGAGACAGGCAGGCGTGGACTAGGACCGATTCAAGAAAGGCAGGAGAGCGTGGTGTGAGAAAACGATAAAGGTGTCAATGGCAAAGAAGATATAGCAATCTTGTGTTTGAAGAGATGTGGGATTAATGTTTTTCAATACAATAGAAGACTTTTTATTGGGTCTAATTCTTTTTGATGTGATACTTGAACCGACAGACTTGCCTCATTTAAAATACGCGTTTTTTGATTCATTTTTAGTTTCGAAGGTAAGAGGGACAAGAGGGGTATTTTTGTTTCATATATAAGCAATTCTAGAATCTAAAATGTCAAATTCGAATTGGGGGCTTTTCATGTTGTTTTTTTCTTTCCTATTTTGTTGTCTGACAGTTGGGTTTGATGAGGGGACAATGAGACCATTTGGAATACCGCCAAGCCGGCAAAGAGGGAGGCTGTTAAAAAGTGAAAAAGAAGTGAGATGTTGAAAAACAGAGGAACATGAAATCTTTTTGTTGTATGTGCTGGTAGTTATTTGTCTCACTGACCATAATCAAATGCTATATTACCTTTATTGTTGGTCTCAGGTAATGTGAGAAAGTATGGCTTGCAACAGAGGTACTAATCACTCAGGTTCTTCTCAAAAATAATAAAAATCACCTGGATTATAAGTCAATGAGTGAATATCATGTAGGCAGTTCCAAATTCTCAATTAGTTAAACTGGTAAAGTTTGTAATTAAGATTTAATTTATGCTCCTTTGTCATAGTTTATCCCACGAGATCCTCTCCATTTCGTTGTTAAGATTTTATTTATTTAAATTTAAAGTGATACATCGGTTTTAAATAACGCAACACTTTGATACGCTATTTAGTTTTATAATAGACTGCCTAATTATCAAAGTTCAAAACCCTTGAGTAGAAAATAAAGCAATTGTAACATGAAGTAAAAAGGGGCATTTAGGATGAGTCGAGAAAATATCAACAATTAACATTTCAATGAATTAGAGATTTGAATCGAGTCCACTTTATCTCTTAAATAAAACATCAACAAAATATATTCCATATAAGAGATTTGTCTTTTTAGAGATGAACTCTGGTTAGACAAGCCAAGTTGAGTGAGAAGTGGATAAAACTATGACATGTATAGCTGCGTCATCTTGTTAACAATAAGGCTATTTAAAGGTTTAAATTAGTGACTTGGGTTTATTTATAACTATCCGATTTAACCTGTAGTGATAACTTTACTAAAGCAAGGGCTTAACATGTGTTTTTTTATGCAACATTATTGGAAGGATCCATTGTCCATAGACATTCAAACACAGAGAGTCTAACTTTTCTTTCTTTCCTTTCTCTCCCTCTACCCCCTCTTTCTCTTTTTATATTAATACTTGTTTGGATCAAATATTTTTTATTCAACCTATGTACTTGTTCTGATTTTTCTTTATTGTGGCAGTGGCAGTCTCCATCTATCTAAGTTGGAATGAACTGATTTTTTGTTTCAGGATGGAAGCACTCTAATTATTAGAAAAGGAACTTCCAGAGACTAAATAAAACTAGGAAAGAAAGTGGAAGTTTTCTGCATACAAATTCTTACAAATAAAATATACTTAATCTTTATTTTACTAAAAAACATACTGGGGTCCTAGTCATTGGATATGATGCATCCATGCCAACTCAGATTTCAAAAGAGCAATTCAACTATAGCCCACCATAGTTGGTTACTTAATTCTTATCTTTCATCATCAAGTATGGAATAAAAAATAGAAAGAGTAATCATCTAAATAATTAACAATCATCCCATTACCAATAATCTTGATAAAAATAATATATACAATTAAAATGCTCCATTCGGCCCTTGTATTGGTAGTAGTTGAGAAAGAAGTCGGTCTCATAATTTGATTGATAATTGCCATAAATCAAGGAGCATATCATTAAAACGATAAAACCAAAAGGAAAAGGATTCTTAATTATGCAAAAATGCAAAAGAAAAATGGGTCACAAGACTCACAACAAAAACAAGATTCCATATTTGTCCTAATATAATGGTGAAGCACTGGTGTTTCAGGTATAGGTTTCGATTTTTGTCATATGTGAGTAATGATGAAATTAAAGAAAACCAAACCATGGTTATGGAGATATGAATGGCTGAAATTGAAAAGGAACTTATTCAATGCCTTAATATTCTATACCTGTACCCAATGCAGTAACAATTAATGCCGTCCAAGTTGTTTAGGAACAAACAAAATGCACCACTAAAACCAGATAAGATGTATGACAAAAAGATGTCCATGGATTAGCAAAGTAAGTCAATTAGGAAATAATGACCCCCCATCCCCTCCTAACAGTTAAAATGACTTTTAAACAAAGCAAAAGAGAAAGTGAAGAAAGAGCAAAAAGTAAAAAGTCACCATTGAGGGATTATCATCTCTGCAAATATTAAAGGATTTGATGGCAGAATCACCAGGCAAAACCATCCAAGTAAGAGCTCATTCATCTTAATGTGTTCCTCATTTTGCAGACAGAATCCTCACAAGGAATTATTGGCTGTAGAGTTGCCTAAAAGCCTTTATTAGTTCATTGGTAAACGGATAAAGGCAATTACATGTCATTAAACGTGGAGGTTGCGTCGGCACATAGTATAAATTTGTCAAAAATTCAAAATTAACCCTTTCACTTTCAGCATTTTTCATTTTAGTCTTTTAACTTTCAGTTTTGTCATTTCAGTTCTGTAATTTTTAATTTTTATCAATGCAAGATTCCATTAGAGCTTAGTTAGGGGCTGCCATTAAGGGTTCTGAAATGACGTCGTTTTGCCTTCTTATTCTTTTTTATTTTTTTTATAAATTTCAGAATTAAAAAAAAAAAATCTGAAAAAAAAGAAAAGAAAACATGTCCCCCTTCCCTTGAAATAAAAACAAAGAAGTGAAGGGGAATGACGACGTCGAGTTCATGTGGACGTGGTGGAGGCACTATATCGTTTTCCTCAGACAATATTTGCCCCCACACTTTTGTTACTAAAGGGATATCGCAAATTTGTTTCCAGGATACAACCAAGATGTTGGGTTCTACAGATAGCAATTCTGGAGAATCACCACATGATTTCTTGTGTTTCTCTCCAACTTTTGATTTTGTGAAGTTAGTTTTTCAAGAGAACATAAGCCTCTATTTATACTCATAGGGTTATGTTTTATGAAAAGGCACGTATGGAGAGTTAGTTATTTTTTCATAATATGGTTATCAAAGATTGAAACCTCTTCAACCTTTCTGAATAGTCACTAGAAAATTCTGCAGAAAATTCTAGAAAATTCCAGAAAATTTAGATTTCAAATTTTCACTTAGAAAATTCTAGGACTTGAATTTTCACTTTATGAAACCATATTCTCCAAACTCAACCATCATTATTACAACCTATTCTTGTATATACCTATATATACAATAGTTTATGTACTTGTTGTGAATGACGGTGGCGGTGATGCGACTGAACCGGTGGCTACACTTCATGTGGTCCAAGAAAGTGCGTTTGAATTCTTCGGAGTATCCTTCGACGATTCGGGTTGGGTTTTGGCCGAAAACCTCCATCTGACGCTGGTGGCTCTCGCTCATACAGTGGCATTTGAAACCGTTCTTGTCGCGACATTGCTTCTGACACATCTGGCGATACCATCAGAGCTTCTGGAGCCCCTTTGCTTTGATTCGATTCATGATTGCTTTTGGCATTGGGAACTTGTTCTTCCCCATTGAGATTTGTAGCTGTGTTGAACTGTGATGGATTTGATTTTCTTTGCCTTCAATGGCGGAATCGAAAATCAACAAAGAAACCCTAAAATCCTAATCCCCAATCAGGTTCCAAGAGAGGAAAAAAAAAAAAAAAAAAAAAGAAAGAAAGAAAGAAAGAAAGTGAAGGAACAAATCCTATGGTTTTTGGAATCATACAGTACTGTTTTTGATTTCAGGCAAGGGGAATGACGGCAAAATGACATCATTTCAGTACCTTTAACGGTAGCCTCTAACTGAGCTCTAGTTAGAGGACTGAAATGACAAAACTAAAAGTTAAAAGACTGAAATGAAAAAAGCTGAAAGTTAAAAAGTCAGTTTTGAATTTTTGCCTATAAATTTTTATTGTGGCAAGTAAATTTATTTATTTTCTTATATAATTGAATACAATGCAAATTCACACATGACTGATTAGGGCTATCCAAGCAACCCGAAGACCCCGCCAAACCGACCAAACCAATCGAACTCGACCCATCATGGCCAAATTCGTCACTTTCGACGGTCGATGACAGGTCCTAACCTCTGAAACCCAATTCCGACAAGTCGAGTGGCGGGTTTTGGTCTCAAAAACTTGAGCCACCCGATCCAACTGACAAATGCTAAAAAATAGAAGCCAAAATTACCTAGATCCAGCAACTTTCTGGTGTTCCTCAATTTCGATTCGGTGGCATTTGCTCAGATTCACTCAAATCCGGCCAAGATCTACTCTCCTTCTTCGTCAAATTTGCTAAAATCCGACAATATTTGGTTAGATCTGACTCAGATCTCCTTAAATTTGGCTAAATTAGGCTCTGATCTACTCAAATCCGACGATATTCCATTAGATCCAGCGCCTTCAACTCAGATCGGTGAAGATAGAACTTCTCCTCTGCCTGCCATCACTCATCATCGGACTCAACTGAACCGACCATTCACTCCCCTGAGCCCGGCCAACTCGATCTGTGGTGGTCGGCAGTCGGTTGCGGGTGTGTTTTTGTTCCATCCGACCTAATCGGGTTGAGGCCAAAACCAACCTAGACCGACCCGTGGACAATCCTATGACTAATGACATTTCAATACTTAATTTATTTAAAATTTTTGGAATAAATTTATTTATTATTTTTGAGTGAGTACTAATAACCAAATAAAGACTAGAAAAAGTTGCATTCCACTCATTGCAGTTGTGCCAAATGGACACTCTCTTAATTTTTTCACTCAATTTTATGTGGACAATTACAGAAATTAGGTCTTTTTGTAGTTGTACTTTGATTATGTAATGTATTATAGACCCGGTTTAAAATACTAGTATTATTATTTTCTTGTATATTCTAATAAGTATTACTGTTTACTAAAAAAAAAAAAGTGAAACTCTATAGCCAAAAGTTTTCAAGAAATTTAAAATACTGCCCAATTAAAAATCTTAACACCAAAAGCTTTAGAAATTTATAAATAATTTTTTATTTTATATTGTAATCATTTACAACAATTTATTACATTAATAATAAACGTGGTGTCACACGTTGTGTTTACATTAGTGTAACTTAAAGTAAGCATTATATATCGTCTGATGTGCTTTTGTCATATGACATATTATAAGGAGGGAGTCTAGTCGCATTGGGTAGGAGGGAAATTCGCCAATACTTAAGTCAGTAAAGAGACTTTTCCCCTCAAATATAAAATTTTAAGAGACTTTATGTAGAGAGGAGAAAAAAGATGTAATTCTAAGGTTATTTTTTTCATACCTGCTTTGGTGATTATCCCATTTAATTCACCCCCTTAGTTCAATGGTACACTGAACTTCCATATGGAGAAAGAACTTCCATATGGAGAAAGAGATGACTCTATTTGTCGAGGCTCAACGATGGGGCTTTTTGCGGCCTTGTTGTCTTGTTGACCTAACATGTCACTAATCCGAGTTGCCATGTCACTAGCCCGAACTATTAGTCTAAGTGAAATTATTAACATAGTTTGCTATTAGTCTAAGTGAAATTCTATGATTAAAGTTTAAAGAAATTTAAAAAACTATTTCAAGAAATACAAATAGAGTCGTTATTTAAAAATAATAATAATAATAATAAACTGCTAAAATTTTCTGTTTTGATGAAAGTTTGGTCTTACCTTATTTGGCATCATTTATCATGCCATTTTTCCTGTATGTTTCCTCTATACCTTCTTTCAATTGCACTTTCAAAGTTGCAAACTATGCATTCCTGGCAAGAGAACATCTCTCCTCCATAACATTATACTTCTTTTTATGTTAAAACAACCTTCAAGTTGTTCAATAAACAAAGGTTCTGGTCTCCAAGAGGCAATAGCAATGACTCATGGCTTAGTGGGATGCATGACAGTTTCGCACACGGTTCACATTTCATATATAAATAAAGTCCATATCTTAATCCAATGAAACAACATCCCCTCAAGTCTCAAATCTATAAATTATGGCCTAAAAAAATTTCCAAGCTTTCTGGCTCCACCAATTTTGGATCCCAATCAAATTAAATAAAACCTGATTTACGTGTTTTAAGACTCTCAGTCCGCACATATTAATAGACAGGTTTGAAAATGAATATTCTGAACAAACAAAAATAGGCACGAGTAAGGAACATTCTGACCAAATAAATATGAGTTAGAATTGTCACGAAATGTTCCTTACTCGTGCCTATGAAGAAAAGAGTAACTTATCAAGTGAACCAAATTGCACAGAGTTTGCATCCAACACTATGAATCATAATAAGAGTCAGATTCAAGATATGATTAACAGCACGATGTCCTGGGCACCATAGGCAAGAGCAATATTCCATGTCCTGTGGGATGTAAAACTTCCCTAACCACCACCACCACCACCACCGCTGCATCTTTTACTACACCGCATATACATCACATCACAAGTAGGATTAAATGTACTTAAAATAAGCCACAACATAATTATAATCATTATGCAAGATAAAAGAATATATATATATATATATATATAATCAATCTAAAAGTTGAAGTGTAACATTTATAGCATTTCAGTTTATTTGGTCTAGTTCGGTCCATTTCAGTCTATTTGGTCCACATTGTTCTATTCCAGTCCATTTCAGTCTACTTAGGTCTATTCTATCCATTTCAGTCCATTCGTTCTATTTCGGTCATATTCGGTCCACTAGGTCTACCTTTCGATTATCTTGGTATATTCGGTCCACAAGTTTGAGTTTAGAGTACCTATTCTTAGACATGGCAAAACGGGTCAGGCCCGTTTGACCCGACCTGTTTGACCCGTAACCCGATTGACCCGTTTAAAAATGACCCGTTTTGACCAATGACCCGTGACCCGTTTTGACCCGCGACTCGATTGACCCAACCCGAACTCAACCCGACCCGCCCGTTTTGCCATGTCTACCAACGTTGAGTAGATTGAGATTGAGGTGTAATTTTTATAAAATATTTACTTATTCTCCTATACTTAATATGTTATGTACTCCATTATAGTTTATCATTCTTTACTTGTCACCTTCATTTTCTCTTCCTACTTTAAATAGATCGAAGATTATACCAAGATTAGTTTCTAGAAAGCTGGAACAAGAGTTGCACCAAATTTGGGTATCAAGTCAAGTGTTTAGTAATAGTTGGTAACAATATCACTAGTGAGAATCTAATCACAGTTAAGAAACTCATAAACAATTGATAGATTGCATTTATTTAAAAAAAAAAAAAAAATTGTTTGAAAAATATGGGTCAACTCAACCCGACTCAACCCACGACCCAATTGACCCGCAACCCGATTGACCCGTTTAAAAATGACCCGTTTTGACCCGCGACCCGCAAACTTGATTGACCCGACCTGAACTGCCCGTTTTGCCACGTCTACCTATTCTAAATATGAATTTATTGAAAAAATATAGATCTCCAACTCGTTTTTTCAATATATAAGTAACAAGAACAAGAATTATGTTAGGACATATGTGATTCAATGTTATGAACATATGTCAATATTTTATCTAATTGGCTAATCATTTGATAAAACGCACTTTACTTGTAGTTGGGTAGATCTAGAATGTGTTTAATACTTCAAAAAATAAGGTTTCAAGTTCAAGTGTTAAAGCCATGCAAGTCTGTTCAAGAAACAAGTGAGAAAGTACTGGATTTTAAAGCTCGACAGCTAGCATCTATTGAGATTTAAAAGCTGCTGAAACTCATGACTCAACAACTAGCTCGATAGATGGCTATCTATCGAGGTTTATGAAACTCGATTTTTCAGAATTGTTTTTCATCCAATCTGTGAGTATGTGTTTAGGTTTTTTTTTCTCACAACCCTAAACATATATAAGGATTATTTTAAGGGCCGTAAAAGGTTGCACAGTTGCACAAGTGTGAAGTAAAGTCTTGTTCATGCAAAATTGTGACCAAAGACAGAATTTGCCCTAGTTCATCTTTTTCTTAAAGAAGTTGTTGTGTTTGAAGGAGCTTCTTGATTTTCATCGTATGATGAATTGAAGAACTTTGCAGCCAACATTCTTCTCAAGTTGGTGATTAAGTCATGTACTGAGATTCACGCAATTGGTTAGTCACGTACTGAGAGCCGTGCATTGAAAAGGAGAGATTGTTACTACAAAACAAGTCCAATTCGGTATTGGGGTAAGGATTCAACTGTAGATTGGTATAAGGTACTGAGATTCCTTTACTTGTAACCGCTTGTTTTGATAATAGTGGATTCTCGGGAGTGGTGACTTTAAAATCACTAGGTGGGATTTTTGTTGTGTAGGTTTTTCCCATTTGTAAACAAATCACCGTGTCAATTTATTTTTTGTTGTATTTAGTTTAATTGGTGATTTGTTTGTGTTGCCACGCGTTTTGTATGTTAATTAATAAACTTGGCTAATTAATCAATTAATTTATCACAAGGGGTCAATACATTTTTGGCCTATCAAATTATAACAAGTGATACATTATTGGAAGTTTAAAACTTTAATTGGAACCCTTAATATTACATTCTTGAGGTTTTTTTTTTTTTTTTTAATTTTTTTTAGAATAACATTCTTGAGAATTCAATTTAATGTATTAAAGGCCAAAAAAAAAAATCTCCCATTTTAGTATAAACCCTAACCCTAGAATTTATAATCTCTAGTAATTTGTTAACCAGTTGCTATTTTGATGAATTGATTATTCAAATCTTCAATTTGGGTCCTCAATTCCACCCTTTAATAATCAATGGGAAAAAAAATACATCTATAACAAAAAATCCCCAAATCGATTTAAGGATTTACCCTAATTCCAACTACAACTAGAACAATAATATCTAACTAAAATTAAACCACAAATATAAAATAATATGCATGATTAATTTCATGGTAGTGTTTGATTGAATAAAATGATGAAGGAACTAACATAGATGATTTTTTCAACTGCCATATAATGGGTTAAAGAAAAATTCCTCCAAATCAGTTTGGAACTAAACTTTTACCTTACCAAAATTAGGCCAAGATAATGCTTGGGAGTCGGGACCAGGCAATATGAAAGGCTAGGTTAATAAGGAAGCCAATGAGCCCATTAGGCTTTTCCAGTTACTCGAAAGCCTATCCCAATTAGATGACAATTCTTAAAACTACCCACATGTATTATTTAAATAATTCACATAATTCATTAAAAATGATTTGTGACCAAAACTACACATAGATGATCTTTTTCAACTACCAAAATTCCTCTAAATCAATTTAGAAATAAACTTTCTCCTTACCTAAATTAGGCAAAGACAATGCTTAAGACTGGGCAATATGAAACGCTAGGTTGATAAAGAAGCCAAGAAGCCAACAAACCTACATGCCAAAAGAAAATGGGTCAGGTTGGCTCAATTTGACCGACCTTTAAGAGCGATTAACATAGAGTGAACTAGGCCTGTTCAAGAATTCACCGGCGCCGACAAAACCGCCCGAAACCGCGCCGATCCGATCGCTGATAGCTCCACCGAAGGTTCCCGGTGTGATGATCGGTAGGCTTTTTCTGTTACCGAAGTCAGCCGGTGCGGTGGTCGTCAGCAAGATCTGCAAATCGAAGAGAAACCGAACCGAACCGATATATATATATATATATATTTAAGTTATGCATATATAATATATAATCATTCATCAGTTGAGAAGGAGAGAGAGAGAGTACCGGTTGCAGTTTGGCGTGAAACTAAGAGAACTAAAGGAAGAAGAAGGAACCATTTAAATTAGAACGACGCCGTTGCATTTTTTTTTTTAAATCTGATTCACAACGACGCCATTTTGGAACCATTTTAAAATTTTACTATCAAGTTCAAAACAGCGTCGTTTTAGTGTCAGAATTAAAAAAGAAAAAAAAAAAAAGAGGAGGTTGACGTCCACTCGTCCTTATCAAAAGAAAATTTTAAATAAAAGAAGAAGTTAACATGTGTGAGGCTATGTGTGTGTCAAGAGGAATGGTACTCTGAAACTTTGAGTGGTCTTGTTTAAGTAACTCAGTGTCTCCCACTTGCATTGTTTGAAAAAAAATATATTAAAAAAATAAAAAGAATGTTGTGGCCGAATGGGTTAGTGTGTTACAGCCATGCCACTTGCGTTTTTTGAAAAAAAAATATTAAAAAAAAAAAAAAAAAAAGGATGCCTGTCAATGATGGAGTCAGTTTGTGCAAGATTTTTTTTTTTTTTTTTCTCTTTTGATCTCAGCCACACGAGTCTTTTCTCCTCTACTCAGCTGCTCTCATTTTTCCTCTTTATTCTTTAGACTCTGCTCCTCTCAAGTCTCAAACTCTCTCGCCTCTCAGACTCAGAAGAACTCAATCATTCATTACTCATTAGCTAGATAGCTTTTAGCTACCTTCATTTCTCTTCCAAACCCTAATCCCGCCGAACAAACATTAGTTTTTCCCTCTCAATCTCAGACTCTCACCCAACCATTTTTCTCTTCTTTTTTTGCTCTCAGTTAGCCACATAATCATAATGTTTCTTCCAAACCCTAATCTCGTCGAACAATTAGTAGTGTTTCCCTCTCAATCTTAGATTTTCAGGCTCCCACCAACCATTTTTCTCTTCTCTTTTGCACTCAGCCACATAATTTTTTTTCTATACCCTAATCCCACCGAACAAAAAGTAGTTGTTCCCTCTCAAATTCTTAATCTTAGGCTCCGACCTAACCTTCCCCTATTTAAGAACACAAGCTCTCAGTCTCACTCTCAAGACTCATCTCTGATTCTCAGTCTCAGTCTCTCACAAAGAAAGACCTTCCTCTCATGGTCTCACGAAATTCCTAATATCTAAGAGGCTAAGACAGTCAATCTCCTTTTCATCTCTGTTCTCCACCGTGGCTCTGCCACTATGTAGTTCTGTCTTTGGTAACCCTAATCCCTACTTTGTTTTAGTTTTATTTTATGCTCACTAATGTTTCTTGTTGATTCTAATTTTTTTTTTTTTTTGGTTATTTTCTTGTAATATCAGGAGTAATTTAAAAGATTCAGCTTCAGCCTAGTAAAGGAATAAATCTCGAAGGCTTAAATAGTTCTGAGTATTTTCTCATACTATTTATATTTGTTTTGAGTTCACAATTTTTTTTTCTTTTTTGTTTGATTTTCTTTTAAGGATTATTTTTTATTTTGTTTTCAGCTCACCATGTTGTGTCAAACTTTCATGTTTGTGTTTGATTTTGCTTTTAGTTTTAGTGTTTTTTTTTTTTTTTTTAAGGTTCACTCATGTTGTTTGCTGTTTGGTTTTGTTTCTAGGGTTCAAAGACTGTAAATTTATTTTTGATTAATCATACTGTTGTGATTTTAGTTTTATATATATATAACAAAATTGCTGATGACCAAACTCCCATTGTTAGTCTTATTGAACAAAACAATTTTACTAATCAATCTTTGCATATTATTGGTCAACAGCTTGACCGTATTGAAGAAAAAATTGTTGAAAAACCTGTTTCTGAAAAATCTGTTTCTGTTAAAACTGAGAAACCTTTGATTGATTTACCTAGTCAAAGAGAAAAAGTTATGTTTAAAACTTCTCAGTCCAAGACTTTTGAAATTGTTGAAAAAATGCTTTCTAATTTAAAAGTTAAAACTGAAGGTACTTCTACAAGTACTCCAACTACTCGAACTATTTCCAAAAACGAAATTGTTTCTGAAGAAAATACAGATTTTGATACTGTTTCTTCTGTTTCTGCAAAAAGAATCTTTGATGATGATTTACCAGAAATTAAAAGATTTTTTGGAACTCCAAACCCATATCTTTTACTAAAAACTGGTATTCAAAACCCACTCCTCCTGATATGCAGTTTGAAGAGAGATCTTTTCAAACACAATTTTCTGTCTCTGCTGATAAGCTTTATGAATGGAATATTGATGGTTTGTTTGAACAAGAAATCATTAACAAAATGAGTCATATGTCTATGGTTGGTATTGCTTATCAAAATAACCATGATCTTGATCAACCTGAAATTGTTAATTTATTTGTTACTGGTTTTTCTGGTACTCTTCGTGGATGGTGGGATTCATACATCACTGAAGAATCCAGAGAGTCTATTAAACATGCTGTTAAAAAGAATGATGAAGGTTTGCCTATTTTTGATGAAAGTATTGGTCGTGGTATTCCTGATGGTGTTAATACGTTGATCTATACTATTCTCAAACATTTTGTTGGTACTCCATCCAATATTTCATCTCGTGTTTCTAACTATTTAAATAATTTGAGTTGTCCTACTATGTCTGATTACAGATGGTATCAAGATGTTTTTACTTCCAAAGTGATGCTCCGGAAAGATTGTCATAAGCCTTATTGGAAAGAAAAGTTTATTGACGGTTTGCCTCCTATCTTTACTCATAAGGTAAAACAAGAGTTAATGGGTAAAAATAATTCTATTGATTATGATAATTTAACCTATGGTGATATTTTCAGTACTATTAAAAAATTTGGTATCAATATGTGTAATGATGAAAAATTGTTAAAACACCAATTAAGGAATAAAAGGAAAGCTAAATATGAAATGGGAAATTTCTGTGAACAATATGGTTTGCCTCCTATTGCTCCTTCCAGGCAAAAAAGTAAAAAACATGATAAGAGCCATAAAAAATATAAAAAATACAGAAATAACTTTGTTAAACCTAATGATTTCTATGCTAAAAAGAAAAATGTTTCTAAAAAATATGTTAAACAAAGATCAGGTAAAGGTAAATGCTTTAACTGTGGTAAACCTGGACACTTTAGTAAAGATTGTAAAGAAAAACCAGGCAAGTTAAAAAACAAGTTCAACATGTTAAATATTGATGATAATGTGCAAGAAGAATTATTCAGAATCCTTGAATCAAACAACTTGTCTGATTCTTTGGAAGATGATTTTTCTTCTTCTGATTCTTGTTATCAATCTGTTGATGATTCTTCTAATTCTCCTAATATTAAACTTGGTTGTAAAGATTCTTGTTGCAATGTTATTAAATCCGTTAAAACCCTCACTAAAAGTGAAGAAAATGAAAATTAATAATTCAACTGATAAATCAAATTCAACATCCTGAATTACAAAAAGAATATTTAGATAAGTTCAAGAAAAATTTGGTAAAAGATGAAACTGATAAAAAACTAAAATCAACTATAAGCTTTGAAGAAACTTTGGAAAGATTTAATAAAAAGAAATCCAAAGAATTAACTGTTAATGATTTACAATATGAAATTAATATTGTTAAACAAGAAATAAACGAATTAAAACATGATTTTAAGTATATTAAAAATGATAACAATAATCTTAAACAAGAGCTAATAATGTTAAAAGTTGATAAAAACCTTGATAAACAACAATCTGATAAATCTGATAGTGAACATGATGAGCACCAAGATGGAGATGAATCCAGTCAACAGGCTCTTCTTTCTGATAAAGGTATTCCTGATACTTTCACTAATCCTCAACTTGCTTTTGTTAATAAAATTCTTCCTCCAAAATGGTTTACAAAAGTTAAAATTGTTGTTTCTCCTGATTATCATTTCACTGTTATTGCTATGATTGATTCTGGTGCGGATATGAACTATATCCAAGAAATACTGATTCCTTCAAAATATTTTGAAAAATCTACTGAATGATTGGTTTTTGCTAATGGTTCTCAGATGAAAATTAAGTATAAATTGAATAATGCTCATGTGTGCCATGATAATGTCTATTTCAAGATTCCTTCTGTTCTTGTTAAAAATATGACTGATAAAGTGATTCTTGGTCTGCCATTTATAAATGCTTTATATCCTTTTCTTGTTGAACATGATGGAATTACTACTGATCCTTTTAGACAGAAAGTAAAATTCAAATTTGCTTCAAAATTTGAAATTGATGTTGATAATCTGTCTTATAAGAAAAATTCTCCCATGAATGAACTTATTCAAGAACTAGTGTTAAGTTCTTGCCAATATTTCACTGATGATTTTAAAGGTAATTTTCATAGTGACAAAATGTTAAATACTATCAATCATCCTAACATTATCAATGATTCTTTGCAGGAATCGGACAATGATGTGTGGATAAATACCACTAATAAGTGGGATAATAATAATATTCATATTTATACCACTAGTAAGTGGAATATTATGGAAAAGAAAAATAAGGGAAAAGCTCCTACATAGGACTATTCTCAAAACAAAAGACTCCCAACGGGACCTTTTGCAATGCATGAAGGCGCATCTTCTGGGGTAAAACCCAGCGGATCAACATCCCTTCAGGGATATGTCCCAACTAAAATGACATATTCCAGTGGTGATATGATAATTGCTTTACAGGAAGTCTTATCCAGATCCTTACAATTTCATAATGGAGTCTATAGTGAATTACCAAATTCCATAAAATATATTCTTGATAATCTCTATGCTACTTTTACTAGAAACCATTGTTCCCTGTTTGAAAAAACCCTCCAAGCTCTCGAAATCCACCTTGTTAATCTTACTGCTCAGAATGAAGCTTATATAAGCCACTATGCTAACCTTATTTCAGAAAAAATCCTTGCTTCGGAAAATGACCTTGTTTCAAACCTCGTTCCAGAAAATATTCTTATTTCAGAAAATGAGGCTTTTAGAAGCCATCTTGTTGACCATCCAAATATTACAAATGATTCTTACATCAGTCAACTCTTTGGCAAAGAGGATATCCATTCAAATGATAAAATGACTATAATGGGCACTGATTATGCAAGATTGAGCCTTAAGACCCAATCTATGTTAAGAAGTGCTGTTGCCAACTTGCCAACAGATATACAATCTCGTATTCTGAACAGCAAGGCTATGTTTCGGTCTGTTGACCTATGGTTTAGGTATTTCAAGAAACTTATTACAGCCACTATTCCTGATCCTGATGAATTAGACGAAGGTGATAATGTCTTTATTCAGCTTGACTGGGAAGAACACTTTGGGAGTACCCTTAGAGTGTATGAAAAGAAACACCCATTTCCTGGCCTCTTGATAAATTATGATGATGGTTCAATTGTTGCTAACAATTCAGATGATGATGATGACAGGGACCCTCACTGGCTTTCCCAAATGTTTGAATATGACTTTATCAGGTTTATAAAATTAACAAGCCATTATCAAGCCAGCCAACTCCCACAAATTATTCAGGATGTTATTAAAGGATTTAATAGTCCTTTTGTTTCCATCAGATGCTGGAGTACGTTGCCAAAATGGGAAAGAGATAATTTGATGAATGTCCAGTCCTCAAAGCATCTCATTCTCATAAATGGTCACACTCACCAAGGGCCATGGTTTGAAGGAAATTCTCATTTGTCCTTTAATGATCCTTTTACTTTTGCAGAATGTTGGAGAAATTGTTTTAATAACCAAATTATTAATGTTGCTCAGAATTTATGGAAAAAATATCATTTCATGGGAAGCACAGATAGGATTTCTGTCTTTGGTCCCAGACCATATCCTGATGCCATTGCTCATTTGCGGATTGCTGATCATTGTAATCCAAGAAGTCTTCTCATCCCGGGGAAAACTCCAACGTTTGAGCCAATTTTATATTGTGGATTCTGTAACCAGTATGCTATTTACTATGAGCATGAATGTGATTCTCCACAAGGTCCTTTTGATCCTTTTAATGGTTATCCATCCGATGCTCCTTCTACTGATTGATGAGTTTATTCCTGAGGTTACTACTATTACAAGATTGATGCTACTTTATTTTTCTAGCTTGCACAAAAGCCAAAATATTTCAATGTCCTTGATGTATATGTTGTTGAAAATCCAGAACTGTTTCATGATACTTCGGATTCTGTAGAAGATTTTGATTCTCCTATTTGTTTGGCCTGCACAATGGCCAAATGCTTCAATATTTACTACTGCTAGAAGCATGTTTGCCACCAATATGATGCTTCTAAAGATTCCTAATAATTACTCTCAATGGGCACAAGATGACAAAGTTTGTTTCTTTCTCTTGTGATTGGTTCTTTTGGGCACCAATAATATGGCCTAAAGGATGAGATGGCCTAGAATCTAAAGACACTCATTAGATGGACTAGGTTCTCAAATTTTCAGATATTCCAACTCTACGGATGATTCCCCAAGATTTGGAGTCAAAAAAGAAAATTTACTATTTAGTCACTATTCACCTGTCACTATTCATCCGTTACTGTTCATGACACTGTTCACTCCGAATTTGGCCTATTTAAGGGGGGTTGTCCCTTATGTTTGAAACAAGTTTTACTTAAGTTTTAGTTCAGATTTCTCTTCCCTTAGAACTCCTTCCCTTAGGAAGCCTTCTTAGAAAGAGAATTCACCCTACTTCTACTACTACTACCTTGTTCACTACAAACCTTGTAACTTTACAAACCTTGTAACTAGGACTAGTTCAAGCTTTGTAACTGTTAACTTATACTGTTGAGATCTTGTATTCACTACTATTGTAAGTGTTTATCTTACTTTCAATAACAAGTATTTTCAGTTTTATGTTCATTGTTCTATTTGTTGCTACTGCCACCTTGGACGGATTACCGCCATAACGGACGGTTCTAAATTGCTTTCATTTACTTTGAATCATTTTCATATATACTTGGCTGGTTCCACCGCCTTATAATTGTTCTTACTTCCAAGTTATTTATTTTCAAGTTACGTACATTACTTTCTTTACAATATTACTGTGCTTCCGTCTCTTCCCTTCAGCTGTGCATCCCCTTCCCCCTTTATGGTATCAGAGCCACTCTTTTTATTTTTAAGGTTCACTCATGTTGTTTGTTGTTTGATTTTGTTTCTAGGGTTCAAAGATTGTAAATTTATTTGTTGATCATCCTATTGATTGATTATATTGTTGTGATTTTAGTTTATTATATCATGCTAATATGTTGTGATTTTAGTTGATTGTCTTGTTGTGATTTTAGCACTGAGAAAGCGGCTTGTATAGTTTTTGTTTACTAATATTTTATTGAAATTAGTGTATGACTGCGTGTTTAAGTTAAAGGTTGCTTGTATAATTTATTTGTTGTTGATTCCTTAATTACTATGTATATGTGATTGTTATTTATATTAATGTAATTAGATCATGGCTGCTTGTGCTTCTTCTTCCACCCCCTCTACTGAGCCTACTCCTAGTTCATGTGCTGAGGTTAATCAACCAAATACACAATCTCCCATTCCACCATCAAGTGTTGCATCCCCTCAAACACAAACAAAAACTCAACAAGCTACTATTAATGGTGGTAAAGATCCTTCTAAGATATGGGACTATTTCTCTAAAATAGAGGGATGTGACCCCCTTTACCCTAAGTCCCAATGCAACTATTGGAAAAAGAATTATAATTGTCACCCAAAAAGAAATGGAACCTCTGCCATGTGGTCTCATATAAAATCTAGTTGTAAGAAGTACCCCTATAGGCGTGATAAAGGCCAAACCACTTTGAGTTACCAAAGTAAAAAAAAAAAAGGGGGAGGGAGAGGGTGGTAATGAGCTGGTGTTGAGAAAGTTTAGTGTGGAGAGACTAAGGATGGCCTTAGCTAGGATGATAATTGTTGATGAACTACCTTTTAGGTTTGTTAAGCATGGCGGGTTCATTGATTTTATGGCAGAGGTAGAGCCTAGGTTTGAAGTTCCCTCTTGGGTTACTGTTGCAAGAGATTGTCTTAGACTTTACATTAGGGAGAAGGAGAGTTTGAGAAAGGTTTTAATGGCTGGTTAAAGGGTGTGTTTGACAACTGATACTTGGACTTCAATCCAAAACCTTAATTACCTTTGTTTGATTGCACATTATATTAATGTTGATTGGGTTTATCATAAAAAGATTTTGAATTTCTGCCTAGTACCTAATCATAAGGGTGAGACCATTGGTAGGGTGGTTAAGTCTTGTTTGCATCAATGGGGGATTGATCATATTTTTACAATTATTGTTGATAATGCAAGTTCAAATGATGTGGCCATAGAATATCTTAGGAGGAAAACAAAGGATAGGGTGGGTAGCCTCTTGGGTTTTGAGTTCCTTCATATAAGTTGTTGTGCCCATATTTTGAATTTAATTGTGCAAGATGGGCTAAAGGACCTTAATGAGTCAATTGTTAAGGTTCGTAATGTAGTGAGGTATGTGAAATCCTCTCCTAATAGATTTGAGAAGTTTAAGGCATGTGTTGAAAAAGAAAAAATTCAAAGCAAAAGTTTGTTGTGCCTTGATGTGTCTACTAGGTGGAATTCAACTTACTTGATGTTAGAAAGTGCACTAAAGTTTGTGGCTGCATTTGAAAGGATGGAGGAAGATGATGGGCATTTCCTTCGTTATTTTAAGGATCCATCTAGCGGTCCCCCTCGGTTTTTAGATTGGGAAAATGTAAGACTTTTTACAAAGTTTCTTGGTATGTTCTATGAGGCAACTTTAAGATTTTCTAGTTCCTTGTTTGTGACTACTAATGTGTATTTCCATGAGCTTGTTAGTCTTCAAGACCAGTTAAATCAATTGTGTAACGGTAGGGGTGATCCTTTGTTAAAGGGTATGGCACAGAGAATGAAATTGAAGTATGATAAGTATTGGGGAAGTGTTGATAGGATAAATCCGATGTTGTTTGTGGCTGTTGCGGTTGATTCTAGATATAAATTGAAATATGTGAGGCTTTGGTTTAAGCAATGGTATGACAAGGAGAAGACTGATGAGTTAGGATTGAGAGTTAGGAAAGTTTGAATAGATTGTACAAGCACTATAGTGGAGCAATGGGGACCCCATGTGGTGCTAGTGCTAATGGGACTAATGAGTTTTGATGTGAACCCCGTCAAGAATAACGAGATCCAACAACGAAAGGAAACCCAAGATCGTTCTATGGACAAATTCAAATGGGAGACCTCGACCCATTGTTTATGACAAACAAGAACCTCGATATAAGGAAGACGCCACAAACGGTGGTGGAAACTCCGTTTGATAAGTCGAGATGAACGCCACGGGAATTCCCGATAAGTTCGAGTAGTTCTTCAAAGAACCAAAGAGAATAAACCTCACAAGTTTTATCAATTAATATAAAAAATGTTTACAGACTTAGATGACTATTTAATGGCTCCTTAAAACTTGACAGACAAGAAAATATATTCTAAAATAACTCCTAATTGATACCTAACCATATTAGGAATAAAGTTTGACCTAAAAAGCATTAAATGCACCTAAAAACAAGGAAATAAATCACCTAAACCTAGAATAACGTTTTTTACATAGACCCAAAATATTTCATGTCAATTCTTAGCCTTGACCGGATCCTCCTAGAACTTGAATCAAGGTGACGATTTTTTTGTTGCCCACGTGGATCATGCTCAATGGGCCTCCACGAGTTTGCTTGAGCCCATAACTCTTGGATGAGTCCGTTGAGTACATCCTTGAACTTCTTTGCTCGTGCTCTTGTAACCGGCCCAATTGGTACTTGAACGATATCCTTCGAAGCAGTGCCTTGATCTCCATCATTCCCCTCCTCTTGAAAAGGATTTGCCCTCAAATCATCACCTACATCAAAAGGACTCAAATCAGTAACATTAAAAGTGGCACTTACATCGTACTTACCAGGTAAATCTAGCTTGTAAGCATTGTCATTGATACGCTCGAGGACTTGGAAGGGACCATCTCCTCTTGGGAGCAATTTGG
The DNA here is from genome assembly GCF_932294415.1 of Quercus robur. Taxonomy (NCBI): domain Eukaryota; kingdom Viridiplantae; phylum Streptophyta; class Magnoliopsida; order Fagales; family Fagaceae; genus Quercus; species Quercus robur. Next base: position 4,351,773 of record NC_065535.1, read on the forward strand.
AACATCTTTTCGCTGGGAATCTTTCTTTTCTCATATGCAGCCAAACCCAATCTCCGGGTTCAAAAACCAGTTTGCGACGTCCTTTGTTGGCTTATGTGGCATATTGCTCTGTTCTTCGCTCAATGTTGAGTCTTGCTTTCTCATGAATCTGCTTCACAAAGTCAGCTTTCTTTTTGCCATCTAAATTAACGTGCTCCGTCAAAGGTAAAGGAGATAAATCCAATGAGGTTAAAGGATTAAACCCATACACAATTTCAAATGGCGAAAATTTGGTAGTAGAATGAACAGCTCTATTATATGCAAACTTAACATGTGGTAAACATTCTTCCCATGTTTTGATGTTCTTTCTAATGATTGCCCTCAATAGAGTAGACAAAATCCTATTTACTATTTCAGTTTGACCATCAGTTTGTGGATGACAAGTAGTGGAAAACAATAGCTTAGTACCTAGTTTACACCACAAAGTCTTCCAAAAATAGCTCAAAAACTTAGCATCTCTATCCGAAACAATTGTCCTAGGCATGCCACGTAATCTCACAATCTCTCTAAAGAACAAATCAGCAACATATGAAGCGTTATCCGTTTTATGACATGGAATAAAATGTGTCATTTTAGAAAATTTATCCACGACCACAAAAATTGAATCTCTTCCACGTTTAGTCCTAGGCAATCCTAACACAAAATCCATTGAAATATCAATCCAAGGCTCACTAGGAATTGGTAAAGGAGTATACAAACCGTTGGGCTGCACTTTGGATTTAGCTTGCCTACATGTGACACATCTACCACAAATCCGTTCGACATCTCGTTTCATGTGAGGCCAATAGAAGTGTTCTTGCAAAATAGCTAAAGTCTTTACAACTCCAAAATGTCCCATTAATCGCCCACCATGTGATTCCTACACTAATAACTCCCTCATAGAACAATTAGGTACGCATAGCTTATTTTCTCGAAATAGGAATCCATCAAGCTTAAAGAACTTACCAGAGGCGATTTTCTCACAAGCTCGATATTCCTCACAAAATTCGTGGTCTTTAGCATATAATTCTTTAATGTGTTCAAAACCAAGCAATTTTGCATCAAGTGTGGAGAGTAAGGCATACTTGCGAGAAAGTGCATCGACAACTACATTCTCTCTACCTTGCTTGTACCGAATGACGTATGGAAACGTCCCTATGAACTCCACCCATCGCACATGCCTTTTGTTTAGCTTGTGTTGGCCCTTCAAGTATTTCAAGAACTCATGATCGGTGTGAATCACGAACTCCTTAGGCCATACGTAGTGTTGCCACGTTTCTAAAACCCGAACCAATGCATACAACTCCTTGTCATAAGTTGGGTAGTTTAAGGCTGCCCCGCTGAGTTTCTCGCTAAAGTAAGCAATTGGTCGTCCTTTTTGCATAAGAACGGCTCCTATAACAATACCTGAAGCATCACATTCAATTTCAAACGTTTTAGAAAAGTTGGGCAAAGACAACAAAGGTGCGTTAGTCAGCTTCTCTTTGATTAATTGAAATGTCTTCTCTTGGTCTTCTCCCCACCGAAATCCAACATTCTTCTTGATCACTTTGGTAAGCGGTGCGGCTAAGCTACTGAAGTCCTTCACGAACCGCCGGTAGAAACTAGCAAGTCCATGAAAACTACGAACATTACCTACACTTGTGGGGCTCGGCCAATCTTGGATTGCACGTACCTTCTCTTCATCAACCTGTATACCTTGTGCACTAATAACAAATCCCAAAAATACAAGCTTATCGGTGAAAAAAGTGCACTTCTTTAAATTAGCAAACAACCTTTCTTTCCTTAGCACATCTAAAACGGATTTCAAATGTACTACATGATCGTCTATGTTTTTGCTATAAATGAGTATATCATCAAAATAGACAACAACAAATCTGCCTATAAATGCACGCAAAACATGGTTCATAAGTCTCATAAAGGTGCTCGGAGCATTAGTCAAACCAAAAGGCATAACTAACCATTCATACAAACCATTTTTTGTTTTAAAGGCGGTTTTCCATTCATCTCCTTCTTTTATCCTAATTTTATGATAATTACTTTTTAAATTAATCTTAGAAAATATGCAAGAACCATGCAACTCATCAACATATCATCTAAGTGTGGGATAGGATGATGATACTTTACCGTTATGTTGTTGATGGCTCGGTAATCAACGCACATTCTCCACGTCCCATCCTTCTTAGGTACAAGTAAGACCGGAACTGCACATGAGCTCATGCTCTCCCTCACGTGCCCTTTCTCCAACAATTCACTTACCTGCCGTTGAAGCTCCTTTGTCTCCTCGGGATTGCTCCTATAAGCTGGTCGGTTTGGAATGGTTGCACCGGGAACAAAATCAATCTGATGTTCAATCCCTCGGCTTGGAGGTAACCCATGTGGTGTTTCCTCGGGGAAGACATCCTCGTACTCCTGCAAAAGAGAAACAATAGAACTAGGCAAAGCAAGGTCAAGTTCATTAGTGTTTAAAAGTGCCTCTTTGTACAAAAGTACAATCATCGGCTTATTTGAAAACATTGCTCACTTGATCTCACTTACTTTTGCATAGAAATTCTTTTGTTTTCTCTCTGATTTCCTCTCAAGGGTTGAACTTTGATTTTCTTTTTCTCCCTTATTTTTCTCAGCCTCTCTCTGATTTTCACTCTTTTTCTTTTGCTCACTCTCTTTCTTTTGATCACTCTCTTTTTGTAATCTTACTTGATCCTCGTATACTTGCTGCGGTGTCAATGGTACAAGAGTGATTAATCGTTGATTAAGTACAAAAGAGTACTTGTTCGTAAAGCCATCATGCTTCACTTACCTATCGAACTGCCATGGACGCCCTAGCAATAAGTGTCCCGCTTGCATCGGTACTACATCACACAACACTTAATCTTCGTATTTACCGATTCGAAATGCAACTAACACTTGCTTGTTCACCCTAATCTCACCACTATCATTTAGCCATTGCAACTTGTACGGTCTAGGGTGCTTTACCATGGGCAATCCCAATTTCTCCACCATAATTGCGCTTGCAACATTAGTACAACTACCACCATCAATAATCACACTACATACCTTGTCTTTAACGTAGCACCTAGTGTGAAAGATGTTCTCCCGCTGTATTTCATCAACTCTTTTTGCTTGCAAGCTCAATGCTCTCGTCGCCACCAATGTCAATGCGCCAGGGGCTAAATACTCTTCCTCGGAAACATCCTCTAATGGCGGCATGTCGTCGGTGTCGGAATCTTCATCATCAGCCACAATTTCACCATTGGCTTGCAACACCATGACTTGCTTGTTTGGACATTGACTTGCTATGTGGCCCCTGCCTTAACATCTAAAACATTTAATATTACGATTCCTAGAGGTAGAGGCTTCGATTTTACCTTGAGGAACGTGGCTGGTGGTTGAGGACTTGGGCTCGAGTTTGGGCGTTTGTGACTTGTCCAGTGGCTTAGCATGACTCGATTTCCAGGAGGTAGAACTAGAGTTATGCCTACACGTGTCCCATTCCCTCTCTTGAGTTGTTGTTCCACTTTGATAGCCATATGCACCATATCTTCCAATTCCACATAATGCTGCATCTCTACCTTATCATGGATCTCCCGGTTTAAGCCAAGCAAAAATCTAGCCATTGTAGCCTCCCAATCCTCCTTTACATTAGTGCGGATCATAGCAATCTCCATCTCCTTGTAGTAATCCTCTACGCTTCGACTCCCTTGTCTAAGACCTTGTAGCTTTTTGTACAACTCTCGGTAGTAGTAACTTGGAACGAATCGCTTTCTCATCACTACTTTCATCTCCTCCCATGTGTCTATTGGGTGTTCTCTATTCCGCCTCTTGTTTATCACAAGCTGATCCCGCCAAGTAATAACATATTCAGAAAATTCAATCACGACTAATTTTACCTTCTTTGTCTCGGAGTAATTGTGGCAATCAAACACGAACTCCATCTTCTTCTCCCACTCAAGATATGCCTCAGGATCAGACCTACCTTGAAAGGATGGAATCTTCATCTTAATACCACCCAAGTTGTTATCTTCGCGATTCCTAGCTTCTCTAAATCTTCCTCCAGGTCTCCTATTGCTAACAATAGAATCCCGATCTTCTTCTTCATCAAAACCAGACCCATAACGCTCTTCATCCTCCTCCCTCGGTGGAACTCTTTCCCTTCTATGCAAATTACGACCGTTTTGTGGTTGCTCCTCACGTCTATTCTCCATCTGATCTATCCGTTTGTGAACCTGCACCATCTCCATCTTCATCACACGCCTCATCTCACTCATCATGGCCTCCAAAAACATTTTCGAATCAGCCAATTTTGTATCATCTTCGGCAATGCTCTTACCACTATCGTGAGACATGATTGCTGCAAAACAAAGGTTAGAAGAAAAAAAGAAAAAAAAAAAAAAAAAAAAAAAGGAACCTCACAAATCACTCCCTTACGTGTTTACACTCAAGAATGTGGATCACTCTCCACTCGTGTTTCACTCAAAATAATATGGCTTTTACCCTCTGATGTTCTCACCACTCTTGCCTTTTTCCACTCGATAATTCTCTTTCAGTTCTTTTTAAACTAAACAAACAACTCAAAATTTCCAGCAACAATTCACCCAGAACTAATCAAGGAATCTCAAATTTGAACGTAAGGAATATGGAAATTTTCATATTAGAATTAGAAGGAATATGGCAGTTTTGGAATTTTGGAAGCACAGAATAGTGAATTTTTTTTTTTTTTTTTTTTTGGTTCAGACTCCTTTTTGTCTTCTTCTTGAGTCTCTCTTCTTCTTTTTTCTTTTTTTTTTTTATGATCAGCAACTAGCTTTTGAGAATAATGAAATAAGATTTCGAAATAACTAAGAGATGTGAGACCAAACCAATAGTTTAGACATCAACAAGACAAACAAAGATTGAACAGATAGGGTAAAGGAAATTCGGCTAAGAAGAGATAAATATGTTAAAGGATAGGCAAACCTGAACTAGAAACCTTCCTTTGATACCAAATAATGTGAACCCCGTCAAGAATAACGAGACCCAACAACGAAAGGGAACCCAAGATCATTCTATGGACAGATTCAAATGGGAGACCTCGACCCGTTGTTTATGACAAACAAGAACCTCGGTATAAGGAAGACGCCATAAATGGTGGTGGAAACTCCGTTTGATAAGTCGAGATGAACGCCACGGGAATTCCCAACAAGTTCGAGTAGTTCTTCAAAGAACCAAAGAGAATAAACCTCACAAGTTTTATCAATTAATATAAAAAAACGTTTACAGACTTAGATGGCTATTTAAGGGCTCCTTAAAACTTGACAGACAAGAAAATATATTCTAAAATAACTCCTAATTGATACCTAACCATATTAGGAATAAAAATATTAGGAATAAAGTTTGACCTAAAAAGCATTAAATGCACCTAAATACAAGGAAATAAATCACCTAAACCTAGAATAACGTTTTTTACATAGACCCAAAATATTTCATGCCAATTCTTAGCCTTGATCGGATCCTTCTAGAACTTCAATCAAAGGTGACGATTTTTTTGTTGCCCATGTGGATCATGCTCAATAGGCCTCCACGAGTTTGCTTAAGCCCATAACTCTTGGATGAGTCCGTTGAGTACATCCTTGAACTTCTTTGCTCGTGCTCTTGTAACCGGCCCAATTGGTACTTGAACGATATCCTTCGAAGCGGTGCCTTGATCTCCATCAAGTTTGGTAGTGGTGATGTTACTGTCATGTCCTCCATGCTAAGTGGTTTTGGTAGTGCAGAAGAGAGGATGAAGAGGTACAATAACATTTACAAACAGCACTTAGCAGATGAGGATAGTGTAGAATGTAAATCTGAATTGGAAAGATACTTGTTAGAAGCTAGTGTAGATCCGGATATAGAAGGCTTTGATATTCTTGATTGGTGGAGGGTGAATTCTTCAAGATATAGGATCCTTTCTCAAGTTGCCCATGATGTTTTGGCAATTCCCGTCTCTACTGTTGCATCAGAATTTGCATTTAGCACAGGGAGTCGTGTCTTGGATCCTTTCCGTAGCTCATTTTCTCCCAATACTGTTGAAGCTTTGATTTGTACACAAAATTGGTTGAGGACCCAGCATTTAACTGAACCAATTAACCTACGAGAGGTAATGGATGAAGTGGAAAATTATGAACTTGAATCGAGTAATGTGTTTATGTTCTTTTCTAATTTTTTTTACTGCTTTTGTTATTTATAAATTCTCTTGTATTTCTTTTTTTTGTTATTTATTTATTTGTGAGTTATTATTATTATTTTTTTTTGGTAGAAAAAAAATGGGTTTTTGTGAGTTATTATTTATATACAATTTGTTTTGTTTTTTTTTCCCCCTTTTAGACCTTGCACCAAAACCCACTATGGGTACAGATTTTGTTCTAGACTGATTTGGGAGGTGGGATTGTTTTTTGGACTTAGCTACCTAAGGTAACCTAAAAATTTTATGTAATTTGTTTATGTTTGTTGGCTGCTGTTTGTAATGGTGTTAATTGTCATGTATTGCTTTCTACTTTCTACTTATCATTATTTTTTGGAGATTGACATTGTAGGGATGGAGTTTTTTGTATATGATGACTTGGAGTTGTTGGCTGGCTGATTGTAGAAATTTTTTGTGGTTGATGACTTAATCATGGAGAGGACCAAATTAGGAGTGTTTGGGTGCTTGGGCTATTGCTGGTTGCTGGCTTAAAGCTTTTTTGCTGCTCTCTGTTTTATTTTTGTTTACTAGATGCACATATGACAACACAAGCACTGAATGAACACACTATTAGTCTTAGTAGACTAGACTGCCTCCATTTTTTGTGAAAAATATGTAGTTCTGTATTGTACCAGTTGTATATTTTGGTCCAACATCCATTATGTATATTTGTATAGTGCTTCTCAAGCACTACTTGACTATTTTGTAGTACTGCACTACTACTCCTTGGGATTGTGCTACTGCTTATATTTGATGTGATTACTATGATAGAAATATTAATGTTAATGTTGCTGCTATGTTGGAATTTTTTTTTTATGGTTGAGACTTGATACTTAATAGTTGTGTGTTTGATTTGGAATGTTGTGACAGGTTTAGATTTCTTAATATGTGTTAATGTATTTAATAAATACATGTTTAATTTGACAGGTTGTATTATAGTTGAGACTTGATTATGAGTCTGGTGACAAGTTTGGAGGTGTCTTCTTGTGGTTGAAACTTAATAAAGAAAGGCCTAGTTAAAAAGAAGTCATAATGGGCTCAAAATGCTATTTTTTAAAGGCTTAAAAGTCCAAAGCTTAAAATAAGAATTTTTAAAAATCCAGCCCATATAATCGAACGAACCGCACCGAGCCGCTAGGATTAACCGCACCTTGTGTAAACCGGTTTTTATCTTCCAAAAGTGAGATGCGGTTCAGCATAGGGTGAAACTGCACCCTATAGGTGTGGTGTAAAAAACCTCTCCAAAACCGACCGAACCGAACCGTGTACACCCTTAGAGTGAACCAATCCTATTGTTAGCCCACAAGCCCATTACTCACGCTTTCCTCACCTGAACCCGTTTGACATACAAACCGGATGATATCCACATTCCACACCCTTCGGATCCTTATCCTACAATCCGAATATCCGATACCGATAGACCGAGCAAAAAAAATCAGAACTGGGAGCACACAACAAAACAGTGAAACACACAAACACAGAGTATTCAAAAATCATAAAATGAACTATGAATCTTCTCGCCAATTCAACGAACACCATTTCCCCCTCCCTACTTTTCCTCCACAAACCATTCCTCACTTACCCAATCAATCTCAACAACAATCCAAAACTCTCACCACGCCGTTTCCAAACGAAATGCTCAGCCGCCTCGACCTCGACCTCGACCTCGACCTCAAACGGCGCCGTTTACGAAATCGACATGGTGAAGAACAAGCAAGGCGTCTACACGCCGAAACAGAAAAAAGTAGTGGTCCTATGGGACCTCGATAACAAACCCCCGCGAGGCCCGCCGTACAATGCGGCGATGTCGTTAAAACAGTTAGCTCAACGGTTCGGTGACGTCATCGACATGTCAGCCTATGCTAACCGCCACGCCTTCATCCACTTGCCCCAGTGGGTCGTACAGCAACGCCGAGACCGCAAGGAAGTCGATTTCTTCGAGCGCAAAGGCTTGATCACACCGTCCGATCCTTACATCTGTAAAGTCTGCGGCCGAAAATGCAAGACCAATCTGGACTTGAAGAAGCACTTCAAGCAACTCCACGAGCGAGAGAGGCAGAAGAAGCTGAATCGAATGAGGTCTTTGAAAGGGAAGAAACGACAGCGTTTCAAGGAGAGGTTTATAAATGGGAACGAGAAGTACAACGAGGCGGCTAGGGATTTGGTTACGCCGAAAGTCGGTTACGGTTTAGCTTCGGAGCTGAGAAGAGCTGGCGTGTTCGTTAAGACCGTTGAGGATAAGCCTCAAGCGGCGGATTGGGCATTGAAGAAGCAAATGCAGCACTCGATGAGTAGAGGGGTGGATTGGTTGTTTTTGGTATCTGATGATTCAGATTTTTCGGATATGTTGAGGAGAGCGAGGGAGGCGAAGTTGGGGACTGTGGTTGTTGGTGATTGGGATAGGGCGTTGGGGAGGCATGCGGATTTGTGGGTGCCGTGGGTTCGGGTGGAGAAGGGGGAGGTGGGAGAGAAGGATTTGTTGAGGAAGGAGAAGAGGACGGGGAGCGAGTTTTTGGATAGGGAGGATGAGTTGTTTTCGGTTAGTAGCTTGGATGAGAATGTGGGGTGGAATGAGAGTGCTTTGGATAGTCTTGTGGAGGAGATTGTTGGCGCGAGGGCAGAGATTAATGGGGTGAGGATTTCGGCTTTTGATGAAGGGGAAGAGGAGGATGAGAATGGGGAGGTGGATTTGTTATGGGATAGTGAGGACGAGGATGATGAGTATTATTAGTGGTTGGTTATACTTACACAAGGCATGTGCCAATTGATTCTTTTGCTTGAATTAGAGCAATTATGTGTAGGGATTGATGGGAAGAGATTGAATGTGGAAGAACTTAATGTGCAGCAATGATGCGGTGCCGTCTTAATAGATTGATTTTTTTTTTGTAGAAATTAGCACCTTGGCTGTTTGCACTTGGAGCAAAGCTGTAATTTCCATCCCTGATTTACAATCGGGAATACAGAAATGGTATTTTCCGCATAATTTAATTATGTAGCTTTTGTTTGTGCAGAGTTTGTACAAGCTATAAATTTTGTACTAGTTATTTTATAATGGGAATTGGTACATTACTTCAATCTATTCAGGACTAGTTTATGTTTTGACTGGTTTCTTTGCATTCGTCTTCGTATGTTGTTTAGTCTGTGAAATTTGAATGAGTAAAGCTTGTAGTTTTAATCACATTAGTCGTTTCCAATTTGTCTGCTGAAGAAAAGGTTTTCCACAATTATGCATATCTAGGCAGATCAGAGTAATTTTTTGTTGCTTCACTTTTTTAAACAGTGATTGTATTGGGTTTTGTCTTGATCTCATAATATCATCTGCTTGTTTTGTATGTTGTTGCTACTATTTATTTCTTAATTACTTAGAAGTTAACGTAAAAAATACTGATTAAAAATCAAAGTTCATGTTTAAACTAGCTCCTAAGGTGATTGTAGTTATGCTAAGATAAAGAATAAGGAAGTAAATGGAAATTAGTGCCTAGTGGCTATGGAAAGTGCATGTAGCAGAAAGGTTTTGAGGGAAGACTGGGGCAGTGATTTTCTCTAAGATGCATCCCTACATGAAGTTGCATTTTGTTGAAAGTGGTCTTGATGATTTAACTTGGTGGAATTGAAGACATTGTTGAGTTATAGACTAAGGAATTGAAATCCTAAACTATCATATTTCTACTACTATAATGAGGGGTTGCAAAAAAAAATTCTAGAGACGTTAATGATAAAGTAGTTGCAGAAAATGTGTAGATGAGAATAGCCTATGTGACGTACTATAGATGTATAGATTTATAGTGCCTCTGTATTTGACTAAAACCTTAAGGGGCCTACGTAAAATTCTGTCACATCCTCTCCTTTCTCCCAACCCGAGATTGTGGAAGATGGTATACGACTATACGTGCACTGTGCCGGTGTGATCAGCTTCAGCAAGTGTGGAGTTCAGATCCTAGATTTGACAACTGAAGATCAGAAGGGTCGGGGTCTATTGCTGGTCTGATGGGGTTGGTGTTGGTGCAGCACTCTTCACCACGGTTGCTTGGTGTCTTTGGCAAAGGAGAAACAGAGTGAGGATGGATCAATCTTCTTGGGACCTCTCACAGGTGATGTCGGGCAAGGGAGCTGCTACAGGAGTTTTTGGTGGTTCATGACTCTCCCTCAAAGCCGAGAGGCCCGAGACTACACTACCAACCAGTTAGATGGTGTCCTCCTTTTATGGGTGAGATTGCAGTTGCATTGCCAGCATTTTATGCGTTACCTGTCCAATGATATCAAGAAGTTGCTTTCAGTTTAAAGTTTTTCTTCATGGTTTTTATATCCAAAATCAAGCCAGTAAATCTTTTTTTTTTTCGTCGATACTTAGGAGGGTGGAGTTTCCTCGGTTTCAATGTCTAAAAGAGTAAAAAAAAAATCCTTACAACATTAATTTACGAAATGAAATGAAGATTTTGTTTTAGATTGGAAAGTAAATTAAAAGGATGTGTTTAGTAGTGCATTGGCACTATCAGAAAAGTTATTTAGGAGGCTTAAAGTTCTTTTAGTAGAAATTGTCAAATGTTTGATAATTTTGCTAAAGAGTCTTTTTTTTTAGTCATTTGCTATAGAGTTTTAACTGTTAACTTTTAAGAGGGCCTTAAAATTGAAATTTGGAGCTTTTAAGAAAAATTTCTGTAATTCACCCTTCATATTCTATAAATGGAGGACTTTAAAAGCTTTATTCATTTTAATTTGTCAAATACTTTAAAAGATAAAATGTTAAAAAATTTGTCAAATACTTAAAATGTTAAAAAGTGTTTCAAGTAAAATTCTATATCGCAAAAGAATTATCTTCTTTTTTTTAAAAAAAAAATTATGAAAGAAATGAGTTTTATTACTATAAAGTATAAACTCAACTAGATACATGAATGAGCAATTATGAGCTGCCACATTAGCTACTCGTTTGAGACACTAGAGATCTCATAAGTCATAACATTCAATTCTACTAGACATGGATTTGACTGACATCTGCAATAAGAATGCCCAGCCACAATTGGGTCATAGTCATTTGCTAAATAGCCACGAGAGCTTGTAGTGAAATATTAGCAAATAGCCATGAGAGCCTGTAGTGAAATGTAATATCAAGGGCAAACTGCAAATCTGCAATACCAAATGGATTGAAGATAATTAATAAAGGAGATTTAATCAATTGAATTTAATAAAAAAAATATATTAATAAAAAGTTTTTTTTTTTTTAAGATCAAATGAATAGTAGTTAATGGCCGAATGGTTTAAGGACTGTTTAGTAACGTTATTTGTATTTTTTTAAAAATTCATATAAATAAAAAATGTGTGAAAATACATGTAATATTATTTAAAAATTAAAATTTTTTATTTAAAATGGAATATCAAACGCCACTTAACTTTCCACCATGAGAGCACTAGCATTGAAAAATACTAAAGCCATATTTAAGGCATTTTTGACATTTTAGAGGACAAAAACACTTACATCAAACAATGCTAAACCACACTATTGCAAAATTTTTTGCAATAGTGCTACAGTACAATTCTAAACTTAGAATTGTACTGTAGCACTATGCTAAAAAATATATATATATTTTATTCCACCCCTTAGTTGAAAAAAAGTGATGATGTGAAAGAAATAATAAAGAAAGATTAAAAAAATAATATTTTAATGAAAAAGTAAAATAATAGAGTTTTTGGATGTAGGGTGTATTGTAAAATGGTATGGTATAATTGATAAAGTAACTTTTTGAGATGGTAAAATAGGATAGAGTAGCATTCTTCAATGCTGATGCTCTGACCAACGTCGTTTTGGGATTGCCAATTAAAACCGAAGGCAACTTAAATTTTCAATCCGCTTGGCTCGGCGGCTTCGCATGAGAGAGAGAGAGTCACAGAGACTCATTTTCATTCTTGTTAATCAAATCACTACTGACACTGTATTGGAACCCTTCACTCAGTCATTCAAAATTCCACAAAGTGAAACACACACATAATATTGAACAAATGGAGCAGAGGAGAGAGAAGCAGAGAATTGAGAGAACAGAGAGAGCAGCAAGGAGAGATCAGACGCAGAGAAAATGCCTCTCATCTGCTCGACAAAATGCCCTCACTACCAACACTGACACTGACATTATTAGCACCCTACCGGACACTCTCCTCTCCCACATCCTCTCTTTTCTCCCAATCAAAGACTCCGTCGCAACAAGCATTTTGTCGAACAGGTGGAGGTCTCTCTGGACTCTCGTCCCTATTCTTTGCTTGGACCAGAGAGAACTTACAAATAAGGAGGAAGGGGATCAAAAGTTGAGGTTTGTGGATATAGTGTTCAGAATCTGGACTCTTCGAAACGCCATTTCCAATCCCACGCCCCTACGCAAATTGTGCATTTGTTGGCATCACAATTGTCTTCCCTTCTATGTCGACGCATGGCTCCGTGCCACCAATCTGCGTGATTTGCAACAGCTCTTTCTCTCAATATTGACTTCTTTTAAGACACCTTTCGAGTTGCCCCGTAGTCTCTACTTTTCTACAAAACTAGTGGTTCTGAAATTTGCAGGCGATATTAATCTAAATCCTCCTCCTGCTTGTGCGTTCCCATGTCTCAGGATTCTAGGACTTAGAGGTGTTGTATTTGCAAACCAAGACTCTCTCTCTACCTTCCTCACTGCCTGCCCGGTCCTCCACTATTTGTCCCTCACATTGTTTGGTATAAATTTGGAACATTTGGATGGGTTCAGTGTCACTGTACTCGTGCCTACGCTGAAAATATTATATTTAGATTGGCAAGTTAGGTCTCCTTCGTACAAATTCCATATAAACACCCCGGCTCTCGAGTACTTTTGTTTCACAGGTTTTTTGAACGGGGATTATGTGTTGGAAAACCTCCACAATGTGGTCGAATGTGTACTTCAATTTGAGCAACGCACTTCGTTGAGTATTGAAGATTACGCGAAGAAATCATGGGACTTCATGAGACCACTCTGTAATGTTATTTCCATGGAATTGAGCACAATTACTGCACAGGTCATGCTACGTTTTCATGCTCTAATAACTCTCTATCATTAATTAATTCGCTAAATACTAAATAATATTGTTGTAAGTTAGTTGCGACTTTGTGACATTTGTAATTGTTATGTGGTAGTGCAGATCCTCTGCTATGATTCTAATCATGAAGATGGTCCCACATTTTATAATTTGTCCTCCTTGAAATTTTTTGGTGGCATTTCGTCTGAGTGGTATGCGTGGGATGGAGTGCGACTCATGCTTTATCGGGCTCCAAAGCTACAAACACTTTCGTTTGAAAAGGCACACTTGCTTGGTTCAAATCTTGGACCTAAACGCTTGGAGGAGCCACTGGATGTTCCTGAATGTCTGTCATCACACCTTACTACCTGTCATTATAAAGGATTCGATGGGAAAGAGGAAGAGATGGAACTTGTTAGACAAATCCTGAAGGCAGCGAAAGTATTAAAGTCAATGAAAATCACTGTTAACGGTTATCTAGACTCAAAGAAGCTTCGTGTTTGCAAGGAATTGAGGAAGTTTCAAAGGAGCTCTCAGGATTGTGAAATTGCATTTGACGAAGGACGTTTCGCATGATGTGGCATTTTATCTCGCCCCTCTTTGATATTGCATGTCACCTACTTTGCTTTAATATCTTTGTGTAATTCATTTGCTGCCTTTGCTATGTTGGAGTTTATTCCTATGGTACAGTACAAAATGCTTGAAGATTTAATTTGTATTTGCCATCTCCTTCAGTTATGCCAGTTAAGCATGTTTTCAATTCAGGATTTTCCCCCATGGTATAGCATATACTTACTGATTTCTTGTTCTCCCTGAGCTTTTTTTAAAATTTATTTTATAATAATTTCCAAACATACTTGGTGATTCCATGTTCTCCCTGATGCAATACCATGTTAATATGTTGGATTTTTGTAGAAATTAGCACCATGTGTGCTACTGGAATGTTTGCTTGGCTGTTTGCACTTGAAGAAGCAAAGCTGTTATTCCCATCACTGATTGTAGCAATCAGGATTAGAGAAATGGTATTTTTCTGTCCGCCTAATCTATGCATGTTGCTTTTGTTTGTGCAGTGTTAGTAAAAGCTATAAATTTCGTAGATAATTAATCATGAGAATTGGTGCAATAATGCAATCTATTCAGGACTAGTTTATGCTCACATTATTTCTTTCCTATTTGTCTACAGAAGAATTGATGTTAACTAGACTTGGTTACCATAAGAAGCAAAGGTTTGGAACAATTATTCATCGTACATTTATGCATATCTAGGCTGATAACTGATAAGAGGAATTATTTGTTGCTTCACTTTTTTAAACAGTGGTTTGAATGGTTCTGTCTTGATGTCCTGATATTATGTGCTGGTTTTGAATGTTGTTGCTATTTTTTTTTTCTTGATTTCTTAAAAGTTCATGTAAAACCATTTATCTAGCTCCTAAGGTGATTGCAGTCATATTAAGATAATTAATGGAGAAATAAATGGGAAAAAAGAAATTAGTGCTTAGTTAACTATGTTACAGATTGAGCGGCAAGTGTATGTAGCAGAAAGGTTTTGAAGGAAGACCAGGCCAGTGATTTCTATAAGATGCAGCCCTATATGAGTTTGCATTTTTTAGAAAGTGGTCTTGATGACCTTAACTAGGTGGAATTAGAGGTATTGTTGAGTTTTACAGTAAGGAATTGAAACCTAAACTTTTATATTTGTACTACTATAAAGAGGTTTGAAAATTAAACTAAAGATGTTAATGCTATATCAGTAACATTGGAAAAATAAAAGAAATTATTATACTTCTTACTCTTTAAATATCACATTCCATGAAGATTTAAAATATTGAATGTATGAGCTGACTTCTATTTGGGCATAACATTCTTTCGTTCAATGTTGGGTTTGTTACTTGGCCCATTACTCCCTTAATAAAAGAAGTAACACATGTAAGATTACTCTTTTTGGGTGATGTCTTTGGATGTCAAAATTTTTTTAACAAGTAAAAAATAAGGGTAAAAACCTGTTCTGGTTCCCAGTTTTGGAGGTTTTTTTGAGGTTGAATTGCCAGTTTTGACTGGTTTTAAGTATTTCAAGTTTTTGAATGTGGATCAGACCAGTATAGATCCCAGTTGTACCTCAGGACTGATCGGTCTGATCCAGTTTTTGAAAAGATTGATTGCGAGTTTAAAATCCATTGAGTTCGTGTATAACTTACCAATCAAAAAAATACTTTGCTTATGGTCCCAATTATCCGTAGCCAGGATTATGATCATATAGTTAATTCGAATCTTTTCCTTGTTTTTTCCGTAGTCTTCATCATAAACACACCAATTACTGAAACAAATACTAACAACAATGTTGGGTATTTTAATTGGTGTTCAGTTGAAAATGTGTGATAGAAGTTTTTCTGTTGATGATGTTTTATCATGCCATGCATACCTTTGAACGTTCTTGAAGCTTTAAAAAAAAATAAAAGACCATATATTTGCAATTCCAACCAGATGATCAAGATGAACCACAGGTCCACAAATCAAGCATGTTTGACACATGTCTAACATCATATGTATTCATTTGTAGTATGAGGCATTTCTAGTTCTGGATGTATTTGTTTGGCTGTTTGCATTGAAGGTCCAAATCTGTTCTTCCCATCACAAACTACAGTATTTCTTTTCACCATAAAACTCAGCAAGGTTAATGCTCATAGACTTCAGGTTTGCAAATATGGTATTTATCTGCTTCAAATTATTTAAGTATGTTTATTTTGTTTTTGTAGATTTAATTAGTAAAAAAGTCTGAAGATCAGCTGATTGAGGAGTTAGTCTTGATTTAAACAAAGATGCTCCTCTGAAGCTGGAGTGAATTAATTACACAAATCATTAATAATGAGACTCGGTACACTTTTTGTATGTTGTTAACACAAAAACTATGATGCATGTTTACAACTTCCTAAAATTTGAATCGGTATCAGAAAGGTGCTTAGTGAACTCATTTGTTTAAGATGTGTATGCCCAAGAATTGACATTAACTAGCCTTAGCATTTGTATTTTCCTAGGGATGGCAATGGTGCGGGGCGGGGCCGAAGGATGAGATCTTCGCCCCCGCCCCGCATGGATTTTTCTTGCCCCATCCCCGCCCCGCCCCGCATGATGGGGAAAATTTCTTGCCCCATCCCCGCCCCTTAAGGCCCCACGAAGACCCGCGAAGCCCCACCCTACACCGTAAAACTTTATTTCTTGTTAATTTTCCCTACAACTATTACCATTTTTTCAAATAAAATGACATGTTTCAATAATAAAAATATACTTAAAATTATAAATAAATTTATCCTATCAAATTAAACTAATTTTTAGCAAAAACTAAATAATATTATCTCAATGTTTAACAAGACAATATCACAACAAAAATCTCATAACATGATAAAATAAAATTTTAACAAGCTTAAAGAAACAATGTTGTTAAGCAGCCAAATGCCCACACAAAATTACAAAAACAATTACACAGACACATATTTAGAGCCACAGACCCGTAACTCATTAAAAAAAAATTATATTATGTACATGATGAAAAGTAAGTTGAGAAAGACCGTATGAATTATGAATGAAATCATCAATTCAATAGTATATAAATTTGTTTCCAATAAAGACAAAAAAAAAAAAGAAGAAGTTAAAATTGGTACCTTATTTCCAACTTTGCTAGAGAGAAAAAAGAGGTAGAGCCACGTTAGGTAGAATAAAATAAGTTGATGATATTTTTGTTTAAATAGTAGGGTTTTAGGATACAATAAAATTACAATTTAACCCTTATTAATGCGGGGCGGGGCGGGGCGGGGTGGGTCTAAAAAGTGTAAACCCATCCCCGCCCCGTGGTGTGGGTCTAAAATCTCGCCCCATCCCCGCCCCACCACCTTTGCGGGGCGGGGAAACCCGCACGGGGCGAAGCGGGGAGGGGCGGGTCAAGCGGGGCAGGGAAAAATTGCCATCCCTATATTTTCCATTGGGAGTAAAGCGTACTATTAAGCATATCTATTCAGAAAAAATGGGAAAAAGAAAAGGAAGTAATAAAAAAAAAGGTCATATAGGAAAATAAGAATAGGAAAATAAAGATAAAACTTAGGAGTTAGCACCAAGGCTTGCTTGGTGTGGGGCCTGAAATTTGGAATCCCGGCTCACTTCACATTAATGGTCCAAAGCCCAAGCCGAGGAGCCCTACTCCCGAGGAGGTATGAGGAGAACCCCTTAATGGCCCAATAATACAGCCGAGGACAACCTCACGCTCAACGTCTCACAAAACGCCTGAAGAAAAGAACAAACTCAGTACAAGCTAAAAAGCTGCCAACACCATAACGTGGAGCCCAGCACCTGACAAACCCATACCCCATACCATGTTATCTAGCTTTTCCCAATCACTCTAACGTGAAGACTAATAGGACGAGTAACTGCCCCAAACAAGGAGAAACTAACACGTAGATGAAGAAGGGAAATCAAATACTAGTATAAAAGGAGAAAAAGGGGGGGGGGGGGGGGGACAAAGGGAGAGGCCCCAGAAAAAGAAGGAAGAAAAAGGATGAATGGTGATAATGTAATGCTCCTCGGACTAATTCCGAGGAGTCAAACCTTTCAAACTACATTGATGCAAGGCTCAGCTATGCAGTCCAAACTCATCTTTGTATGATCGCTCACGAAACCGGGATCAGACCGAAACCCAGCGCCCAAAGGCAGGCCTTTCCAAACCCACTCTCTACAAATCATATTATTCGGGCCCTTTACACACGAGTCCAACGTCATCCTTGGGTCATTAAAAATCATGTCCCAACAATTGGCGCCGTCTGTGGGAAGGCTTGCGCATTTGCGCAAGTGGCGGTTGAGTCAACTCTTTAGCAAGCAGAGGTTCGCGGGGTTTCCTCCATCTCCGGCGACATGCAGTTGTTGCTCCGACATAAACTTCTGCTAGGGGCTACGCCCTGCAGTGCCAACGGCGCGGGCAGCTCTAGGGGCTTCCGGCCTCAAGCCAACTCTCCCCGCCATGGTCTAGGGGCTAACCTTCGAAAAACAAATAAATACAAAGAAAAATCATAAGTTTTGGGCAGAACCAAGGCCTTGCACGGTCCTCGGACTCAAGCCTATGGGGAAACTAAGTACTCAAAAGAAAAATCGTAAGTTTTGGACAGAACCAAGGCCTTGCACGGTCCTCGGACTCAAGCCTATGGGGAAACCAAGTACTCAAAAGAAAAATCGTAAGTTATGGACAGAACCAAGGCCTTGCACGGTCCTCGGACTCAAGCCTATGGGGAAACCAAGTACTCAAAAGAAAAATCGTAAGTTTTGGACAGAACCAAGGCCTTGCACGGTCCTCGGACTCAAGCCTATGGGGAAACCAAGTACTCAAAAGAAAAATCATAAGTTTTGGACAGAACCAAGGCCTTGCATGGTCCTCGGACTCAAGCCTATGGGAAAACCAAGTACTTAAAAGAAAAACTACGATACATGGACCTTAGAATCTATCCGAAGAGAACTCTCCATTAACAATTGGGTTAATCCCTAAACTGGAAGGATTCCCAAGTCTGCTCTCGGATCCTCGGTACCAAAGGGATTGATGCAATATAGAGCAATATGTTACCAAAAACACAATCGGAGTCCCTTACTGTTCGGTTACCCCCTCGGATGAATTATTCAGAGTTTATTGTTCTCCGACAGTCTCCTTGCACGTATTACGGAATATTCAGCTGTTATCTCAGTTAGTTTCCTAAGTTTAATTTACTGTGAATTATCGTTATTATGCCTGGTAATGTCGGTAAATTAGAGTTAGTCGGATTATGTTTTAAGGTTTCCTGCTCTAAGTATCATTGAAGAAAAACACACATGGAGCACACACATTCATAAAGTAGTTGTTGCAAAAAAGAAAAATATTCAAAACAAGTAAATAAATTCCTCTTTTATTAAGACAAAGAAATAGTACAGCGTACAATGAAAAGCTGGAATAAGCTTATATTAAAGCTAACTACATAAGCGAAAAGAAAGATACAAGAGAATAAAGATAAAGCCGAGGAAGTAGTACAGAGGAGAGGTTGGCTGCTGCTTCAAGACTTTGTTCAAGGAAAACCATTCCTCAACACTTTTACATGCCCATAACTCAGGCAGCCAAAGAACCCAACATGGGGCCTGCACCATTGAAGAAAAGGTGTAGAGAGCCCAGCTTCAGGCTAGCGCAGCTAAAGAAAAGGTGCAGGGAACCCAACTTGAAGCCCACACCGTTGAAGAAAAGGTGCCGGGAACCGGAAGTTGAGGAGCCTACACAAAAATTTGCCTGCGACAAGGCAAACGGCGCTGATGGCGGAAAATCTTTCTTCTGACACACCAAAAATCTTGTGTGACCAGAACCTGCTTCGGATTTTGACTAAAAGAGGGGAGGGTACCGTTCCCACCATATCCAAGCGGGAGGACACCTTAAATTTGTGCCTCCCCTGCCTAGACCACATCACTTTAAGTCTTGGAAGGGTCCAGTGCCTCTGTGACGGGTGAAGTTCCTCCCCCTCCGCCCAAGCCTCAAACATATGGCACTAAGGGAAGACGACACTGGAGGTGGGAACTAGTTATGGAGAAAGGGTTATGATTCTGAAGAGAGTAGAAGGATTTATATGCCAGGAGAACAACCACTTGTCCTACTTATATAAAGGATAAGGAAGTGTCATTTAATTTAATTTGAGCAGATTCCCGAGACACACTGCAGACAAGGCAGCTCTGGCACAATTTCCAACGCTATCCACCACCACAAGATTTAAAGGTCCTCGTGAAGGCGCGCCTCGAAGACTGAAATGACAAAGGGCACTGCGCGGAGGAAGAATAAAGTAATGCCTCTTAATTCGGCACATCTCCTACGCAAATGGAAGGACACCAGCAGCAATAAGGCACGAAACTTGAACAAGTCACGAGGTGGGCTCAGCATCACCAAAACCCTCCTTCCCAACTAAAAAGTCGGGAAGCAGGATTTCGAGGGGCTATTGTGGGGCCTGAAATTTGGAATCTCGGCCCACTTCATATTAATGGCCCAAAGTCCAAGCCGAGGAGCTCTACTACCGAGGAGGTATGAGGAGAACCCCTTGATGGCCCAATAATACAGCCGAGGACAACCTCACGATCAACGCCTCACAAAACGCCTGCAGAAAATGACAAACTCAGTACAAGAGCAGTACAAGCTAGAAAGCTGCCAACACCATAACGTGGAGCCCAGCACCTGACAAACCCATACCCCATACCATGCTATCCAGCTTTTCCCAACCACTCTGACGTGAAGACTGATAGGACGAATAACTGCCCCAAACAAGGAGAAACTGACACGTAGATGAAGAAGGGAAATCAAATACTAGTATAAAAGGAGAAAAAGGGAGGGGGGGGGGGACAAAGGGAGAGGCCCCGAAAAAAGAAGGAAGAAAAAGGATGAATGGTGATAATGTAATGCTCCTCGAACTAATTCCGAGGAGTCAAACCTTTCAAACTACATTGATGCAAGACTCAGCTATGCAGTCCAAACTCATTTTTGTATGATCGCTCACGAAACCAGGACCAGACCGAAACCCAGCGCCCAAAGGCAGGCCTTTCCAAACCCACTCTCTACAAATCATATTGTTCAGGCCCTTTACACACGAGTCCAACGTCATCCTTGGGTCGTTAAAAATCGTGTCCCTACACTTGGTATTAGCACCAAGCAAAGAAAAACCATTAGGAGTTAGCAACTAGGGTTGGCACCAAACCGTGATGAGTGACGATGATTTCAATTGAAACTTTATTAATCAAAATAATCTCCTTTTGGTAGGAGTACAATATTTTGCTTAAATTTGTGTAATAAACCATAATTCTAACTAATCTAAGAAACCCTACCTTTGGACTTTCTTGCACTCCCAAATTGTTAAATACATGATTATTTATATGTAATTTCAATCAAGCTTATTAGTTCAGAATTTTGAACCCACAATCATAGTAAGATGATGCTGAAGGTCATCTTTGGTCCAACGCTTAGGGTCAGGAGCAAAGAAAGCAAGTTTGAAACATGTCAACAAATATTTTATGTATTTATTTGTAGTATGAAAACTTTAAGTACCAGCTTGGGTCTTGAACTCTTTCTTTTCCCTTCCTCTGTTACAATCCTCTACTTGATTCATCACTTATACATTTGTCTCTTACAACTGTTATTATGGTCTTATTTGTGCTTGTCCCTCCGGTCTACTTTGGTTCATTTCATATTTTTCAACCCAAAATTTAATATAAAACAAAAGAATTTTTTTTGTCCGAAACTAAAAAAGACAATTTATAAAAAGAATCAATTTATAGCTCAATTAATCAAAAATAGACCAAATTAGACCGAATGAATTTAAATAGACCGAACTGGACCAATATAAACTGAAGTAAATAGCATGGAGTAGAAAGGTTTTGAGGGAAGACCAGGGCAGTGAACCCTCTTTAAGAATTATCCTACAAAATCAAATATCAATGGCAAATTGCAATAGCAAATGGATTGGAGATAAGTGAGTTCCAGTTAGCTTAATTAGTAAAAATTTTTATGGTTGAATAAAAAATCTGAAATTCAATCTCCGCTTACACCAAAAATTGATTAGTGTTTTGATTTGATGATAAATAGACCCAAAGGTTGAAACTCTCTAAAAAATAATAATAATAATAATAATTAATAAAGAATATTTTATCAAATGAATTCAAAATAATAATAATAATAAATAAATAACCATTATATATATATATATATATATATATTAATAAATAAAGCGCTAATGGCCTAATCGCTTAATTTGGGATTGCCAATTAAAACCAAAGGCCACTTAATTTGAGAAATACTACGCATACATCTTCACAATACTCACTGTTTCATGACAAATCTTATGGGCAGATTTTTATGAGCGCAGTTGTGAATCCAAATTTAACACCCATAAAAACCTGACTCCTTTAAATTTGAATTTTCAATCGCTCTGTCGGCGCCGCATCGCATTAGAGAGAGTCAGAGACTCCTTTTCAGTCACTCAAGATTCCCATAAAGCGAACCCCACACACATATTGAACAAAAATGGAGCAGAGGCAGAGAATTGAGAGACCTGAGAGAGCAAAAAGGAGAGATCAGAAACAGAGAAAACGCCTCTCAACTGCTCGACGAAATGCCTTCACTACTAACACTGACATTATTAGCGACCTGCCAGACTCTCTCCTCTCCCATATCCTCTCCTTTCTCCCAACCCGAAACTCTGTCGCCACAAGCATTTTGTCGAGCAGGTGGAGGCCTCTCTGGACTCTCGTCCCTGCTCTTCACTTGGTCCAGAGAAAACTTACACACAATCCAAATTACAGTTTTGCAGATATAGTTTCTGGAATCTTGACTGTTCGAGACTCCATTTCCGATCCCATGCCCCTACACAAATTGATCATTTATTGGTATCAAAATTGTCTTCCCTCCAATGTTAACACATGGCTTCGCGCCACCAATCTGCGTGATTTGCAAGAGCTCGATCTCCACATATTTAATAATGTTCACCAACCTTTGGAGTTGCCCCGTAGTATCTATTTTTCTACAACATTAGTGGTTCTGATATTGATGGCTTCAATTCTTCTCAATCCTCCGCCTGCTTGTGTGTTACCATGTCTCAGGATTCTAGAACTTACGCGTGTTAAATTCGCAAACCGCGACTCTCTCTCTACCTTCCTCACTGCCTGCCCGGCCCTCCTCAGTTTGTCCCTCACATTGTGTGGTTCAAATTTTGAACACTGGGACGAGTTCAATGTCGTTGTACTCGTACCTACGCTTAAAACATTACGTTTACATTGGCATGTTCAGTCTTCATCATACAAATTCCAGATAAACACCCCAGCTCTCGAGTACTTTAATTTTGAAGGTTTTTTGAATGGGAATAATGTGGTGGAAAACCTCCCCAGTGTGGTTGAATGTGTCCTTCAATTTGAGCAATGTGTTTTGATGGATGTTGAAGTTTATGCAAAGAGAGTACGGGACTTCATGGGACCACTCTGTAATGTTATTTCCATGGAATTTAGCACAATTACCGCACAGGTAAGATCACACTATAATTAATTTGCTAAATGCTAAATAACATTGTTGTGAGTTGTGACTTTGTGAAATTTGTGATTGTTATGTGGTCGTGCAGATCCTCTGCCATGATTTCAATCGTGAAGATAGTCCCACATTTTATAATTTGTCCTCCTTGAAATTATTTGGTGGCATTTCGTCTGAGTGGTATGCGTGGCGTGAAGTACGTCTCTTGCTTTTTCGGGCTCCAAAGCTACAAATACTTACATTTGAATGGAAACACTTGTTTGGCTTAAGTATTTATAAACCTAACCCTTGCTTGGAGGAGCCACTGGATGTTCCTGAATGTCTGTCATCACACCTTACTACCTGTCATTATAAAGGATTTGAAGGGAAAGAGGAAGAGATGGAACTTGTTAGACAAATCCTGGAGGCAGCAAAAGTATTAAAGTCAATGAAAATCTCTGTTACCAGTTGTCTAGGCTTAAAGTCGAAGCTTCTTATTCGCGAGAAATTGGGGAAGTTTCAAAGGAGCTCTCAAAATTGTAAAATTGCATTTGAAGAAGGACGTTTCACATGATGTGGCTCGTTCCTCTTGGATATTGCATGTCACCTGCTTTGCTTTAATATCTTTGTGTAATTCATTTGCTGCCTTTGCTGTGTCGGAGTTTATTCCTAGGGTACAATGCAAAATGCTTGAAGATTTGATTTTTATTTGCCATCTCCTTCAATTATGCTAGTTTTTAGTAAGCATGTTTTCAATTCAGGATTTTCCCCCCTGGTATAGCATATACTTGCTGATTTCTTGTTCTCCCTGAGCTTTTTTTTTTTTTCTTTTTCCTTTTTAATTTTCAAGCATACTTGCTGATTCCATGTTCTCCCTGATGCGATTCCTGTTAGTATATTGGATTTTTGTAGAAATTACCACAATGTGTGCTACTGGAATGTTTGTTTGGCTGTTTGCACTTGAAGGAGCAAAGCTGTTATTCCCATCACTGATTGAAGTTATTAGGATTAGAGAAATGGTATTTTTCTGTCCCGCATAATCTACGTATGTTGCTTTTGTTTATGCAGTTTTAGTAAAAGCTAGAACTTTCATAGATATTTGATAATGAGAATTGGTACAATACTACACTCTATTCCGATCTAGTTTATTGTCACGTTATTTGTTTCCTATTTTTCTGTAGAAGAAGTGATGTTAACTAGCCTTGTTTTGCCATAGGAAGTAAAGTTTTCATACAATTATGCATATCTAGGTTGATTACTGATATAAGGAATTATTTGTTGCTTCACTTTTTTAAACTGTAGTTTGATCGGTTCTGTCTTGATGTCCTAATATTAAGTGCTGGTTTTGAATGTTGTTGCTATTGTTTTTTCTTGATTACTTAAAGGTGACTGTAGTCATATTAAGATAAAAAATGGAGATGTAAATAGGAAAAAGAAATTAGTGCTTAGGTGGCTATGCTACAGATTGAATGGAAAGTGCATGTAGCAGAAAGGTTTTGAGGGAAGACCAAGCCAGTGATTTTTATAAGATGCAGCCCCATATGAGGTTGCATTTGTAGAAAGTGGTCTTGATGACCTTAACTTGGTAGAATTGAAGGTATTGTTGAGTTCTACACTAAAGTGAGGAATTGAAACCCTAAACTATTATATTTCTACTACTATAAAGAGGTTACAAAATAAAACTAAAGATTTTAATGCTAAATTAGTAGCATTGAAAAAATAAAAAAAATTGTTATACTTCTTACTCTATAAATATCACATTCCATTAAGAATTTCAAATATTGAATGTATGAGCTAACTTCTATTTGGGCATAACACTCTTTCATTCAATGTTGGGTTTGTTACTTTGCCCGTTACTCCCTTAATAAAAGAAGTAATACATGTTAGTTTACTCTTTTGGGGGGATGTCTTCGGATGTCAAACACTTTAAAATAAGGGTAAAAACCAGTTCCGGTTCCCAGTTTTGGAGGTTGAAATGCCAGTTTTGACTGGTTTTAAGTATTCCAGTTTTTGAATGTGGACCAGACCAGTATAGACCCCAGTCACAGTTGTACCTCAGGACTGATTGGTCTGATCCTGTGTTTGAATACAATGGTTGCAAGTTTAATATCCATTGAGTTCATGTATGACTTATCAATCAAAAAATATTTTGCTCTTGGTGCCAGTTATCCTGAAGCCAGGATTATGATTATATAGTTAATTGGAATCTTTTCCCTGTATTTTCCATAGTTTTCATCATAAACACACCAGTTAAAGAAACAAATACTAACAACAATGTTTGCTACTTTTATTGGTGTTCAGTTGATCTTTCTTGAAGTTTTAAAAAATAATAAACCATTTATTTGCAATTCCTATCAGATGATCAGGATGTACCTCAGGTCCACAAGTCAAGCATGTTTGACACATGTCTAACATCATATGTATTCATTTGTAGCATGAAGCATGTCTAGTTCTGGGTGTATTTGTTTGGCTGTTTGCATTGAAGGTCCAGATTTGTTCTTCCCATCACAAACTATATTTATTCACCATAGAACTCTGGAAGGTTAATGCTCATGGACTTCAGGTCTGCAAATATGGAATTTGTCTGCTTCAAATCATTTAAGTATGTTTATTTTGTTTGTGTAGATTTAATTAGTTAAAGCCTGAAGATCTGCTGACTGAGGAGTTAGTATTGATTTATGCAAAGATGCTTCTCTGGAGCTGGTGTTAATTAATTATGCAAATAATTAATAATGAGACTTGGTACATCTTTTGTATGTTGTTAACACAAATCTCATGATGCATGTTTACAACTTCCTGAAATTTGAATCAGTATCAGAAAGTTAACTCATTTGTTTAAGATGTGTCTACACAAGAATTGACATTAACAACCTTAGCATTTGTATTTTCCATAGGGAGTAAAGCATACTATTAGGCATGTCTATTCAGGCAAAAATAAAAAAGAGGCTTATATAGGCTGATTAGAAGATGTTTGTTGCTTCACTTCTTTAAACACTGTTCTCTGATTGTGACGCAGGACAAGCTAGAATGATGCAGCAATATAAATTAAGAATAGAAAAATAAAGATAAAACCTAGGAGTTAGTATCCAAGTTTGCTTTGCATCAGCACCGAGCTAAGAAAAACAAATGAGTCAGCACCTAGGGTTGGCACCAGACCATGGATACAATTTCAATTGAAACTTTATTCATCAAAATAATCTCCTTTTTGATAGGAGTACAATATTTTTGATAGGAGTAAAATAATCTTCTTTGCCTAGAAAACTTTAACTAGATATGGAATAAAGGCTTTGTTGAGTTTTAGACCAAGATATAAGGAATTGAAACCTTTAAACTATTACATTTCTATTACTAATAGTGAGGTTCAAATATTATTTGTAGATTTATATGTTAAAAAATAGTAGTGGAAACGGTTTAGATGAAACTAGAATACTGTTTTGTCTTTAGTAACAGATGTTCAAGCCTCTGAAATTGACCAAAACCTGGTTGGGTCTGCTTAAGGTACACTGATACACACACAAAGTTATGTACTGCCCCCGGCCCCAGCCAAATGCAGGGGTGGGGGTGTGTGGGAAGGCGAGGCAAATTCAATGCTTTATCTGGTGAACATTTATAATGTTTTGAATACTTTATTGGAGTTCTGAGGGCATGATTAGTATTTTACTTGACTTTTCCTGGAACATATTATAGTTTCATTTTTGTGGACTGATTCTGGTCTTTAGGCAATCTGAACTCTATCATGGAATTGAATAGTCCGTTTGGATTGAGGGGAGTAGAGTAGAGTTGGCCCAAAATTAGTATATTTTCAGCCAACTCTACTCTACTCTCCTTCACTCCCCCTCAATCCAAACAAGCCTTAGAGAAAACATTAGCCATTGTCATTGTTCCCTCTAAAGTACATGTCATGTATGGAGGCAGTAAAGCTTAATTCTTCTTCAGATTAATTTTTTCATCAATAATCTTAAATGACTTGCATAAAACAGATTACTTTGTCATGATGGTACTTTTCATGTAGTTCTTTGATGAAACTTCATTATGTGATGCAGACCTTCGGACTTTCTGACCCTCCCAAATTGTTATATACATGATTATTTATTTTGTAATTTCGATCAAGCTTATTGGTTCAGAATTTTGAACCCACAATCTTAGTAAGATAGTGCTGAAGATCATAATTGGTCCCAGGCTTAGCGTTAGGTGCAAAGAAAGCAAGTTTGAAACATGTCAACAAATATCTTGTGTTCATTTGTAGTATGAAACTTTTAAGTACCAGCTCGAGTCTTGAACTCTTTTCCCTTCCTCCATTACAATCTTCTACTTCATCACTTTTACATTTTCCTCTTGCTACTGCTATTACTGGTCTTATTTGTGCAAGTCCCTTCGGTCCACTGTGGTCCATTTCATATTTTTCAACAAAAAATTAAGAAAAAAAAAATGTAAAGAAACCTACAAAAGATTCAATTTAAGGCCCAAATTCTTCTCAAAAATAAAAATTTAAGGCCTAATTAGACCAAACTGGACTGAAGGCACCGAATTGGACCCAAGGGGAATGAAATGGACTTGAGGGGACTGAAGTAGACCGAATTGGACTGAAGTTGACAAAAATAGACCGAACTGGACCGAAATGCTTCAGCTTTCAGATATCATTTAGACTTATGCAAATACTACCAGATTGATATGTTTGTATAATTTTCAACTCAATCTCTCACTTTCTTATGAAAGTTTATCGGTCTGTAATCTCATTTTCTAATATAAAATTAGCGGAACTCGACACTCTATTGTCATATAAGCATACTATAACTATTGGTTTAATTTATCATCACACTAGGCAGCACAAATTACTAGTTGGATTTTGCCTGTATTGTAGCTTTTTTTGAAATGAAATGACCTGTTTTGTAGCTTTATAACAACAGGCTGTAAACAAACAGGATGTACTCCCGTAGGATCTCTGATATATAATGTTATAAATCTCCACTTGCAAGTTTATAATCTTGATTTGTAGCTAAAAATTGGATTCTATTTATAGTATCCAACTTGGATTGTGCTGAACTATTTCATGGAGTTCTATGGTGAAGGATTTGATCACTGGAGAGGCGAATGCGACCCAGACCTGCAAAAGTCCTTTTCACGAGTGGGAAATTCCGACCTTGTGCTCCCTGGGGTCTATGATTCAGCCAAAACTCCAAGCACACAAGTTACTCCGTTCCAGACTAGTTCCAGTCTGAAAAGATGGGTTGCTTCTATACTTGGTCCTGAGACCAATCATGGCGTGCATCACGTCAAATTGTAGTGGGGGCACTGTCTATTACGATATTTTAGAAATGGCCCAATGATTAAATTATTGAAAATAGTGGGATTTACAAACCCATAATCCCCAAATATGCATTTAGCATTTCTCATCAGATCATGTATTTGTCTTAATTGTGGATGTAAATTGTATTGTTCATTTTGCACTATAGTTTGTTGACCAAATATTTTGGGATTCATTAAAAGATTAGGAGCTGAAGACTATGTTCATTGAATGACGTCGGAAATCACTTTTGGTGTCTTGAAATGTTATTAACTTGGGTCCAATTCCATGATATAGGAAGCCACCGGAGGTGTCTTGAATGTGGATATAAGTCTATAATGCATGTATTAGTGGCAGCCTCATATGAGAAGGTCGGTGGTAATTCTTGGTTTCATTTATTATGGATTAAAAGGGTGATGTATCACAAGGATTTAGTTATTGAAATACCTAATTTCCGACTAGTAACAGTGCTTACTTGTTAGTTGTTGAATAAGTGTCATTGAGATTGAATTTTCCTTCTTCATTTTTTGAAGTTCCTATTCCTGTGTGTGTTTCTCTCTCGGTTTGTGCCTGGAAATGATACTACACTCAAAGAACAAAAAGAAAAGGGTAAAGATTAGACAAGACATCCACTTGTAATGAATAATTTAAGAAAGTTCTCTTCTCCTCTCCTTCACTAATTATCTTTAGTACAAAATGACATAAAGAAAGTTGTGGAGGAGTCTAATAAGTCTATCTTAGGAACTGAGTATCTCAAATGCTTTCTAGGCAGTTCAATAATTCAAATTATAATCGAATAACTAAAATCGTTGGACCAATACAAAAGGACTCCGAACATGTCACTAATACTATGTTTGGAAAAAAACAAAGGAAGAGAAAGGAAAGGAAAGGAAAGAGGGTGGAGAAGGGTAAAGAAGAGAAAGAAAAACTATTTCCTTTTGTTTGGTTCGTAAGGAGGAAAGAGAAAGGAAATTAACAAATTGTTTGGTCTAGCCCTCATCATCTCTCGTTCCTCCCATTCCTACCAAATTGACAAATTGATTAAAACAACCTCTAATTGATTGCATGAGATAATTATTAGAGGTTGTTTAACAAATTGATTGCATGAGATAATTATTATAATTAATTAAAAGAATTAATACAACCTCTAATTTCTTTAATTGATGATTTATTCTATTTCATACAAATTTGTGTAATGGGAAACAAAATCTTGAGATAATTATATAATAATATAAAATTACATAAATCGTACTTAGATTTCATCTAACTACTAAAAATCTTTTCATTCATAAGTGAAATTTTGAATTAAAGGAAAAACGAAAAGTAACTAATCAATACAAAAACTCCGTAATAGATAAAAACAAAATATAATTAATATACTATCGTTTTATAAATTGTCTTCTATTAGAATAATATTTACCGTACCTTCTAATGAATTTTTTTTAATATTACTCAAAAAAAAAAAATATATATATATATATATATATTTATAGACACACACGAGCATGTGTGCTTATATAAATTTTGTCTTTTTAGATAGAGTCAAATTATGACTTCCTTTTCGGCTTCCATTCCATGATAGGATATAGTAGAATTCTGTAGCAGCTGGAGATTTTTGCGTATGACTCTGACAGGGCTTTGCAGGCAGACGCAAAGTTTGCAAAGCAACAAGTTTTTTTTTCTTTGTTGATAAACTGAAAAGCAACAAGTTTTTAGTGACTTATGTGTACTGACCCATACATATTTATTAATTACATTTAGTCCTGCCGACTGGCCTCCAAGTTGGACAGCACAGTTAGGCAAACTTCCACGTCTTTCCGTTTCCAAATTATACGTCAATTTTCTACCTTTGAACAAGCCTTTAAAAAAAGCTTAAATGATGAGCAGAACATGCATGAAAGCGAAAGCATACCAAAGTTTAAATTACTACATCATCATCATGATCTTAGGCATTTATTTTACAATAAATTCGATGTAAAATTCATAAGATTCTTATTAATAAATGTCATTAGGAAATTTATTAATAAATCATTTTAGGAAAGTTTCAATATTACTTTTATAGAAAATGTAAAAAATTAGTATTTTAAAAAATTAGTTTTTTCTCATAAAATATTTCTAAAAATATTTCTTAAACTAATGCACTTATAACATTCATTAACTTATCCCAACTTTCTATAATGAAAAAAGGGAAATGCTAACCGATACTCTTAGAATAATGATTAATAATCCATGTATTTAAAGAAAGTTTTTATGGGAAAAGAAAGAAAATCAATTAATATTTTGACAGTTTTTTTAATTTCCCATAAAAGTAGTGTCAAAATTTTCCTATAATAGATTGTTAACAATTACTTTAGAAGCACCCTTTAGCATGAACAATGAAAAAATATTTACCTAAAATTAATTTGAAACACTTTAAAAAATAATTAATGTTTTGACAATTTTTTTCATTTTTCATAAAAATAGTGTCAAAACTTTTCTAAAATAAATGGTTAACGGATGTCTCAGGACACTCATGAGAGAAAGTCTGTGTGTCGTACTTCAGACATGCATATGAGTATCATTTACCAGTTGCCGCAGAGGTAGATACATTAATAGTGACTAATCATCTGACAGCACCTATCCGTCCGATCAAAGCGCCGCAAAAATTGTAAGTGAAGGATGACCGGCCCTATATAAATGTAACATTCAATACTAACTAAAATTTAAGTTCTTTTACGTTCCGCCGACACTATGTGTAGACTCTAGATATGGAAGTTTGAAAAAGAGAGAGAGAGGAGAGGATAACTGGATAAGGAAGAGAAAATAAAAACGAACGTGTTATTACTATTTCGCTACATATTTTAATAAGAGGAATGTCAATATGCTATTATTAATATACACAAAAAATTTCACATATATATATATATATTTACAATGGTTGAAATATTTATTAATAATAATTGAAAATAATATTAATTTCATAGTGATTAATCGATGACACTACGGCTAATAACACCGATCACATTATATTATAGCAATCTTGACTCTAGTTTCGACACCACTCGATCAGTCAAGCCTCAAAAGTGAAGTTTATGTTTCCTCAACTCAACCTCAATCAATAAAGAGCTACCTTGATATAGTAGCCTCGACACCATGTTAAGAGTTGCTACATCAAATAATACCTTCAATAGATTCTTGAAGTTAGTTGAAAGTTCACCCATCAAAAAAAAAAAAGTTAGTTGAAAGTTCTGATTGTTGATCATGGATGTGTCATCCATAATGGAGGAGGTTCACATGATTGAAAAGTCCAAACATTATGGTGTAGTGAAATATTTTCTTTGTAAGTTGTCTAGTCATTGGGAAGGTTTTCCCTTAGAGTATGATTGAGAACAACTTTTAGTATTAGCTTTTTACTTTTATGTACAGTTTTTTAAAACCTTACATTTTCTCACAGTTTCTCATTTTTTAAAATTTTTTTAAAGTACAAGTATACTTTAGTACACTTTCAAGTAAAAAAAAAAATGGATAAATTGTTTTTAAACAAACACTCAGTATTTTTACAGTTCTACTATTGGTTTTCCCTGTATAATTATATTATGCATCATTTATTTCCACAACCATTTCTTTTGCATATTATTGTTGTTGTCTTCATTAACCAAAGCCTCAAGCATAATTTAATTAACTAATTACTTGGCTTAAAACTGGTTATTTCATAAAACTGGGGTCTAAAAATCCTAACAAAATTATATTAAAAAAATAAATTATAAGATGTAGTGCTAAAAGATAGGCTAAATATAATAAATACATATAAACACATGTTCAAGACAAGTGAGGAAAACCCATCCTTGCCTCCATCACCTCGTTGAAACTGTAAAAATTAACATGGAATATAAAGGGATATAGTGATGCCGATAGGCTGGGAAATTTTTGTCACCCTTTAGTTTAACATTTATTTTATACATTTGACGGTGAATTTTGTGTTGAATGTTTAGTTTGTCAAAAAGTCACTAACTATATAACTGGTAGTACCTAAAACCCCTTATCGCCAAACCATTACACACTTGCCACATGTCCAGAATCATTGTTTAGTCTATTAATTAAAAATAAAAAATTATGATTGTTTATTCTAGTCGGCGACTAAAACATGATTTTCAGACATGGGTTAATTTAGTCACTACTCACCACGCACTCACAAGTCACAACACTGTATTTAAAAAACAGATGACGAAAGAAACCATAAAAGTGATTCAATAACTTTGAACCAAAAGAGATAGCTACTTACTTCTCAAAAAAAAAAAAAAAAAAAAGAGATAGCTACTTTTGCAATTTCCACCACCTTGGGGTTCTTCATTGCGTGGACGGAAAGTCATTCTCAAAAACCCAATCCATCTACCACCGACCTCTCTCTCACAAAAATTTGCATCCACTTGTCCGCAAAACCAAACTCATCATTATCGCTCACACAAAAGCGTTATATTAATTAATTAATTAACATTTAGTTATTACAGTTTGACAAACCTATATGGACAAATAGCTTTGCAGCAAGGGCAAAGGGGTTTGGATTTTGCGTTTGCGTACTAGAGGCGTAACCATCCACGTCGGCCCTCACATGCCCACAAACCCTCTATACAAACTCGCAGATGCCCTTTCAGACTCATCGAAAGATACACCACATATTCAATAATTCAAGACAACAAACTTTTTTATTATTTATAATTGTAATAGATCATGATTAATGTATAATAAAACTAATTATAATTCACTACATCAAATTTGTGAAAAAGATAACTTTGGTTCTGTTCTAGAATTGTTGCATCGTATAATAACATATAAATACCGTCAAACATACCTAGAGCTTTGTATTTTCAATGAAGATATTCAGAGCTTAAATCTATTATCTCTTAATATTTGAATTTAGGGATGAAACTCACTCACTTTTTATTTTTATACAAGATAGAATTCTATTCTAACCTAATCTAAGTGTATATGTGTGTGAAACTTCCTCCTGAAAACTCGCTCACTTGACTTGACTTGCCTTGTCCTTATTCCGCTTCGTCTCATACAGATTTTCCTTGCTCCAAAGAGGTGATGAGATGGAGACGTGTTTTACTCACCCTACCATATTACCTCTCCCTGCCCCAAATTTATATATACATAGTTTCTTTTATATACATTTAAATTATCTATGCATATAATTTAATCATTTCAATATTTCATTATCATTTTCAAAATACTTGTCTCTCATTCTCCTTTAGTAAAACATCTCTAACTTGCCCTAACCCTACCTACCTTGTGCAAGTTTTCCCTCCAGGAAGAGGAAACAAGGTAGGGATG
Source organism: Quercus robur (assembly GCF_932294415.1). NCBI lineage: Eukaryota > Viridiplantae > Streptophyta > Magnoliopsida > Fagales > Fagaceae > Quercus > Quercus robur. The sequence continues at coordinate 4,385,628 of NC_065535.1, forward strand.
AGACACCCATAATTTGACCATTAATTTTCATCCCTAACTGAACTATAAAAAAGAATGTGAAGAACATTATATTTTTTACAACTTTTTTTCATAATAATTAATACTCAATATCTTCTATTATAATTACAACCACATCACTTTTACATTAATACACCATTAACATTACTTTTTATTACACAACTCATAGTAAGCTATTTTAACAATTGTGATAGCATAGTTTTTCTCTCTCTTTTTTTTTTTTTTTTTTTTTTTTAATAGAATATCGATAACATACATACATACATAATACAGTGCTGTTTTATCATATATAACATGCAACAATATATAGTACTATTCTAGTATATAAAGAGAGAGAGATGGGAGATGATGGATTGTGTCGGCCAATTTTGGATTTATCTTTAAGGAAGATCAACGTGGCGGCCGTACCCAGACGACAGACTAGCAGCCAAGTAAGAAACTAAAACTAATGCGCCTTTCCCTCTCTGTATTTTTCTCTCTATATATATATTCACCCTCTACATGTATACATAATTATTGTTTCTGGTATGGGAGGTGTAGTAGTGCAACTTTCGGAAACTGAAAACAGAATCTTCCTGGGTTTTGTTTTCGTTTGGTTTTAGGTCAGAATATATAGTAACAAAGAAAAATTGTTTACCTAGTAATAGTTAAAGTTTATATACTAATATGGAAGGAGACTTTTCAACAAGCACTGAAAAGCGCAAGCAAAGGCAACAACAGCAGCAAGAGAAGCCCTATAGAGGGATAAGGATGAGGAAGTGGGGAAAGTGGGTGGCTGAGATTAGAGAACCCAATAAGAGGTCTAGAATTTGGCTTGGTTCCTATACTACTCCTATTGCTGCGGCGCGTGCTTATGACACCGCCGTGTTTTATCTCCGTGGCCCTTCTGCTCGGCTTAACTTCCCGGAATTAGTTTTCCATGAGGAAGATGATGATGTTCGAGACATGTCTGCGGCTTCTATACGCAAGAAAGCCACCGAAGTTGGAGCTAGGGTCGACGCGCTACAAACTTCTCTCCATGCATCATCGCAATCAAAGCCGTCTAGTCGTGCCTCGGAGCCGCCGGATTTAAACGAGTATCCGAACCCAGAAAACTCCGATGATGATGATTGAAGAGACGTTTCAGAATTGGGGGTAAGCCTGTCTATCAATCATTTTATCCAGACTTCACCAAAGTGGAAGCTTTTTATGTATCAGGAAAAAAGTATTTCTGATGTAAAAAAGATGAGAAAGAAAGAAAGAAGGACGAAGTTGATGTTGGGTGTGAAAATAGAATCACTACCCGGTTTCTGTTTGATAGGTATAGATTCTCAGTTTGTAACAAGAACTAATCAGCAATAGTTTTTAGTCATAAAATTAGTTTGTTTTTTCTTTTTCTTTTCTTCTTTTGAACTTGTTTCTAAATAGTTTCATATGTTTTTTCTTTTTCTATTTTTTCTTTCTATGGATGAATCTTCTTTAATATTAATATGTTTGTAATAAAGTTTGGGAAATTTGATGAAAACGAAGAAGAATGGCCGTCTAATGAGGGGAACAGCGATGGCCTACCAATTAAAACTTTTATATTCTTTTTCTCAGTTTGCCGAACTAAAAAAATAAGGAGATAAGGAGATAAGGCAGAGTAGAGAGCACCAAGAACTGGTACTCATGGCGTGTCTGTGGACACCACAAAAACTATGAAAACTAAAATGAGAGAGAAAGAGAGAGTATAGTCTATAGTGGTCCTTAATCAGAGAGGTTGTCACCGTCATAACATGGTGGAAGCTTACGAAAGCTTTGTTTGCTAGAGATTGATGTGTGATGGGTTCTGGGCGGTGAGACCCTTTTTTTTTAATATTTTTTTTTCCCATTTTTAATTGTTAAACTTGTTTTTATGTCTTAATTACTGTATCTTTAGTATGGTTCCTATTAGTTTGATTTGTAAATTTTTATTATTATCAAATAAAAAACTTGGTATCAAATCTCATTTGCACAAAATTCATCATAAAGCCGACACAAGTATAAAAAAAAAATAAAAAAATAAAAAAACTAATCAGTGTCTTGTTAAGATGATATAGACAGTCTTACTTAATCTAACGCGTCTTATTTAATCTAACACGAATACCAAAAAAAAATTAATTAGTGTCTTGTTAAAATGATAGATAACCGTCTTACTTAATTATATCACTACTATTAATTATTGTAGTTAATTAAAATAGGACAATTATGTTTGTCATGTGGGTTTGTTTAATAGAACAGTTTTGTTGGCATGCGTGTTTGTACCTGCTAGCCTGTGATTTGTATGGTGACCAACAAGGCAACAATGAGCCATGCTAAATTGTTTTCCCATTGGGACGACGGTTCATTTTTTTATAACGGATTTCTCTCTAGCAAAAAATCAGCTGCCCAACTGTGCTCGAATCAAAATTTGACTTTCTATTATTTACTCTTTAAATTAAATAAATCTACGGGGTTTGTGGATCTTATGTCCTTTTATTAATTAATATTGTCATCATGTTATGTTATGTTAACCAACGGAAATAACATGCGGCTACATTTATTTTATTTCCTTTCTCTAATTGGTGTGTGTAAACTATGCTTTCCAAAGTTCAGGTTTTGATGCTCAACACTCAATTGATAATAGTAGCCAATTCGAGAACAACGATTAAAATGCTCCACATAGAGTTATTTTTATAATAATATATCTTTGAAAACATTTTTTACTTGTCCATCACGCTTGTCTAGAACAAAAATAAATGTTTTTTTCACCCTCAATAGAATAAAGTGAGTATAAAGTATAAACATTTACGTTTATTTAGCAAGATGTTTGTACGTCCAGCTAATGGAATAACTATGGTGGCAATGGGACCGATACAATTGAATTGATCCATATTTCATATTATGTCAAAGTAAACAACTTTTCTTAGTTGAGATTATAGACTTTTCCAAAGTTGCTAATGCCAGCAGTATGGGGTTTAAACAATTTTTTTTAATGATTAGTTGCATGCATTTTGCAAATATATATATTTGGATTAATTTAATATTATCACATAAATAAAAACTAACATAATTACAAATCATCATTATAATTTATTTTTGTCACATGTTATGTTATCTAAAAGAAATTAAAACCGTTGTTTTTATTAAAATGAAACATTCTATAAAAAAACATTATGCTTCATAGTTCATACTTTCTATTTGAGAAATTCGATACGTTCTATATATATATATATATATATATATATGTGTATGTTTCATTTTTTTGACAAATTCTATGAATTGTCTTTCTTTTATAGATAGATATTACATATTTCATAAATATTTTTCAAATACATGTAGCATATTTATATAATAAAAATTGTATCATACACGTTATGATTGTGCTAAGCAAGTGTCCTCTCCTAGCCAACACTACATTAAGAAAAGAGTTCTTATTGCACTATAAGTACATTAAAATCTCTATAATAAAATTTGCATTATGCATTGTGGTTTTGTAAAGTGAATTTCCTATCCCTTTTTTTTTTCTTTATATATATATATATATATATATATGTATATATATATATAATTGGTTTCTACTTATACCATGTGATGTATTATGCATATATTGAAATTATTAACATAGTTTACTCTATTGTCAAAGTTAAATGAGAACGACAATTTATCCAAATTTTATCTCTTTAAGTTTGGGTAAATTGTCATTCTCATTTTCCAAGTTCATTTTTTGTCTCTTTTTTTCTAAAATTTTACTATTTTTCTCAAGTTCATCTTGTGTCTATTAACATCTAAAAATTGTCGCAAAAACATAATGTGATATGACATTGTTTTGCTGGCTTTAAAGACAATATTATAGTTGGTAATGGATGCATGACCGACTTGACAAGAATCTAATAATAATAATATTAATATTATTATTATTATTATTATTATTATTATTATTTATGGACATAATCGGTGCCTTATAACAAGAGAAATCCTAGCTTATTTGTAATAATGTATGTGATTTCATATATATATATATATATATATATAGGTTCAAGTTACACTTGGTGTAATTCTAAACAATGTTACACCACCCAATAACTTGTTATTAAATTCATATTTTAAGAATCTCACCGTTAAATTACATGTTTTATATGTGCTTAACACGCATGTCAATTTTTATGCCAATCAGATGTTATTTACCATGTGATCCATAAATTTATATTTTTTGAATTATTTTAAACTACAAAAACTTGAATTTAAATAATTAATTGATAACATAACTATTAATTTTTTATTACAATTAAATTTTGCAAGCATAGAGAGTATATGAATATAATGTAATCCAACGGTAAATTTGTCAAAATTCGCATCTAATAATAAGTTATTAAGTGGTGTAATATCGCTTAGAGTTACATCAGGTGTAACTTAAAGCAAACTCATTTATATTTATATATATATATATATATATATATAAAATGAAACTGCTCCACAATTCAGCTAAATATTAACATTCGCTTGGTGACAATGGCTTCGAAAATTTTCAGTGGTCTCATCTTTGTCGAATGATATGACAAAACTCTATTCAAAGGAATCAGAGTCATTCAATTGCAGGGCCAAGAACATGCCACATTAATTAATTTTAGTATTCCCATCAAAGCCTATTTATCTCTAACCAGGTGAAGAATTAAGTTCCTGACAAAGATATATATCCTAACCGACAAATTACTGTCAATGAATAGCATCATCTTATCTCAAACTTTTCCAAGGTCCAATTTCGAAGCTAACTAGAACACACCTAAACTAAGCATTTTGTCGTATAGATGATTAGTCTCGGTGGATAAAACTTTTTAGCTTCATTATAGAAGTATAACTAGATAATAGCATTAGACAATTAAATGTTTTTTTAAAGAAACTTGCATTAAATTTAAAAAAAATGGAAAATAAAATTATTATTTATGTACTTCCTGTGCACATTTCTTTAGCACACCTCTCACCTGCAATTTTCATTTTAAATTAAAGTTTAACAAACGAGACAATTAGATAAGATATTAATTATGTACATGAGAGGTGTGCGAAAGGAAGTATGCATAGGAACTTTACAAATAAACAAATTTGTTAGGAATGGAAAAATATATTCCGTAGTCTATACTCACAAATCCATTTTCAACAAACATACAAAGATATATTATTATTACCACATACTCAATGAGTCCAAGTTAGCTCAACTAGTAAGATTTATTATCGTCGAATAAGAGATTTGAAATTTGATTCCCATCTACGCCCAAAAACTAATTGGTGTCTTGGTTACCACATACTCAGAAAGCTATCATTGAAGGCCTTTCTCCTGGTTACCACATACTCAAAAAGCTATCGTTGAAAGCCGTTCTCCTAATAAATATCTTATGTATTCATTATATGCATATTATGGACTCCACAATCTACGATTGTATGAAATTCATACCAGTGGCGGACCATCACAAGGACTGAAGGGGTCCTTGGCCCCCCAAATTTTTGAAAACAATGAATGAATATTTTTTTTTTTGAATTATCCTAAATAATTTGAAAATTTTTAAAAGAACCTTATCATTTTGGGCCCATACCCAATAATATACATATATATTTAAGAAAGTATAAAAATAAACATAACTCTCATTTAAATAGAAAAATAATGCTAGAGATACACACTATTTTACAAAAAATATTATAAATGGCTGATCTGATGAGTAGTAATTGGTAGATGAAAAAGTGATATTAATGCTACTACAGTTTTGTGTTTACAACATAAAAGTAAAAGTTCAATGTGACTAAACTAAACAAGAAAAAGTGAAAGACAAGTTTGAAGCTTCCGTAGGCCCCTCACCCATGTATAGTGCTCTTGTATGTGTTACTTTACTTTTCATTTGCTTTCTTTTGATTTCTTTACTTTACTTTTCATCTGCTTTCTTTTTTATATTCCTTATAATACATTATTTGTTATTATAATAATCAATATATTATATACCGTATGACATTATAATTTATAAATGTACTTGATTAGTTTGATTAAAATATAAAGTATATACTTCTATATTAACATGTATTTAGCACTTCAAAAAAAATTAACATGTATTTAATTGTTGTTTATAGCACATATTGAGTTATGAAGTATTGTACATTACTATTTTAGATTTCATACACACACAAAAATTTTTATAGATGGCCCCCCAAAGATAAATTCCTGGTTCCGCCACTGATTCATACTCTATGAAAATGATGAAACATGCATGGAATGTTCGAGATACCTTCTTCCTTTTCACCGCTTAATTCATTTGACATAGAGAGTGCCATCTCTTCTCCGAGGCCAACATTAAGCAATAAACAATAACCCATGGAAGCACTATCACCAGGTTGTCATTGTCGTAAAGTGCCAACTAAAAATTCTACTCATATGGTATTGAGATCGTTTTTTAGTACTCCACTGATGTGGCAAAAGCTGGTAATGCATCCCCACCTGCGAAGGTCTACATCAAGAAGAACAAACAAACAAAAAAAAAAATTCAAGGTTTCAAGGAATTTTGTGACACGGATGATAGTTCATACTTCATAGTTTACATATATAACAATTAAAATGGTTTCAAGTCTTTTTCCTGTCATTGTTATTTGACAACAAAGCATATCACAATGTTGAAGAATTGATTTTGTATTTTCAACTTTTTAATAAAAAATGTACAGTAAAAACGAGGTTCTAATTTAAGACCACTTATTCTGATACATGAGAAATTATCACTTGTCTCAACAATTTAACTTCTCCTTTTAATTTCCCTTTTTGTTTCTTCTAATTTCTTATTCATCATTAAAACCTTAATATATACTATATATTTTTCAGTTTGGTTTGAATATAGAAGATGAATAAACAGTCAAATGTTAGGTCATCGCTGAAGTAAAATTCAGACATTATGATATCTTCACAAGGCTGCAACTGCATCATATTCCTTAAAGAAAAGTTACCTAATGTTTTATATGACAATTACAATTCAGTTTATGGAGAAAAAATAATATCATAATACCAATAGATCTTTGTTTTCTCCATGCTTATTTGGACAGGGAAACTGATAATTAAACGTGAGGTCCAATCATTAGATCTTCTGGCTACACCCCATTGTAGCAGGAAGCAGTCAGTGTGCATATGCTAAGAAAAAACTAGTAAAACTTAGAATGCACATAGAAAGGTATGTGTATATAAGAGTCACAAGGCAAAATGACACAAATCAATTTGCAATTGTTTATCTTACATATACTAATCAATAGCCTCTTTAAAAGTCAAAGCATATATGGCGCTTCATGCTAGGAATGAGCAGTGCCTCTTAAGTCACCTGAAATTAATGCAAGAGGCATTCTTGTATTACCCTTTTCTTTTTTTGGTGAAATGTTGCATCAAGTGGTTTGCCATAATATATGAAGCACTCTTTCAAAAGTGAAAATTTGTGCACGGGTACAACCTTTTTTTCCTTACGATAGCAACTAGACAGCCATTCAGCACATGTAAAGATTTGTTACACAGAGTATGAAACCATGATCTGACAGATACCATTTCCGAAAGCATATACGAAAGAATCTGAAAAAATCAACCTGAATATAAAGTTCTCCTTAACATTCAACCCAATCAGAGGTACAGATACAGATAGACACATAGCTAGGGGACCAAGATAAGAAAGCTGCAAAAGGCCATGTTTCTTTATGTTGTTTGAAAGGATCTTTCATCTTCTGCCTCTATATAGTTCAGAAAATGTCCACTCCTCCGAAGAATCAGTGCATACATTAACTGGTTATTAACTTATTATATTATCAAGCATGGCAGACGTAATATGTGAGTAAAATGTGGGTGGTGTTAGGAACCCACTATAATGTGTGCTTAATTAATAATTATATGCTGTAGAGGTGGACAGTTGTAACGGAAATCCGCTTATTGATAGAGGTAGCTTATATTGATGAAAAGATACAACAGAATCGTTTGAGATGATTTAATCATATTTAGAAAAGAGCAATTAGTACACCAGTAAAAAAAAGTGAGTTGATCCAAATTGAGAGAATTAAAAAAAGTAGAGGAAGATTCACAAAAACTTATCAATTAAGAAAGTAACAAAGAATACGATTTTAAATGTAATAGAATAGAGAAAAAGAATTTATGTGATGGATCCACCAGTTAATTCTTTGAAAATCTATAACCAACCTTAAAATTTTGGAATTAAGGTTGCTTCTTATTGTTGTTGTATTGGAGTCAAGATTAGCTTCTTTTTAAAAAAAATTATTTAAGAACCTTAACTTAATATGTGTACTGGATTCTTTTTTGTTGAGAAATAAAATTTTCTTACTATTAGTGTTTGGGTAAGAAAAAGTGAGTTGATCCATATTGAGAGAATTAAAAAAGTAGAGGAAGATCCACAAAAACTTTTCAATTAACAAAGTAGCAGAAAATATGATTTTAAATGTACGCAATAGAATAGAGGAAAAGAATTTATACAGTCAACCCTAACTAATTCGTTGAAAATCTATAATCAACCTCAAAATTTTGGAATTGAAGCTACTGCTTGTTATTGTTGTTGTTGTTGTTGTTGTAGTAGTATTGGAGTCAAGATTAGCTTCTTTTTAAAAAAATATTTAAAAACCTTAATATGTGTCCTGGATTCTTTTTTGTTGAGAAATAAATTTTTCTTACTATTAGTACTAGGAAAGAAACTAAGAGCCCGTTTGGATTGTTAGTTTTGATAATTTAATTCTCTGTTTCCATAACTCATAACTCAAAAATGATGAAATCCATAGTAAAAAGTTTGTTTGGCAAACAATAACTCTGTTTCCATCACTCAATTCTCTGATTTTTGAGTTATGAGTTATGGAAACTGAAAACAACTCCATAACTCATAACTCATAACTCAATGACAATATTATAATTAAACACACAAAGGGTACCCACAGCCGCAACTTTTGACCACCTTTTGACTTTTTTTTTTCTTTTTTTTTTTTTTTCTGGGTTGGCGTTGGCTATTCGTTCTTTTTTTTTTTTTTTTTCTTTTCCTAGGTTGGCTGTTCGGTTTTTTTTTTTTTTTTTTTTCACTGGATTCAGTGAGCTTGGGTACTGAAGAAAAAAAAAAAAAAACCTGCACCAATGACAGGTATGGAGCCCACAAATAGTGTGAAAAGTATTGAGTGATGGGAAGTGAGTGATGGTGCCAAACAAACATGGTATTTTAAGTGATGAGTGATGAGTGATGAAAATTGAGTGACCAAAAAAATAAATCCAAACAGCCCCTAAACAATTGAAGGATGAAATGGGATTACTCCAAGCTAAGGTTTTCGCTAAATTTAAGATACAAAAAGTGCACCTCAAGAGATACTTCACTAAATCAAACAAACTATTGAAATAAGAGCAGAAAAATAAACTATATATAAAAAAAATAAAAAAGAAATAAGATATTTTACATGATTCGACCTGATTGCCTACATTCACATAATCATAGCAAAGAAGTCCAAAACCATTGTTACTTCATCTCTGTAGCAAATAGAAAAGACACACAACAGGGACACCACCTTTCTTTCATGTCAAAAAAAAGAGTTTTGAAAATGCATTAAATACTGAAATGGGGATAACCGACATGAAGCTAATTAGTTGACACAACTATAAGAAATTAGAGGTCCTACAAGAAGATTTCCAAAAACGTGTAAAGTTAATGGACCACATCACCACGGAAAAATCTAAGGATAAAATAATCGAAAGGGACTATTCAAAGCATAATTTTGAGGATTAACTTTGCAAGCAAGCAATAGAAAGTGATCGCTAAATTCAATAGATGCAAAGAAAAAGAAGTAACTCGATATTATAGACTACTTCTGATTCATATATTCAAAAAAAATCCTAGCTATAAAAAAATATACATATTCCAAAACCTAGGGAGGAAGTCTCAAGTGAAGTCTCAAGTCTGGTCAACCTTAAACGTGTATTCCAATCGAGATTTAAAGTCTCTATATATGTGCCCCAAATCATATATATATATATAGATCGTCAAATTTTACGAACAGATCTTATAATTTCATTAGCCCATAATTGTGTTGTACAATTTGCACCAACAATCACCAATAAAAAAACAAAAATTTTAAAAGCAGCACATGCAGTAGCCAGTAGTAACATTCAAATTATACCAACAGATCTTATGATTTCATTCGCCCATAATTGTGTAGTACGATTTGCAAAAGGCCAAAATGCAGTAACACCCTTGGGTTTGGCTCAATTGAAAAAACACTTAATAGGATTTTAATTATTCTTCCTTGTAACTCTTTAAAGTTTTCATATTTTGCCAAATTAACTCCGTGAACAAACTTCTATTAGCTTTTATGGACAGAAAAATCACATAATCATTACATGAGTACATTTAGAAGACTTACCAATTAATTTGTATCACCGATCTCATGATATTCATATAATTTTGCTTTTCATAAAAGCTAACATAAGTTAATCTTAGAGGTCAATTTGACGAATATAGAACCCTTAAGGTGTTATAAAGAATAATTTAAAGCTTAGTGAGTGTTTTTGCTATTAATCCAAACTCCAATGGTGTTTTTGCATTTAGGCCATTTCCAAAATGTACAATTTCAAAAACACTCCTTTTAAAATGTATAACAAGTTTGACCGTCTTAAAATTTGAGATGGCAAAATGTCCCCACCAGATTTGACCTGACCAGTCTCGCCTGCATCACGTGGGCTTTCCCACCTTGACGAGGGGACGATGTTAAATGAATTTTGTCTGCCCTATCTCATCTTGCCTAGTGGAGTAACAAGACCAAGAATAAGAGCTATTTGTGCTCCACCAAACAAGCTGAACCGACCTCAATCCTGGAGGATAATATCTTAATCAATGTGAATTATGATTAAAAAAAAAAATTTATACAAAATAGAAATTCTACTCCAGCCTAATCTAAGTATATATATATGTGTGAAACTCTCTTCTAAAGACTTGAATCCGGCTCTTACCCCTATACCCCACAAACACTTATACTTGTAGAGTCACCATCACACTAAAAGTATACGTTGATATTAAATTTATACTTTAAACATATTGTATGATGTATCCTGAATCCCACATTAGCTAAGGAAAATTAAAGTGGAGAAATATAAACTTATGCAAAATATATATATATATATTCATTACTCTAAGAGCACAATAATGCGTGCTTCACTCCCTCCCCTCCTCACGTAATAATGAATTCAACTAATTAAATTCATGAGGTTATTCATATTAGGGGGAGCATGCATTTATTTTGCTTTCGGATCACTGAATAGTTACACAAACTTATAAAGACTTGTTCATTTGCTTTTGGAAGCCTGAGGATGAGCTTTGGGACAATTGGATTATGGGTCAGTATTTCAGCCCAACCCAAACAACTCCAGGCCCAGGAATAGTACGGACAACAGGTAGTAAGCATAACTATTCAAATAGCTTTCATCGGGTCCAGCACTGTCAAATCTTCCAAGTTCCGATGCCCATATAAATAATTCCTATTGAAATGAGTAGTTAATGGGCTTTACATTAAAACTCTGAAATGATGGGCTCATTGGACACTTGTACTTTCGTGGCTTGAATATTCCCCGTACAAGCAAATTACTTGAAATTATTCAGCAAAAAGCAAAGTACTTGAATTAGCTGATGCTTAATCAGATTCAAACTTATTATTATTTCTTGTCAGAATATTGTATTTTCAAAAAAATTTCCCCCAGTTTTTGCTATGTTTTAAGAGCATCATTACATTTTGTATTTTTTTTCTTATAATTAATAGTAATACTTAAAATTTTCAATTAATTAACCATGAAGAAACTAAGGATTTTGCATTTCCCTCAAATAATATAAATTAAAATTATCCTAGCTAATTAAATCTAATAATATAATCTCAAATATAATTAATTCTAAATTATTAATATAAATTTTATAAGGGGTTAAAAATTATAATCCCAATAATTACTTTATTATAATAGGAAAGAATAAGTTAATCATATAACTTATGAACAAGTTCAAGATTATTCAAGAAGAAAATTAATCAAGTTTAAATATGTAATCTAATTTGATAATAAGCTTGAAGTCAAATCCTGTCAAAATAAGATTAAATGAACCAATTCTACATTTTTTTTTTTTTTTTTGCAAAGATCAACTTGTTTACATCAACCTTAAAAATTACATGTTAGAGTATTAAACCTAGTTATAATTCCAAACATTTGGGCACATGAAGGAGATCATTAGAACTATGGTTAAATGATTAAACTCACTAATTTCTAATGACTTAAATTTTTGGAACAACCAGTAATTTATCATGGTATTAGAGTATGGGATCATCAGTTCAATCTTTGTCCTCACTTTACCTCCCATTTTAAATTAATGTTAAAAATCTCATGCGTTGGACTTCACTAACTAAGGAGGAGTCTATGCCCACATGTGAAAGGAAGTGTTAAAATTATGGTTAGTTAATTAAATTCATAATTTCCTTATAGCTCAAATTTTTGTAACAATCTGTAATTTATAAGAAGTAACCATATAAATTAAGCACCATCTTCATTTTATGCTTTCACCTCAATGTTGAGACTTTACTTTATTTTATGGATTTTGATAGGTGCTCTAAAGGCATTTATTAGTGAATCATTTTAGAAAAAAATTTATAGAAAAAGAAAGAAATAAATAAAAGAGCTAATTTTTTTATATTTTTTTTTATTTTCTATAAAGGTGGTATCAAAATCTTTCTAAAATGATTCATTAACAAAAAAAAAACCATCCTTTGCAATTTTCAAACCTTTAAAAAATGTGTGAAATGGGATTCCTGTATAGAAAGTTAAAAGATTTGAGAGTGAAATGAAATTTACCCTTGGTGCTGTGTTAGTGCAACATTGTACAAGAAATTTTAAATGTTTTCAATTCTCTAAATAGTCTTTCAGATGAAATGAATAGTCAATGACCCACCAATTCAAAAAAATCACCCCTCAAAAATCAATTTTTTTATATCAAATTATGTGAAAAAAATAAAATAAAATCTCTTATTTCATAGATTGAGTCATGTGGTTGAAGTAGTTTTAAATTCTAAATGGAAGTTGGACTTTCTCTCTCTTTTATCTCTCTTATGATTCTTTTGGCGGGAAACCAGAACACTAGTACACAACTCAGATTCATTTGGGATTTGGGATACAAATAACATATACATGTGAGACATGTGGGACTTAAATGCCATGTAATTGGAGAGTGATTTTGACGCGCTGTGAATGGCGTAAGTACTTTTAAAGAATTGCATATATCAAAGCTTTATAGCAAGAAGAAGAAGAAGAAGAAATGAGAAAAAGACATTTTAGACTTTTGTAAGAGCTAGTCAAGATTAAAAACTCTTCGAGTTTGTGCAAAATGCCACAAAGGAGGGGTTAAAAGAACATTGGAGTGAAAAACGAAAAGGAAGAAAGGAGCACACAACAACAACAAAGAATATATGAAGAAAAAAGAAAAGGAAAGAAAAGAAAAAGAAAGAAAAGTTTGTATAGTGAGGATCTTTCAGTGCCATCAATTCACTTAATTGTGCTTGGACTGTCATCCATTTACTACCCACAAACAAAACCCCTTTCCCTGCACATTTGCACCCACTTTCCCTTACAAGAAATGACTATTTTCTCACCATGCGATCATGCTTCTCAACCCCATCTTAACTTTCTTTCTCTTTCTCGAGAAAAAAGGAAAAGGGGGATGAAAAAGAAAAGTGAATTTAACACTATACAACATAAAGTCATTAGCTAAGTGTATATAAAGATGCCCATCTAAATCTAGTTGGGAATATATTTCAATCCAAACAATGATGCCCTATCTTCATTCACTTTATTTGGCATGATATATTTAAGGTCAGTGACATTGGCATCAATCCTTTTCCATCAATTTCCAAGCTAAAAAGGCTTCCAAGCAAAATGAGGACTAGAGTATAGAAATATAAAGTCACTCGTAAAAAAAAGGTAGGTGAAGAGGACCTTTCTCCGTCTACATAAATGGATTTTGTGATGGACATTTTGTGTTGTGGAAGGATGCCACGTGTCCATTCTTTCTATTACCTCGATAATAAGACAAGTTCAAGACGTTAAATACGTGGGTAATTTGATTTCCCTTAAAAAAAAATTTAAAAGTAACTTATCTTAAACTAACCCTAAAGAAATTCAATGCATTAAAAAAGTTAATATTTCTTTTTTCCTTTGGTAGTGCAATACATTGTTTTTTTGGTGTCTCTTTCTCCCCAAAAAAATAGAGAAAAAGAAAAATAGTGTTGAATTCAAGATGTATCATTTTCTTTTTATCCCTAACTTATTTTTCAACTTGTTGGATTTGTTTTTGGGCGTGGACTGGCCCATTAAAATTTTGTTCAAAACAAGGAGATATCGCTCTCTTCCACATTATAAGAAAGTATTTCCTTTTATGTAAATTGAATGATTCTTTTTTGTTTTTTTCCTTTCACTTGTTCATTTGGATCAAAACTAACCTCAATTTACTTCACCAACCCCTTATGATCAGAGTCATAATTCAAGTGCTGAATGATTATAGCTAAATTTGTACCAAAAAAACAAATTGAGTATAGGCAAATAGCTAGGTTGCCCAACATAGAGACATTGTTGTGACCACCCAAATTATTGGTACGATGAGTTTCTTCTAGTTCTTGGCATATGGCAAACGTACTCAGTTCACTCAATTGATAAATTTTGTTACCTTTGAATAATGATTTCTATTTAAATCTTATTTACACCCAAAATGTTGTTACACCGTAATAAATAAGACATTTTATCATATAATTATCAGTTTCATGTAAGATGTAAAAGTTACAATTGTTAAAAGAATAAAAATTACTCCATCAACTTTTATATCTCACACGAAGGTGTTATAACAAGCTATTACTCCGAATCTCAATTCCTATACTCAAAACTAATAATATCTTAACATAATAATAATAAAACTGTCATGAAACGGACATCAAAAAAAGTTCAATTTCAATCATACTTATAAATTATTTACTTTAAATAAATAAATAAAACATTGTATCATATAATTACCAGTTTCATGTAAGATGTAAAAGTTAAAGTTGTTAAAAAATAAAAATTACTCTATCAACTTTTACATCTCACACGAAGGTGATATAATAGCTAGGTTGCCCAACATAAGGCGTAAAATCCAAGTTCTCAAACGTTAAGGTGTAAAATTCAAATACTACAAACTTCAGGAGATAAAATTTAAATTCTAAAATTTCAGGGTATAAAATCCAATCACTTCCAAATTTTAAGAGAGTAATTTGCAATTTACCCTAATAATAAAAAACAATTGTCATGAAACAGACAAAACCAATAATATCTTAACATAATAATAAAAAACAATTGTCATGAAATGGACATGAAAAAGTTTTTCATACTTATAAATTATTTACTTTAAATAACTTTTTTTTTTTTAAACCGTGTATGAGATATAGGATTTTAAAGCTACAGTCTGGCTTATTCATATAGTGCCATAATTTCATGTATAGACTGAAATGTGGTCCATGGACACGTGCAAATGATGGCATTGTCTTCCTGAATAATGATGGATTCCCACCGCTTCTTCCACTGTGTGGGATCCACTCCTATCATGCTACCCAACTTCACTGAGTGTCTCCTCTTTATCTTTGACCGACAAAATGCCCATATCATTTCAATTTTTTTTTTCCAATCCCTGTTAAAACTAGCTGATCGATGAAAATGCTACATGACAATAATATATGTATTGGCACTGAGGCAATAATAAGGTTTTACTGAAAATCCAAAGTGAATTGCAACAAAGTGTCCACAGAAAAGTTTTGTCACTTATTGGCTGTCCCATTTCACATTTGTAATGCACTTGATTAGGATAGTCAAAACTCATGAACTGTGTGATAGACAGTTTATCAGTGGTTCTGCAGATAATTACCACTGCTTCTAATAAAGTGGCAATGATACATTTTGAAAAGGAGAATTACGTGTACACCAATGATACATTTGTAGATGATTACAAATGCTTTTGTTGATTAATGGAGGAAGCTACTTATTGCCAGTAAATTGCTAATACATAGCGAATCATTCATGCATATCATTAATCCTGTGATAAATATATAGTCTTAATCGCAGTTCTTTGACTGCTATTAAGTAGTAGAATTCATGTATCATACAATATAGTGTAACTCTTGCTTAATCGGTTATCAAAAAAAAAAAAAAAAAACTCTTGCTTAGTTAATGATACACCATTTAATAATTTTTTCAAAAAATTTTCCTATAAACCATATTGAAAGAATCTCATCCAACTAATTACATGATAACTCATAAGACTTAAGACTATCACATTGTTTATTAAATCATATAATCCAATTATAAGTCATTTAAGTTATTATGACTCGGTCTTGTGTGGAGGACACTTGCATGGAGCTGCCAGATACTCAACATTATAGGATTAGTCACCTCGACTAAACTTCTATTTAAACAATTGATAAAAAATCAGTTCATAACATAAGTTATTTGACTAAAGAAACAAGTGGACATTCATTTGACTTGTCACATAGTGGGTTGTAATAACTTTACTTGAAACTGTTTAAAGGAAAATTCTTTTAATTGTGTTTTATTAGATTAATATTTTAAAAATCTTATTAATGGATTGCAAGTTCTTTAATTATGTTCTTAACATACGTACCAAATTTTGTATTAATCATATATTATTTACAATTTTATCTGCAACTCATATTTTGTATATAATTATGGAGTTAACAAAAAAAAAAAGTTAATATTATAAAATTTTATAAATGAGATAGTAATTAGTTTTTGATTATTTTGAAATTTTACATACATTTAGGGCATAAGAAGATAATGACTTAATGTAATCAAATGATAAATTTATCAAAAAACAAATCTAATAAAGAGATATTGAATGGTGTAACGTGAGTTTAGCATAAGAAATTTAAATATTATGAAAAATACTTAATTTATACTAAAACTACCTCATGCTAAGGATAGATTTGTTGAATGAAAATACAGTAGGAATAAGAATATGAATTAAAAGAATCATTATTACTCATTTTTCCTATATATTTTTTTAGTTGTAACTGTGAATGAAACATAGAATATGTAGATTGTATCCTATAGTAATCATAAAATTTTATATAAAAATACTTAAATATAATTTATTTTTTTAATTTAATGAATATTAAGTAATTCAAATGTAACATTAACAAATATTTGTCGTTAAATATAAATACCATACAAGAGTAATTTATATAAGAATAAATAACACCAAAATTAGTTGATATCATACAAATTATACTAAGTTGGAATACAATAAGAGAAATAATGTACAATGTATAACATTTCTATAATATTGTGTCTTGTTAAACAGAGAGTCCAAAGGATAAATCATTCCTCCCAGGAGTCTCCGCTATAGAAAGACCTTCTCTCCCTATACCTATTTCTTGTGTGCAGAAGATCTCTCGAGAATGTCAGCACAAGCAGTGATAGACGGCTGCATTCATGACAGTTCAATCAGTATATAATGTCTCAAGATGTCCCACTTATTATTTACGGATGATAGCATTTTGTTTTTCCAAGCAATGGTAGTTGGGTGCAACAAAATACCGAACATCCTCAAGAAATTTGAAGAAGTCATCAAGACAGAGCTAAATAAAGATAAGAGTATAGGACCATACTCTTTTTCAGAAAAATACAAGAGAAGAGCACAAACGGGAAACAATGAACATACTAGGAATTCAGGTCTATGTTGCTGTTAGGTTTTTAGCAATGTTGGCAAATCCGTGAACAAAAGTTGTATGTGTGTCTTGTAAGTGTCCTTAGACTACTAATGTTTGATGACAAGACAACTACCAGGTTTTACGATTCACTGCCTCGGTTATGTGTGTTCGATAACTTTGATCAAACTAGTTAAATTTGGATCAATCGACCTAATTTAGTATCAATTGAAGTGCAGCAGACATGATTCATGTTTCTGCCCTTGCAATCCATTCAATCACTAGAACTTCATGTCTTTGAGCCTCAATTATATAAACAAAACCCTAGGGAACGTGAAAAATACTTTTGGAGCTCATCATATTGTAGATTTGAAGGTTTTGTGCCTCCTTCTCTCAAAAGTCTCTGTTGATGATAAAAAAAAAAAACAATATCTTCAAACCAATGGTGTAAAAGTCGTTACAATACCAATTCTTCCAAGTAATGAATTTGAATCTTTAAGTGGATACATGAAGTCTTGGACAGAAGCTCACGTGTAACATCTCCATAATTGAAGAACTCTATGGACTCGAAGCTACATTGGATAATGCTAGTAAGTTTACTAGGAATAGGTTTATTCAGCTATTGTAAAACTTCTATTCAATTAACGGATGTATTTTTTCCTTGAGGGTTACTAGGCCAAGCCCCACAATGTGTTTTTTACTGTGCAATTTCTATTCAATTATTTTTTCTTGAGTCACCATATCTTTGTGTGTCCTTTTTTCCCCTTTGTTTTTATTATTTGCACAATGTTAGTGATTAATCATATTAACCAAGCTAGATCTTGCATAATTGGATTAACTGAATATTTGGACTTAAAACTTGGTTAATAGGGATCCCAAACACAACAGTAGCCATGAAAAATACTTAGGTCTACGTCTACCTTCTCTGATAGATAGATTAAAAAACACCTAACTGTGTAACATAAAGAAAGAATTTGGAAGAAGATGTAGGGTTAGAAAGAAACACTACTCCCAGAAGGGGAAAAAAAAAATTCTTTCAAGCTTTTTTTTAAAGGAAAAAGTTAATATATACCCTAAGGGTATTAACCTATGAACTATTTAGAAACTTTTTATGGGAAATGAAAAAAATAACTAAAATTTTTATAACTTTTTATATTTTTCATAAAAATTGTAATAAAATTTTCTATTAATAGAACTTTTTTATTAAAATTTTCTTAAAATTTTTACATCCATTAATAGAACCCTCTTTTTTTTTCTTTTTTTTTCTTTTTTATGTGGAGCTAAATTGATTCATTGAATAGAGTAAAATGCATACATGCATATTTGGTATGTTATATTGTTATTATATATAACAAATTATAGCTGCACTTTTACCCATAAACTTTTGTATGAGAGGCCTTTTTTTTTTTTTTTTTTTACGGAAGACGATAAATGTATAAGAGGCCTTGAATACATATATAAGGCAGAAACAATGTCCCATGAGAGCGCCTTCTTCTTCTTCTTCCTGTCTTCACTTGGTGTAACGGTTTTTTAAGGTCTTAGGCAGTGTTTGGCAAAAGAAAAATATTTTCAATTGTTTTGCTGCATTCTAAAAATTGTTTTGGAAAATATTTTCAGGTGTTTGGTTGCATTCTGAAAATGCTATTTTTCTACTAATTTCTCATATTTTCTCAGCTTCCAAACAAATTTTATAATAAAAAATTTCAATATATATATATATACTTAAAGAAACAAAAATGAAAACAAAACCATTCATTAAACTAAAAAAATTGGTCGAACTAAGAGAGGGAGGAAGAGAGGTGATTTAAAACTGAGAGAAAGAGAGAGGTAGATCGAGAAAGAAAGAGATCGGTCATGGGTGGGTCACGGGCAACATGATTGAGACGACGAGATCAATCATGGGCGATGAGATCAAGATAACAAGATCGGTCAAGCAATGGCAGGCTTCAGGCGGCGACAAGATCGAGACGATGAGAGTTCAATCTAGAGGGCGGTGGCAACAAGCTTCAAGCAGCGGCAGACTTTAGGTGACAGCAGGGCTCTCTCTCTCTCTCTCTCTCTCTCTCTCTCTCTCTCTCTCTCTCTCTCTCTCTCTCTCTCTCTCTCTCTCTCTCTCTCTCTCTCTCTCTCTCTCTCTCTCTCTCTCTCTCTCTCTCTCTCAGACAGAGAGGTAGGCTGAAAATTAATATAATTGATTTGAAGATAAAATAGAAGTGTAAACCATCTTACACTTCAAGGTTGATATTTTACGGTTAATAGAAATTATAGAAATTATTTTTCGTTTGACTGACTTTTTCGTCCGATCCAAATACGTCCTATGGTGTGAAATATTTTTCCGTATTCCTTTTACCGCAGAAAAAAACACCGCGTTAGATGCATTCAAGAGAAGTAGAGATACAGATAGGTATAGGTACACGACTTTTTTTTTCTTATCCTAGTGTCTCACTCTCACATATGTACATAGGTTTCACCCTAGCTAGGAGTACGTCCAAGTATAATGATTAATTTCTGCGACACAATAAAGGTTGCTTAACCCCATAATGGACAAACCAAGATTAGGTACAGAATCATGAGTCCCTAGGTAACTAGGGAAAAGATTTCTGAAAGAGAAATTTTTAATGCTGTCGTGATTGAAGGAAGTGTTACTTGCCTATTGGTGAAATAAGATATGGGATATTTTGCTTTGGTTAGAGGCCAAAAAAACATGGGCTCAAGCTCATAACCTCAAATGTCAACAATGTTATCATTATCCCCACGTATTGACGTCAAGCTAGAATGACATCTGGCCAATGGAATTTAAATCTAAAAAGAGTAACCTTTTAAAAGTTATTGCATATCTCACTCTCTCTTTTTTTAGGTGTCAGAGTAATAGGAATTGTCTCAGTTCAGCGTGCAACTTCTTCGACAACCTCTGTGTCTGTATGAGAACCATACAGATACAATTACCCAAAAAAAATAAAAAATAAAAATTTTCAAAGTATTTCATAAATGATAAATAAGGAGCTTTGAATTTATGAAGTAAGCATAAGTTCATGTAGGTTTTGATTAGTCTTTTTTCTTTTCCTTTTAACCTGTATTTAAGGCTTTAATTTTGCTCAAGTACAATTATACTTTGATCAATTTTCAACAAATTATAATCCATACGCAAAGTAATATCTAGGTGAGAGTTCTTCAAGTCATGAGAAATCATTGGAGGTGTTAATAGAATTTTACCAAAGACCAGCTAGCTAATCCTTCTGGTACTGGGACCCAAATGATGAAATTGTACGTACCCTGATATATGTATAATTAACACCGCCTTTGATCTGTACCCAATGAAGCAAATTCTACACCATATGACTTTTTAGACTGCCATCACAAAAATGCAACATCACAAGTATTCCCATGAAGAAAAAAACACAATGAGCTGTTGAGCAGATTGACACCCAAATATCACGCAACTATGTCATATTTTGTCATTGTCATAAGATCCCTCAGACTCATACACACACATTCGAGTGTGAGATCTAAGGATAGAAGAAGAGGAGCATTGTGTCACATCAGAGTGTGGCAACCAAATCTTTATGATAGGCCCCTTATTAACCGGAGATGATGAATAGCAATCAGATCAGATGCATGAAAGCTACACTACAGTCATGCAAATATGCAATGTTTTGGAGTAGTACTGTACTGCTTTGGCTGTTTGTTTTTCACTACTCACGACTCACGAGTGTCTTTCATTGCCATTTTAGGAGTAACTTTTTATATTAATTAGCTTCTGTAATGATAGAAAGTGGCCTAATTCAGATGTCTTTCAAAAGGAAAAGGATATTGAAGGTGGTTTTGCCGATTAATATGGACCCTTTTCATTTCTAACTTCTTCTAGAAAACAGTGGACTTTGTTAGAAAAGTGGAAAACGGTGGAATGCCATCAATGCTACTTCCCCACAAGACCAAAGAGTTTTGAAATACCAGCCTTATTAGTTTAAAAAATTCTAGAAAAGTTTGAATTTGTTTTTGTAAACTTTGTCACCATAACATAGAACGTTGTAAAAATTCATTACAAAACATGATTTCAGAATTCCCTTTCAGATAATTATTTTCTCTTAAAAAAATCTAGTTTAAAAGAATCACAGAACGATGCTCTCTCTGTCTCTCTCTTCAAATTCATTAATATAAAACCACTAAAAATAACACATTTCCTTCTTCTTTTTTAATTTTTTATCTACTAGGATAACAACATTTTTGTATATAAATTAAAAGAAAATGACAGTCCTAGGTTTTTTTGCCAAACATTCTACTATTTATTCAGGAAACACGTCAAAAATTCAATAAATTAATAGTGTGATGAATTGAATCTAAGATTTTTCATCTGTTAGATTTACATCATACTCTAAAGTCCATACCAATAAACCCAACACCAATAGAAAATTGGATATGTTCATTTTTTACCCATAGTAGTCAATATAATAGACTCTAGAACGTTGGAATTGGTCCCTCAGGCAAGCACATAATTATCCATACATCATAAAGTGAATTTACAGGTATGTTTGTCATAATTTATAGTATGTTCTTCAATGAAGCACCTAACCTGAACATGTCTCACTTAAAACACCCAGTCACACGTGACATTCTCAATCACTGCAAAATTTCCGTGATTGCAGTAATCAGAACCTGTTGTGCCAGTTTTACACAAACTCATCATATAAGTTGTTCGCTGAATCATCATTTACCCAGTCTCCTTATTTGCATCAAATATTCCTTGCATAGTTGCATTCCAACCAAATATATTTTTATATATATTTCATTGTCAATTAAGAAATAAAAGGGAATCTGTAATATTTAAAGAAGAATCTTAACTTATCTAGATTAAGAGATATGCATGAAACAAAAAAGATAAGTTCCTAAAAGTCTTTAAGTTCATATTAATAATACAAAGTGACAAGTTTTATAGTGGTGGGTATATAAATAATAACATGAGCAACACATATAATGGGAGGTGCTAGAGTCAAGATAATATTGCTAAAAAAATGAAAAGATGGATTTGGTTGAGGGTTATAATTTATTTATTTTTGTACTGTTTGGGAAATTGGAGCAACAGTTCCCAAAGAAGAGGATTGGCTAGATTGGTGGTAGCTGGCATTCAGATATAGATTTGGCCGTGTTTTTTGTGTTTTTCAACATTCTCTATCTACCACTTAAAGACGACGGCATTCAGTTATTCTAGCTCACCCAGTATCCGTATCTTGAAAAAAGCAAAAACAAAGAGTTCCATTTTCAAGTTTTGGGATTGGAGGAATCTTTTCTCTTATTCCCTTCCCTCACTTTATAGTGAAAAAAAGCTTGAAGAGCCAAAGAGGCCACCGAAAAGCATGGACACCTTATCATGAAAGCAAGAAAAAAAAGACCCGATTTGACAGGCCAACACACACGCACATACACTAACCCACACGCTTATACAATTATGATGAATTATCCCCCTCTTTGCGTTTCTCCTATTCCTCGTCTCATCTCTCTCTCTCTCTCTCTCTCTCTCTCTCTCTCTTCATAAATGTTTACACACACAATATTTTTATAATTATTTATTTATCTGTTGCGGTTAAAGTAACATTGTTACAATTTACAAAGACAATAAATACACTATCAGTTTAATTCTATTTATGATCATACATTTTGCCACAATTTGATTATATAATTAATTATAAGTAATAACTTTTAATTTTCATATGGTTCTATCACTTTTTTTTCGATCATTTACAATCAACAGTATTATAATTGTGATTGATGATATATTAATTTTTCGAAAATAGCATTTATTACACACACTGTGTAAGAAAAAAAAAATTTACTGAAACCTTATATGCAGCAATTGATGCATATAAGGTAAAGTGGCAGCCAAAAAGAAGTGACCCAAATGGCTATCACCTTACCCTTTATGCATCAATTGCTGCATACAAAGTTGCAACAAATCATCTCTTATGTATAAATAAACAGGCCTATTATAATTAAAAGTGTCACTTTAAGTCACGTTTTCAAGTTTAAATTCTTGACTTAAAAGCCACGTTTTAAGTTACAGGCAATGTGTGTTTACACACAAGCATTAGCCATTTTTAAAAGTCTATATACAGAAATTTATAGTACCTACTATCACTTTGATTGTATCACACTAAGACTTATTGCTGTCTATATGTGCGTGTGTCTTTTACTCTTTTTTCCCCCCATTTCGATCTCTTTTCTCTTTCTATGTGCGTGTCCTTTTTCCTTTGTTTATACATGGAAAATCCCAAGTCAACCTCACCTCATCATTTGGTCTTGCTTCTTTACGAGCACCACCTCATTTCCCACTTTCTTCACTTTAATTAACTCTCTCATATCATATCCCTTCTATATAATTACTGCATTCCTATCATCCAATTCTCCACCATGGGAAGCATGAAGGTGCATCAGTTCGCACGTGGATTCTGGGAGCACGAACCATCCCTCACGCTTGGCTGCAAGCG
The DNA here is from genome assembly GCF_932294415.1 of Quercus robur. Classification (NCBI taxonomy): domain Eukaryota; kingdom Viridiplantae; phylum Streptophyta; class Magnoliopsida; order Fagales; family Fagaceae; genus Quercus; species Quercus robur. The sequence continues at coordinate 4,409,852 of NC_065535.1, forward strand.
CTTACGCCCTCTTGCTCCCAAGCTGGCCAACACAGACACTTCTGGTGTCACTGCTTTCGACCTCAAGAGCTTCATCAGACCTGAAAGTGGACCCAGAAAACTCGGTTCCTCTGAAGACAAAGACAAGAGAGATCCACCTCAGGTGCTTATTAATGCTATACTAACTTATCCACTTCCCATACTTCATGCAATCATACAATATCATTGCTTCATGCATGTTGTTTTTTCAACTAAAAATGAATACCATGGCCCTTTGAGTAGTGCAATTTTAGATATAGTCCAAATTTCAAACTGTCTGAGCCTGCGTATAATTTGTTGCCCCTTTTTAAAACTTGTTTATGACCTAATGATTGTTAAAATGTTTGCCTAAAAATTAATGCAGGTGGAAACACACCCAGGAGGGACACGATGGAATCCAACACAAGAACAAATAGGGATATTGGAGATGCTGTATAGGGGAGGAATGCGAACTCCTAATGCACAGCAGATAGAACAAATCACTGCACAGCTTGGGAAGTACGGCAAAATCGAAGGGAAGAATGTGTTTTATTGGTTCCAAAATCACAAAGCGCGCGAGAGGCAGAAGCAGAAGCGCAACAGTCTTGGCCTTAGTCATTGTCCAAGAACCCCGACTGCCATTACCACCATTACTTTGGACTCCAGGGTATGCCCATAAGTTCAATGCCAAGATCTTTCAACTCCAGTTACTTATAAGAGTGATATTATACATTTTCATACATAAGTCTTACAAACACACACACAAAAAAAAAAAAAAAAAAAAAAAAAAAAAAAAAAAAAAGTAATTTAAATATCTAGTTATTAAGTTAATGGAGTGACACTGAGCACATTCATTATCACGTGCTTTGATTTGTAAACATTTTATAGTAAAATTGACAGTACCTCTAGTATTTTCTTTCGAAGTGAGCAAGGAATTCATATGTTAATTCAAATATTGTAGGGGGAATTGGAAAGAGAGGAAGATAGTCCATACAAAAGAAAGTGCAGGAGCTGGGGATTTGAAACCTTAGAAGAAGAAGAAGAAGAAAGAAGATCATGTAAAGAGGAGGGAGATAGAACTCTAGAGCTGTTCCCATTACATCCGGAAAGCAGATGAAGGGGTTTGAAATTTTTTTTCTTTTTTTTTTTTCTTTAAGCTTTTGTTCCATTGTAATCTGCTTTGATGTGCTTTGCTTTCTTTTTCTTCTTTCTTTGTTTCGGGAAAGAAGAAAGACAAAGTTGTCCCATTGTACCCTACTGCTTATTTTATTCCTGACTTGTAACCAAAGCGCCTTATGTCACTCTTTATTCGATGAGTACTCTGCCCTTGTAGTTGTGGGTGTGACTGTGATGAGCCTTTCCTTTTGACTACAGGAACTTGTTGAATTGAAGCTTTTAGGTTAAAAGGAGCAGCCGATGGACACTGAAGTCCACACACCTACTTCTTAAGCCTATCGCTTCAGTTCCAAGTTTGAAAGAGACATTGTTCTCTAGCGTTAATGCCCAAAAAAAAAAAATGATATATTTCACCCGCTTGTAAGACTTTCATAAAGTGGGATATCAACTATGAAGATTCATGCATTTTTTTTCTTTTAAAAAAAAAACATTTTCCATCATTGGCATGCAAGTTTTTATAACAGCTAGTGTTTGGTGGGGACACTCGATAATTATAACTATGAGATTTGATTGGGAGGGAGGGAAAGCAAGGTAACAAAAATTTGAAATAGCTTGAGGGTTTCTTTCGTCAACAATGAGCAGTGTTGGTAGACCTTTCAAATGACATTAACGTAGGAACATAACATGGTTAGATACGACTTAAGAGTACTCTATATACATTGTTACCATGCAGGTACTCCGAAATTGATGGAGGAACTTTGAAAAGCAAGCATATCCGACACAAGCACACCAACACGTATACGACTCCATGAAAACCATGCCTATGAGGGAGCCACTTTTCAAAATATATATATATATATATATCTCTCTCTTAAAAATACAAAAATAAAAGACAAAACTAGAGGTACTGACTACTGAGGTAATGAGATGAGCCTATAATAACTAGCTCATATTCGATTTTGATGCATATTGGGAAATTGGTGCATGGAATATGTCTTTCTTAATTTTTGTCTCAATATTTCATGAAATGCAAAAAATTAACATGGATTACTTATTATTATTTGGAAACTACAATATCAATATATTATGTGGTGCTTTTTATTCTTATTTCCTATATTCTGACAATTTTATGTGGCCTTGATAGTTGATACATTTGGAATATGGAAAATTCAAATTTATGTAATTTCAATTATTCATGTTGAAACTTGAAAGGCATCATCTTTGTCACGTAGTACAGACAACTTTCGATTCTCAAAAAAGTAAAAATAAAAACGTACAGACAACTTCATGTCAATATAGACGACTATATATTGTGTGAATGCCCTCCAATCTATTGCTTGTGCGGTTGTGCCCACAATTTAAAAAAAAAAAAAAAAAAAAAAAAAAAAACTATAGATGAAACCATCCATGGCGTGTGAATGCCCTTCCGATTGTGATTCAACTTGGACATATTGTCGATCAAGTGGCAAGAAGATCATAAATCACAACTAAAAAAAATAAAAATAAAAATCACAAGGACAACTGGTTTGGAAAGCATGCATCATATGCAACCATAAAGGATAGTAACCAAATAATTTCTAAAGATATCATAATCAAGGTGTGATAAAAAAAAAAAAAAAATTTAAAAAAATCTTAGTCTGCATGACAAAATCCAATTCAACACTCTCTCTCCAACTCAAAATCAAGCAATAATGGACCTTCAACACAGGAGCTTGGCTTATTTGTAAGTTTCTTTAACACTTTCATAATTTTTTTTAAAAAAAAATACATATACAAAAAAACTTATGTCGTTTGCATCAATTTTAAATAGCCCTTGTGCATTCTCAATTTCGTTGTATTGACCCCTAAGGTATAAAATAAAATAATTTGATCCTCTGTCTCATTGTTCGGGGGCTTTTTTCGAATGCCCAACCACATGTGGTCCGTTGGAGGGATGACCTTACTAGACCCAGGTTCTTTTAGGGAGTTGCATCCGGAACTCAACATTGGGCCATATGGTCCAACGGCTACCAGCATATTTTTTAAGCCTATAAAATCATTAAAGCCAAAGTCTAAGAATCGCGATAATGGTCAAATAAATATGTAATATGCGTTTGATATAATAGTTTTGATTAGTAGTTGTAATAACAATTGAAATAAAGTAGTATTTATTTAAAGTAATCATGTACTCAATGATGTAAGCTTAAAGATTTGGAAGGAAAGTCACTTATCTTTGTATGATTTATAACTCCAGCTATGTAGCATCAATGAGCTAATAGGATTCCAGCAGAAGGCCAGCAGTAGAGGTTAGTCAAGCTTGCCCCTCTTATCATGCATTTAAATGAGTTTAAGCCTTGATTAATAGTTGTAATAGTAGTTAGAATAAAGTAATGTGTATTTAGATATGAAGTAATCATGTATTCAATGATGTAAATTTAAAGATATGAAAGCAGAGTCACTTATCTTTGATGGTTTGCAACTCCAGCTGTACAGCTTCTGTGAGTTGATAATATCCTAGCAGAGTGACCCCAGCGGTAGAAAGGCAGTTTGTCATGATAACTTCAAGATTGAGGGGGAAAAATGGGTGCAACTGGAGGGAGAGAGAGAGTATGCCCAGCTGTGTGTAGGGACTGGTTAAGCTTGCCCCTCTTATCATGCACTTAAATGAGTTTTCCCCTTAACAATACTCTTTTAGTTGTTGTGAAGTTATGAATAGTGTTGCCTTTCATGAGAAGGGCTTTTGCATGGAGTATTTGTGCCTTCTAAGAGAAGGGTTTTATGTAAGAAGTAATTGTGCCTTCTAAGAAAAGGGCTTTTGTAAGAAGTAGTTGTAACTTCTAAGAGAAGGGTTTTGATATGAAATCTTGGTGCCTTCTAGGAGAAGGACTTTAGTAATAGAAGTTCATGCCTTCCATGAGAATGGCTTTTAATATGAGTGTTTGATATCTCTTGAGAAGTGTGGAGATGGTAAAAGACATAGATGTTTTGTGGGATGTAATATTTGTAATATGTATGATATATGGAAGTATGAGAGATATGGAGGTTAAAGATAGTAAAAATATGAGATTATAACTGCTGGAGAAATTGTAGAGATTGCTTCCCAAGATGAGAGATTTTGTAAGAGAAGAGTATAGAGATATGTTTAGATATTTGGAGATAGGAGCAGTAAGATAGACGTATTTTCTAGACATGGAGAGTGAGAGAATGAGTATAAAGAAAGTAATGGTGTTGTAGTGTGTTTAGCAAAGCTATTGGGATTTTCTGCTGTAAGATGTGTGAGAGCTTATGAAGGCATTTATGAGCTAAGGGCTGAAGAGTTTAGTTCCTAATTTGGAAACTAAAAACTCAGAAGCTCAATACTTTATTAAGAGCTTCAGAAGATAATTAGAAGGAGAGAGAAGTTTATGAGAAAGTTCTCCTCTATTGGTGTCCCCTTTGAGGTGTTGATGAAGGGTTCCTTTTAGAGCTAAATTTAAAGGGGTATTTTAGCAAATAATATCAGTCAAAATTTGTCCCAACTAGCAATGAATTTTCAGAAAATCTATCTTAAGATTTGGCCAAAAATGGTATGTTTAGTTTTAAGGTATTCTTGCTATTTCGGGTAAGAGCTGCTGGGGAAAAAGTAGCAGAAAAGGAAAGTATTTTAGCAAAAGAAAGGTAGTTTCAATAGTTGGTTTCGGTTTTAGCTAAATGTGAAAAATCAGTAATACTCAGGCTACTAGGTCAGCTGTCACAACTGTTTTGAAAAAGCTGTCCTAGCTGTCAGGAAAAGCTGTGACAGCTATCATGAAAAAGCTGTAACAGCTATCATGAGACAGCTGTTTGCTTTGGGCAGAAGCTAATGAAGTCAAATGGGTAATTTCAAACTGCTAGATATGTCAATTCATGGATTTGGCTGAAAAATGGTAAGATCTCTTTGAAGGGTATCTTGCTATTTTGGGTATGTTGAGGGCCATTTGTAGAGGCCCAGGCAGACAGAAAAGCCCAATAATGAAGGCTACGAAGAATTGACAAAATAGATAGCAAAAAACTCATTAGGCCCAAGCGGCAGGAATAATGGATCACAGGCCCAACAAATAAATAAATGGGTCTTGAAGAGGCAAGCGGACTCAAAGAAGCCAAGAAAGAAAGGAATAGCATCCCATGGGCAGTGTATGAGGTAGAAAAGTGAAAAAGGGTCACCGCAAGCTCAAGGCAATGCAATCTAAGAGAGTAAGGGGTTTATGGAAGGCCCATGAACCCCAAAAATAAGAATAAGGTTATTGGGCTGGAGAAGTCCAATGAAGTTAGTAAAAAGCCCATAGGAGTGTAGAATTAGCAACCGGGCCGAGGAAGCCCAAAGAAAGCAATCGGGTCGTGGATGCCCAAAGGGACATAGGAGCCCATGAATAAAAGCAAAACAGTGCCCATGACAGACCACTGAGAAAAGGGATAAACAGCTGGCCCAAAAAGAGGTACAGCAAGATTAAGTTATTACGGCAGGAATAATAGTTCAACGTTGCAGGAAATAAAGAAAATCAAGAATGAGCCAAAGAAATGTAAGGCCCATCATCATACAAAGCCTAACTCCTGAATGGAGCAGGAAACCAAAGAAAAGCCCACATGAAAGGTCAGAAGACACAGACGAAGAGTCTCCAGATCACGGCAAACGCATGAGCAGCAGGCAGACTCTTGGACATATCTAAAAGGAAAGCACGCGCAAGGCCCAGGCACCACCAACCTGTACCCAGCCAATATAGGACGTGGTGGGGCCATGGGCCAGAGGTAAGAGGTAAAGGGGGTATGGTTTGGTGGTGGGGAGAGGGGAAAAGATCTATTTTGCGGCTCCTGCCCAAGCCCTTTTGGGAGGTACATCCCGCTGGGATGACAGACCACCCAAAAGAGACAAGTTTGAGGGGGAACCGTTGGGTGCATGCCTTGAGAGTAGAGAGAGAAAGCATTTATGCCGTGGCAGGAAAGAAGTGTTACGGTAGACTGAGGAACGAAACAAACTTGCCTTTGTCTGGCAAGGGTGAATGTCGCACAGATTGTGGTCAGCAAGTACGCTCAGACCAGACAGAGGCGGTTAAGGGGCAAAATGGTAAAAGATTGGTCATGGCAGGCACTATAAAAGGGCCCTTGCCATGCCCTGAAAGAGGGATCGAAAAACAGAGCATTTTTATGGAGTAGAAAGAAAAACAGAGTAAAAAGAAGAGAAAAAAGATAAGAAAGAAAACAGAGAAGAAAAGAGAGAAAATTAAGGAAAAATGAGAGGTAATATAGTAGGCATGCACCGGTAAATCAGTTTCCCTCTCTCCCCTTTCAAATCTTGCTTTCTTCCAAAACGTAAACAAGGACTCTTTTTTTTTTTTGGGCAATAACCATTCAGGTCCAACTCCCTCAAAGCCATTAATCCCCACGGCAGGATCTTTTTCCTGGGAGATTATTTACATTGAGAAGAGGCGTTCTCCCCTCTTTGGTTTTGCTTTGACAAACTAAGCTTAAAACTTGATTTATACCCATTTGATTAGCTCATATTATTTTTTTTACTTTCTCTGTGATTGACATTATCATGACTGTAATCATGCTTTATAAGTAGGGATTACATAGCCATTTATTTAAATAATCAAAATACTCTGTTTTGGTTATTATTATTATATCTACCTGCCGTAACTCGTCTGCAACAGTTTTACTTGCCGTAAGTTTACTCCTGGCAGACAAGGCATAAATTTGTGCACAAACCGGCCCAAGTTGAGTTACAATTGGACCAGCCCCAACTCCCTTACTCAGAAATATTCGGGCCCATTACCACAGGAAGCAGCCCAGCCCAATACACCATACACATAAAAGGCCCCTACAGGATATAGCAGCTGGTTGCTGGGATTTCAATATTAAATGACTAATGATATCACTTCCAGTCAGGTGTCAAGTGCTGAATACACTGCTCGGGTTCAGTTGGAAATGTTTCATTTTCAGGTGTTTGTGTTTTTGGTGCAAGGTTTCATTACAACACATTTCTAGTAAGTAATAGAAAGGCTAGTTGAAAGTTAATGAAGCTTTGGAAATTTAGTAAAGGCCTCAATGTATTGTGACATAATCCTAGTGAGCAAGAAGAGTATTTAATGCTTTGCTCTGGTAGTTGGTAGAGAAATATATGGTCTGATTGTGGCTGACAGCAGCTGGGTATGAGAGATATCATAAATATTTTGTATATATTTGGAGATAAAAGATAGCCAATCAAATTAGGTTATGTGTTTGAGTTGGATTTTAGCTGAAAGAAGTAATGAGATTTATGTAAAATAATATAATGAAGTTTCTAAATTTGTATGGTAACAGTTGGGGATTGAATGAACAGTTACCCAGTAGTTAGATGGCTGGAGATATTAAGTATTTGTCACATAATAAATGTTAAGTTTTAGGAAAAGAGCAATAGGGAATTTTTATCATCTAAAGTGCTATGTGATAAGAGATGCATACCATATGTTACCCGCTACACACGGACTCGTTAGAGTTTAGGGAGTTGGAGAAGACACGCCAAACAACATGTTTCTTTTATCAACTTTAAACCACTGGAACTTTACTGAACATACCTCTTGACCCTCCAAACTACGACTCCCAAAGTTTTCCCAAAGAGACTTATGAGCTTGGGTCATAAGTTGAAAATGAGATGACGTACCTTGGGTTTTGTTATTATTTTGTGTAAATATGGGCTTTTGTTGAAGAAGCCACTTGCCATGAGTGTAAGGGAGATAATATGGGCCGTAACCTTTGATTTATTGCTTAAGCTCAATCTATATGTTGATGTTGATAATGTCGTGGGGTTATGATCCCAATTGATGAAAAGGAAATATGGACCATGAATCCGCCTCTTGAAGTAAGGATCTTGTGGGCCATGTAAGCCCAATCCATGTAGTTAAATGAGATATGAGCTTATTTTGGGTTTTAAATAGATTTATCCAAAAAATCAATAATATGTTGATGTGGCATGGGTTGCCAATGAAGTAATGCCATGTGAGCCGAAAAAATGGTCCTCAACACTCATTTCTATCATTTTTTTTTTTTTTGATGAAAAGATGAGTAACTTTATTCAGATAAAGATAAATTCAATACATCATGAGTCAAAGCAGACTCAAGGAATACCAGATTTTTCTCTACCTAAGTTACATAAGAATCTAGATCCCTAGCATATTGAGCTAAAATATGCGCTGGTTTATTTCCTAATCGCTTTACATGCAACACTTGCACAGAGCGAAAATCTTGTAACCTAAGACACATGCTTGAAACAATGTTGCTAATACCAACTGGAGGAGTACTCAAACCTCTCAGAGCATCACATACCATGAGAGAATCACTTTCAAAATGAGCATCCCTTACACCAACATCCCAAGCGAAATCTATTGCCTCCATGAAAGCCATGGCTTCGGCCTCCAAAGGGACAAAAGGATACCACAGCTTCGTACTTAAGGCAGCCACAACTCTGCCATCATGATCACAAATCACTGCTTCCACTCCTAAAGCCTGTTGTTGTGTGAAGACTACGGTGTCGATGTTGATCTTGTATACCGAGGTTTTGGACTAATCCACAAGGGATTGTTCTCTATGATGAGACGAGAAGGCTGAAAATTCACTACCTAAAACTCATCAATTAAAACTCGTGCTTTTTGGATAATCATGCTAGCATTTTGGCTAGTCTTGCCAAGCCAAGTTGCATTGCGATTAAACCAAATGCTCCAAGCAATGGTAATGGCAAGCTCCAATATTTCATCCCCCACACATTGTATAAACTTCAAGTGCCAAATGAAATCCACATACTCTTGAAAACGTAGCTCATTCAAGTCAATTGGAAGACCAAGACATGACCAGACCAAAACGTAGCTCATTCAAGTCAATGTGAAGTAATAACATCTTACTACAAGATATTTGAAGCAGTAAATTAATTGTTTAATGTTTACTGCAACAGTATATATATTATTGTATCAAAATTGTCATTAAAATATTTAGAGTTTTTTGCAATGAAATTTTTTGTTGCACAAATCTATTACCTCAAATTTTATTGCAACAACTCACATCAACTATTTCAATAACACATATGTTATTACAACGATTTTTTTCATTGTAATAAACATTTTTTGTTGTAGGGCTTCTTTTTGTCATAGATATGGTGGATTCTTTAAGTGGAATTTAATGAAGGTTTAAGGAATTTAGGGTTGTAAATGAACCAAGGTGATCATGAACATCTTGAGTTCGGCTCGATGAAAAACTTATTCATGTTTGTTTGTTTGTTTATAAATAAGCCAAGCTTGAGCCTTAATTTTAGGATTGTTTAATAAACAAGCTGAACCCAAGCAAAAAAATTTGTTCATAAACAAGCTCGTAAGCTATTAGGCTTGATACAACACTATTCAAGTATAGACTCATTTATAAGCTTATATGTGTTAACTAAATATACTCATTACACATATCTTAATAATGACATGACTAACATGGGACAACTACCCATTACCTTAATATTTTCCTTCCCTCTAAACTGACCAAGAACCACTTTAGACTATAGTTACATTTAAAAATAAATTAATTAATTAAACTAGCCACATATGATCTTTCCCTATCAATCATCTAAAGTAAAGTTATGAAACATATTAGTATTTTTTTATTCATAATAGTTACAAACAAGTATTTTTCTGGTTCTTCACATTCTAACATGAATGTAAAAATTGTATTTTGAATAATTGTTGAAACTGTAGACAGGGAATGATGAATGAATGAATTTAATTATGTAAAATTTTAATTTGAATAATGGCTAATCAGAAGTAAGACTAGATGCATGATAATTAAAGTTTACTTTTTTTCTTCTTCTTAATTTTAGAGATTTAAGCATTTGATAATGTAATTTTTTTAGATCTCAAGATCAAAAGCTTGACTTGAGTTCGAGTTTGAGCTTGATATGAAACTTGAGCTTGGCTTGACTAATTAATCAAGCCAAGCCAAGCTCAAGGTTTTTGGCTTTCCTACGAGCTCAAGCTCAAATACCATTCTTAGGCCTGTCACAAGCTCAAGCCAAGCTTAAGCTTTTGACTTTTTCTAACATGCCAAGTTTGAACATGCACTACTCGACTAAACTCGACTCGCTTACAGCTTTAAAGGAATTCAACTTTAGCCCTTTTTTTTTTAAAGAAAAATCAATGTAAAGGTCGAGATTGCATTTTGGCTTTGCATTACATTATATATTTGGCGAAAAGCACATTTTAGTCCCTACATTTTATTTTTACCGCTTTTAGTCCCTATTCTGAAAAACGCTTCTCGTTTTGGTCTCTGCCGTTATATCAAAAACAAAAAAAACTGACGTGGCAAATGGCAGAATAAATGATACTAAATTAATGTCCACATGGCCTAAATTAATAATAAAAAATGTCACGTCAGCATTTAAATTAAAAAAAATTAATTTATTAATTTTAACTAAATAAAAAAAAATTAAAAACTAAATTAAAAACTAAAAATAATAAGAATTGAGATCTAAGTGTGTCTTGAACAAGAACAACAAGAACACAAACCCAGAAATTTTAAAAAAAAAAAAAAAAAAAAAAAAAAAAAGCAAATTCCATTACTTGAATCTGAGAGTGCCAAATTATAGAAATACAACCTAAAAACAAGAAACGAAATCCAGATCTAGAGGTAAGATCTACAACAACCACCACAACTAACTAAGTACACAAATATATTCATTAGTGTAAATTTAACAGCACCGTCAAACCCAACCCCAACACCACTGATTCAAACCCAACCCCTTGCACCGGTACTACAATCAACCATGAACCATTAAACTTGAACCACACTTTGACCCATCGTGACCCACACCATGACCATCGAACTTGAAACCAACCCACACCACATACCTAGCAACCATTGTGAACACAAACCCCGACCATAACCCATTGCAGACACCACCACCACCATTGAAGAGCATGACTGTAAGCAAAACCCACTACCAAAAAACAAAAAACTAAAAAAAAAAAAAAAAAAAAAAAAGAAAAAAAAAAAAAAAAAAAAAAAAGAGACCCACAACGAGCAAAACCCAAACCCATGGCAGCAAACCCACGGCGAGCAAATCCCAGACCCACAGTGGCAAACCCAGACCCACGGTGAGCACACCCCGACTTCATTTAACCACCCAAACACAACCCCAATTCCGACCCCATCTCCACCCAAACGCTAACCCAAACACCACCCAATCACCACTCCAAAGGCGGACCCAAACGCTATCTCCTCTTCATCTTCTTCTCTTTCCACCCCGGCTATCTCCTCCTCCGACAAGTCTTGCAACTCGTTCTTGAACCTCTTCCGGTTCGTGTTTGGCGGAATCGTCAAGCCCCTTCAGCTCTTTACCCAATTCCTTAACCCTTCGATCCCCTTACGATGTGATCCCTAGGATTTTTTGCTTCAGCTCCACCATTGCTAGGTGGGTTGATATGGAGGGAGATCTTGTGTTTTGCTTTGTGGCTTTTGGATTGGATTTGGGTTCTTGGCTTCTGTTGTTGTTGTTGGGATGACATTTTTGAGAGAAGAGAGAGAGAGAGAGAGAGAGGCGTTGTTGGTGTTGTTACATTTGAGATCTGGGTGTTGTTTTTTTGAGTGAGTTTTAGCGAAGGAAAGAAAGTGTGTGTATGTGGGTGTTTTTTTCTTTCTTTCTTGTATCTGGAATTGTGTTCTTGGTTTTTTTTTTTTTTTTTTAATTTCTGGGTTTGTGTTTTTGGATCTGAGTTTGTGTTCTTGTTGGTTTTGTTCAAGACACACTTAGATCTCAATTCCTATGATTTTTAGTTTTTAATTTTTTTTATTTAGTTAAAATTAATAAATTAATTTTTTTTAATTTAAATGCTGATGTGGCATTTTTTTATTATTAATTTAGGCCACATGGACATTAATTTAGTATTATTTATTCTGCCGTTTGCCACGTCAGCTTTTTCCATTTCTGATGTAACGGCAGGGACCAAAACGGTAAGCGTTTTTTAGAATAGGGACTAAAAGCGGTAAAAATAAAATGTAGGGACTAAAATGAGAATAGCCTGAAAATGTAGGGACTAAAATGTACTTTTCGCCTATATATTTCACTTTTGGTGTAACATTTTTTTTTTTTTATATAAAAATTCCATTAACTGTTGAAAACATTAGATACGAACAAAAGTTTTATATGTTTGACTTGTAAGAAAGTGTGAGAACGTGAAAGAAAATTTAATTTTGCTTTTTTCTGTCTCTGTGGGGAGAGAGGAGTTCTATGATTGCTTGGTGGAAAAATGCGGAAAAGTTTAAAAGAAATGTTTCCTTTTTTTTTTTTTTTTGGTAGAAGTTTGGTGCGGCTGCTTGTGGAAATTTATTTTATTTTTACTTTATTCTTTGTTTTCTTCATTTTGTTTTTAGCCAAAAACAACTTTAAAAAATTAATTTTAATAAATATTTTTCAAATTATAATTTTAAAATGATTTTTTATTAAATTTAACTTTTTTCTTTCTTTCTATCATTCACAAATGACTAAAGTGAAACAGAGCAAATTGTATCACTTTTAAAATTAAAAAAAAAAAAAAAAATCTCACGGATTAATGACATAAATTTGAGAGTATGTATGTTATGTTTGAAATTGACCCAAACTCGTGAGCTTTTTTTATTTTCATCCTTTTTTTTTAGGAATATTTGAACCTATATATGAACAAACAACTATATATTTTAGGATTTTGTTAATAAATGCCTTAAGGAAATGGGTAAAATGCATTTAATATTTTATTAAAAAAAATTTTATACATTTTTTCAAAAAAAAAAAAAAGTTAAAATGTACACATATATCTAAAAAAGCATACATAACCATAATAAATTAGTCAGTGTAAGCCAATGAATCATTAACATGTGTATTTTGTTTTTTGAAAAATATGCATTATAACTCATAATTGAATATTTATTAATGTTTAACTTGTGTTCTTAAAGCATTCATTAAGAAGACCATATATTTTAACACACATTCCATTTGTTCACCAAGACCTAGGACACAGATTGGTTGCCACTTACCAAGTTTAAGGAGGGGTATAAAATGTTTTTTTTTTCTTCTTCTAAATAAAATGAGGATTTATGAGGCTGTACTACTGTAAAAATAAGTTGGGGTAATAGACTAAGATAAATAGACCTTTTACCTAATTTTAAGTTATAAGCTAGACAAACAACATGGAATACTGGTCCTGGATTCAAAACTTAATTTCCCAACATTTATAGGGAAAATATTAGCATTTATAAATTTAAAAATAAAGTAAAATAAATGAAAGTGAAAGGGAGGATATTGTTTCATATTTGGCCAATAGCGGCTGGTAAAGTAACTATTGGACGCACTATTTTCTTTTTTTGGTGGAACTTTTTTTTTTTCCCACTTTATTCTGGTAGTCATAGAAAGGGCTCAAATGATTGTTTTCTGCATCTGGCTATTCAGACTAACATAAAATGGGACCCAGAAAAATGATGAAGGAATTTGCTGGAGTAGTTTCTGAGTGAAATAATGGATACAATATAGGAATAATTGTCCTCTCGGATGATATGACCTTTTAGAAGTTTCACTTTCACATGACACTTTTTAAATTTACTCCTCTCCTACTGTAGGATGAAATAAATGAAACGAAATTCACATTTTTGAAACTTTGTAACTTTAAATATTTTTTTTTGATAATGATTGTAACTTTAAATTGAGAGTAGGAAAAGTAAAATGACACGAAATTCACATTTTTGAAACTTTTTAACTTTACATTTAGTAAAATATGAACAAGTTTTACTTTTTTTTTTTTTTTTTAAGAGAGTTTAAATCTATAACGTCAACTCTTAATAATAACTCTTTATCATTAATTTAAGAGACCAACTAGTTTTTGGTATAAGCGGGGATTGAACTCTAGATCTCTTATTCAACCATCAGATACTTTACTAATTGAGGTAACTAAAACATGCTGTTTTACTTAATATAATGTACAAATGATAAGATGCAAGCCAAACAATGTGTTGACATTGGAGCCATGAGAACATGAACATAGCCCAATAGGCCAAACGGTCCTGATCTGCTTGGATTGAGCTAGATAGCATTGCATGATCAAATCCATAGTCCATTACAAAGGTAGAGCATTGCGTACAAAATTACAAATTATAAGAAGAAAGCCGAACAATATGTGTTGACATTGGACCCATAAGAACATCAACAGAGCCCAATAGGCCGAAAGGTCCTGATCTGCTTGGATTGGGTTAGATAGCATTGCATGCTCAAATCCATAGTCCATTACAAATGTAGAGCATTGTGATATATATATATATATATATATGGACACCATATATTCAGGCCCACTTTTTTATTTTTTGTGGGGAGGTGGGCTTTTAGCTCTTCAAAGTTGAAAATCTAATCATCATTTTTCTATTCTTTTATACTATTTTTATGATGGTGACTTCCTTATCAACATTGTTAATACCTTGGAAATCAAATTTACACAATGTAATCTTTTTATTTTAAAATATTTTAGTATCAAAATAACTAAAAAAATTATATTTTTTAATATCTCCCAATGCACTCAATTCGGGCTTTAAAACTGTTGCCTCAATAAGTGGATATGGGCTTTTGGGCTCGACCTTTTAAATTTTGGTCCACGAGTTGTTATGAAGGTGACAATGGAATCGGAAACACCTTGGAATAGTAGCATTTTATGTGTCATCTTTAATATGAGCTTATGGCCTGTATGAGAAGTTGGTCTTCTGATTAAAAAAAAAAAGTTGGTCTTTGTGCTAAAAAAATTGTGCTTCTTTAGTTTAGTTTAATGTTATATCCATTTTTACCAAAAAAAAAAAAAAAAAAAAAAAAACAAACAAACAAACAAACAGGCTGTTCCTGTTTTTGCTCTTTAGTTTAATGTTATATCCATTTCTACCCAAAAAAAAAATTTGTGCTTCAGTAGTATTTTATTTTATTTTATTTTTTTATACAAGATAGAATTTCTACTTTAGTCTAATCTAAGTGTATATGTGTGTGAAACTCCCTCCTGGAGACTTGAACCCTGTCCCTTACCCTCCACACCCCACAAACACTTATACCTATTTCCCTTCTCTCATTTGTTGTAAAGGGGGGAAAAATCTTGGCATGCATTAATGAAGTCTATAATTGATTCAACACCGATGTTAATAACTGAAGTCAGCTCCTCAATGTCCTCATATGCACATTCAGTGTTCAGAGGATTTGGCATCTTTTTTATATGATTTTGAATTCAAGAGTTTGAATGTAGTTATAGTCTATTTCTATATATAAAATAATTAAAGTGGAAACTCAATCCATAATTTAAATTGTATTCTAACTTCACTATAATTTTGTATCTATAGATTGCACTCTAATTTTGTGCCAAAGTATATTTTCAACTGTACTCTAACTTGTTGACAAGTGTCTGTACATATAAATTCATGGATCTAAACACACACATATATATATATATATACAATTAGAATTCATATGCTTCTATATAATACTAAAAATGTGTGCAACATGTTGCTTACGAATTTAAATGAAAATATTGATTTAAAAAATAATAGTTTTTCTTTTTTACATAACTTCACTGTAATGAGCTCTCTAGAAGGTTTTTCATATGATATTCATGAAAATCGATTTATTACATACCAATTATTTTTTGATTTTTTGATGCAACGACTAAACAAGTGAGATTATTAATTAAGAGAAAAGATTCACAAGTTTTTTTTTTTTTTTTTTTTTTGAGAAAAGATTCACAGGTTTTGAGAGTGATAAAATAACGTAAGATTGTAAGTATTACCCAACAAATCAACACCACCTCATAGGTTAGTACAATTAGCCTTATACTAGAGAGGTCTCTATAGCCTATAGGGTTGATTACATGTCAATTGAGGTATATATCTAATGTTTTTTTTTTAGGAAATGGTATATATCTAATGTAAGAGCATCCGCATAAGTTGATGCATAATATTTGTCCATTTTGTAAGAAAAAACATGTTTTTTCTATTTTACAAATCAATTTTTACAAAACATTCATATCAGTTTGTCTATGCTACACATTTATTCAATAAAATATTCTAAACTCAGCCACACTCAGCTACCCAAACGCCACCAAATCTGATCCAAACCACCCAAATCCGACCCATAGACGCCAAATTCGACCAAAATCATAGCCACCTCCACCACAACGAACCCATCCCCACCACCACCACCACCAAACCCACACATCCCACAACAAAAAAATCAACCACAAATCAAAAGCAACCACCATTGGTTACCCACAAATCAGCCACAATAACCACAACAAAAAATCAAAGCAAAAAAGGAAACCCCAGTAACCCCACTCCACCATCGTTGCACTACACACCACCACCACCAATAAACCCACCACCAAAAAAAAAGAAATCATAGACCCAGTAAACCAGCACCACCATAGACCCACAACGCAAAAAACCCATACCAAACCCACCACCATAGCATTGCCAATCTCCATGGAACAAAACCAAGCCACCGATTTGATAGAGAGGGAGAAAGAGAGCAAACCACCAAATCCACAACACTGCCGATCTAAGAGAGAGGGAGAACGTTTGTAGATGCGATACCCATTTGCTTCACAAAAAATGAAAAAAATCAAAACGTATGGGAAGCAAACCATCAGTGAGAGTGGCTGGACTAATCGGTGGACTGAGGGACCAAGATAGAACGAGAGAGAGAGGTGAGAGTGAGAAGCTGAGAGAGTGAGGTCAAGGAGAGAGAAAAAAAATGTAAAATATAAATATAAGAGCTACAGTAACGGTGCATATATGCACGGTTACTGTAGCACTTGTGCATAAATGCACAATTTTATACCCACTGGTATGGGTGTTTTTTCTGGTCAAAATGTGTAAAATGTGGTGTTTTTTATATTATGCAAAATTTTGCATCCACTGATATGGATGCTCTAATAATTATAAGTAAAATTTTATTTTATTTTATTTTATATAATTTTAATATCGGGAGTTTATGAATTATACTTGGATGGAGAGAGATGATTAAATAAATAAATGAAGTAAGCTAATATTTGTGAGAGGTACATTACAAATGGCCGTAATAGTTGGATTTAAAGATGATACATTGCTACCTTGTGTATATAACTAATGATAGTGAACTAAAAATTGAACCATCTCCAATTCGTCCATAAGAGTCATCCAGAGCCAGAAAGATTAGCCCAACATAAGAAGGTCGTCCATCGTCAGGAGGTCATCCGTGGGCATGAAAGTCGTCCATCAAGAAAACACCGGGAAGACCCCTCAACACTTAGAAAATTTTCAGAAATAGATTTATGTACAAAAACTTGTAATTCGGACCACGTTCTACTATTTTGAAGTATGAGCAAATCCTTGTTCATCGCTACAACTTTCCATTGAGTACTTAACTTCCAATGGTAGTTGTAGAATATAAGATTGAACATTCTAACTTTTATAGCAATTGTGGAAGTTAAGTTTGAACCTTCCAACTTCCACACACGTTGAGGAAGTTACTAAACAAGTAACCACTCCAAAACTCACTATATAAGGACTCATCCACACCAAATGAGGGTAAGTTTCCACTAATCCTAAAGTTGGAATTCTTGAGTTATAGAGGGAAAACTAACTTAAGCATCGAAGGGTTCTTGGCTGGTTCACCTCGGTTACCTTTGATTTTGTGTTTCTTTCTTTTCAAGCCTTCCAAGCAACCACTAGCTCATTGAAGATGGCTGTGGAGGAGGAGATTAAACAGTAGGAAGAGAGACTAAAATAGGAAAAACCAAAAGAAAATAGAAAAAAGAAAGTGTTCAATGAGGCATAGTTTTTAATGTCGTTAAACTATGCCATTTTTAGCTTTTAGTTGGCATTTATGGGTACATGAAAAGATTCAATCAAAACGGTACATAAGTGACATAACATTAAGGGTCACAACTATAGCCAGCTGATTTTCTTTACATCATCAACTAATATACTAAATAAATTAGCATGGAAATTCAACAAAGGGTTAGCATAATCTATTATAATTTTTGTCAAAAGTCCCAGGTTAGATTTCAAATCTATTCTAATTTTGATTATTTTTTCTTCAATTTAAAAATATTTAAAGTCCATTTAAAAGAAATTTAGGTCCATTTGAAAGTGTTGGGTGTGTTGACAAATTGGGTTTAGTTACGAAGAGAATATGATGGGCAAATATGAGGAGGATTAAAAGTAATTTAGGCCCATTTGAAAGTGTTGGGTGTGCTGAAAAATTGGGTGTAGTTTTGTTGTTGTTGTTGTTTTTTTTTTTTTTTTTTTTTTTTTTTTGTTTTTGTTTTTTTTGCTGAATGACAAATTGGGTGTAGTTATGAAGAGAATATGGTGGGCAAAGATGTGGAAGATTGAGGTAGATGGCTGTGGAGGAGGAGATTAAACAGTAGGAAGAAAGACTAAAATAGGAAAAACCAAAAAAGAAAAAGAAAAAGAAAAGTGTTCAATGAGGCATAGTTTTTAATGTCGTTAAACTATGCCATTTTTAGCTTTTAGTTGGCATTTATGGGTACATGAAAGGATTCAATCAAAACGGTACATAAGTGACATAACATTAAGGGTAACAACAACGGTTGTTCAACCTCCAACTAGTGCTGACCTTGTCATGCCAAGCTAACTAATAAGGGTGCATTTTTGTGGAACATCGACGGTGGTTATTGGAAGCCATTTTTCCAAAGCCGATGACTTTTATGCAACTGTCGAAAGCCATTATTTCAAAACCACATCGATTGACAATTCTTTATAAAATTTCCCTCTCCCAAAATTTCCTTTATTCGTTTCATTACCTCTAATTTGCATCCCCTTCCTTAGTGGCTTTAATCCCCTTCAATGGTCACCACCTCCACAATCTTTTAATCCTAGTTGTCACCTATGCAACCTATTTCCCCATGGTCAACAAAGTTTGCATGCTTGTAACCAAGAACCTCTCACCTATTCAACTCAACAAATTTTTGCCTTGAGAGTTATCTTACAAGATGGTCTAATGAGACATCTCTTGCAATATATAGGAATTCTACATGTATAAGTCCCAAGCGTTGAGAAAGATCTCATGAGACACCTTATTATCATCCACTCATGGTAGAAAATCTAAAAATGTGATCTCGATTAATCCAAAAAAAGAAACAAAATCAAATACTAATCAGTAATTACTCATGGAGCACGGTAACATGATGTTTCCCATTCTTCGTATTTATGATAAATTTCATTAATTAAATTTATGATATAGTCTATTATAAATGTGAGAATACTATGTCGCGGGAGCGCCAAATAAATTTCCAAACTAATTTACCCGCCACACGTGCTCAAGTGCCCT
Organism: Quercus robur; assembly: GCF_932294415.1. Lineage (NCBI taxonomy): Eukaryota > Viridiplantae > Streptophyta > Magnoliopsida > Fagales > Fagaceae > Quercus > Quercus robur. The sequence continues at coordinate 4,429,290 of NC_065535.1, forward strand.
TAATGTCACGCCACGCCTGATCCCCCCACTCCCTCGTTCCAGACCCTCATCATCAAACCGGTACGGCTCTGTAGCCGTCAAAGACCCAAACTGCCAGGTGGAGGCATCAAACCTCAAAACAAAATCAAATCCGACGGTCCAAATCAAAGTAGGGTTTACATCCAAACCCACCGACTCTCACTAGTAAGTCACTATATAACCCTCACAGTTACCCACATCCAAATGCGGTGCAGTTTTGTTCTGCCCTCCCACCAAAAAACACAAAATAAAAAAAAAAAACCCAAAAAAAAAGAAAAACTCAAGTCCTTTTCCTCCGTCGTCTGCCGTTCGGTTCTCCGAACAGTTTATCCCCATATTACCCCTCCTCTCCTCTTCTATCCTCCTTCAAAAAACCAAAAAAAAATTCCAGGTCTTTAGGGTTTATTGGAAATTTCAGTTTTGTTCTTTTTTCTCTCTAGGTTTAAGCACAAAGAGGAGAGGGAAAAAAAAAAGAAAAAAAAAGAAGAAGGATCTAGATTGGTGAGATGGCGCAGATTCAGGTTCCTGTGTCGGGTCAGAACGGTGTCGTTTCTGGTGCTGGAGCCGGAGCGAACCAGTTCGTTACGACGTCGCTTTACGTTGGAGATCTTGACGTGAACGTCTCGGACTCGCAGCTCTACGATCTGTTTAGCCAGGTCGGTCAGGTCGTTTCGGTTCGGGTCTGTAGGGACTTGAGCACTCGGCGATCTCTTGGCTATGGTTACGTTAACTATAGCAACCCTCAGGACGGTCAGTCTCTTGCTTAGGGTTAGGGTTTTTTTTTTTTTTTTTTTTTTTTATGGATTCGTTGGGCTAAATTGGACTAAATTTTGTTGTGCTATTAGAGTAATTGAGTGCCTCTAGGGTTTTTAATGTTTCATTAGTATTTCTATTTTTGGATCAGTGTTAATCTGTGAATTGAGTACTGAAGCTATGTGATTTTGATATATATAGTATTAAATTGATGTTGCATTTTGTTGTTGTTTAGTCTGTCTGATAGAGAAAGTAATTGGGGTTTTAGTGGTTTCAGTATGTAAGTTGCAGGGAGAAAAGAACACACGAAGGCTAACGTGGCTTGAGTCAAGAGCTATGTAGCTAAATTGGTTGGCAACGGCCTAGTGTTGTTTCTAACGGAGACATTGTTCAAATTCCCCCTTTGCTCAAAACACTAGTTATTTTCATTAATCAATCCCAGGGTTATGAGTAGAGGGTTGAGGTTAATGGGTTCATGTCATATTCGGATTGACACGACTAACTTGTTTAATAAATGGGTTGGGTTAGTGTTCAACCCATAGAACCTGTTTGACCCGTTTAATTAAATGACATTTTACCAATATATTGTGATTGGTTATTTGTGATATTGAGATATGCTTTAATTTTGAATGATTATTTGTAATGCAGTTATTCGTTACTTCTGAATTTTATATTAAATATATTTATTTGTTTGTTTTTTCATAATTTTTTTTCCATTTTGATAAAATTTGATAAACAGGTCGACATGGGTTCATGTCATATTCGGATTGACACGACTAACTTGTTTAATAAATGGGTTGGGTTAGTGTTCAACCCATAGAACCTGTTTGACCCGTTTAATTAAATGACATTTTACCAATATATTGTGATTGGTTATTTGTGATATTGAGATATGCTTTAATTTTGAATGATTATTTGTGATGCAGTTATTCGTTACTTCTGAATTTTATATTAAATATATTTATTTGTTTGTTTTTTCATAATTTTTTTTCCATTTTGATAAAATTTGATAAACAGGTCGACATGACTAACCCGTTTAATAAATAAGTCGTGTTAGAGTTGAAGAATTTTGACCTGTTTAACAAACATGTTGGGTGAGTGTTGATCTATTGGTCGGATACTTATGAGTTGACACGACACGAATCCTACATGCAAACACGAATTGTCACCCCTAATCAATCCCGTCTATTATTTTGAGTACATTTAGCACAAATGTATGTAAGGAGGACCCATTCTTGTGCGAATAGCATTAGGAATTCTAGTTTGACTTCTATTGTTTGAATACATTTAGTAGAAATACCCTTTTTCGATTCAATAATGTAATAATTATTTAAATGGTTTAGCTATTTGTTTGATTATGTTTTTATTGCAGGGAATAGTAATTCCTTATGAATAGCTCTCTAAAAGGAGTAATTCTTAGGTACTCCCGAAACACGAAGAATGATGCTTTCTTCTCTCGCATTCATGATGGGGTCCGTTAATTAAGTTTATGATGGGTTTCACCATAAATATGAGAGGAGGGAGCACCATTTCTTCGTACTCCGGGAGTACCTAAGAATTTTTCCTCTAAAAGGGTTGTAATAGCTATTTTTTAATAGGTGTAATAATTTCTAAAATTAATATATTTCTAAATAAACAAACTTTCCATATGTAAATAATAATTATGAAAGTAAAAAAAAATTAAAAAAAAAACTAATCTCTCTCCCAAAGAAATATAATTATGTCTAAGATATTTCCTAAAATATATCTTAAGTTTGATTCTAATGTTACCACTCACAACCAAACTTATGAATAGCTTTAGTTATTCCATTATATCACATTTTATTCCTAGTAATAAATATTACCATTCCTGTTGTAATCCTTGTTTAGTGTACTAAATGTGCCCTAAGTGGGAAGAGAGAATTCAAACCCTAGTTCTCCTTATAAAAGAGACCAAGCTATGCCGATGAGCTACTAGTCTCTTGGCGTGTTTAGCACAAATAGCCTTAATTAGCAAGGATTGGAAAAATTACAATACTGCCCATGAATTCAAATTGACCATAAAACAACAATAACAAAGTCTTAGTTTCAAATTATTTTTGGGGTTGGCTATGGATTCTTAACAAGATTAGTTAGAGTTGGTCACATGTATTATTTTCATCCTTTCTATTATGTTCGAGGTCATGGCCTTTGTTTCTTCCTTTAATTGAACGTTGACAATAACTTGTTAGATAAAAACCCAAATTGGAAATTGTTTTACCCAAATTGGCGTGTTTAGCACAACTAGCCTTAATTAGCAAGGATTGGAAAAATTACAGTACTGCCCATGAATTCAAATTGGCCATACAACAACAATTACAAAGTCTTAGTTTCAATTTTTTTTTTTGGGTTTGGCTATGGATCCTTAACAAGATTAGTTAAGGGTGGTCACATGTATTATTTTCATCCATTCTATTATGTTCGAGGTCATGGCCTTTGTTACTTCCTTTAATTGAATGTTGACAATAACTTGTTAGATAAAAACCTAAATTGGAAATTGTTTTACCCCTAGGACACATATAACTATTAAGTAGTCCTTTAAAATGGAAAGATCTATCCTTCAATTGGACTTTGCACATAGACCTCTTAAAATAAGTTTGAATAGACGAACTTGCAAAGTCGTAACAAATTAATCATGGCTATGTCACTATCATGGTAATTGCGTACAGTTTCTACTTGCACAGCTTAAATATTCTCAATAACGGTTTAGTGCAACAATTTCATCTGCTATATATATATATATATATATATACTCCATGGTTATATTGGCCTTTTTCTACTTTGTTTCTCAAGTTTGACGTATTTTTATTTTAAATGTTTTTCTGTGGTGAAAGTAACATGCAGCGAATACCTCTGGTATATTTGAATTCAACATTTTATTTTTCATAACAATGTCTTCTTGCCTACAGCGGCGAGGTCATTGAACTTACTGAATTTCACTCCACTGAACAACAAGCCCATCAGAATCATGTATTCTCATCGGGACCCTAGCATACGCAAGAGTGGTACCGCAAATATATTTATCAAGGTATTTATTTTTTGCTGATCTATACATCGGCTGCTCTCTCATACCATTTCTGTAAAGGCATACATTTACAGCTAATTGTGGTTGTTTGGCTGGTTGGGACATTTTTTTTTTCCATCTGAAGTTAGATATTTTGTGTATCAGTCTGGAAAATAATATCTAGGTTGCACTAGTTTTTAGGTGTCCATCATTCTAATTTGTTTGGCATAATGCATTTCTGGTTTGGATTGTTATAACCTCTCTCTCTCTCTCTCTTGTATATATGGTAATGTCATAGCTTTATACAGTGGAGCTGTAGGAATTGATCCTTAGATCTTTGTTACTTCTGCTGCATTCCACTCAAGGAGTCCAAGAATGTATTCTAGTATTATGCGTAAACTGAACCCACCCCATCCTATCTGGAGAGAATATCATAGCATGCACTGATTTGTCTGTATTTATATTTTTGGTAATAAAGCTTTGACTGAGTTGTTGTGTTTCTGTTTAATATTTGTTCTTTCATGTAACATGGTATGTGCAGAATCTGGACAAGGCAATTGACCACAAAGCATTACATGATACTTTTTCTTCTTTTGGAAGTATTCTCTCTTGCAAGGTAGCTACTGATGCCAATGGCCAGTCCAAAGGCTACGGTTTTGTTCAATTTGAAAGTGAAGATTCTGCACAGAATGCCATAGACAAGTTAAATGGCATGCTGATCAATGACAAACAAGTGTATGTTGGACACTTTCTTCGTAAGCAGGAAAGAGATGGTGCTTTTAATACAACCAAATTTAATAATGTTTTTGTGAAAAATCTATCGGAAGCGACAACTGATGAAGATTTGAAGAATATTTTTGGTGAATTTGGAGCAATTACCAGTGCTGTAGTGATGAGGGATGCTGATGGAAGATCAAAGTGCTTTGGTTTTGTCAACTTTGAAAGTGCAGATGATGCTGCTAAGGCGGTTGAGGCACTGAATGGTAGGAAACATGATGACAAGGAATGGTATGTTGGAAAGGCACAAAAAAAATCTGAGAGAGAGCTTGAATTGAAAGGAAGATTTGAGCAGAGTATGAAGGAAACGGTTGACAAATATCAAGGGTTGAATCTGTATGTTAAGAATTTGGATGATAGTATCAATGATGAAAAACTACAGGATTTGTTTGCAGAGTTTGGTACAATCACTTCATGCAAGGTTTGTAAATATGTTTGTTGCTGAAAACCTGAAATCCTGATTTCCCACTCACTATGTATTGCAACAAATTTGTTCTGACTTTGCAGGTCATGCGTGATCCCAATGGAATTAGTAGAGGTTCTGGATTTGTTGCTTTCTCAACTTCTGAAGAAACTTCTCGAGCTGTAAGTCTATATCTATATGTGGGTCTTTGAAGTCTTGAATATGCAGCCGAACACTGATTAGTTATTCTTTATCTTCAGCTTGATGCCATGAATGGTAAAATGGTTGTCAGCAAACCTCTCTATGTTGCACTTGCACAGCGGAAAGAAGAGAGAAGGGCGAGGTTGCAGGTATGATTAATGAGGAGCAGATTCACATCTCAGTGTACATTTTTGTTGCTTCACCTTTTGTTTTTTCAAAAGGATTTTAGCAATTAAGGAACAAATGCATATGAGGAGCATACAAAGACTATGAATGTACAAAGACAAACTCAATTGCATGTGAACTCCATTTTGAAACACCAAGGAGAAGCAGCTTGATCTTGAGAATGGGAATATTTACACCTCAAAAGCCCTAATATCATGCTTAGAGCAATACTCCACCATTAGGATAGTGCTATAGTGGTATTGCCCCCAAGGCTACCCTTCGTACTCTTTCTGCCCACCCTCTACAACCATATAGCACAAGCATGTATATTGGCTTTAACCTCTAATATCATGCTTATTCCTGATACTCCACCTTAGGCCTTTCTTTTAGATAATGCTTTATGTTGCTTGAATTTGTGTTCTTTCTTGTATACATCCTGTGTACAAGGATGTTACATGATGGTGGCGTTGCCCACAAGATTAGGCCCTTACTCCTTCTGCCCACCTTTATCAACCATGCCCACCTTTTTCAACCAGAGAACTCAAGCATGATCTTTGCCTTTAACCATGATGTACCTAACAAAAGAAAGGCCCTATCTTATTATACCAATAAATATTTCATCTGAGTACTTTTTACCCAAGCCTTCTAAATAACAGATTATAGATGAATTTTTCTTCCTTTTGTAAATTTATTTATTTTGTTTTACTTATGCAGGCTCAATTTTCACAAATGAGGCCAATTGCTATAGCACCTTCTATGGCTCCACGTGTGCCAATTTACCCTCCTGGTGCTCCGGGTCTTGGTCAACAATTTTTGTATGGGCAAGCACCTCCGGCTCTAATTCCTCCACAAGTAATTACACTTAATTATTTCTTACATATTTACTAGTTCATTCTTTAAAAAAAAAAAAAAAAAAAAAAATTAATCATCTTATCTACCTATCAATTTTTTTATTTATTTATCATATCGAACAATCTCCACTCCTTTAGGATTCCATGATTATTTGTAGATTTGTTAAAACCATTTATCTAGCATCAAGGATTTTGCTTTCTAGTAGTTGGATATCTACCCTCCTCCCTCATTTGTTAAATGTTTGTATAGCTTGTTTAGACTAAAATTTTAAATGTCTTTGTGAGTTACGGTATCTTAGGCTATATTTGTTTTGAAGGAAATATTTTTCGTGAGCGTGAAAGGGCTTCAAAATTTAGTTTTCTTACCCAACAACCACTATATTGGGAAAGTGGAAGAGCTAGAATATCTTCAAGAAAGGTTTAGTAAGACTTGTGGATCCAAGGTTTAGAACTATCTAAAGGGTTTTTGTAGGGAAGAGAATATTTGAACAAGGGCTTAGGGTTGTAGAAGAAAGGGTTGGGGCTCAAAATTAGCTGGAATTTGATGGAAATTTGATAGACAAAGGACATGATGTGTTAGGTTTTGATAGGTAAGTGGAAGGATTTGAGCTTGGTTTGTAAGGAAGGGCAAGAGATGAACTATCTAAAGGGATTTTGTAGGGAAGAGAAAATTTGATTAAGGGCTTAGAGTTGTAGAAAGGGTTGGGGCTCAAAATTGGCTGGAGTTTGATGGAAATTTGATAGACAAAATACATGAGGTGTTAGGTTTTGATAGGTAAGTGCGAGGATCTGAGCTTGGTTTGTAAGGAAGGGCAAGAGATGAATTTATAATGTTCGGGGGTTATATGAACAATACCCGTTAACAGTAGCTCAAGATAGAGAATAATGAAAAAGAGAGGAGAAAGGAGAAAAGAGCGCACAAAGGCCAACATGCCTCTATGCTCAAAACACTCAATATAACTCCATCTATTCTTTGCGTACATTGAGGCATCGTGTGTTCTTTCTCCCTTTCTCTTCTCCTTTTCATTATTCCCTTTCTTGTTTTACTTTTCATTGATACTGTTCTTATAGCCCCCAAACACAATAACTAATAAAAGATCAACTTGGATTCAAAGAATAAAACTTAAGATACGATCTCCTAGAAAATTCTAAGTTTAGTGCTATTTGGTTAAGTCATTTTCTGCCACTTTGGGTCCTTGTTTTGGTTTACCATTAAGAATTTCAATTACACCACATATAGGAAAATGCAGAACAATAGGAGCCTTAAGTTGACCCTGCTTATTCAATACAATTGAATTCCCACCGATTTGAGGACTTCTTGGTTGGGATAATTATAAGGGTCTGTTTGGTTGGGAGGATGGAAAAGTGGGAGGATAGAAAATCGGGAGAGGGTGGAAAAGTTTTGGGGGGGGGGGGGTTGGGGGTAGAAGAGATTTTAGTTTTCCTTTAGTGTGTTTGGTTGACGGAGTTGAAAAGTGGAGGGATGGAAAACTCTTTTGTTTGGTTGAGTAGAAAAGTGAGAGGATAGAAAATGTAATTTGTATAAATTTACTTTTTGTCCTTAGTACATAATATAATAAATAATTTCTTTGTAATCATTAAAAAAATTATTGGGAAAAATGCCCTGATGCCACTTGAACTTTGGAGTAGTTGTACTTACACTCTTAAACTTTTATTTTAGCCAATTTAGTACATAAACTTTGGTATTGTAGCAAATAAACTCCTTTAACTTTTTCTTCTGCCAATTTAGTAGATAAACTTTGATACAAGTGCAATAAGACTCCCTTAATTCTTCTTTTCTTGCCAATTTAACCACTTTTTGCACCAAATAAAATTTTAAAAATGAAAATGAAGGGGTCTAACTGCAACAGTATCAAAGTTTAGGGGTTTATTTGTTACAATACCAAAGTTCAAATACTAAATTGGCTAAAAAAAAATTAAGGGGGTCTTATTGCTATTGTATCAAAGTTTATCTACTAAATTGGCAAAAGAAAGGTTAAGGAGTGCAAGAGCAACTACTTTAAAGTTGAGGGGGCGTTAGGGCATTTTACCCCAAAAATATTACTTATTATCAATTAAAATTAATAGAATATCATCTTATAAAAATCAACACATCATTCATAAAATTAAACATCTAGTTACAGGGGATTTGCCTACTCAAAACTCTCCTTTATGAGCTTCCCGCAGCGGTTGTCAAGAAATTTTTGAGGGCATGGAAGTCATTCATTATTGATTTACTCTCTATATTTTGTTTCATAAGCAAGCCAAGCTTTTAATCCTAATTTGAAACTGATTAATTCTTTAAAGCTAGCCATCACTTTTGGCTCATAGGAGTTTTTATTGTGGGAAGCATGGGTGTGTCGATTTGGCCCGTGCACCTGAGTTGGATTCGCACGGATATGCCATGCGGCCGTGGACGTTTTTATTTTTTATTTTTTTATTTTTTTTCAGATTCGGCCCTATTCGGTTCGACATAAGACCCGAATCGGTCTGATATGGGCCGAAATTCTTGTTAAAAAAAAAAAATCGTAAAATATTAGATAAAAACACACTGTTTTGTCAGCTGACTTTAAAGGAAAATCCCTAAAATCATCTCAATTCTCTCTCTAGCTCTCCATCTCCTCTCTTTCTCTCTAACCCAAGGCTCCAGCTCTCCCTGAGACTCCCTCCATCTCTCCTTTGCCTCATTGACCCACGGCTCACTCCCTCCATCTCTTCTTTGATTGTCTTGAACGCTTATCTTTTATTTAGTTTTAGTTTCAAACTTTTGATCTTGTATTCTAATTTCTGAACATCATGTAATTGTTATGTATTTAGTATTCCCTTTGTTATCGACTATTGATCTTAAATTGGAATATGTTTACCATTATATGAAAAAAAAGTGCTTAGCAATATATAGAAAATATAAATAATAATATATTTAATAATTAATTAATAAACGTATCCTGCCGCACCCGTGTCCTATTTTTTCAATAAATACCGTGTTGCTGCACCGCACCTGCACCCGAACCCTAATCCGCACCCATGCTTCCTAGTTTTTAATGCTCTAAGATTTAATATCAATTTGAACCCCCAGGTTGATTTGATTTTAACTCATTTTGAGTATAAATGAATCATTCTCAGTTTGATTTTTTTTGGTTTCTTCATTTTCAAACTTAACTTGAGCAGCAAATTCTTTTTATATCAAATGCAATTGAAATTTTGATAAGTTCTAAGTGTAATTAAAATTCATTAAGAAAAGTAATTGCGGACAAAATGGATGAATTACTGTAATGCCTTTGGAGATGAGATTTGCATATGAAAGTTGGACCCCCCCCCCCCCCCCCCCCCCTTCTCTTCCAAACCAAAGCACTCAAAAAAGAATCTTTGTTTGTGATGCATGTATATTAGTCAAAAGCAGTTTAAAAATTGTGTCTCACGGTGTTTGTGGTAAGTGTTCATTTGAAATCATTTGAGCATGTATCAGGAACAGAATTTCTTATTCCGAAGGCTCGAAGAAGTAATAATTTATTTATGAATGTTTTATTGGTTAGTGATTTCTATATTGGTATTCCATCTGCTTTTCTGAGTGTTGATAATGGTTTTCTAACAATTTTTTTCATAGGCTGGGTTTGGTTACCAGCAACAACTTGTTCCTGGAATGAGGCCTGGAGGAGCTCCAATGCCAAATTTCTTTGTTCCTATGCCTCAGCAGGGTCAGCAGGGCCAGCGCCCAGGTGGACGACGTGGAGCTGGTCCTGTGCAACAAACCCAACAGCCTATGGCACTGATGCAACAGCAGGTTAGTTGAAAGGATATTTTTCCGCTATCTCTCTTTTTTTTTTTTTTTGGTTGATATTTTATTTATTATTATTATTTTACTTGTGTTTGATTTCTTGCACATTAGTGAAAAAAATAACAAACAAGCCCTAGTGCCAAAAATTTGGAGCTGGCTGTATGTATTATTGCACACTATTTACTTTTTTTGGGGGGTTGCAAATGCCTGATTAAAAATGAATCTGCTTCTTTGCGCAGATGATTCCTAGGGGACGTGTCTATCGTTATCCACCAGGGCGCAACATGCCAGATGTTCCAATGCAAGGTATGGCTGGAGGCATGCTATCAGTTCCTTACGACATTAGTGGTGTGCCAATGCGAGATGCTGCACTGGGACAGCCCATGCCCATTCAGGCTTTGGCTACAGCTCTTGCAAATGCTAAACCTGAGCAGCAGAGAACGGTGGGTCCTGACCTTATTTATTTATTTGTTTTAGTTTTCACTGTGTCTGATGCCATGGTTGTAAATTTCTGTGTTTGGGATTTAGCATTCTGATGTTAACTCTCTTTTTCATGGATGGGCAGATGCTGGGTGAAGCTTTATACCCTCTAGTGGATCAGCTCGAGCATGAATCAGCAGCTAAGGTTACTGGTATGCTTCTGGAGATGGACCAGACTGAGGTGCTGCATTTGCTTGAGTCACCGGATGCTTTGAAGGCGAAAGTTGCAGAGGCTATGGAGGTCCTGAGGAATGTTGCACAGCAACAGGCAAAAGGCCCTGCTGATCAGCTAGCTGCACTGTCTTTGAATGACAATCTTATCACTTGAGTGTGTTGCTTGAAAGGGGGTTTATTTGATGTGGTTTCAACACTTTGAAATAGTCTTTCATTATTTGGGCTTTAAATTGGGTTGTATACTGGCATTGTGACCACTGAGGTCTTGAAGTTTGATACTTAGCTATGATCCTTTTTATGTGTAGGATTTCTGATTTGTGTTTGGTTTTGGTGAAACTCAATATTTAAGGATTTGGACTTTGGATATTGTTGCCCTTTTATTGCCACCCTTTAATTTTTAAGGTTTAAAATAGTTCATTTTCACATGAAAACTCCCTATGCTTGGATGGAGGGAAAAAGGGGAGGAGAATGAAAGATAACTAGAATGTGATAAATTTTAGAATTCCAACAACCTTCTCCCAAACTCTCTTCTATCTCCCTCCAATCCAAACATACATATTCAAGTTTCGCAGAGTTGGGTAACACAGCTTATTTCACCTTTTTAAAATTATATTTTTTATAACTCCAGAAGTGACAAATTGTGAGTGGTGAGAAATTAAAGTAGCTTATTAGTGGATTGATTTGATAGCAATTGTCTACAACTCGCCTCAACAAGCTATGAAAACTGGTGGAATAAGTTCTGTCAGCGTCAAAATGTGTAGGTACCATTACATTACAGTCTCTTAAGATGAATAAGGATCACCTGTTATGTTATGGATACGTACAATGAGTTCTTTCACAACATAGGAGTTACAGGTGACAAGTGTATGGGATTCACCTATTGTTAGCGGCCTATTGCATGTATTGGCGATAGTCTGATAGCACACTCTTGAGACACGAATTGGAAAATCTCGAAAGATATGAAAATAAATAAGTTTATATATAAAAATAGAAAAACTTTTGCAATCTCTTATCTTCGTATTAGTAAAACCAAAAATTATATATATTTTTAATAACATAAGTCGATGAATCTAAATTTAAAAAAAAAAAAAAAAATTTATAAACAAACATCATTTAACATAGGCATTATTATACTTATATTTGAAAAGAAAAAAAAAATACTACAATTCTAAACTTCTGTAATAATTTAAACTTAATGTTACATGTGCATAGAATGATGGTGTGTATTTTTATTTTATTTTATATATTGATATTCTTGGATATGTTTCTCAAAAAAAAAAAAAATCTTGGATATATTCAAATTAGTCAATTAATTATGATATATTTAAGAAAAAAAAAATCCTTTTAATAACATTGTGGGGACACGATTCTCAAGCGGCCCAATAACGATGATGGGCTCGCCTACAGAAAATCCCTTACAATAACATTTGTAGAGAGTGGGCTTGAAAGGCTAGAGTTGGGTCACGGGGCGTTAGTACAGGCCGGACTTTAGATGAGTCAAGACAGGAAAAGACTGTAGTCTGGATATTCAGGCCTTACACCTTCGTAACTTGAGGGATTTGGCTCCTCGGATCATGTCTGAGGAGCGCTAAAGTTTTCTCCGGTTACCCGACGGTGGGTTTTTCGGGGTGATACGCATATATTCTCCGGGCATTCTCCCTCCTGAAGCTTTTTCTTTCAGGAAGTGAGATGGATCATTTCCTTATTAGTTTACCTTTCCTTTTATACTAGTCTACGTTTGTTGTCCCTCGTCCACGTGTAGGGTCGATCTTTCCGGGACAGATATCTGTCCCATCAATCTAATCCCGAAATTGTTGGAGATGATCAATAAAGCCTAAAAATCCGGCTCTGTTAGGTGCAGTGTCATATCAGTGAAGGGTATTAAGGACAACTTCCTCCAAGATATTTTCTGATCTTCTAAGTTAGCTTGTAGGTCACTCTTATCCATGAGACTTCGGGCCTGCCGAGGACTAAGCTGTCCTCGGCTGTATCTTCGGGCCACTTTGGACTTCCTATTTTTAAGCTTGGGCCCTGGCCTCCTTCAGTGTGGACCTGTAGACTCCCCATAAGCGAGCGGACCGGGCCCATAAACTATTGGGCCCCACAAACATATATATATATATATATATCTCACTATGCATTGTTGTTAAATGCAAAGTATATATGTTCCATTACATAAAACTTATAAGAATAGTAAATACTTTTAAATAACACATGCATTATTTACCCTACAAATTTTATATTATATTCTTATAAAATAATTATATTACATTTTCCCACATATTGCGACTAATTAAAATTAAGGTTTAATATTAATTAATAACATATATTTGTGAATGGGTATGATAGTCATGATTTTACTATATAGGGAAAAGCCAAGTTAATCAAATAATTTTTGAACAAATTTGAGGGTTTTTTTTTTTGTTGTTGTTGTTGTTGTTGGAGGAAAGAACAAACTTGACTTTGTTGACAAGAAAATGAACTCATCAACTTGAATATGTAATCTAGTTTGGTGATGAGTAAGAGTTGATTTTATGTTCTAACTTTGAAATAAAAACGAATTGAATAATCCTGGACATATGATAGCATTGGTTGTCGCATGTTTTGTTGCAGCCAGGCAAGGATCTTGAAAAGTCTAGAGAAAGATATGCTTATGTTAATGACTACTGTCCACTTGATCCAAAATACATAGAATTGAACCTCAATATATAGTGTTGACCACTAGGATTCTTATTAGTTAAGAGATTCATTGAAATTTGTTATTAAGCAGAGTGTATTTCTTTTTTCTTTTTTAAATCAAACATTAATCAATACATGCTTTTGGATGGACTCATAATTTTCATTGTTTAGTTCTTAGATTAATTGCATTGCGAGCTGCAAGTAATGTTGCAGCCACAAGCAAGGATCTTGAAAAGTCTAGAGAAAGATATTGTCATAGTGAAATCATAATAGAGATAATTGTAGAGATATTCTCGTAGTTTATTGGGCTTTGTGAATAATTTATACTTGTAAGTTGTAAGTGCTCTTTTGTGACTTTGTAATTTACTTTAATCATGTTTATTGAAATTTGAGTCAAGTTCTTAGTTGTCAGTCTCATTTGATCTGAAATATGTTTATTTCAAATCTATTGGTTGTTAGTGTAATAATAGGCTTTAATATGACCAAGATCCAATGGAATTCAATAAACTTAGAATTCAAGGGGTTGGCTTAAATTTTTATTTTTATTTTTTAAAAACCCCTAATTAGAATTCAATCTTGGTACTTGATAATTTAGAATTTCTTTACTTGCTTTATTTTTCATTGTTATTTGCATTTCTTCTATATGTCCTGTTAATTAAGTTGAACCCCATCCCTAATCTACGAAGTCAAATTATCCATTGAACCACCCCTTTGAAACTTATTTCACTTTGAAACTTGAAATAAGGCATCAAACCACCTATAATTAAAACATTCACTGATCACTCTTAGAAAAATTGTTTCTCTTGAAACAAAGATTCATATTTGAGAAAAGAAATCCATTGAAATTTCGTATTAAGCCATTTTTTAAATTAAAATATATGTTTAGATCTGATTCATATATAAATGAAATGGTTGTTTTAGTTTACTAGTCGAGGTAAAATTTTATTGACATCTAAAAGAGAGGAAAAAAAAAAAAGCCTCTTACAATTCAATGTTTGTTATGTCAGATATATCTTCAAGACTTTTGAAAAGACGGAAAAAATTAATATTACAATTCATAAGTAACAGAGTGCAACAGCATATGATTTGTGAGGATAATAGGCAGTACAGTGATATAGCTGCAACAACAGTTGTAAAATGACAATTATAACTGTTTAATATACATGGGTAGGTAACGTAGGTTTACCATGATCATAGAAAACATTTTACTTATTTTCTTCAGTTTAAATGTGTTTTGGAGCTTAAATATTGTGGTGTCAAAGGATGTGATTGAGTAGCATATATATATATATATATATATATAGAAAACATCTATAGCTATTATATCAGATGCCGGGCTTAGAAAATCTAAATATAGGTTGAAAAAAAATTTACTTTGAAAAAATATTACTAACTTATCTCCTAAGAAGCATAGACATGGGTACGGGGTACGCAACAATTTCTAAAAGAATGTGACATGGGTAAGACAGGAAATGTCTATTAAATAATTATTAAATATATTTTTATTTATATATTATTAAATATTTATTTTTCATATAATATAAAATAAAATATATATCAAATTAAGAGTAATAATGGATAATAAAGCAAATTGATAACTGTGGGGACCGGCCCAGAATAATAGGTTGGCTGGGCCCTGGGCCCGTCCGAGGAACAGCCCGTCCGAGGAGACGTCGTGGCCCAGAATCCTTATTTAGGCCCATTGGGGCGAAGAGAACACGTCCGAGGAGTAATTCCTTCTCGGACATTCCAAAATCCGAATCAAGGATGCGTCCTGGCTACTGTAATCCTCCCTCCAAGCACGTGAAAAGAAAGGAAACCTAAAATATCTCAGCTAAAGCTGCCTCCACCACATTAAATGCACCACAACTACTCTCCTGGCCGCATTAATGAAGAGAAGACTCCTGAACAGTGCTACATTGGCCACTGCAACTCACAAGGAACTGATAAGGGTGTCTGATGGGACAGGTACTCAAGTAGGGGTTTAGATGATCAACAAGTGTAAAGCCCAGATGATAGGAGATGACCTATATAATATGTAAAGGTCCCTCAAGAGAAGGGGACGAAAAAGAGAAAAAGGGAGTAGGAAACACTGTAGAAAAATTTTATTTGCATGAATCTGTGTCCATTAATCAAGTTTGCGACCTGATCATCCGAGAAGGACCTCTCTTCACTGCTACCTCTTTTTTTTCTTGTATCCATATCCCCTGAGCCTATGCAATAAACCGTTTAAGCTAACTGAAACCAAGTTCTCCAGCCCATACTCTACAAAAAAATTCATTGTGTGGGACCTTTTGGGCCAAGATCTGACCTATAAGGATCGGGTCCACAAAAATCGTGTTCCTACAATTGGCACCGTCTGTGGGGAGAATTAAAATATCAGTAAGCACAACAGACGAGCATGGCAGAACTAGGTCCACACCAGGAGAATCCTTATCAGGCTAACCCTCAACAGACAGAACCCATTGAGTCCCAGCGGCAAAATAATACTGCCAACCCAAGCAGCAGAAGAAATCGTGAGGGAAGCGTACATACTACCTAGACGAGCCAAAGTCATACCCAGATAGGTAGTCACGTATCCCCAAGGCGAAACAGTCATCAGGCCATGCAGCGAGAGATAGATGACCTGAAAAGGAAGTTGCGACATGTGCAGCGAAAGCGATCTCCCTCCAGCTCAGATGCGTCCTCTAACGAGGAGGACGTGAGTTATCGACGGAGATCGAGAACGCCCCCAAGTGAAACCTTTTCTTGCGAGAATGAGCCTCGCCCTGTACGAAAGTATGAGAGCCCATCCAGCAAGGGTTTGGGAAACGATGCTATGAATAGGGCACTAGACCAGATTTCAAGGTCACCCTTCATATACAGAATTGAAGGGGCTAAGTTGCCTCGACGCTTTAATCAACCGGCGTTCGCCATCTATAACGGCCGAGCAGACCCGGTGGAGCACGTGAGTCAGTTTAACCAAAAAATGGCTATCTACTCGCAAAATGAAGCCCTAATGTGCAAAGTTTTCCCATCCAGCTTGGGACCAATGGCGATAAGATGGTTCAACAGCTTGGAGACAAATTCCATAGGCTCATATAAGCAGCTCACTCAGGCTTTCTGCTCTCGCTTTATTACAAATAGCAGAGTCCCTCGACCCCTAAGTTCGTTGCTATCCTTATCCATGCACTAGGGAGAGACCCTGAAGGCATATTCGGATAGATATTGGGAGATGTATAACGAGTTGGATGAGAACCATGATAAAGTCGCTATCAGCACATTCAAAAGCGGTCTCCCCACCGAGCATGGCTTAAGGAAATCTCTCACTGGTAAACCAGTTGCCAATGTTCATCAGTTGATGGATAGGATTGACAAGTACTAAAGAGTGGAAGAAGATCAGCTACAAGGAAAGGGAAAGGAGAAGATCATTCCCCCCAAAGCGAATGATTTCAGGTCGGAATGATATAACCATAACCAGCCGAAGAGAGATTTTTCGAGACAGGCTGGACAAAGTAACACGCAAACGGTGAATGCCGTATTCAGAGAGCCAGTACAACAAGTGCTGGAGAAAGTGAGGAACGAACCCTTCTTCAGATGGCCGGGAAAGATGGCTGGAGACCTTTCAAAACGCAATCAGAACCTGTATTGCCACTATCATCAGGACCATGGACATACCACTGAGGATTGCAGGAATCTATGGAATCACCTAGATCAGTTGGTCCGAGAAGGAAAGTTACGTCACCTTTTACACCCCTCGAGCGGTCATCCGGGCCAGGGAATGCAAGAGCCTCGAAAAGATATATCCTTAAGACCCCCCACAGGAACGATTCATATCATCCTTGCCGCTCTAGGAAGAACCGGGTCATTTCCTTCCAGGGTGCTGTCTGTGGCTCGGCTCTCTGCCGAGGACGGGGGAAGAGAATTTAAAAAGCCTAAAAAGGGAAGCTCGTTAATATTAGGATTCTCGGACGAGGATAAGAGGGGAACTATCCAACCTCACGACGATGCCTTAGTGGTTACGCTGAGAATCGGAGGCTTCGATGTGAGAAGGGTGCTGGTAGACCCGGGTAGCGTAGTAGAGGTAATGTACCCTGATCTATACAAGGGGCTAAACCTGAGGCCAGAGGATTTGACGGCTTATGATTCTCCCCTTATCAGTTTCGAAGGGAAGACTGTTACGCCAAAAGGGCAGATCAGACTACCCATACAAACTGGGTCAGAGGTGGTGGAGGTGAACTTTATCGTGGTCGATGCCTATTCGCCCTACACAACGATAGTAGCCAGGCCATGGATCCATGCCCTAGAAGCTGTATCCTCCACACTTCACTAAAAGGTAAAATACCCTTCCAAAGGCCAAGTTGAAGAGATTCGTGGAGATCAAGCCATGGCCAGGCAATGAATGGTGGCCGCCATCTCACGTAGGTCCCATGCAGAGTCCTCGGCCTCTGAGAACTTATAGCAACCAGCCACCTTGGCAGGGCAAGTCGATGAGTCGGCCGAGGAGATGAGGTATGAAGGTTTAGAAAAGTTTATCGTTGACAATGACTCGGAGAGATTTTTCCAGGTCGGCTCCGAGTTGCCTCCTCAAGAAAAAGAGGAACTGGTCGGATTTCTGAGAAGAAATGTCGATGTGTTTGCATGGGACGCTTACGATGCCCCGGGCGTTGACCCTAGCCTTATTTGTCACCACTTGAATGTTAACCCATCTTCCATTCCAAAGAAGCAACCACCCCGACGTCCCTCGAAGGAACATGCCAATGCTGTTAGAGACGAAGTGATAAAGCTCAAAAAGGCAGGAGCCATTAAAGAAGTTTTTTACCTTGAATGGTTGGCAAATACGGTGGTGGTTAGAAAGAAAACGGGGAAGTGGCGAGTCTGCGTGGACTTCATAGACTTAAATAAGGCATGCCCAAAAGACCTATTCCCTTTACCTCGAATTGACCGACTGGTGGACGCAACTGTAGGCCACCCTCGAATGAGCTTCCTGGACGCCTTTCAGGGCTATCATCAGATACCCCTTACATTAGAGGATCAGGAGAAGACGACGTTCATAACACCCGTCGGGAACTATCACTACAAGGTAATGCCCTTCGGACTGAAGAATGCAGGGTCAACTTACCAAAGAATGATGACCAGAATGTTCGAACCACAGCTGGGCAAAATTATTGAAGTCTACATAGACGACATGGTCGTAAAAAGCAAAATAGTGTCCGAGCACGTAAAGGACCTGGAGATCATCTTTGACATCTTAAGGGAGCACAAGTTACCGCTCAATGCTTCCAAATGTTCATTCGGGGTCGGGTTTGGGAAATTCCTAGGCTATATGGTAACCCACAGAGGGATAGAGGTAAGCCCAGATCAAATCAAAGCGATTAATAGCCTACAGGCTCCTCGGAATCAGAAAGAAGTACAGAAACTTACTGACATGATCGCAGCATTAAACCGGTTCATATCATGATCTGCAGACCGATGTCGACCTTTCTACCTCTTGATAAATAAATGGAAAGGGTTTGAGTGGTCGGAGGATTGTGTCCGGGCCTTTCAACAACTTAAGGAATACTTGTCGCGACTACCCATCATGTCAAGCCCTGAGGCAGACGAGGTACTGTATGCATACATAGCCGTAGCCCCTCATGCTGTAAGCCTGGTACTGATACGGGACGACAACGGGGTACAGTGACCAGTGTACTACGTGAGTAAATCATTACATGAGGCCGAAGTGTGATACTTACCATTGGAGAAAGCAATTCTGGCGGTAGTGCACGCCACACGGAAGCTCCCTCATTACTTTCAGGCACATACAGTTATTGTTTTAACACAGCTTCCCCTTCGATCGGTGCTCCAAAGCACCGATTACACAGGAAGGATCGCCATGTGGAGTGCGCTGTTGGGTGCTTTTGACATTAAATACATGCCTAGGTCTTCTATCAAGGGTCAAGTCCTCGCGGATTTAGTCGCAGAATTCGCTGAACCCTCTATAGAAACAATAACCGAGAAGAAAGACATGGATGGAAAATTGGTTGGCACAATCTCAGCACGGGAGACCTTGCGCTGGAAAGTCTACGTGGATGGCGCGGCCAACCAAAGAGGATCTGGAATTGGGCTAGTTTTAATATCGCCCGAAGGCATTGCCATTGAGAAATCGCTAAGATTCGGGTTCTCGGCTACGAACAACGAGGCCGAGTACGAAGCCTTACTTCAAGGGATGATGATGGTTCAAAAATTGGGTGGAAGGGCAATGGAAGCGTTCTCGGACTCCAAATTGGTCGTTGGCCAAGTGATGGGTGAGTTGGAAGCTAGAGATGCTAGAATGCAGGAATATCTCGGCCAGGTCAAACGCCTACAGTCAGACTTTGAATCCTTTAACCTAACGCATGTTCCGAGAAGCGAGAACACACATGCGGATTCCCTAGCCACTCTAGCCACATCCTCTGCACATGACCTGCCCAGGATGATCCTTGTTGAGGATTTATGCCAGGCAAGTTCCATTAGAAGAAAGAAGGCTCAGGTCCATCAGGTTAGAAAGAGTCCTAGTTGGATGGATCCTATAGTGAACTTCCTCAAGGACGATACGTTACCAAAAGGAAAACTGGAAGCCGAGAAGATACGGAGGAATGCTCCTCAATTCTGGTTATCGGAAGACCACAAACTATACCGACGCTCCTATTCTGGGCCGTACCTATTATGTATACACCCAGAAGAATCCGAGTCCTTGCTTGAAGAGTTACATGAGGGGACTTGTGGAAGTCACACCGGAGGGAGATCGCTGGCGCACAGGGCACTTACCCAAGGATATTGGTGGCCGAACATGCAAAGAGAGGCCCAGGAATATGCAAAGAAGTGTGATCAGTGCCAGAGATTCGCCCCAAATATCCACCAACCCGGAGGAGTCCTTAACCCTCTCTCCAGCCCCTGGCCGTTCGCTTAGTGGGGTCTTGATATTGTCGGTCCTTTCCCCAAAGCAGCAGGGAATAAGCGATACATAATAGTCGGAACTGATTATTTCACCAAGTGGGTGGAGGCTGAGCCTTTGGCCAACATCAGGGATGTGGACACCAAGAAATTCATTTGGAAAAACATTATTACACGCTTCGGAACTTCGCACACACTTATCTCGGACAACGTTCTCTAATTTGATAGTAAGAACTTCAGGGAGTACTGCTGCGAGTTTGGGATCATCAACCGGTATTCCACTCCTGCCTACCCTCAGGGAAATGGACAGGTCGAGGCCGTGAACAAAGTCATAGTGAGTGGGCTGAAAAAGAGGTTGGATGATGCAAAGGGGAGATGGGTGGAAGAGCTCCTGCATGTTTTATGGACCTATCGGACGACGCCGCAACGGTCAACGGGCGAAACTCCCTTTTCAATGGCTTATGGGGCCGAAGCTATACTCCCAATCGAGAACAGCTTCCCCACATTGAGGTCTAGCACTTTTACCCCAGAAAGCAATGACGAGTTACTAGGGAGAAGTCTAGACCTAGTAGAGGAAAAAAGGGAAAAAGCGATGATCCATATGGCCTATTATCATCAGAAGCTAAGGCGGGGATATGACGCTAATGTAAGGCTGCGACCTTTAAATCCAGGCGACCTCATAATGAGGAAAATTCTAGGCAGCGCTAAGAACCCTTCCTGGGGCAAGCTGGGACCCAACTGGGGGGGACCGTATCGCATCACATCTGTGGCCGGAATAGGTGCCTATTACTTAGAAGACTTAGATGAAAAAACTGTACCTCGCCCGTGGAATGTAAATAATCTAAGAAGATATTATTATTAATGAAAGCAGCTCAGCCTATGTTTTGTTCCATGATCATCACATTGGTCCATTTCCATCTATTCAAGTTTTAAACAGAACTTAAGTGCTGCATGGCTCTTCGGACCACAGACTTAGGAGAAATTGATAACTTTCGGCATCCACAAGTTTTAAACAGAACCTAAGTCCTGCATGGCTCCTCGGAACACAGGCTTAGGGGAAATTAATAACTTATGGCATCTATCCAAGTTTTAAACAGAACCTAAGTCCTGCATGGCTCCTCGGACCACAGACTTAGGGGAAATTAATAACTTATGACATCTATCCAAGTTTTAAACAGAACCTAAGTCCTGCATGGCTCCTCGGACCACAGACTTAGGGGAAATTAATAACTTACGGCATCTATCCAAGTTTTAAACAGAACCTAAGTCCTGCATGGCTCCTCGGACCACAAACTTAGGGGAAATTAATAACTTATGGCATCCACAAGTTTTAAACAGAACCTAAGTCCTGCATGGCTCCTCGGACCACAGACTTAGGGGAAATTAATAACTTACGGCATCCACAAGTTTTAAACAGAACCTAAGTCTTGCATGGCTCCTCGGACCACAGGCTTAGGGGAAATTAATAACTTACGGCATCCACAAGTTTTAAACAGAACCTAAGTCCTGCATGGCTCCTCGGACCACAGGCTTAGGGGAAATTAATAACTTATGACATCTATCCAAGTTTTAAACAGAACCTAAGTCCTACATGGCTTCTCGGACCACAAACTTAGGGAAATTAATAACTTATGGCATCTATCCAAGTTTTAAACAGAACCTAAGTCCTGCATGGCTCCTCGGACCACAGACTTAGGGGAAATTAATAACTTACGGCATCTCCACAAGTTTTAAACAGAACCTAAGTCCTGCATGGCTCCTCGGACCATAGACTTAGTGGAAATTAATAACTTGGAACTCTTGTGCAATTTCAAGGTACGTGCGTAGTTTAGTATTATTACAACTATCATTCAAATTCGCTGCACGACATTCCTCTTTCTTATTCATTTATATTCGTTTATATTGTTGCAAACGTTAAATAGAGGAACAGTGTTAGTAAACATCAGGAGAGAATATAAAAAAAGAAGAAGAAAGAAGAGAACATTTTATATTAATAAGCCGAAGTCCATACAAAGAGAGGTCTTTACAAAAGAACAAAAATAAGACAACTCTCATTAAAAAAAAATACAATAATTAAAAACCTAAAATCTAAGCCTTAGTAGGAGGATTCTCTTTCTGCTCTGGCTGAGGAGGAGGAACCTCGGAGGTGGACTCCTTGGCAGGATCCTTGGCTTTATCAAGCACAGGGATGGCATCAGGAATAGCCATGGCCTGCTCAGAAACTTTAGGAGCGCCATCAGGATTCTCTCGGATCTCCGGCGGAAAGAAGACCTTCCCGGGCAATCTCAGCGCCGAGTCTACAGGAATTCCTGCAGCATTAAGGGCATGAGCCCATGAGATGCTGCAATACTCCCTGCATACCTCTGGAATCTCCTCAGAGAGCCTAGCTTCAGTCTCCTCAGTCCCCATCTTATAAGAGGCCTTCTTTTCAGCCTCGGCTGCCTCCCGGATCAGCTGAGCCTCTTCTTTAGCCCGTCGGACCTCCTCCTCAGCTTTTTGTAGCGCGGCCTTGAGATCCAGCACTGTTTGTTTTTCAGTGGCCAGGCTGGTCTCGGTCACGTACAATTGTTGGCGCTGGTCCTCCGCTTGGGTTTTAGCGTTCTTCAAGCTGGCCTCAGCACTCCGGCGCTTTTTCTCCGCCTCTTTGAACTTCTTCGAAAGTTCAAAGTTCTCTTGCTTGAGGGACCCCCACGGTTTTTTCCACCTCTGTCCGAGATTGGGCCTCAGTTTCAGCTAAACTGCGGTTGCCGCGACAGAACTCCTCAGCCACAAACACCTACTGAGTAATCTGCCAACAAAACAAAAATTGTCTTAAAATGCAATAGTGTCTAATGACTTAACGAAATGGTAGAAGAGTGACTTACCATTGCAAGGTCTCTCTTAAGGGATAGAAAGAGCTCGGGCTGGGAAAACCGCCTGTAGGCCTCCATATCCCGAGGGAGGAGTACTGGCCGCTCCAAAACCTCAGTAATGTACCCTACTCGGCCCCTGTTGTACTCTCGGACCGATGCAGTGTAAGGGATAACAACCCTGTCTAGCTCCAACTTTGGGCTCCAAGTACGTGGTTGAACACGCACTTCAGCCCGGTTCTCCTCCTCTCGGCTTTCTACGGAGGAAGCCCTTTTGCTCCTCTACCCCCGAGTGGTTTTTTGCTGCTTGACCGGGCGGGGGAGCACCTCACCTTCCTCAAGGGTGTCAACCGGTCTTTTCTTCTTTAGGTTCGGGTTAACCTTGAGGCCAAGGTCAGAAGGAACCTAAGGAGCAACTGGAGGAGGGACTTGGGCCTGAGACTGAGCTGGCTCTTTTGAAGATTGGCCTTTTTCTCGGGAGGCCATCAATTCTCGTAAGGTTTTTCTTTTACCGGCCATATTGTCGACCTCCTCGTCTGAAGAGTCGTCTGAGCAGGCTATTACAATAGGAACGCCAACCACGAAGTTTCGATCCTGCTCCCCTTCAGGGTTTGAAAGCTTAATTAAAGGGGCTTGGTGAGCCTCCTCTTCAAAATAGAACTCGTCTATCTCCTCCTCAAGAGAAAGACGAGATGATTCGGTCTCTCCTTCAACTGGCGCAGCAACGTCAAGATTGTCTGGCGGGGGCAGTTGCGCAGCTGGTGGAGGATTCCGGGCGCCAGGCAACACGACGGGCTTAAGATCTTGTCGGGCCAGAAACTTGGGCTTGGATACGTCAATCCTAGCCAACCTTGGACTACCAGCTCTTATGGCATGGCCAATGGCTTGGAAAGAGCGGGTTAGTGGTCGGTAGCCCAATACCAAATGACACGCGCACAGCTGCCCGTCCTCGGTAACGTAGATTTCAGACCTTAGAAGATAGTTCAAGGCCGGAATGTTCACGTGGCTCAGCTTGGGGGCAACCAGAGCTCTATCTGCAATACAGCCGAGAAGGAAATTAAAATTAAACTATAAAATTTATGACTTAAGCAAAAAAAAAAAAAAAAAAAAAAGAGTGAGTCCGAAGAGCTAAGCCCCCTCCCTAAAGGACTGGCCCTAAAGGCGCCGCACCTGGAATTCCTGCCCGAGTTGGACAATGAAAACCATCGCTCCACTCTCCTGAGGCAATGAGGAAGTCATCCTTCATAGTCTTATTGGATATGGGGAG
This sequence comes from Quercus robur, assembly GCF_932294415.1. Lineage (NCBI taxonomy): Eukaryota > Viridiplantae > Streptophyta > Magnoliopsida > Fagales > Fagaceae > Quercus > Quercus robur. The sequence continues at coordinate 4,453,598 of NC_065535.1, forward strand.
ATAGGAGATTAGCTAACCACCTCGAATCGAGATTTAAGGTAATACCCTCCCTTCTCGAGGTAATGACACTCGTACATGTGAACCACATCATGCCAAGTCAGGCCTAGACCCATCCGCTCGTTCAAGACATCTATGCAGCCTAATACCTTGAACATGTTTGGAGCGCACTGATGCGGTGTCAACCTATGGTGGAACAAGTAGTCCCGGGTAATCCTACGCATGGGAAGTGTCATTCCTCCTTTTATAAAGGCAATCATAGGAATGACCACTTCACCCACGTCTCTATCTATCAATACTCCTTCTAGGGGACAGTACCGCAGAACCACTCCCTGCGGGATGTGGTATTTTGCCCTAAAAGCCTCCATGGCTGCCGGAGTGTCTACTAGGTCTTTGAATCTACCCATCTAAGTTGAACTGGAGGGATAGAAATAAAAACCGAGGAGAAAAGTGAAATCCGAGGAGAAATTCGAAGCAACGAAACGAATGGAACTTACGAGTATCTTCACAAACGGCTAGTAAGATTCTTGAAAATCTCTTCTAGGAAGGGCGCTTCGCAGAAATGGTGATGGAAATTTGAAGAACGGAAGTGCTCGTAGACTTCTGGGCGCTGGAGTTCTCTGGACTTCTGATATGCAGATAAAAAAGAAAAGATGAGCCTCTCTAGCGCTTTATATAGCAAGAGAGAGAAAGAGAAAACCACTCCCACTCAAGAATTCGAGGAAAAATGCTGGCCGTCCGATCCACGCCTCACCGTTGGATGAAGGAGACATAAAACTACCTGGAGTAAATGGCTGCGCCTCGTAAATTGTAGCGCATTAAAAGTAACTGCCCACATGCGCGAACCAAGATCTCATTAATTCCATCCTTTATAAATGTCAAAACCCCACTTTCCTCCTCGGAAAGAGATCAAAAACCAGAGTTTTGAGGGGCTATTGTGGGGACCGGCCCAGAATAATAGGTTGGCTGGGCCCTGGGCCCGTTCGAGGAACAGCCCGTCCGAGGAGACGTCGTGGCCCAGAATCCTTATTTAGGCCCACTGGGGCGAAAAGAACACGTCCGAGGAGTAATTCCTTCTCGGACATTCCAAAATTCGAATCAAGGGTGCATCCTGGCTACTGTAGTCCTCCCTCCAAGCACGTGAAAATAAAGGAAACCCAAAATATCTTAGATAAAGCTGCCTCCACCACATTAAATGCACCACAACTACTCTCCTGGCCGCATTAATGAAGAGAAGACCCCTGAACAGTGCTACATTGGCCACTGCAACTCACAAGGAACTGATAAGGGTGTCTGATGGGACAGGTATTCAAGTAGGGGTTTGGATGATCAACAAGTGTAAAGCCCAGATGATAGGAGAAGGCCTATATAATATGTAAAGGTCCTCCAAGAGAAGGGGACGAAAAAGAGAAAAAGGGAGTAGGAAACACTGTAGAGAAATTTTATTTGCATGAATTTGTGTCCATTAATCAAGTTTGCGACCTGATCATCCGAGAAGGACCTTTCTTCACTGCTACCTCTTTTTGTTCTTGTATCCATATCCCCTGAGCCCATGCAATAAACCATTTAAGCTAACTGAAACCAAGTTCTCCAACCCATACTCTACAAAAAAATTCATTGTGTGGAACCTTTTGGGACAAGATCTGACCTATAAGGATCGGGTCCACAAAAATCGTGTTCCTACAATAACTATTTAAGAGTAATATTATAGAATACAAACCAAGAATACAGATATTTATTAATTTTCAAATGCACTATTGCTATTCAGGGCATGAATGTTCTCTTAGTTTTGTAAAAGAGTATTTAATTCCTCTTGTTTTTGTATTCCAACTATGTTCTGCATTTACTTTTTTTTTTATTTTATTTTAAAAGGACATGACTAGAAGCAGTGGCAAAGCCAAAAATTTATCTTTGGGGGTCATACATAAAATTAGACAACTAATTTTTTGTGTGTATGAAATCTAGAATAGTAATTTATGATATAATTTAATAATCAATATACATTTCAAGAATGTGTCAATAATCCTAAACTTACCTATGAACCTAGATTTATCAAAATAAATTATCACCCATTAAATAAAATGATTGAGATTTAAAAAAATATACTAAAAAAATACTAATAATTTAAAGATTGCTAAATAAAAGACAAACAATCATTAAAATTTTAACCCATAATAAAAAAAATCTAATAAACAACAACTTAATACATATTATATTATTTTATCAATAAATTAAATGTTATATAGTAGTATATTTTAATCAAGTACATTTATAATGCCATATGATATATATATATATATATATATAATATTGATTATTGTAATATCAAATAATATATTATAAGGAAAATTAAAAGAAAACAAATGAAAAGAAAAGTGCATTACCTGGTAATTGGGAAAGTGGGTAACAGAGCAGGTCAGGAGCAAAGTCACACAGGGGCCTACACAGAAGCTTGGAGAACCTTGTTTGTCTTGTCTAGTCTAGTTTGCCATTATTATTCATACATTCACATGGAAGCTTTGTTAATTTTTACATTGTAAATCACAGAATTGCAACAATGTAGCCTAAAGGAGAGAGAGAGAGAGAGAGAGAGAGAGAGAGAGAGAGAGAGAGAGAGAGAGAGAGAGAGAGAGAGAGAGAGAGAGCACTGATCAAAATGTTCTGCAATTGTGTGGTGGACTTGGTGGTGCGGCGGATCAACAAAGCCTCTGACCTTCCAATTTTATACTACTGTGGTGCAAGTTAAGCAATGTGTTGAGGCAATGGGATGAAAATTTTAAAAAAATTTCCCTTTTATTTGTTGAGGTAATTATTTAAATACTTATGTGTTCATTTTAAAGATGCTAAAATGTCTAATTATTGTAATTTTTTTGACATATATATTTATCACTAATTAAATTGTATTCTATTTAAATGAAAGTTATATTTATTTTTAGACTTTCTTAAATCTATACATGCATATTATTAGGTATGGGAGGCCAAAATGATAAGGGTTCTTTAAAAAATTTCAAATTAATTAGGATTGTGGGGCCAAAGAGTTTGTGACCCGAGCCCATTTCGTGTTAAGGCCCAAGGCTTGCACCGAGGAGATATAGGGCAGAGGACGCACCATGAGATTCAAGGACGGTCTAAGGAAATGGCCGAAGACGAGCTCCTGCTCGGCATGCCATAAATGCCCCTAAAAGGAAGAGTGATCACAGTGCGGAACAGTACGATTAAAAGGCTGCCAGAACTGCAATAAAGCATTCTGCACCTGATAGAGCCATGCTCTTCAACTTTTACAACCACCCCTAACCACTTTGGGTATGGGCTGATGGGACAAGTATCAGCCTTGAAAAAATCGACCCTACACGTGGACGAAGGATAAGGGATACAGACTAATATAAAAAGAGGAACTAGCAATCCGGAGAAAGGGCTGGGAAAAATGGCAAAAAACCAGAGCCTCCCAGCCTGCCTCCAGGAGAAAGACTCCTAGGGCGAACACGATTTAATTATGTATGAACACCACGAAAAACCCACCGTCTGGTGACCAAGGCCTAGCCTTTCAAACCCACGCTCTATAAGTGATATTGTTTGGGTCTATTTACGCGCGAACCCAGTATCATTTTGGGTCGTTAGAAATCGAGCCCTTACAAGGATAATTCCAAAAATATATATATTTCCTTATTTTTTTCCAAAAATTTTAGGGGGGCCAAGGCCCCCTTCGGTCTCAATGTGGCTCTGCCATTGATTAGAAGTGTTCTAGGCATAATGCATGAACAATACCCCAAATGAAGTGTCCATACTTCCTAGCTTAACTCATGTAAAATGTGTTTATGCATGATAAATGATTGAGTAGAATATTATAATAACAAATATAATAAATTAATACGGTACATAAGATTTACGATTTAAGCATTGATTTTCCTAGTTTATCTCATGTAAATGTGTTTATGCATGATAAATGATTGAGTAGAGTATTATAATGACAAATATAATAAATTAATACGCTACATAAAATTTAAGATTTAAGCATTAAATTTTCCTAGCTTATCTCATGTAAAATGTGTTTATGCATGATAAATGATTGAGTAGAATATTATAATAACAAATATAATAAATTACTATGCTACTTAAAATTAAGATTTAAGCATCATTGATTAGTTGCAATTAAGGAAGAATCTTGATCTTGCTCATATCAGCACTTTGTGCAAACATTTTCATGCACTGCACAATTTAGCAACTAATTATAATTTACATTTTTCTATCTTGGTTTTTAATTTTAAAATTATGAAGGATGTTAAATTGTTATATATTAGTTGAAGCCATGATTCTTCAAAAAAGAAAAAAAAAGTTGAAGCCAATTAAACACGCCATTATAATAAAATAAAGAAATTTAAATTAAATTATATTTGGTTTTGGAAAAAAATATCTAATATATTTTTACACATTTTACTAATTCTTTGATTTGATTTGATTTTTTATTAATTAATACTTCTTATTAATTTATTATATAATTTTTTGCTGAACTTTCTGGATTAACGTCCAGTATTATATAGTTTTTTTTTTTCATAACCCAAAATTACAATAGATAATAAAAATAACATAAAATAAAATAACAGAATCTTTTAAAAAAATTTGAACCTTTAAAATAAGTGCACTTTAATTTCATGAATTGTTAAATTATTTAAACTAATTTCTAACTTGTGCGATGCAAATTCAATAACTCTAGTTCAAAATAAAATTTGAAAATAAATATAAAAAGATTAATCTTATATACAGCAATCATTTCAAATATAATATTTGAGAATGAACTTTTTATAAGACGAAACAAATTCATATTTTCCCCCAAGCTAGCATAATTGGACTGAAAAAATTAGACGACAAAGTACTCAATACCCGTTTCTCAAAAAAAAAAAAAAAAAAAAAAACTCAATACCCAATATAAAGGTTTCTCTCAAGCCAATCGTTGCGGTTTAGGTTGTTATGACTTTTAGGAGTCCCTGATGCATAAGAAACTCTTGTTTTGTAAAAAGTGGCCGTTTGAATTCTCTTTCTCAACCAAAAAAAAAAAAGGTGTTTGAATTCTAATTTCTACAATAGAACCATGTCCAAAAAAAAAAAAAAAAAAAACAACAACAACAAAAACAACTTTCAGCAATATCTTGCACCACAATTGCCGTGGTCTACAGTCTACACACAAAGCAAATTCAAGTATAACTTGGGTACGTTAAGTTGGCAACGATCTTGAGTCCTAATAGGACTTAGTCAACATTATCGAAAATTATGACCAAATTAATAGCCATTTTTATAAATAAATTTAAAAAAAAAAACAGAAAAAGATAGGTTATGTGAAAATTTATGTGTCAAAATATTAGAAGTTAGTTAATATTCAAACGTTTTCAGCTATTATTTATTATATTGAACATTATAGATATAGATTATATAGATAAGATATACCAATTTTAAATAAATTATGTGATTAAAATTATACAGAATAATCATTTTGATTACTACATAATACTGACAATAGTTGAAAGGAAATTTTCCCCAAATCAATTAAAATAAAAATTGTCAAAAGTTTTATAGCTGAATTGGCACCTCCTTATGTATAAAGTGTTTGGAGGTCTAGGGGGAAAAAGGTTCGGACCGCAGGGTTAGCATCATGTTATAATTATTTAAAAAAATAAAAATAAAAATAAAAATGGTATATATAAAACAAGTCTTCGCATAGGAGCACAAACCAAGTTCTTGAATCCTTTGTCCAGAACAAAAGTCAGCAAAAATAATGATTCTCAATCTCAACAAACAAAAAAGGAAAAGGAAAAGTCAGATACTGCCTCGACCTGCCATATTTGACCGAAGAATTTTAAGTAATTAAGATTAAGAACCAGCTTCACCTTCAAGATTTGTAAATGTACACCTTCTAAGAAATTCACCTCGGTCCCTCACTACAAATATTTTAAAATTCTAACAAAATAGTTTGAAAAACGAAAAAGAATAAAAATGGAGATAATCCAAAACTTTCTCCAAACCAAGTCGCACCAAGACTTACCATTAAGCATCGATAAGTTTCTTTTTGGTTTAGGTGGATTCAGATCTAATTTTTTTATTCAATAATAAAAGAATTTCAGTTAAATTAATTGAAACCAACCACAATATTTCACTTAATTTAAGGATAAAGATGTCCGCTATCATTAGCATGATAATAAGGATACTATACATTTTATTATATAAATTTTTGTTTTAATTTTAAGTACAAATGATATAAAATTTTATTTATTATATTATATTATGATAAAAATTTATCATATAGTTAATAAAAAACCATTCACATAAATTGTCACATTAATTTATAAAATTCTTTAGTAAAAATAATAATACTGCATTTAGCATTTTCCTTCCTATATAGCATATACTATTGTGGCTTTATTCTTTTGTTATGCTAATTTTTTTGCTCATAATGTTGCCTTTTGTTTCTGTTTTATGTTTTTTTTTTTTTTTTTTCATCATTTTTAGTCAGCCTTCTTGGAGATTTTTTAATGCAGACAGATTTGGAGGGGACATTTAAATCCCTCTCCTCTTTTAACTATCAAATCATTAAAAAGAAGAACCTTCGCGGAAAGATGGCAAAGTGACAAACATAAGTCCTGTGTGGTTGAAGTTAAGAGACGTCGTCATATAATTAAACCAATATGGCTCAAATTAAATATAAATATCATCCAAAAGTGAAAAGACCAAAAGTAGGGGTGGCAAATGGGCGGATTGGGTCATAAATGGGTTAGGTCATAGATGGGTTGAGTGTATAATTACCCATTTATCCATTTATGACCCGTTTATATATAAATTAATTATCCATTACCAACCCAACCCATTTAATTAGTAACCCACCCATTTAACCCAATATGACCCAAATACCTCTAAAACTACTTGAATACCCTCTTGACCTCCAAAATACCCATAAATACCTAAAATGATGCAAATACCCCTAATCTTCCAAAATTACCAATATACCCTTGGACATCCAAAATTATCCCCAAAATCTCTAAAATTAGTAAAATACCCATGAAACCTCTAAAATGACCAAAATACCCTTGATATCTCTAAAATCACCAAATATGCTTAAAAACCACTAAAATGACCAAAATACCCCCTGAAACCCAAAAAATGACCAAAATACCCCAAAAACTCAAAAAATGACCAAAATACCCCCGAAACCTAAAAATTACCAAAATACCCCCCAAAACCTAAAAAATGACCAAAATACCTCCAAAACCTAAAAATGACCAAAATACTCTCAAAACCCAAAAAATGACCAAAATACCCTCAAAATCCAAAAAAATGACCAAAATACCATCAAAACCTAAAAATGACCAAAGTACCCCCAAAACCCAAAAAAATGACCAAAATACCTCCAAAACCTGAAAATGACCAAAATACCCCCAAAACCCAAAAAATGACCAAAATACCATCAAAACCTAAAAATGACCAAAATACCTTCGAAACCCAAAAAATGACCAAAGTACCCCCAAAACCCAAAAAAATGACCAAAATACCCCTGAAACCCAACAAATTACCAAAATACCCCCGAAACCTAAAAATGACCAAAATACTTCCAAAACCCAAAAAATGACCAAAATACCCCCGAAACCCAAAAAATGGCCAAAATATCCCTGAAACCCAAAAAATGACCAAAATACCCTAAAACCTAAAAATTACCAAAATACCCCCGAAACCCAAAAATTGACCAAAATACCCCCAAAACCTAAAAATTATCAAAATACCCTCGAAACCCAAAAAATTACCAAAATACCCCAAAAACCTAAAAATGACCAAAATACCCCCAAAACCTCAAAAAAAAAAAAAAAAAAAAATACCAAAATACCCTCGAAACTCAAAAAATACCAAATACCCTTGAAACCCAAAAAATGACCGAAATACCTTCAAAACCTAAAAATGACCAAAATACCACTGAAACCTAAAAAATTACCGAAATACCCCAAAACCTAAAAATAACCAAAATAGTTCTGAACCCCAGAAATTTACCGAAATAACCCTAAAACTAAAAGATGACAGAAATGCTCCCGTAACCTAAAAAATGGCTAAAATACCCTTAGAATCTAAAAGATGATCAAAATAACCCCAAAACCTAAAAAATTACCGAAATTCCTTCGAAATCTATAAAATGAATGAAAGACTCTTAGAACCTTTAATTTGTCAAAAATATCCTTGAAACATCCAAAATACCCTGAAACCTCTATTTCAGTAATTTTAGATGTTTCAGGTGTATTTTGGTCATCTTACATGTTTAGGGGCATTTTGGTCATAATTTAGGTTTCAGGGGTTTTTATCGATCATTTTTTTAGGTTTTAGGGTTATTTTGGTCATTTTTTTTAGGGTTTTGGGGGTATTTCGATCATTTTTTAGGTTTCAGGGTATTTTGATAATTTTTTTAGGTTTCTGGGGTATTTCAATTATTTTTTAGGTTTTAGAGGTATTTTGGTCATTTTTTAGGTTCATGGAGTATTTTGGTAATTTTTTAGGTTTAGGGTGTATTTTGGTAATTGTTAGGTTTTGGGGGTATTTTTGTCATTTTTTTAGGTTTTTGGGGTATTTTGGTCATTGTTTTAGGTTTTGGGGGTTATTGTAGTCATTTTTTAGGTCTTGGGGTATTTTAATCATTTTATAGGTTTCAGAGGTATTTTGGTCATTTTTTAGGTTTTGGGGGTATTTTTGGTAATTTTAAGGTTTCAAAGGTATTTCGATCATTTTTAAGGTTTAGAGGGTATTTTGGTCATTTTTTTGGGTTTTGAGGGTATTTTGGTCAGTTTTTGGGTTTTGGGGATATTTTGGACATTTGAAAGGTTTTGGGGGGTATTTTGCTCGTTTTAGAGATTTTGGAGGTATTTTGGTCATTTTGTGGGTTTTGGGGGTATTTTGGTCATTTTTTGGGTTTTGGGGGAATTTTGGTCATTTTTTGGGTTTCGAGGGTATTTTTGTCATTTTTTGGGTTTTGGAGGTATTTTGGTCATTTTTAGGTTTTAGGGGTATTTTGGTCATTTTTTGGGTTTCAGAGGTATTTTGGTCATTTTTTGGGTTTTGGGAGTATTTTGGTCATTTTTTTTGGGTTTTAGGGGTATTTTGGTTATTTTTTGGGTTTTGGAGGTATTTTGGTCATTTTTTGGGTTTCAGAGGTATTTTGGTCATTTTTTGGATTTTGGGGGTATTTTGGTAATTTTTAGGTTTCGGGGGTATTTTGGTCATTTGCTGGGTTTTGGGGGTATTTTGGTCATTTTTTGGGTTTCAGGGATATTTTGGTCATTTTCTTGGTTTTGGGGGTATTTTGGTAATTTTTAGGTTTTGGGGGGTATTTTGGTCATTTTTTAGGTTTCGGGAGTATTTTGGTCATTTTTTGGGTTTTAGGGGTATTTTGGTCATTTTTTGGGTTTTGGTAGTATTTTGGTCATTTTTTAAGTTTCAGGGGTATTTTAGTCATTTTCTAGAAATTTAGATTTTATGTTGTTTATTTAAATTTTAGATGGGTTTAGTGGGTATTAGTGGGATTATCCATTTAGACCCATCTAATTAAATAACCAAATGAGTGTTTACCCATTTAACCCAAATATTCAAATGGGTTGGGTTAAGGCTTATCCAAATAAGGTGGGTAATGGGTGAGTTCATGGATATGGATAAAAATTGCCACCCCTAACCAAAAGTAATCTTTTACCTAACAGACTACCACCAACCAGTTCAGACCATATTAGAATGAGTGTGTTCCTAACATTACTTGTGTTATTTTTATAATATTGAAATTCTCCAATATGCTAAATGATTTGGCTACTGGATTGAGTTGCTTACCTTTTCTCTATGTTCGATCAAACGGGTTTTGTGCAAAATTAAAATTTATATGAATTGTTTCACCTACCGTCCTATGCCACTTATATAGCCATAGGCACGAAGCAATCAGGCAAAGACTAAATAGCTACTGCATTAGTATTTATTTGTCAAAATTCTTATCCCAAGAATTTTTCCTCATTTAGCTAGAATATTTTTTTACCCTCAATAATAAAAAAGTATGATCAATTATAAGCAACACGATATTGCGCGGAAAAAAGGCATAATTGATTGCAAAAGGAAATTAGACTCCCTAATCTTATGCATGGCTGAGTTTGAAAGGGACATGCAAGACAACACACCAACTCATTCACACACCAACTCATTCACATGGTGTGCTCGACGTATTTGTAACTCTATTAGTGAGAAAAATGAAAAATGAGAGGATAGAAAAATTTTAAATAAAAAATAGTTGTGTTTTTTATAAACACAATACATTTTACAACTATTTCCACAATTTTAGGTGACTGATTATGATTTGTAGAGTGTGGGTGTAAAGAACTAGGTTAACTTTTGTATAATAAAAAGATTCACTCTCACGTATATTGAAAGTCTAGAGTTGGCACAACGATCGTTTTCTGTGGTAATCGATACAGTTCTTTTTCTCTCTTTTTGCTCTTCTTCTTTTGTCTGTGTTTTTCTTTCTTTTCTTTTCTATTCCGATCCCCCTTCCTGCATGTTCTTCTTTCAGTTTATATACCCCCCTTTGTGTTCCATCCTCACCGCACACGTGTAGGTTGGGTTCGGAGGATTTCTTTCTGTCCCATCTAGCACCTCCTGAAACTTCCTATGGGCAGCTGTAAGGCTGCTTCCTTACTGTTCATGTATCACCTCCACATTAATGCGGCAAGAGAGTTGGTTGAGAGGCCATTAATGCGGAGGCAGCTGTAGTTATAGATATTTGTTTGCCTATCTCTTTCATCCTTGGTCGGTTATTCTATCTTCAGTGGTGACTTAGTTCTGAGGTTCGGTTGCAACAAGACCGCGTCCTGATCGTCATCGGACGCATACTGCCGAGGAGTATGGCGTCCTCGGACAGATACAGAACTCTACCCTTGTGATATTGACTACCACCCCCTTCAGTAATTACCTTATGACCTGACTTGGCCTTCTCAGAAGGATATGCATCCTCGGATGGGCCACAGACCCAACAATCTTGAACTTAATGGGCCTATTGATCGAACGGCCCCCACAATATATATATATATATATATATTGTGTATCTAATCTGATTACGCCGCAGACACATTGCAAATGTGGATGGAGCACCTTCCACCTAAATTCCTAACAATGCAACTGCTCAATATTAGGTTGGTCCATTAAAGCTGGTCTTTTATTCAAGCTTAATTCATAGGTTTGGGTCAGTCGAAAATTGACCACACATGGCAGAAAGTCAAGCTTTAATGGAATAAAACACCAGCAATTTGCAACTGACCCAAACCCAAGAGATCTTTTTGCATTTTGGCCTTTAATGGAATAAAACACAAGCTATTTTTTTCTCTGAAAAAATAATAAGTGATTTTTTTTTTCATTAATTGGTTTAAGAGGAGTTACTTCTTTTTTTTTTTTGGGTTTAATTAGACTTTTAATCCTTAACCTTTTATCTCATGTTTAATGGTCCATAACCTTTCAAATGTTTCAGTTTAGTTCTTACACTTTTATGTTTGTACCAAAAAAGAGAGTATATGTTGTTAATTATTTAATGGAAAACAGTAATGTGGTCTACAGAAGGAGATTCGCTCTAGCGAGATATATTTATTAGTGTTTTTTTTCCCCTTTTGTATATTTTGAATTGTGATTGTTCAGCAAAATCCAAAGAATTTTGATGGCAGCAAAAGAGGGAAGAGATTGGTTATTTAAATAATTTGTTTGTTTGGAGATAGAGATAATTAAGCAAGAGAATTTTACATTGTTTAAAAAAAAAAAAGAAAAAAAAAGATACAATTACTTGAAAAAGTTTAACAGCCACATGCGAATCTGTAAATGGGAAGTCAGTCACACACTCATACCCACAAGAAGCTTCGCTGATGCAAGCTTCACTAACATTTTCTCTTCAATCCCCCGAACTCCCAATCCCTATTTTGTTCATATTACTTATTTGTAGTGAACTTGTGAAGGATTTTATTCAGGAAAAAATTGGCCTTTGCCCTTTTTTAAAAAAACAATTCAGTATTTTGCCCCATTTCCCAAATTAATTAGGGAAATATCCCTTTTTTGAAACTCAATTTTTTCAAAATCAAGTTAAGTCCTATAGTGGTGTTTTTAAGGAACCTATAGTGACGTTTTAAGGACATATAGTGGCATTTTAAAACTCGAGCTCCTTAAAATCAGGTTATAGGCAAAAAAGAGAAAAAAAATTGCACGTAACTCGACTTCATGGAGATCGAGTTACAAAATGCCACTATAGATCCTTAAAACGTCACTATAGGCTCCTTAAAACGCCACTATAGGGCTCCAATTTTTTTTTTTTTTTAATAACTCGATTTTGAGAAAATCAAGTTTCAAAAGAGGGGCATTTTCTTAATTAATTTGGGAAATGGGGCAAAATGCTGGATTTTTTTTTGAAAGGGGCATTTGCCCATTTTCTCAATTTTATTCATTTGCCTCTAACAAAATTAACCATTTTTCCTTTGATATGGCATATGATTTAAGTTGTGTTAGATTTTATGGTCCATAGCTTTAATCTCTTCACATTTTTGTTGCTATCAAATCCCTAGGATTTTATTGAATCAACTTAAAACAAACAGAAAAAAGGCTTATATATTTCTATCGCTTGAGCAAACTTTCTCTCTGCTCGAGCGAATCGCCTTTTATTATCATGTCACATTTTTCCATCCAATAATTAACAACATAAATTTTTGATATAAACTAAAAAAAGAAAATGACCCATCCAATAGTTAATGACATGAACTTTTTGATACAAATTTAAAAAGTAAAATAACTAAATTGAAATATTTGAAACGTTAAAAACTACTTCGAAACTTGGACAAGAAAAAAAAAAATGTACACTTCTCTTTTTCCAAATAATTTGAGAGGCTTGATTTTTTTTTTTTTTTTTTGGGTTGGTGGAGAAACAAACGTATGGGGAGAGGGGACTAGGTCAAAAAAGATATTCAATATTCATACCTACCCCCAATGAATTTGAGAGGCTTGACTTGGCCCTTGATAAAGCAAAAAGATATTAGTACCTATCCCAAATTGTCCGTCAGTGGGGCACATAGATGGCATGTAGCCGATGAAAGAGATGATTTATTGGATTTCCTTGTTTTTCACTTGCCCTTTATCTCTTTCTTCTATTAAAATTTAACCCTACAAAATAGAATCCTACCTAACGAATTTTCGTTTTTTTTTTTGGATGAACGAATCGTTACGGACAATTCAACTAGCGGCTGTGGTGAGAGGAAGTTAAAGAATATGAATTATAGATGGCAGGTTGTGAAGGAACAAAATAGAAAGCATGCGAGAACTAAAAGTCCACTTTTACCTGTTGCAATTAATTTATGATTACCATCTCTTCTTCCTAAGAATTGAACAAAACAAGTTCACCTATCAGATTTCAGGTCAAGAGAAGGTCGATTATAAAAATAAGTATACTCTTTAGAGGCTATACCCTCATAACTATAAGTAGTAGAAATGCAAAAGAAAGGTACGTTAATTAAAAATTGGATTTTGTTTACTAAAAAAATGGCTAGAGCTAGACTGTCCATAAAAAAGTATACCATATAAATTGGCTTTTTAAATCTTATTGCATTTGGTGTGTCTATAAAATATAAAGAATAACAGAATATATAAAATAATGCTTAATTGGAAAACAAATTGGAGAGCCCAGTCAAACATCTGCAAGTCCTCGACTATATAAACCAGAATAGCTAATCAAAACTCAGGAGATTGAAGAGTGCCACTTAGCCCATTAGCCTCCTTTAAAGAATTTTGTAACCAATTTCTGATGTCTACTCCTCCTAAAATCCGATACATCTCAGAGTGCTTTATCAAACCACAGTATGCCTTAGAAGAATCAAAGAGGCCCTTCTACCTGTCACCATGGGATCTTACCATGCTCTCTGTACACTATATCCAGAAGGGTCTTCTTTACAACAAACCTCTTTCAGCAGATGCCCAAGAAGACTTCATCAAGTCTCTATTGGACAAGCTTAAGCAGTCCCTCTCTGTGGCCCTTGTCCATTTCTACCCACTTTCAGGCCGCCTTGTTACACAAATAAATGAAAACCCACCTTCAAGCTTGGTTTTTGTTGACTGCAGTAACAGCCCTGGAGCCAAATTCATCTATGCAGCTCTAGACATGACTATATCTGATGTCCTTTCTCCCATTGATGTACCATCAATCGTTCAATCCTTTTTTGATCACGACAGGGCGGTCAACCATGATGGTCATACCAGGCCTTTGCTTACAGTTCAAGTAACAGAACTTAAAGACGGCATCTTTATAGGATGTTCCATGAACCATTCTATTGTTGATGGAAGCTCTTATTGGCAATTCTTTAATGCTTGGTCTGAGATTTTTCAGGCACAGGGAAATAACATTTCTCTAACACGCCCACCTATCCATAAGCGATGGTTTCCTGATGGTGGTCCAATCCTCAACCTTCCTTTTAAACACCAAGATGAGTTCATTTCCAGATTTGAAGCACCAAAACTCAGAGAGAGAATGTTCCACTTCTCTTCGGAATCCATAGCAAAACTCAAAGCAAAAGCCAATGCAGAATCCAATACCAACAAAATCTCTTCCTTTCAGTCCTTGTCTGCACTTGTCTGGAGGTGCATAACGCGTGCACGCCATCTACCACATGATCAGATAACTCATTGCAGGTTGGCCATAAATAACAGGGCAAGGATGGAGCCACCCTTGCCTAATGATTACTTTGGGAACTCAATTTCCGCTGGGGCAGCAGTAACCACAGCTGGTGAATTGCTTGAACATAGTCTTGGATGGGCGGCGTGGAAGTTGCATGAGCTTGTGGCTAACCACTCTGACAAGGTTGTGCGTGGCTGGCTTGATAACTGGCTGAAGTCTCCCTTTGTTTACCAAATTGATCGGATGTTTGATCCATGCAGTGTAATGATGGGAAGTTCACCCAGATTCAACAAGTACGGGAATGAATTTGGAATGGGGAAAGCAGTGGCACTTCGCAGTGGGTATGCACACAAGTTTGATGGGAAAGTTTCATCATACCCAGGTAAAGAAGGAGGAAGCATTGATTTGGAGATGTGCCTTCCGCCGGATTCAATGAGCGCTCTTGAGTCTGATGAGGAGTTCATGGATGCTGTCTCTTTGTCCCACCAGCTGCACTAGTTTCCAAAGCTCTACGCTGCAGAAAACCAAGCCAAATCTGTCATTTGTGAGGAAAGAAAGCAATACATATTTGTAAGTGTCTAAGCGTTGCAGTTAACCTGTGCTGTGATTCAAATGACATCAAATAGTGCTAGAAATGGATGGCTGTAATGATCTTTTATTGGTAATATTAAAGAGTAATTTGCAAAGAATATGATGTTATTATAAAGATACCTAAATAAAAAGATTTTGTGACATTCAGCCGTAGCTCAGCATAAAAGGCTGAAAACAGCATGATTCTTTGAGAATCTCAAACTCAAAGTAAAACTTAACTTCATATATTCTGGATTTAAATACTTGGTGTCACTGCTCACACATTAATTTTACTAGCCACAACCCACACAATACGTGGAAAACTGGAAATATTATTAATGATCATTTTCTGGTTAAACTTATTTTAAAGTAAAAAATTTATAATAATAATTCGTTAAAGATCATTTTGTGAATCACTAAAAGAAAATTCTTACCAAATAAGTTAACAAACTACCATTATTAAAAAAGAAAAAAAAAACCAAAGATATATAACATAACTTATTAAATTATTCAAACAAAATTTTGTTAAGAAATCATTTAAATCAGACATACCCTAGAAACTTCATAATTAAATAGTGTAGAGTAAACTTGGTCTTAAATAAAACAATGAATTTAAATTGACATACTAAGAATAATAATATAAAAAAGTAGAAAAATGAAAAGAAGACAAATCCTCGTGTAAATTTTTGCCCAGTTGAATATTACTCTCATACTTGTAATAGAATGGAGGAGAAGACAATTCATTGTAATTTAAAGTAATTAAAACAATAGAGAACATACTAATAAAGTCATACGTTTGTATTACCTAATATATATAGTCATTTATATATATATATATATATATATCTATCTCTAAAAGCTGAGGCGTAGCAATTACTATGTTCCTGTTAAGCCATCTCATCCTTCACGCCATTGCCACATCATTTTTTTTTTTCATATTTGTTTTTTACCTTTAATTTTTTTGACAATATTAAATATATAAATACATTGACTTTACAAATTCATCTGAGGCGATTTTAACTTTACATATTCACCTACTTTAATTTTGATGTTATAACTAAGTGTTGTCTATACATATTCATCTTAGGCGGTTTTAACTTTACATATAATTTTATCCCTTAATCTTCCTTTATTTTGGCTTTTCTTATTCTCATCTTCTTACTATAAATTTGTCACTTTCTCCCATTTAATGTATATTTTTCCCACACAAAAAGGTTATTTCTCGTCCTCTCTCTCATTTTTTTTTCCATTTTTTATTGGATTTTATATGAGGTTTATACTCCCATTGTCTTATTATTAACTAATTTATATGTGTTACTTGATGCAAGTATTTTTTTTTTATTGTTTTATTTACAACATAAAATAGTTTTAATGTAGTCGACCAAATTTAGGGAAAAATCATATTATAATTGTTGAGGGGAAAATTTTGATGTTCCCAAATAGAATATAGGGTAGCCAAGCCAAAACTCGATGATGGACCCTTGAAATAAAGCCCAAAGGCTTTTGGTGTTGTGTAAGTCCACCCAAGTAAAAAATAAAAGTTGCACCATAACAAGAAGACAACAATAAAGTACAATAAAAACGTTACTGTTGTTAGTTTGTTATATTATTAGTCATTTTACAGCATCATAGCCCAAATCAGTCTTCTAGCGATACGGTATTATCTCCAGCGGTAGGGTAATTTCAGGTTAATAAGTGTGTTTATATGGTAAAAATCATATGTTTTCCTGTCGGACCGTGTGCCTTACCAATCCATCCAACCACCAATTGGTGAAGGATGAGGGGGCACATATCTTTTATAGCATTCGATCGCAGACCAAGCCCATTGGTATTGGAGTAAATTGTGAAATCCCTCACAATGCGGCTCCAATGACTCGAACCTATGACCTTGGCTCTGATACCACTTATCGAACCGTGTGCCTTACCAATCCATCCAACCACCAATTGGTGAAGAATGAGGGGGCACATATCTTTCAAAGCATTCGATCGCAGACCAAACCCATTGGTATTGGAGTAAATTGTGAAATCTCTCACATTTCCTTATTATTATTAAGTCAACATAAGGGAAAACTTCCATAGTATCCAAAACTTTATGGCCTTCATCATAATAATAATAAACAAGGATTAAAGGCTTCATAGTTACAAATAAAAGAAGAAAAATAGGATGGAATGAAGGGAGAGAGAGATCCCAGCTCAGTGCAGCAAGTATTAAACTAAGATTTTGGTGAGTATGTGTGCATAAGGCATGAATGAGGTAATATGAGCTGTTTTGAGTGAGTGGAATGAGATTAACACTAAGGTTAAGGCTTTTTGTGAGTGGTAGACTGTTTGTGACTAGTTGAGAGACATTTATGGGCTGTGATTGTGTGAAAGGGGAAAAGAGTATCTGAGATTAGATGAGTATGGGCTAAAGATGATGAGTAGTGAGCTTGAGGAAAGCTAATCCATGAGTAAAGTAGTAAACAAATCAAGCGTTTCAGAGGGAGTGGCTGTCCCCTCTTGTGGGCTGAGGTGCTTATACTTTTATAATGGAGAAGCATTAATTAACAAGAATCCAAAAAAACGAAGGTCTTATTTAGGGGAGCAGGTCAGCTGAATTAATAACTTGGATTTGGCCTAAAAATGAGAGATTTGCTTTTGGGGCTGTTTTGCTTCTTTGGGCAATGTCACACACGGGTAATATTTGGTGTAATCTTGCATTAAATGCTAAGATTGCTGAGATTGTGTTCAGCCAATGGGATTAAGGCAAGTATTAAGGAAGAACCCTAGTGCTGCAACTGAGATTTGGATTCTAGGAAGTAGGATTCAACACCCCAAGCCAGGTGTCAAAGTTTAAGTCCACTTCAGAGGGTTTCGCTGGAGATCCCTTTATGCCCTCCAAACCACATGTTCCCAAATTTTCCCCTTTAGGATTCATGGGCTTGGCACATGAATCATGTCTTGAACGTTTTTAACATTTATAGTATCAATTTGTTGAGATTTGGATAACTTGGTTTCAGCTCTCCTTCCGCTGGAGGTACAATCTTGAGGAAGATGATGGAGTTCCATCATCCTTTAGACTTCAGCTGATATGACAGTCCTCTGGCACTGTTCATGTCAGGTAGAGGGTGGCAGAAAATTAATGGGACAACCCCTAATTCATTCTCAAAGGCTTGGTTCTCTTATAGGGGTCTCTAGTTGTATTTTGGTTAGGAATGAACAAGGGCTGGTTGCTCCCTTTCAAGCCTTTTGTTGGGGACCTTTTTAGGCTGGAACTTTGCTTCATTTTAGCACTTTTAGTTGGGCCACATGGCCCTTTCTTTGCTTGGGCTTGTTCCTTACTCCATGAGATTCTTAGGCCTACAAAATGGGCATTAAAGACATGCTTTGCCATGAGTTTTTTACTCCTCATGGGCTTTAGTTGTTAGTGGAAATAAAATGAATCCATGAGCTTTAATAAATATTTATGATAGATTTTGGGTATTAATTTCCATGGGCTTTAAATAACAACTTGTATAGTTTCTCATAATTTTTGCTATGGATTACTTTGTAAATAATAATGGCCTCCAATATTTTTTCTTGAGAATAATATTTACCATGGGTTTTAAATACAGTAACAACCACTATAATGGAATAATGTGATGTTCTCATGAGTTTCTCTATAGATAATCATAATGGACATGTAGGATGAATAATTACCATGAGTTTTGGTAATAAATATTATGAATGTTGTGGTGTAAGATAGATAGTGAACATGAATTTATAATATGAAATAAATAAATGTCATGGGTCTAATAATCATAATTTTCCATGGGCTTTTATAAGATAATAGCCATGGGTTTTGAGAGTAGATAATTCATAAATTTTATGAGCTTGTAATATTATAGTAATGGGTTTAAGAATTTAAAGTATTGTTCATTATTGAACTTTTAAGTGAAATAATTATGATATAGTATTTTACCAAGTATTGATAACCTTGGACTTTCGATAAAATAGTGCCAAGTAGTTTGCTTGGGCTTTTAATAGTGCCAACGAAAGTTGGGCTTTTGATTTTGCCAATGAGAATTGGGCTTTGATATTACTAATGAGAATTGAGCTTTAAATATTGCTAGCGAGAATTGGGTTTCGATATTGCCAATGAGAATTGGGTTTTGATATTGCCAATGAGAATTGGGTTTTAAATATTGCCAGCGAGAACTAGGCTTTGATATTGCCAATGAGAATTGGGTTTTAAATATTGCCAATGAGAATTGAGTTTTAAATATTATTAGCGAGAACTGGGTTTTGAT
Organism: Quercus robur; assembly: GCF_932294415.1. Classification (NCBI taxonomy): domain Eukaryota; kingdom Viridiplantae; phylum Streptophyta; class Magnoliopsida; order Fagales; family Fagaceae; genus Quercus; species Quercus robur. The sequence continues at coordinate 4,473,119 of NC_065535.1, forward strand.
ATTGCCAATGAGAATTGAGCTTTAAATATTGTTAGCGAGAACTGGGTTTTGATATTGCCAATGAGAATTGGGTTCTGATATTGTTAATGTGAATTGAGTTTTGGATAAATAAATTGCCATAGGTTTAAACCATGGGCTTTGATTATGAGTTTGAATTCCATTGATAAAATTGTTTTGCCATGGATTTGAATCATGGGCTTTTCAAATATTGCAAAGCATAAGTATTCTTGAGTTTTAAATAGAATAGGATGTGTGTATTGGGGTCATAAGGCCGATTTTGGGTTTAGCTAAATAATGATAATAAATTTGGATAACATATGAGTTTTTGGGCTTTTTGTAATAATTTATATCATAACCCAATTTAAGCGATAAGATATAAAACATTTGTTATTAACATAATAGTAGAGCAAAAAATATTTTGGGAAAACCCAATAACTTATTAGTGGTATTTGAAAATAAAAAGGTGGTACTCAAATAAAATTAGGTGTAAAAAAAAAAAAAAAAAAAAAACCCTAACAATAATATGTCCATATTTTGTGTTGTTGTCAGGTTTTAGTTAATTTGGAAAACATCAGGATAGTTTGGACAATATGATGAAGAACAATTAATGCAGTTGAAAAAAATGGTATTTGTGCAGTTTCCTTTCACTATTTGTAAATATTTTGTTTAACAAATTAGCAGCAAATTGTTATGTCTTTATTATATGATACTAGCTTGTAACCCCATGCATATGCATGGATACATTTAAAGATATATAACAAGATGCATAATATAATTCCTATATATAATTTAAATACTATTGATAGTCATTTTTATATTTTGTTAACTCTTTAAAAAATTTTGTAAGGATACTATTAGGTATAAAATGTAAATTGTCCATGTAATTTAAAAAAAAAAAAATAATTGTGAAGCAAATTTTTTTTTTTAATTTTTTTAATTTTTACGATTCATTTATTTTAAATTCTTTGGTTTTTGTACTTAATAACTCACATGAATGAATATTTACGATGTGGTCCCACATTTGATTCTAAAATTAAGAAATAAAACTCTTTAAAAATAAATAATTTAGGACACTGAAAGCTCGAAATGTGTGACAACACAAGAGCTTATTTAGACCCCTAATTCAAATTATGGCTTGATTAATTTTACACTAACTTATTACTAAGTGCGGAATAGTGTAAACACAAGCATATAAGCACAAGAGCTACTCTAATCCATATTTAAAGCAATACAACAGTAAAATGAAATGAACAAGAGTAGGGAATAGAGATGCAAACACAAATAACATCGAGACGTGTTATCGAAGAGGAAAACGAAGAGTTCGGCGAAAAACCTCTCTGCCGCCCTCCAAGCGGTAATCGATCTACTAGAAAATTAGTTGGGATACATGAGTAAACAAGAGACCCTCCAAGCCTAATCTACCATCTGTACCTAAGCCCTCCGAGCTCCTACTCCAACAAGGCTTCTTGGAACCATGTCTTGTCTAGCTCTCCGGATCCCGCAACAAGCTCCATGTTGCATCTGCCATCCTTGGCTTCTTCCAATGTTTTCCAACAGCACCAAAACCTCATTGGACACTCTCAAAGGTGTGGTAAGTGTTTGGGCTATTGACCTCTCAATGGTATGGAAATGGAGAGGTAGGAGATGAAGAAATTCCACAAATAAATGTGTAGAGAATTGTTGGATTAACAATTCTAACTCTCAAGTGTTTTTGCTAGGATTTTCTCTCAGAAGCTCTCTATTACATTTGTGGGTAATGTGGGTATAAATAGTGTAGGCACAGAAATTGTGTATCAGACTGGAAAGGCTGGCAGAACAGAATGTCTCGCGGGTGTCTCGCGGGAAGGCCTTACCCGCGAGATACTCGCGAGACACAGCCGTCTCCATCTGGCCTGACTCTTCGCATTCCAGTCATGTGCAAGGCACATGCTTCCTTTCGCGGGATGCTTAGTCACGATATACCCGCGAAAACTCTTCAGTCTTCAATAGCTTGAGTCTTCACACTCTCTCTCACTATCACACAACCCTTACAATAAATTCCCAGAACAAATACAGGGTACAAAAGATTGAATAAAATTACAATTAGATTTGGCACGGAATAAAAGCCAACATAATACAAATTTGTAAATCACAACTTTACAATCTCTCCCTTTGGCTATTCCATGACAAAACCCCTAACAATAGACTCTAGACTTAGACGTAAGTTTGGGAACAAAGACAAAACTCACTCACACCTAATCTAGAAACTGTGACCTGAAACACTCGCACATAAACAAAACTTTCATTAAGCTTATGACAAGTTGAACACAAGGTATGAACAAGAGCAAGCATAGAGCGATCAAGTATGAAAACAATAGATATCATGCAAACCAACACTTGATCAAATAAGGGCAGTCATTAAAGAATGACTCCAATGAACATATAACAAGTAAATGTTCATCCGAACATGTACAATGAAGCAATCACTTAAGATTATTTGCATGTCCAATCACACAACCAATGCAACATACATGAAGTATATGCATCTAGGAACAATCCTACTAAGGGCAGAAGTGTGAAGTACTCAAGACATTTTAGCCATATCTAGAAGTACAAGAAAAAAATGCTACAAAAGCATTGAGATAGTCACAAACAAAAAAACAAATGCTGAATATTAAACCATAAAGTACTAAAGCTTTACATAAATCAGTAAAAACATAAACAAGAACTATTAGTTATAAAAACTAAAAACAGTTTGAACCAAAACAACTATGTTTATGTGTTAGCTTTTCAAACTCCCCCTTTCACTATGCAGGCTCTCCCTCAAATCCCCTCAAAATTTTCTCCCCCTTTTTGACCGGAATGGCCAAAGGGCTAGAATGCCTCAGACTCTGAGTCATAACCATGATTGATGGATAACTCCTCTATCTGAATAGATAATGCTGTGATATGTCCTTGAACATAAGTGAACTGGTTTGCTGTATGCTGTACATGGGAATCTAGCATTGTGTACATCTGCTTAACTCTGGCCAGAATGTGATCAAGTCTATCTGGTCCCTATGCTGGTGCTGAGGAAGATGGTTGTGTTGATGATTCTGGAGCGGAAGTGAATCTGTCAATCTCCTCCTCTGTATCTCCACCCTCGTCCTCAACACGATTCTGTGGTATCGTGTGTACACCAGTTTTGGAGCCCTTGATGTGAGCGGTGCTCCTATTGACTGTGTGTGCACCAATAGGATAGTCCCTCTGGACTACTGTCAGACCATTTGGGAGTTTCAGTTTTGCCTTAACAATCAATCCCATAATCAATGAGGGAAAACGCATTACAGTCCTTGAATTCTGCTTCTCAATGCTCTTTTTCAAGACATGGATGATATGCCCACAGATATCTATCTCTTTATGGGTAAAGAGATCATACAGAAATCTTGTCCTTAGAGCTGACAGTGTAGTGAGGTTGGTGACCGGATACAAGTTGTGAATCATCACATATGTCAAAGCCCTCATCTCTAGTGAGAATGGTATTGTGTTCATGGATGACTTTTTCGGTGTGCCACCAAGTGTCCGTATTAACTCATTAGTAGACCGCAATCTATCTTCATATTTCACTGTAATCGACTGTGAGGGAGGACGAACCTCTAAAAAATCTTGGATGATTTCCCTTGTAATCACAAATTCTTTATGCCTCACCCAGCACTCAATACAATCCTCGTCAACAACAGCATTGGAGAAAAACTCCTTGATAATCTCTTAATACACAACCCCAACCGGGTTCAACAATTTGGTCTAAGTTCTTTCTTTGAACACCTCAGGAATGAAAGTGCCCTCAAGTGATTCCAATTGCACTACCCTTTCCATGATAATGGTTGCGCCCTTGTAGCAATCATTGTATTTCATATCTGCTTCTGCTAACTTGAAGTTGTAGGAATCAGTGCGTGCACGTTTGGATGATTTCTTGGTGGCTGCATGCTTAGTGGGAGCCATCTGTGCAAAGTCACACAATCACAGAAAAGAACCAAGTACAAAACCACAAAACAGATCAAAAGATGATTAAATTCATGTTAGATCAAACAAAAATGAAGACATCTCAAAACAGAGCATATCACACTCAAAATAGAGCAAACAGACATAACCAACATGCTAAAATTGTTAGAGCATGTAAGTATAATCAAAATGCATGAATAGATTGAGTGTGTCTGCGTGTGCATAGGCTATGCATGTGCTTGTGCATGTGTGTGCATCTTGAGATGCATGAGGGGTGCCTAGAGAGGCCCTAGAGAGTGCCATGTGAGTGCAATGCATGGCATTGATGCACAAAGTAAACAAAGTGTGCAACACACACGAGTACAGACCAAAAAGGTAGACAAGAGTAAACATGATAAGAACTACACCTTAGGAACTCACTTGAGTTCAAAACAAACACTTAAAATCATAAAATGATTGCAAATAGTCTTATTATCATATGAGGATTTTTATACACTCATTATACATGTTAGAAACACTTACATACAGTCATTTAACCATTTATAGAAAAATTACATACAACAAAAATCTCAGCTGTAACATCAAAAGTACTCATCCTAACTTTTTCTTACTTCCTTAATCATATAAAATTATTAATTAGAAAAAACCCTAATCTACCTTCAACAAAAACACCAACAAAATTTCAAAACTTCTTAAAACGGCATATATATATAGACTTACAAGTTCATGATTTCCTAATTTTACAAACCACAAATACCATTACTAAAATTCTTTGAAGAAATCATGGATTCTAAGATGAGAGTAACTAAAACCTTACCAAGTTTCTGGTTCTTGAGGGGAAATAGAAATAAAATCACTCTTGCATGAAAAGATTTCCCTTTCCTAGTGGCTGGACCCGAAAATATGAGAGGTACAGAGCTTGAGAGAGTCTTTTCTTTCTTTTGGTGTTGGACCATGGGTATAAAAGAGGGAGAAAACTTTTTAAATTTTCAGTTTCTTTGAGAGGGTGTGAAGAAGATATGAGATAGAGTCTTATCTTTCTTTTAATGTGTGGACCCGTAAGTTTGACAAAAGGGACTCAAGAGAGCTTCCTAGCTCCTTAAGAGAAAAGAGAGTAAAGTTAGAGGTGAGAATTTTGATTTGTGTTTACCGATGGGAATAGATAGGCTTCTTGGATGTTTGTCTTGAGAAAAGTCAAAAAAGAAATAAGGTGGAACTTGGTTATTGCATGGCTGGCCAAGTCTTGGTCTTTGGGGTTTGTCAACATGCATGGTACATTGATATTACTTATCTTGAATTCCCATTGGTTGCATGTGTGGGTAGAATTACAACTATAACATCTCATGCATCATATGCCTAATTAAAACACCACTTTTGTATCTAATAACTTAAACCACTTAATATAGTTTTGTACATACTAAGTATATATTTATAATACAAATAGTCATTTCAATTATTTATAATCTTTACAATTCTTATTCAATGGCATTATAAAATAATATGTTTATTAAATACTCTTATATTAATTTTAGAAAGTAAGTGGCTTAAAAATAATAATTAACCACTCAAATACATAGTTTTATTATAAAATTGGATCAGGGCGTTACAATATTCATCTGCAGAAAATATCACACATCAATATCAATATATATATAAAAGCAGAGACCTCATGTGGGAAAGCACGATGTTCTACCAAGTGGCACATTGTATGACATCCTTCTCATTTAAGCTTCCACCTCATCTAAATTTAGCATTTATGTTAACCTATTAAGTAATGGCAAATGCATTTATTTCAATATATTAAGAAAATTCAAAGAATTTGCATACATTTATAACTTTACATGCTTTGAATTGATATGGATGGATTTAACAAGTCATGGGAAACGTAGGAATAAAATTCAAAAAATTTGTATACATTTATAACTTTACATGCTTTGAATTGATATGGATAGATCTAAAAAGTCATGGGTAAAGTAGGAATCAAAAAAACTTTTCAATTTTCAACATAAAACTAACTTCAATCTTTGAATTTTATTCCAACATTTCCTATGACTTTTTAAATTCATCCATATCAATTCAAAGCATGTAAAGTTATAAATGTATACAAATTCTTTGTTGCAGGAGGAATCTGATCCTTGCATAGTCAAGCAATTTTTCTGGAACTTTGTTATTTCCACATTCCCTAAAAATCTCAAGATTCCCAACTCAAAATAAACTATAAGAAAAGACTGAAAAACAAATCTCGTTTGAGTAAACATTCTTGGTCATTTGAGCCAATCTCCTTCCATTTGCGATGTCACCTTTTTTTTTCATCCAACAGTTAGTAGAAACTTATGGTGCGTTTAGATACCACTTATTTTGCTGAAAACTGAAAATTGAAAAAAATAAAAAAAAAAAAATAATTTTCGGGTTACTATTCACACAGAAAACACTGTTCATTTGTCTTAATGCATTGTTCATGTCCCATGAACAGTGCAAGAAGCGTTGGTCAAAAACGCAAACGTGATCCAAACGCATACTTATTGACACACTTTTTTTTTTAGAATTGACACAGTTTTTTTTTTTTTTTTTTATAAAGAGTTTTAACACAAGTCAATTTTTTATGTAGGCGGGAATTGAATTTCAGATCTCTTATTCAACTATCGAAAACTTTACCAATTGAGTTAACTAAAACCCACAAATGAGTATAAAGAATAAAATAAACATTTGAAAATATTAAAGACTAGGACAATTGTTAAGAGTAAAACGGAGGTAATTAAAATTTTTTTCCCCAAAATTTGAGATGTTTTACTTGATGAGTTAACAAGGCAATTTGGACTAATGGAGAATGGCCCTTGATAATATATATATATATATATATATAATAAAATAAAAAATAAAAATAAAAACGATATTGGTACCCACCACCAAATTGTCAAAAATATTGCTGGTAGTGAGGCACATAGTAGACATGTTATGGATGTCAAGACTCAGGGATGATTTATAGTAATTTGAAATTTGTCACATGCCCTTTACCTCTTTACTTCTATTAAAAATTTGTAAACCTTCAAACAGTTTGACTAGCAGCTGTGGTGAGAGGAGATTAAAGAAAATAATGGCGGGCTAATGAAAGGGATGGGAAGAAAGTCAAGAAACCAAAAAAAAAGTATATGACTATTTGTCGGCTTTGACGTTGCAATTACATATTGTTCCTTAGTCAATAAGTTCATGGCTGCCTCATTTGACCAATGCTTTAATATAATTTTTTTTTGGGTAACAATATATAATTATAATTCGATTATATACATTTTACAATATATATCAGCACCGGGGGGAAATACTAGCTGTAGCTTGTAATATTAGCCCGATTCAATTAACTTAATTAATAATATTTCCTATTACCCATTAAAGACTTGGGTAGAAATAAATCTTCCTAAAATAGACAGATTTAAATCTTATTGTATTTCGTGTGTGTGTATATATATGTACAAAGAGTACTAGAAATTAATCAGATCAAAAAAAGAGTATTAGAATTTAATAATGCTTAACGGAAAATAAATGGGAGAGCTAGAGTCAAACATCTGCAAATCTTCAACTTTATAAAACCAAAGTAGCTATTCAAAACTCAGGAGATTGAAGAGAATCACTTCCCTTTAGCTTCCTTGAAACAATTCCGTGACCAATTTCTAATGTCTACTAATCCTCCAAAAATCCGATACATCTCAGAGAGCTTTATCAAACCACAGTATGCTTTAGAAGAATCAAAGAGGCCCTTCTACCTGTCACCATGGGATCTTATCATGCTCTCTGCAAACTATATCCAAAAGGGCCTTCTTTTTACCAAACCTCCAACAGCAAATGCCGATGAAGACTTCATCAAGTCTCTCTTGGACAGGCTTAAGTATTCCCTCTCTGTAACCCTTGTCCATTTCTACCCACTTGCAGGCCGCCTTGTGACACAAAAAAATGAAAACCCACCTTCAAGCTTGATTTTTGTTGATTGCAGTAACAGCCCTGGAGCTAAATTCATCTATGCAGATCTAGACATGACAATATCTGATATCCTTTCTCCGATTGATGTACCATCAATCGTTCAATCCTTTTTTGATCATGACAGGGCGGTCAACTATGATGGTCATACCATGCCATTGCTATCCATTCAAGTAACAGAACTAAAAGATGGTATCTTTATAGGCTGTTCCATGAACCACTGCCTTGGCGATGGAACCTCTTATTGGCATTTCTGTAACACTTGGTCTGAGATCTTTCAGGCACAGGGAAACAACATTTCTATCACACGCCCACCAATCCACAGGCGATGGTTTCCTGATGGTGTTAGTCCGATTATCAACCTCCCTTGCTCACACCAAGATGAGTTCATTTCCAGAGGTGAAGCACCAAAACTTAGAGAAAGAATGTTCCACTTCTCTTCCGAATCCATAGCAAAACTCAAAGCAAAAGCCAATGCAGAATCCAATACCAACAAGATCTCTTCCTTTCAGTCCTTGTCTGCACTTGTCTGGAGGTGCATAACGCGTGCGCGTTGTCTACCACATGACCAGATAACACATTGCAGGTTGGCCACCAATAACAGGTCAAGAATGGAGCCATCCTTATCTGATGATTACTTTGGGAACTTGGCTTCCGTAGTGGGAGGAGTAACGACAGCTGGTGAATTGCTTGAACACAATCTTGGGTGGGTGGCATGGAAGTTGCACGAGGCTGTGGTCAACCACACTGACAAAGTTGTGCGTGACTCGGTTGATACCTGGCTGCAGTCTCCAATTGTTTTCCAACCTGCTCGGCTTTTTGATCCATACAGTGTAATGATGGGGAGTTCACCCAGGTTCAACATGTATGGGAATGAATTTGGAATGGGGAAAGCAGTGGCACTTCGCAGTGGATATGCAAACAAGTTTGATGGGAAAGTGTCCTCATACCCAGGTTACGAAGGAGGAGGAAGCATTGATTTGGAGGTGTGCCTTCCACCAGATTCAATGAGCTCTCTTGAGTCTGATAAGGAGTTCATGGATGCTGTCTCTCTGTCCCACCAGCTGCCCTAGTTTCCAATGCTCTATACCATTCAGACGAACAAGCCAAATCTTTCTTTTGTGAGGAAGGAGTATGTATCAAATATGTGATATTCATCTGCAGACTGTATCAAATATGTTATATGACATGCTACATACTCATGCAATAGGTATTGTTTAAGTGTAAAATAGTAGCTACTAATATAGCAAATGAAAGATTAAAGCTCTACTCTTTTAAAATTAGTCCCTCAGATTACATCACCCGTAGCACAAAAAAAAAAAAGCTAAAAACAGTAGGCTTATTTGAGAATCTCAAGTGAAACTCAACTTCATACATATTTTATTTCCAATACTTGGGTCATGTTACTACTCACTCATTTATCTTTAACCATTTAGACCCCCTTCTTATGAGCTCTTCCACTCTGAAAATGGCATGTAACAAAATATGAACAATTCAACCTAAGCAATAAATATACTTTTTAGTTTCTATCTCGTCTGTATCATAGCATTGGCTTCTTTTAAGAATTGTGAACTGAATCTTAACTTTTTACATTCTGGATTTTAGAAAATCTAGTTCACATCAACATTGAGCAATTCAAAGTGTATCTTTAACCATGAAGCTGACCAACATAACACAAGCTTTGCGCCTTATACAGTATAGCATCCCCGTCTTGTACTATTTTTGTTGGTTTGATACTTTTCAAATGATGATGCATTTTAAGGAGCTTTTTGCTTTTGTACTTAAGCTTAATATGCTCCCACTTGTTGATTTTATACCATCGCATTTTACTTAATCTCCATTGATGCTCAACCAAAGTCTTGTAGTTGGGCATAGGCCTATCTTACCATTTCTCCCACTATGTCTGCTAATCTTTTTCATGGTGATTAATATGCCCCAAAATGAACAGTCTCTCTTACAGCCTTTCTTTGTGTTTGTTTTTCAACTAGTGGCCAGACAGGAGATCAAGAACCTATTGCATTAGCTATCATAATCTTGGGCATTGTTGTCACATAATTGAGAAACAAATATAGTATATAATCCAAAATACTATCTCCACTTGTAGCAGAGCAATCAAAATGGACACAAGGTTTATTTTAATTGCGTTGGATGCAAGAAAGGGGTATGTTAAGTTGAAAATGTAGCACATAATTTTGGTAGGGGATACTCGTTTATTATTGCTGGAGTTTTTGTCACAGGAACCTCTTCTAGTCTCTACTCCTGAGTCCTGAGTGGATCACTTGGCCAATGAACTAAAGCTGATGCATTTGGTTTTTGCTATTTCAATTTCTGTCCAAAATTTCAGTTTTCCATTGTTGTTATTATTATTAGGATCTTCGTCCATAAACCTAACTTGATCCCTAAACTGTTACTTATTTTCTCATCTTTTTTCATAGTGATTATGGACTGAATTGGTTACTTTTGAATAGTCTTGAACCTAATTGACATTAACTCAAACCTCATGAAGATTAACTATATTTTATCCTTATTATTATTATGGAAAAAAGTTAAAGGATACCAATAGAAAAAAGTAATTAATTTTTTACACAAATTTTTAAATTTTTCATTAAAACAATATCAAAATTTTTCTAAACCCTTAGTATTATTTTTTAAGGCACTTGTAAGATTTGGGTCGAAGAATCTCCACCTGCATAGACAAGCACTGATACTACCTCTTCCACCGTATCCAAACAAAGTTACAACTTTGGTTATGATAGCTGAACGTTATTAATGTGGTCTTGTCTTATTCTTTTTTTCATAGCTTATTAATGCGGTCCTTGGATTTCGTTTCTGGCATAAAGACTATTAAGAAGGAAAATAATCTAGTGAGACTTGTTAGTGGAAGTCTGAGACACAGAGAGAGAAAGAGTGATGAATGGGTGTGTTTGAATTGGGTGAAAACTGTTTCCAGAAATCATTTTCCGTAAAACCGGAGTGTTTGGCTGTCACGGAAAATATCATTTTCCGGAAAATGACTTCCAGTTGACCACTATTTTCACCTTTGACCTGGAAATCAGTTACTCCCCTCATTTTCACTTCAAATCACTTCCGGAAAGAGAGAGAGAGAGAGAGAGAGAGAGAGAAGAGAAGAGAGAGCCCAGATCAAAGAGAGAGAGAGCCACAGAAAGAAAGAACTCAGCGAACAAAAGAGAGAGCGAGCTAGAGAAAGAACGATCAGCGCCGATCACAAAGCGAACCAAACGCCGATCAGCGAGCGTCCCAAATGCCGATCAGCGCCGAACCGAACGCCGATTTCGTCATGAAGCAAACGCCGATCCACCACTGCGAAGCAAACGCCAATTTCGTCTCACTTCGGTCACGCCGAGCTCACCTCACCGCCGATCCTTCACGGTAGTCCGATCACCGAGCTTTAGGAAGACCCACGGTGACTTTTCCTTCCACCTTTGACCAATTTGAGCTCCGATCCACACATCACCTCACCGCCGATGCACTGTCACCGAACCCCCACCTCCGTAAAACACACAAGTCCGATCCACATGCACATCGGCGCCTCTGCCCTGTCGCAGGCAAATTTTTGGTGAAGGCTTCTCAACTTCCGGCTCCCTGTACCTTTCCTTCAGCGGTGTGAGGCTCAAGTTGGGTTTCTTTTGCTGCCTGAGTTATGGGCATGTAAAAGCATTAAGGAAGAACAAGGTCCTGGAGCAGTAGCCAACCTCTCCTCTGATCCACTTCCTCGGCTTTATCTTATTCTCTTGTATCTTTCTTTCTTTTTGGTTATGTGGTTAGCTTTAGAAGCCAACCTCTCGTCTGTACTGCCTCTTCTGCTTTGTCTTATTCTCTTGTATCTTCCTTTCCAATTATGTAGTGAGCTCTGACATAAGTTGATTTCAGCTTTTAATTGTACGCTGTACTGCTTCTTTGTTTTAGTAAAAATGGAAATTTATTTACTTGTTTTGAATACTGTTCTTTGGCAACACCACTTTGTGAATGGGTGTGCTCCATGTGTGTGTTTCTCCTCGGTGATATTTAAAGCAAGAACCCTTGAAACACAATCCAACTAATTCTAATTTGCCAACACTACCAGGCATAATAATAACAATTCATAGTAAGTTGAACTTAGGAAACTAACCGAGATAACGGTTGAACATTCTGTAATAAATGCGAGAATACTGTCTGAGAACGACAAATTCTAAATAATTCCTCCGAGGGAATGACCGAGCATTGAATGACTTTGCTTATGCTTTTGGAAACACGTTGCTCCATTCCGTACTAGTCCCTTTGGTGTTGAGGATCCGAGGGCAAACTAGAGAATCCATGTAGTTCAGGAATTAACCCACTTGTTAATGGAGAGTTTTCCTCGGGGAGATTCTAAGGTCCACGTAACGTAGTTTTTCCTTTTAAGTAGTTGGTTTCCCCAGAGGCTTGGTCCGAGGACGATACAAGGCCTTGATTCTGTCCAAAACTTGTATTCTCTTTGTAAGTAGTTGGTTTCCCCAGAGGCTTGGGTCCGAGGACCATACAAGGCCTTAGTTCTGTCCAAAACTTGTATTCTCTTTGTCAGTAGTTGATTTCCCCAGAGGCTTGGGTCCGAGGACCATACAAGGCCTTGGTTCTGTCCAAAACTTGTATTCTCTTTGTAAGTAGTTGGTTTCCCCAGAGGCTTGGGTCCGAGGACCATATAAGGCCTTGGTTCTGTCCAAAACTTGCATTCTCTGTGTAAGTAGTTGGTTTCCCCAGAGGCTTGGGTCCGAGGACCATACAAGGCCTTGGTTCTGTCCAAAACTTGTATTCTCTTTGTCAGTAGTTGGTTTCCCCAGAGGCTTGGGTCCGAGGACCATACAAGGCCTTGGTTCTGTCCACAACTTGCATTCTCTGTGTAAGTAGTTGATTTCCCCAGAGGCTTGGGTCCGAGGACCATACAAGGCCTTGGTTCTGTCCAAAACTTGTATTCTCTTTGTAAGTAGTTGGTTTCCCCAGAGGCTTGGGTCCGAGGACTATACAAGGCCTTGGTTCTGTCCAAAACTTGTATTCTCTTTGTAAGTAGTTGGTTTCCCCAGAGGCTTGGGTCCGAGGACCATACAAGGCTTTGGTTCTGTCCACAACTTGCATTCTCTGTGTAAGTAGTTGGTTTCCCCAGAGGCTTGGGTCCGAGGACCATACAAGGCCTTGGTTCTGTCCACAACTTGCATTCTCTGTGTAAGTAGTTGGTTTCCCCAGAGGCTTGGGTCCGAGGACCATACAAGGCCTTGGTTCTGTCCAAAACTTGTATTCTGTTTTTTAATTTATCTACTTCCTAAAGGTTAGCTCCTCAAATAAGGTGGGGGAAACTAGCTTGATGTTTAAAGCCCCTAGACTTGCCATGCCACTGGCATTACGAGGCGTAGCCCCTGGTAGGAAATTGTGTCGGAATAACAACAATGTGTCGCTGGTCGTAAAGGCATCGTCGTAGACCCTTGTTTGACAGAAACTCAACTCCACCGCCGCTCGAGCTAAGGCGCAAGCCTTTCCCATAGACGGCGCCAATTGTAGGGACACGTTCCGCGACGAACCGCAGTAGTGTTGGGTTCGCACGTGAATGGGCCCAGACAATATCATTTGTAGAGAGTGGGTTCGAAAGGCTAGGCTTCGGCTACCCAGCGGTGGGTTTTTGTGGTGCTCATATATGATTGAGGTGTCTTCACCCTTGGAGTCTTTCTCTTGGAGGTGGACTGGAAGGCCCTTCCTTTTTTTTGCCCCCCCCCCCTCCCAACTAGATTACTTATTTTTTCTTTTATACTAGCCTGCATTCACTTTCCTTCGTCCACGTGTAGGGTCAACCCTTCCAACACTGATACTTGTCCCATCAGTCCAAGACAAAAGTCGTAGGAAGTGGTTGATAAAGCTAAAGCATACGACTCTGTTAGGTGCAGAGCTAGGTATGGGGAAGGTAGTAAGGGCAGCCTTTCCTAGATATTTTAGATTTTCTTTCAAGTTTGTCCCTATACCGTTTTTGCCCTTCCTCTTGGTGGAGCTTTGGGTCAGCCGAGGACTGCACTGTCCTCGGCTGCTTTTCCGGCCCAATTTGTGCTTCACGTTATTGAGTTTGAATTGTAACCCTCTTCGGCTTGGGCCTTAGGGCTCCCCATGAATAAATGGGTTCGGCCCATAAATCGCTGGGCCCCACATATATATATATATATATATATATATATTGTGTATCTAATCTGATTGCGCCGCCGACACATTGCAAATGTGGATGGAGCACCTTCCACCTAAATTCCTAACAATGCAACTGCTCAATATTAGGTTGGTCCATTAAAGCTGGTCTTTTATTCAAACTTAATTCATAGGTTTGGGTCAGTCGAAAATTGACCACACATGGCAGAAAGTCAAGCTTTAATGGAATAAAACACCAGCAATTTGCAACTGACCCAAACCCAAGAGATCTTTTTGCATTTTGGCCTTTAATGGAATAAAACACAAGCTATTTTTTTCTCTGAAAAAATAATAAGCGATTTTTTTTTTTCATTAATTGGTTTAAGAGGAGTTACTTTTTTTTTTTTTTTTTGGGTTTAATTAGACTTTTAATCCTTAACCTTTTATCTCATGTTTAATGGTCCATAACCTTTCAAATGTTTCAGTTTAGTTCTTATACTTTTATGTTTCTACCAAAAAAGAGAGTATATGTTGTTAATTATTTAATGGAAAACAGTAATGTGGTCTACAGAAGGAGATTCGCTCTAGCGAGATATATTTATTAGTGCTTTTTTTTCCCCTTTTGTTTATTTTGAATTGTGATTGTTCAGCAAAATCCAAAGAATTTTGATGGCAGCAAAAGAGGGAAGAGATTGGTTATTTAAATAATTTGTTTGTTTGGAGATAGAGATAATTAAGCAAGAGAATTTTACATTGTTTAAAAAAAAAAGAAAAAAAAAGATACAATTACTTGAAAAATTTTAAGAGCCACATGCGAATTTGCAAATGGGAAGTCAGTCACACACTCACACCCACAAGAAGCTTCGCTGATGCAAGCTTCACTAACATTTTCTCTTCAATCCCCCGAACTCCCAATCCCTATTTTGTTCATATTACTTATTTGTAGTGAACTTGTGAAGGATTTTATTCAGGAAAAAATTGGCCTTTGCCCTTTTTTAAAAAAACAATTCAGCATTTTGTCCCATTTCCCAAACTAATTAGGGAAATATCCCTTTTTTGAAACTCGATTTTTTCAAAATCAAGTTAAGTCATATAGTGGTGTTTTTAAGGAACCTATAGTGACGTTTTAAGGACATATAGTGACATTTTGAAACTCGAGCTCCTTGAAATCGGGTTATAGGCAAAAAAGAGAAAAAAAAATTGCACGTAACTCGACTTCATGGAGATCGAGTTACAAAATGCCACTATAGATCCTTAAAACGTCACTATAGGCTCCTTAAACGCCACTATAGGGCTCCAATTTTTTTTTTTTTTTAATAACTCGATTTTGAGAAAATCAAGTTTCAAAAGAGGGGCATTTCCTTAATTAGTTTGGGAAATGGGGCAAAATGCTGTATTTTTTTTTGAAAGGGGCATTTGCCCATTTTCTCAATTTTATTCATTTCCCTCTAACAAAATTAACCATTTTTCCTTTGATATGGCATATGATTTAAGTTGTGTTAGATTTTATGGTCCATAGCTTTAATCTCTTCACATTTTTGTTGCTATCAAATCCCTAGGATTTTATTGAATCAACTTAAAACAAACAGAAAAAAGGCTTATATATTTCTATCGCTTGAGCAAACTTTCTCTCTGCTCGAGCGAATCTCCTTTTATTATCATGTCACATTTTTCCATCCAATAATTAACAACATAAATTTTTGATATAAACTAAAAAAAGAAAATGACCCATCCAATAGTTAATGACATGAACTTTTTGATACAAATTTAAAAAGTAAAATAACTAAATTGAAATATTTGAAACGTTAAAAACTACTTCGAAACTTGGACAAAAAAAAAAATGTACACTTCTCTTTTTCCAAATAATTTGAGACGCTTGATTTTTTTTTTTTTTGGGTTGGTGGAGAAACAAACGTATGGGGAGAGGGGACTAGGTCAAAAAAGATATTCAATATTCATACCTACCCCCAATGAATTTGAGAGGCTTGACTTGGCCCTTGATAAAGCAAAAAGATATTAGTACCTATCCCAAATTGTCCGTCAGTGGGGCACATAGATGACATGTAGCCGATGAAAGAGATGATTTATTGGATTTCCTTGTTTTTCACTTGCCCTTATCTCTTTCTTCTATTAAAATTTAACCCTACAAAATAGAATCCTACCTAAAGAATTTTCGTTTTTTTTTTTGGATGAACGAATCGTTACCGACAATTCAACTAGCGGCTGTGGTGAGAGGAAGTTAAAGAATATGAATTATAGATGGCAGGTTGTGAAGGAACAAAATCGAAAGCATGCGAGAACTAGAAGTCCACTTTTACCTGTTGCAATTAATTTATGATTACCATCTCTTCTTCCTAAGAATTGAACAAAACAAGTTCACCTATCAGATTTCAGGTCAAGAGAAGGTCGATTATAAAAATAAGTAGACTCTTTAGAGGCGGCTATACCCTCATAACTATAAGTAGTAGAAATGCGAAAGAAAGGTACGTTAATTAAAAATTGGATTTTGTTTACTAAAAAAATGGCTAGAGCTAGACTGTCCATAAAAAAGTATACCATATAAATTGGCTTTTTAAATCTTATTGCATTTGGTGTGTCTATAAAATATAAAGAATAACAGAATATATAAAATAATGCTTAATTGGAAAACAAATTGGAGAGCCCAGTCAAACATCTGCAAATCCTCGACTATATAAACCAGAATAGCTAATCAAAACTCAGGAGATTGAAGAGTGCCACTTAGCCCATTAGCCTCCTTTAAAGAATTTTGTAACCAATTTCTGATGTCTACTCCTCCTAAAATCCGATACATCTCAGAGTGCTTTATCAAACCACAGTATGCCTTAGAAGAATCAAAGAGGCCCTTCTACCTGTCACCATGGGATCTTACCATGCTCTCTGTACACTATATCCAGAAGGGTCTTCTTTACAACAAACCTCTTTCAGCAGATGCCCAAGAAGACTTCATCAAGTCTCTATTGGACAAGCTTAAGCAGTCCCTCTCTGTGGCCCTTGTCCATTTCTACCCACTTTCAGGCCGCCTTGTTACACAAATAAATGAAAACCCACCTTCAAGCTTGGTTTTTGTTGACTGCAGTAACAGCCCTGGAGCCAAATTCATCTATGCAGCTCTAGACATGACTATATCTGATGTCCTTTCTCCCATTGATGTACCATCAATCGTTCAATCCTTTTTTGATCACGACAGGGCGGTCAACCATGATGGTCATACCAGGCCTTTGCTTACAGTTCAAGTAACAGAACTTGAAGACGGCATCTTTATAGGATGTTCCATGAACCATTGTATTGTTGATGGAAGCTCTTATTGGCAATTCTTTAATGCTTGGTCTGAGATTTTTCAGGCACAGGGAAATAACATTTCTCTAACACGCCCGCCTATCCATAAGCGATGGTTTCCTGATGGTGGTCCAATCCTCAACCTTCCTTTTAAACACCAAGATGAGTTCATTTCCAGATTTGAAGCACCAAAACTCAGAGAGAGAATGTTCCACTTCTCTTCGGAATCCATAGCAAAACTAAAAGCAAAAGCCAATGCAGAATCCAATACCAACAAAATCTCTTCCTTTCAGTCCTTGTCTGCACTTGTCTGGAGGTGCATAACGCGTGCACGCCATCTACAACATGATCAGATAACTCATTGCAGGTTGGCCATAAATAACAGGGCAAGGATGGAGCCACACTTGCCTAATGATTACTTTGGGAACTCAATTTCCGCTGGGGCAGCAGTAACCACAGCTGGTGAATTGCTTGAACATAGTCTTGGATGGGCGGCGTGGAAGTTGCATGAGCTTGTGGCTAACCACTCTGACAAGGTTGTGCGTGGCTGGCTTGATAACTGGCTGAAGTCTCCCTTTGTTTACCAACTTGATCGGATGTTTGATCCATGCAGTGTAATGATGGGAAGTTCACCCAGATTCAACAAGTACGGGAATGAATTTGGAATGGGGAAAGCAGTGGCACTTCGCAGTGGGTATGCAAACAAGTTTGATGGGAAAGTTTCATCATACCCAGGTAAAGAAGGAGGAAGCATTGATTTGGAGATGTGCCTTCCGCCGGATTCAATGAGCGCTCTTGAGTCTGATGAGGAGTTCATGGATGCTGTCTCTTTGTCCCACCAGCTGCACTAGTTTCCAAAGCTCTACGCTGCAGAAAACCAAGCCAAATCTGTCATTTGTGAGGAAAGAAAGCAATACATATTTGTAAGTGTCTAAGCGTTGCAGTTAACCTGTGCTGTGATTCAAATGACATCAAATAGTGCTAGAAATGGATGGCTGTAATGATCTTTTATTGGTAATATCAAAGAGTAATTTGCGAAGAATATGATGTTATTATAAAGATACCTAAATAAAAAGATTTTGTGACATTCAGCCGTAGCTCAGCATAAAAGGCTGAAAACAGCATGATTCTTTGAGAATCTCAAACTCAAAGTAAAACTTAACTTCATACATTCTGGATTTAAATACTTGGTGTCACTGCTCACACATTAATTTTACTAGCCACAACCCACACAATGCGTGGAAAACTGGAAATATTATTAATGATCATTTTATGGTTAAACTTATTTTAAAGTAAAAAATTTATAATAATAATTCGTTAAAGATCATTTTGTGAATCACTAAAAGAAAATTCTTACCAAATAAGTTAACAAACTACCATTATTAAAAAAGAAAAAAAAAACCAAAGATATATAACATAACTTATTAAATTATTCGAACCAAATTTTGTTAAGAAATCATTTAAATCAGACATACCTTAGAAACTTCATAATTAAATAGTGTAGAGTAAACTTGGTCTTAAATAAAACAATGAATTTAAATTGACATACTAAGAATAATAATATAAAAAAGTAGAAAAATGAAAAGAAGACAAATCCTCGTGTAAATTTTTGCCCAGTTGAATATTACTCTCATACTTGTAATAGAATGGAGGAGAAGACAATTCATTGTAATTTAAAGTAATTAAAACAATAGAGAACATACTAATAAAGTCATACGTTTGTATTACCTAATATATATAGTCATTTATATATATATATATATATATATCTCTAAAAGCTGAGGCGTAGCAATTACTATGTTCCTGTTAAGCCATCTCATCCTCCACGCCATTGCCACATCATTTTTTTTTTCATATTTGTTTTTTACCTTTAATTTTTTTGACAATATTAAATATATAAATACATTGACTTTACAAATTCATCTGAGGCGATTTTAACTTTACATATTCACCTACTTTAATTTTGATGTTATAACTAAGTGTTGTCTATACATATTCATCTTAGGCGGTTTTAACTTTACATATAATTTTATCCCTTAATCTTCCTTTATTTTGGCTTTTCTTATTCTCATCTTCTTACTATAAATTTGTCACTTTCTCCCATTTAATGTATATTTTTCCCACACAAAAAGGTTATTTCTCGCCCTCTCTCTCATTTTTTTTCCATTTTTTATTGGATTTTATATGAGGTTTATACTCCCATTGTCTTATTATTAACTAATTTATATGTGTTACTTGATGCAAGTATTTTTTTTTTATTGTTTTATTTACAACATAAAATAGTTTTAATGTAGTCGACCAAATTTAGGGAAAAATCATATTATAATTGTTGAGGGGAAAATTTTGATGTTCCCAAATAGAATATAGGGTAGCCAAGCCAAAACTCGATGATGGACCCTTGAAATAAAGCCCAAAGGCTTTTGGTGTTGTGTAAGTCCACCCAAGTAAAAAATAAAAGTTGCACCATAACAAGAAGACAACAATAAAGTACAATAAAAACGTTACTGTTGTTAGTTTGTTATATTATTAGTCATTTTACAGCATCATAGCCCAAATCAGTCTTCTAGCGATACGGTATTATCTCCAGCGGTAGGGTAATTTCAGGTTAATAAGTGTGTTTATATGGTAAAAATCATATGTTTTCCTGTCGGACTGTGTGCCTTACCAATCCATCCAACCACCAATTGGTGAAGGATGAGGGGGCACATATCTTTTATAGCATTCGATCGCAGACCAAGCCCATTGGTATTGGAGTAAATTGTGAAATCCCTCACAATGCGGCTCCAATGACTCGAACCTATGACCTTGGCTCTGATACCACTTATCGGACCGTGTGCCTTACCAATCCATCCAACCACCAATTGGTGAAGAATGAGGGGGCACATATCTTTCAAAGCATTCGATCGCAGACCAAACCCATTGGTATTGGAGTAAATTGTGAAATCTCTCACATTTCCTTATTATTATTAAGTCAACATAAGAGAAAACTTCCATAGTATCCAAAACTTTATGGCCTTCATCATAATAATAATAAACAAGGATTAAAGGCTTCATAGTTACAAATAAAAGAAGAAAAATAGGATGGAATGAAGGGAGAGAGAGATCCCAGCTCAGTGCAGCAAGTATTAAACTAAGATTTTGGTGAGTATGTGTGCATAAGGCATGAATGAGGTAATATGAGCTGTTTTGAGTGAGTGGAATGAGATTAACACTGAGGTTAAGGCTTTTTGTGAGTGGTAGACTGTTTGTGACTAGTTGAGAGACATTTATGGGCTGTGATTGTGTGAAAGGGGAAAAGAGTATCTGAGATTAGATGAGTATGGGCTAAAGATGATGAGTAGTGAGCTTGAGGAAAGCTAATCCATGAGTAAAGTAGTAAACAAATCAAGCATTTCAGAGGGAGTGGCTGTCCCCTCTTGTGGGCTGAGGTACTTATACTTTTATAATGGAGTTTAGAGAAGCATTAATTAACAAGAATCCAAAAAAACGAAGGTCTTATTTAGGGGAGCAGGTCAGCTGAATTAATAACTTGGATTTGGCCTAAAAATGAGAGATTTGCTTTTGGGGCTGTTTTGCTTCTTTGGGCAATGTCACACACGGGTAATATTTGGTGTAATCTTGCATTAAATGCTAAGATTGCTGAGATTGTGTTCAGCCAATGGGATTAAGGCAAGTATTAAGGAAGAACCCTAGTGCTGCAACTGAGATTTGGATTCTAGGAAGTAGGATTCAACACCCCAAGCCAGGTGTCAAAGTTTAAGTCCACTTCAGAGGGTTTCGCTGGAGATCCCTTTATGCCCTCCAAACCACATGTTCCCAAATTTTCCCCTTTAGGATTCATGGGCTTGGCACATGAATCATGTCTTGAACGTTTTTAACATTTATAGTATCAATTTGTTGAGATTTGGATAACTTGGTTTCAGCTCTCCTTCCGCTGGAGGTACAATCTTGAGGAAGATGATGGAGTTCCATCATCCTTTAGACTTCAGCTGATATGACAGTCCTCTGGCACTGTTCATGTCAGGTAGAGGGTGGCAGAAAATTAATGGGACAACCCCTAATTCATTCTCAAAGGCTTGGTTCTCTTATAGGGGTCTCTAGTTGTATTTTGGTTAGGAATGAACAAGGGCTGGTTGCTCCCTTTCAAGCCTTTTGTTGGGGACCTTTTTAGGCTGGAACTTTGCTTCATTTTAGCACTTTTAGTTGGGCCACATGGCCCTTTCTTTGCTTGGGCTTGTTCCTTACTCCATGAGATTCTTAGGCCTACAAAATGGGCATTAAAGACATGCTTTGCCATGAGTTTTTTACTCCTCATGGGCTTTAGTTGTTAGTGGAAATAAAATGAATCCATGAGCTTTAATAAATATTTATGATAGATTTTGGGTATTAATTTCCATGGGCTTTAAATAACAACTTGTATAATTTCTCATAATTTTTGCTATGGATTACTTTGTAAATAATAATGGCCTCCAATACTTTTTCTTGAGAATAATATTTACCATGGGTTTTAAATACAGTAACAACCACTATAATGGAATAATGTGATGTTCTCATGAGTTTCTCTATAGATAATCATAATGGACATGTAGGATGAATAATTACCATGAGTTTTGGTAATAAATATTATGAATGTTGTGGTGTAAGGTAGATAGTGAACAGGAATTTATAATATGAAATAAATAAATGTCATGGGTCTAATAATCATAATTTTCCATGGGCTTTTATAAGATAATCGCCATGGGTTTTGAGAGTAGATAATTCATAAATTTTATGAGCTTGTAATATTATAGTAATGGGTTTAAGAATTTAAAGTATTGTTCATTATTGAACTTTTAAGTGAAATAATTATGATATAGTATTTTACCAAGTATTGATAACCTTGGACTTTCGATAAAATAGTGCCAAGTAGTTTGCTTGGGCTTTTAATAGTGCCAACGAAAGTTGGGCTTTTGATTTTGCCAATAAGAATTTGGCTTTGATATTACTAATGAGAATTGAGCTTTAAATATTGCTAGCGAGAATTGGGTTTCGATATTGCCAATGAGAATTGGGTTTTGATATTGCCAATGAGAATTGGGTTTTAAATATTGCCAGCGAGAACTAGGCTTTGATATTGCCAATGAGAATTGGGTTTTAAATATTGCCAATGAGAATTGAGCTTTAAATATTGTTAGTGAGAACTGGGTTTTGATATTGCCAATGAGAATTGAGCTTTAAATATTGTTAGCGAGAACTGGGATTTGATATTGCCAATGAGAATTGGGTTCTGATATTGTTAATGTGAATTGGGTTTTAGATAAATAAATTGCCATAGGTTTAAACCATGGGCTTTGATTATGAGTTTGAATTCCATTGATAAAATTGTTTTGCCATGGATTTGAATCATGGGCTTTTCAAATATTGCAAAGCATAAGTATTCTTGAGTTTTAAATAGAATAGGATGTGTGTATTGGGTTCATAAGGCCGATTTTGGGTTTAGCTAAATAATGATAATAAATTTGGATAACATATGAGTTTTTGGGCTTTTTGTAATAATTTATATCATAACCCAATTTAAGCGATAAGATATAAAACATTTGTTATTAACATAATAGTAGAGCAAAAAATATTTTGGGAAAACCCAATAACTTATTAGTGGTATTTGAAAATAAAAAGGTGGTACTCAAATAAAATTAGGTGTAAAAAAAAAAAAAAAAAAAAAAAAACCGTAACAATAATATGTCCATATTTTGTGTTGTTGTCAGGTTTTAGTTAATTTGGAAAACATCAGGATAGTTTGGACAATATGATGAAGGACAATTAATGCAGTTGAAAAAAATGGTATTTGTGCAGTTTCCTTTCACTATTTGTAAATGTAGGGACACGAATCTCTAGAGGCCCAACAACGATGGCGTTGGGCTCGCGCATGATGGATCCCTCACAATAAAATTTGTAGAGAGTGGGCTTGAAAGGCTAGGGTTGGGTCACAGGGCGTTAGTTCAGGCCGGGCTTTAGATGAACCACAACAAGAAAAGGCTTTAGTTTGGATATTCAGGCCTTACACCTTTGTAACTTGAGAGATTTGGCTCCTCAGATCATGTCCGAGGAGCACTAATGTTTTCTCCGGTTACCCGACGGTGGGTTCTCCATGGTGGAGCGCATACACTATCCGGGCGTTCTCATTCCTGGAGTTTTTTCCAGGAAGTCAGATGGGGCCCCTTACTTCGTTACCCAACGTTTTCTTTTATACTAGCCTACGTTCGTTGTCCCTCGTCCACGTGTAGGGTCGACCTTTCCAGGACAGATATCTGTCCCATCCATCTAATCCCGAAATTGTGGGAGATGATCAATAAAGCCTAAGAATCCGGCTTTGTTAGGTGCAGTGTCATATCAGTGAAGGGTATTAAGGACAACTTCCTCCAAGATATTTTCTGATCTTCTAAGTTAGCTTGTAGGTCACTCTCATCCATGAGACTTCGGGCCTGCCGAGGACTAAGCTGTCCTCGGCTGTATCTTCGGGCCACTTTGGACTTCCTATTTTTGAGCTTGGGTCCTAGCCTCCTTCAGTGTGGACCTATAGACTCCCCATAAGCGAGCGGGCCGGGCCCATAAACTATTGGGCCCCACAATAGCCCCTCAAAACCCTGCTGTCCAACGTCTTGGTTGGAAAGGTGGGTTTTGGTAATACCGAGCCTTTATTGCGGCTCATTTAATTCGGCCCTTGATCAACGTTGGCGACTCTTCACCTCCCCGAGGAATGCGCCGGTCTACAAGATGTTTCCCTCGATTTACGCGTGATGCGCTTATACCGTTTGGTTATCTGTAGCACGCCTTTAATATCTTCCTTTTACGAGACCTCCCAAATCTAACGGTTACTGATAGCGTGGGGGAACGAAACGGATGCACATTTATTCGCAGATTTCCCTGGGGATCAGAACGTGTTACGTGCCCTTGTCTTACTCCCTTATATAAAGAGAGAAGACAAGAGGTGATTCTTTCATATCTGAATCCCTTAGGCCCTTCTCATAGTTCACTTCTTCCGTCTGGCTATTCCTTATCCAATAATACATCCACCATAGTAATCGGCCATGAATAAATCCTTCCTTTTCCAGAAACGCCATGCCCTAACAAAACTTGAGATGGCTCGGTCGAGGCAAGGATGGCGGAGATTCAAGATTTGCCTCCCCCCTCTTTTAGCCAAAATCCGAAGCAGGGACTCGTCACATCCCACTTCCGGTGTGACTGAGTCGAAAACCTCCGTTGTCATCTCCATCCGCTCTCTCATGAGCATACCTAATATGGCTCCCCTTTTCCCTCTTTTGCTCCTTTTACTTTCTTTTCATTGCTTCCCTCTTCTTTTCCTCCTTCCTGCTCATGTCTTCCATCTTCTTTTTCCTTTGCACTCCTCAGCGACAAGAGCTTGCTGAAGTGCTTCCATGTGTTCCAATTCTTCTTCCTTCCCCTTCTCCCTTTCTATACAAAGTTCTTCTTCTGATATGAACAGTACTGAGGCAGAGATTTTAGAGAGACTTCAAAGGCGAGTTTGAAGGACACCTGACGGCTTACTTATCTGTATTACGGATGTTATTACTGCTTCAACAGTTCATTTTTTGTATAGGCTTGCTTAAGCCCTTCCTTATACGTTGTAATAATTTTTATATTAATAAAAGTTACTGTTATTCTATTTCGCATGTTCTGTTTATATGTTCTAATAAATTTGCAAGTTCTGCTCAGCGCAGTAGTATAGCATTTGAACCAATGACAACTAAGGCCAAAGTACTTGCTAATAAAAAGACGCCATAATAACTTTAACAAAATTATTATTCGACATAACAATCCGACCAGGGAGGAACGAGACTTACCTTAAAATTAATCGCGATGGGGATTAAGTGCTTGATAAGGTGCAAGAAGTAATTATCCGAGGACATGTCACCCTTTCAATGAGCAATTTCTTTAGGCTAACGATCATCAGTTCGTTTCGCCATCTTCTTAACACACTGGCCTTAACCTTTTCCAGTATTTAAGCCGAGAAACTTCTCCATCCGAGTAGTTGATTTCCCAAAAGGCCCAAGTCCGAGGACTTTGCACAGCCAGGGTTTTGTTTAGGACTTATACTTTTTCTTTTAGGTGTTCGGTTTCCCCATAGGCTTGAGTCCGAGGGCCATGCAAGTCCTAGGTTCTGTCTAAGACTTATAAGATATCTTTTTTTTATGTTCCTGGTTTCCCTCTAGGCTTGAGTCCGAGGACCATGCAAGTCCTAGGTTCTGTCCAAGACTTATAAGATATCTTTTTCGTACTTGGTTTTCCCATAGGCTTGAGTCCGAGGACCATGCAAGTCCTAGGTTCTGTCCAAGACTTATAAGATATCTTTTTCGTACTTGGTTTTTCCATAGGCTTGAGTCCGAGGACCATGCAAGTCCTAGGTTCTGTCCAAGACTCTTTGAGTTCAAATTCTCCCTTTCATAAGGCATTTCCCAAGGCGCCGAGCAGGGGTTGTCCTCGGCCACGGCCATTGCTCGGCGTGGGCCACAGTACCTGGGCCCTCACGCAAAGCGGGCCTGGGCCGCGAATCCACTTAGCCCATGAATTAAGAGATATTTCTGCAACCTCTGGCCACGCGGTACTCTCTGGTGTCACAATGACCGAGGTGCGCCTTTACGAGACTCTTTAATCTTGTGGTTGCAGTTGATGTTGGAAGTTGAGCCAGAACTGTTTCGTCTGTAGCGTTCCTTGGGACGCCACGTGAGTTGACTGCCATCACCTTGTCTTTTCAAATAAATGGGAGGGAGAGAAAGTTGCTTTATATACGCATAAATCCTTCAGTTTTCTCCCACATCACAGCTTCCATATCCGGAGCTCTCCTCCCTTAGCATAACATGTTTCGGGCACGGGTTGGGAAGAAAGAAATTTCTCCGCCGCAGATGCACCGTGCCTTCATGAGACTCAGAATAGTACGGTATGGGCACATGAAGCTTAAGTTCAGGAGAGTACTCCATTTCGTCCTGGGGGGTAAGGGGTCTCTCCCTCTTTCAGTCAAAATCCGAAGCAGGTTCTGTTCATGCCAGAATTTTGGTATGTCAGAAGAAAGATTTTCCGTCATCAGCGCCTCTGCTTTGCGGCAGGCGTATATTTAGAGAAAGCCCCTCAACTTCCAACTCCCTGCACCTTTCCTTCAACGGTGTCAGGCTCAAGTTGGTTCTCTTTTGCTGTTTGAGTTGTGGGCATGTGAAAGCATTGAGGAAGAACAAGGTCTTGGAGCTGTAGCCAACCTCTCCTCTGATCTACTTCCTCAGCTTTATTTTATTCTCTTGTATCTTCCTTTCTTCTTGGTTATGTAGTGAGCTTTGACGCAAACTGATTCCAGCTTTTCATTGTACGCTGTACTATTTCTTTGTTTTAGTGATAATGGAAATTTCTTTACTTGTTTTGGATACTGTTCCTTTGACTACACTACTTTGTGAGTGAGTGTGTCCCATGCGTGTGTTTCTTTCAGAATATTTAGAGCAAAATAGCTTGAAACATAATCTAACCAACTCCAATTTATCAACACTACCAGGCATTATATCGAAAATTCATAGTAAATCAAACTTAGGAAACTAACCGGGATAACAGTTGAATATTCTGTGATAAGCGCGTGAACGCCGTCCAAGGCTGATAATCTCTAGATAATCAATCCGAGCAATCGACTGGGAAGTAGGGAACTTCAATGGTGCTTTTGTGTACTTGGTTTCCCCATAGGCTTGGGTCCGAGGACCATGCAAGGCCTTGGTTCTGTCCAAAACTTGTAAGATATCTTTTTTGTACTTGGTTTCCCCATAGGCTTGGGTCTGAGGACCATGCAAGGCCTTGGTTCTGTCCAAAACTTGTAAGATATCTTGTTTGTACTTGGTTTCCCCATAGGCTTGGGTCCGATGACCATGCAAGGCCTTGGTTCTGTCCAAAACTTGTAAGATATCTTTTTTGTACTTGGTTTCCCCATAGGCTTGGGTCCGAGGACCATGCAAGGCCTTGGTTCTGTCCAAAACTTGTAAGATATCTTGTTTGTACTTGGTTTCCCCATAGGCTTGGGTCCGAGGACCATGCAAGGCCTTGGTTCTGTCCAAAACTTGTAAGATATCTTTTTTTGTACTTGGTTTCCCCATAGGCTTGGGTCCGAGGACCATGCAAGGCCTTGGTTCTGTCCAAAACTTGTAAGATATCTTTTTTATACTTGGTTTCCCCATAGGCTTGGGTCTGAGGACCATGCAAGGCCTTGGTTCTGTCCAAAACTTGTAAGATATCTTTTTTTGTACTTGGTTTCCCCATAGGCTTGGGTCTGAGGACCATGCAAGGCCTTGGTTCTGTCCAAAACTTGTAAGATATCTTTTTTGTACTTGGTTTCCCCATAGGCTTGAGTCCGAGGACCATGCAAGGCCTTGGTTCTGTCCAAAACTTGTAAGATATCTTTTTTGTACTTGGTTTCCCCATAGGCTTGGGTCCGAGGACCATGCAAGGCCTTGGTTCTGTCCAAAACTTGTAAGATATCTTGTTTGTACTTGGTTTCCCCATAGGCTTGGGTCCGAGGACCATGCAAGGCCTTGGTTCTGTCCAAAACTTGTAAGATATCTTTTTTTGTACTTGGTTTCCCTATAGGCTTGGGTCCGAGGACCATGCAAGGCCTTGGTTCTGTCCAAAACTTGTAAGATTTCTTGTTTGTACTTGGTTTCCCCATAGGCTTGGGTCCGAGGACCATGCAAGGCCTTGGTTCTGTCCAAAACTTGTAAGATATCTTTTTTGTACTTGGTTTCCCCATAGGCTTGGGTCCGAGGACCATGCAAGGCCTTGGTTCTGTCCAAAACTTGTAAGATTTCTTGTTTGTACTTGGTTTCCCCATAGGCTTGGGTCCGAGGACCATGCAAGGCCTTGGTTCTGTCCAAAACTTGTAAGATATCTTTTTTGTTGAGTAGTCTTTTCTCTATACTTATTTATTTTTCGCAGGTTAGCCCCTAGGCCAGGGAGGGGAGAGCTGGTTTGAGTCCGGAAGCCCCTAGAGCTGCCCGTGCCGTTAGCAGTGCAAGGCGTAGCCCCTAACAGAAGCTTATGGCGGAGCAACAGCTGCACGTCGCCGGAGGTGGGAAAAACTCGTGAATCTCTGCTTGCGAGAGAGCTGACTCATGCGCCACCCGTGCCAACACGCAAGCCTTTCCCACAGACGGCGCCAATTGTAGGGACACGAATCTCTAGCGGCCCAACAACGATGGCGTTGGGCTCGCGCATGATGGATCCCTCACAATAAAATTTGTAGAGAGTGGGCTTGAAAGACTAGGGTTGGGTCACAGGGCGTTAGTTCAGGCCGGGCTTTAGATGAACCACAACAAGAAAAGGCTTTAGTTTGGATATTCAGGCCTTACCCCTTTGTAACTTGAGAGATTTGGCTCCTCGGATCATGTCCGAGGAGCATTAATGTTTTCTCCGGTTACCCGACGGTGGGTTCTCCATGGTGGAGCGCATACACTATCCGGGCATTCTCATTCCTGGAGTTTTTTCCAGGAAGTCACATGGGGCCCCTTACTTCGTTACCCAACGTTTTCTTTTATACTAGCCTACGTTCGTTGTCCCTCGTTCACGTGTAGGGTCGACCTTTCCAGGACAGATATCTGTCCCATCCATCTAATCCCGAAATTGTGGGAGATGATCAATAAAGCCTAAGAATCCGGCTTTGTTAGGTGCAGTGTCATATCAGTGAAGGGTATTAAGGACAACTTCCTCCAAGATATTTTATGATCTTCTAAGTTAGCTTGTAGGTCACTCTCATCCATGAGACTTCGGGCCTGCCGAGGACTAAGCTGTCCTCGGCTGTATCTTCGGGCCACTTTGGACTTCCTATTTTTGAGCTTGGGTCCTAGCCTCCTTCAGTGTGGACCTGTAGACTCCCCATAAGCGAGCGGGCCGGGCCCATAAACTATTGGGCCCCACAGTAAATATTTTGTTTAACAAATTAGCAGCAAATTGTTATGTCTTTATTATATGATACTAGCTTGTAACCCCATGCATATGCATGGATACATTTAAAGATATATAACAAGATGCATAATATAATTCCTATATATAATTTAAATACTATTGATAGTCATTTTTATATTTTGTTAACTCTTTAAAAAATTTTGTAAGGATACTATTAGGTATAAAATGTAAATTGTCCATGTAATTTAAAAAAAAAAAAAAATTACTATGAAGCAAATTTTTTTTTTAATTTTTTTAATTTTTACGATTCATTTATTTTAAATTCTTTGGTTTTTGTACTTAATAACTCACATGAATGAATATTTACGATGTGGTCCCACATTTGATTCTAAAATTAAGAAATAAAACTCTTTAAAAATAAATAATTTAGGACACTGAAAGCTCGAAATGTGTGACAACACAAGAGCTTATTTAGACCCCTAATTCAAATTATGGCTTGATTAATTTTACACTAACTTATTACTAAGTGCGGAATAGTGTAAACACAAGCATATAAGCACAAGAGCTACTCTAATCCATATTTAAAGCAATACAGCAGTAAAATGAAATGAACAAGAGTAGGGAATAGAGATGCAAACACAAATAACATCGAGACGTGTTATCGAAGAGGAAACCGAAGAGTTCGGCGAAAAACCTCTCTGCCGCCCTCCAAGCGGTAATCGATCTACTAGACAATTAGTTGGGATACATGAGTAAACAAAAGACCCTCCAAGCCTAATCTACCATCTGTACCTAAGCCCTCCGAGCTCCTACTCCAACAAGGCTTCTTGGAACCATGTCTTGTCTAGTTCTCCGGATCCCGCAACAAGTTCCATGTTGCATCTGCCATCCTTGGCTTCTTCCAATGTTTTCCAACAGCACCAAAACCTCATTGGACACTCTCAAAGGTGTGGTAAGTGTTTGGGCTATTGACCTCCCAATGGTATGGAAATGGAGAGGTAGGAGATGAGGAAATTCCACAAACAAATGTGTAGAGAATTGTTGGATTAACAATTTCTAACTCTCAAGTGTTTTTGCTAGGATTTTCTCTCAGAAGCTCTCTATTACATTTGTGGGTAATGTGGGTATAAATAGTGTAGGCACAGAAATTGTGTATCAGACTGGAAAGGCTGGCAAAACAGAATGTCTCGCGGGTGTCTCGCGGGAAGGCCTTACCCGCGAGATACTCGCGAGACACAGCCGTCTCCATCTGGCCTGACTCTTCGCATTCCAGTCATGTGCAAGGCACATGCTTCCTTTCGCGGGATGCTTAGTCACGATATACCCACGAAAACTCTTCAGTCTTCAATAGCTTGAGTCTTCACACTCTCTCTCACTATCACACAACCCTTACAATAAATTCCCACAACAAATACAGGGTACAAAAGATTGAATAAAATTACAATTAGATTTGGCATGGAATAAAAGCCAACATAATACAAATTTGTAAATCACAACTTTACAATCTCTCCCTTTGGCTATTCCATGACAAAACCCCTAACAATAGACTCTAGACTTAGACGTAAGTTTGGGAACAAAGACAAAACTCACTCACACCTAATCTAGAAACTGTGACCTGAAACACTCGCACATAAACAAAACTTTCATTAAGCTTATGACAAGTTGAACACAAGGTATGAACAAGAGCAAGCATAGAGCGATCAAGTATGAAAACAATAGATACCATGCAAACCAACACTTGATCAAATAAGGGCAGTCATTAAAGAATGACTCCAATGAACATATAACAAGTAAATGTTCATCCGAACATGTACAATGAAACAATCACTTAAGATTATTTGCATGTCCAATCACACAACCAATGCAACATACATGAAGTATATGCATCTAGGAACAATCCTACTAAGGGCACAAGTGTGAAGTACTCAAGACATTTTAGCCATATCTAGAAGTACAAGAAAAAAATGCTACAAAAGCATTGAGATAGTCACAAACAAAAAAACAAATGCTGAATATTAAACCATAAAGTACTAAAGCTTTACATAAATCAGTAAAAACATAAACAAGAACTATTAGTTATAAAAACTAAAAACAGTTTGAACCAAAACAACTATGTTTATGTGTTAGCTTTTCAAACTCCCCCTTTCACTATGCAGGCTCTCCCTCAAATCCCCCTCAAACTTTTCTCCCCCTTTTTGACCGAAATGGCCAAAGGGCTAGAATGCCTCAGACTCTGAGTCATAACCATGATTGATGGATAACTCCTCTATCTGAGTAGATAATGCTGTGATATGTCCTTGAACATAAGTGAACTGGTTTGCCGTATGCTGTACATGGGAATCTAGCATTGTGTACATCTGCTTAACTCTGGCCAGAATGTGATCAAGTCTATCTGGTCCCTATGCTAGTGCTGAGGAAGATGGTTGTGTTGATGATTCTGGAGCGGAAGTGAATCTGTCAATCTCCTCCTCTGTATCTCCACCCTCGTCCTCAACACGATTCTGTGGTATCGTGTGTACACCAGTTTTGGAGCCCTTGATGTGAGCGGTGCTCCTATTGACTGTGTGTGCACCAATAGGATAGTCCCTCTGGACTACTGTCAGACCACTCGAGAGTTTCAGTTTTGCCTTAACAATCAATCCCATAATCAATGAGGGAAAACGCATTACAGTCCTTGAATTCTGCTTCTCAATGCTCTTTTTCAAGACATGGATGATATGCCCACAGATATCTATCTCTTTATGGGTAAAGAGATCATACAGAAATCTTGTCCTTAGAGCTGACAGTGTAGTGAGGTTGGTGACCGGATACAAGTTGTGAATCATCACATATGCCAAAGCCCTCATCTCTAGTGAGAATGGTATTGTGTTCATGGATGACTTTTTTGGTGTGCCACCAAGTGTCCGTATTAACTCATTAGTAGACCGCAATCTATCTTCATATTTCACTGTAATCGACTGTGAGGGAGGACGAACCTCTAAAAAATCTTGGATGATTTCCCTTGTAATCACAAATTCTTTATGCCTCACCCAGCACTCAATACAATCCCCGTCAACAACAGCATTGGAGAAAAACTCCTTGATAATCTCTTAATACACAACCCCAACCGGGTTCAACAATTTGGTCTAAGTTCTTTCTTTGAACACCTCAGGAATGAAAGTGCCCTCAAGTGATTCCAATTGCACTACCCTTTCCATGATAATGGTTGCGCCCTTGTAGCAATCATTGTATTTCATATCTGCTTCTGCTGACTTGAAGTTGTAGGAATCAGTGCGTGCACGTTTGGATGATTTCTTGGTGGCTGCATGCTTAGTGGGAGCCATCTGTGCAAAGTCACACAATCACAGAAAAGAACCAAGTACAAAACCACAAAACAGATCAAAAGATGATTAAATTCATGTTAGATCAAACAAAAATGAAGACATCTCAAAACAGAGCATATCACACTCAAAATAGAGCAAACAGACATAACCAACATGCTAAAATTGTTAGAGCATGTAAGTATAATCAAAATGCATGAATAGATTGAGTGTGTCTGCGTGTGCATAGGCTATGCATGTGCTTGTGCATGTGTGTGCATCTTGAGATGCATGAGGGGTGCCTAGAGAGGCCCTAGAGAGTGCCATGTGAGTGCAATGCATGGCATTGATGCACAAAGTAAACAAAGTGTGCAACACACACGAGTACAGACCAAAAAGGTAGACAAGAGTAAACATGATAAGAACTACACCTTAGGAACTCACTTGAGTTCAAAACAAACACTTAAAATCATAAAATGATTGCAAATAGTCTTATTATCATATGAGGATTTTTATACACTCATTATACATGTTAGAAACACTTACATACAGTCATTTAACCATTTATAGCAAAATTACATACAACAAAAATCTCAGCTGTAACATCAAAAGTACTCGTCCTAACTTTTTCTTACTTCCTTAATCATATAAAATTATTAATTAGTAAAAACCCTAATCTACCTTCAACAAAACACCAACAAAATTTCAAAACTTCTTAAAACAGCATATATATATAGACTTACAAGTTCATGATTTCCTAATTTTACAAACCACAAATACCATTACTAAAATTCTTTGAAGAAATCATGGATTCTAAGATGAGAGTAACTAAAACCTTACCAAGTTTCTGGTTCTTGAGGGGAAATAGAAATAAAATCACTCTTGCATGAAAAGATTTCCCTTTCCTAGTGGCTGGACCCGAAAATATGAGAGGTAGAGAGCTTGAGAGAGTCTTTTCTTTCTTTTGGTGTTGGACCATGGGTATGAAAGAGGGAGAAAACTTTTTAAATTTTCAGTTTCTTTGAGAGGGTGTGAAGAAGATATGAGATAGAGTCTTATCTTTCTTTTAATGTGTGGACCCGTAAGTTTGACAAAAGGGACTCAAGAGAGCTTCCTAGCTCCTTAAGAGAAAAGAGAGTAAAGTTAGAGGTGAGAATTTTGATTTGTGTTTACCCATGGGAATAGATAGGCTTCTTGGATGTTTGTCTTGAGAAAAGTCAAAACAGAAATAAGGTGGAACTTGGTTATTGCATGGCTGGCCAAGTCTTGGTCTTTGGGGTTTGTCAACATGCATGGTACATTAATATTACCTATCTTGAATTCCCATTGGTTGCATGTGTGGGTAGAATTACAACTATAATATCTCATGCATCATATGGCTAATTAAAACACCACTTTTGTATCTAATAACTTAAACCACTTAATATAGTTTTGTACATACTAAGTATATATTTATAATACAAATAGTCATTTCAATTATTTATAATCTTTACAATTCTTATTCAATGGCATTATAAAATAATATGTTTATTAAATACTCTTATATTAATTTTAGAAAGTAAGTGGCTTAAAAATAATAATTAACCACTCAAATACATAGTTTTATTATAAAATTGGATCAGGGCGTTACAATATTCATCTGCAGAAAATATCACACATCAATATCAATATATATATAAAAGCAGAGACCTCATGTGGGAAAGCACGATGTTCTACCAAGTGGCACATTGTATGACATCCTTCTCATTTAAGCTTCCATCTCATCTAAATTTAGCATTTATGTTAACCTATTAAGTAATGGCAAATGCATTTATTTCAATATATTAAGAAAATTCAAAGAATTTGCATACATTTATAACTTTACATGCTTTGAATTGATATGGATGGATTTAACAAGTCATGGGAAACGTAGGAATAAAATTCAAAAAATTTGTATACATTTATAACTTTACATGCTTTGAATTGATATGGATAGATCTAAAAAGTCATGGGTAAAGTAGGAATCAAAAAAACTTTTCAATTTTCAACATAAAACTAACTTCAATCTTTGAATTTTATTCCAACATTTCCTATGACTTTTTAAATTCATCCATATCAATTCAAAGCATGTAAAGTTATAAATGTATACAAATTCTTTGAATTTTATTAATGCATTGAAATAAATGCATTTGCCATTACTTAATAGTTTGACATAAATGCTAAATTTAGATGAGGTGGAAGCCTAAATAAGAAGGATGTCATACAATGTGCCAAGAATTGATATGGATGGATTTAAAAAGTCATGAGAAATGTAGGAATGAAATTCAAAGAATTTGTATACATTTATAACTTTACATGCTTTGAATTGATACGGATAGATCTAAAAAGTCATGGGTAAGGTAGGAATCAAAAAAAACTTTTCAATTTTCAACATAAGACTAACTTCAATCTTTGAATTTTATTCCTATATTTCTCATGACTTTTAAAATCCATCCATATCAATTCAAAGCATGTAAAGTTATAAATGCATACAAATTATTTGAATTTTATTAATACATTGAAATAAATGGATTTGCCATTACTTAATAGTTTGACATAAATTCTAAATTTAGATGAGGTGGAAGCCTAGATGAGAAGGATGTCATATAATGTGCCAAGAATTGATATGGATGGATTTAAAAAAGTCATGGGAAATGTAGGAATAAAATTCAAAAAATTTGTATACATTTATAACTTTACATGCTTTGAATTGATACGGATGGATCTAAAAAGTCATGGGAAATGTAGGAATCAATAAAACTTTCCAATTTTCAGCATAAGACTAACTTCAATGCAGAATTGCAAGAGTCAAATTCAATGAATTGGGCAAATATTATTTGTCTCCACATTTGTCCAGTATAAATCTCCATTTCCATTGGACTTAAAAATTAAACTTCCATAATTTTCTAACAATGTCTTTCTTTTACTTTTTAAGAGGTATGTTAATTTTTAAAATATTACGTTCGTCTTAAATATTTTGTTTAGATTTTATGTATACGGTTTTACTTATGTAGCATTGTAATTTATTTAGGCTTACTTTTTCTTATTATGGGCCAATTTATATTTTTGATTTTCTGTATGATGCGTATACCTAGATATATTTTTGGCTACTTTTAGTTCAATTAAAATTTGGAGGTTAAATTGTGATATTATTGCATCACTATGACATTATTTTTTCTATTGTTGTATCATGAAATTCTAGATGTTTTTATAGCTAATTGATATATTAAACATAAATAATACAAGAAAGACACCTAGGAACCAACAGGTTTATAGGTGACAATTTCACTATGATCTGGTGACATTTCTTGGTTGCATAAATTAGAGGAATTTCCCCCCCAATGTATTTAGTTTGAATTTAGTTTTAGTAGAAAACCTCATAGATTAAGTGTGACTAACAATAATAGTATTCATGAAATCAATGGGTCATAAATAATTTCTTACAAAATTTATCAAAATGCACCACGTATCGTGCGGGATATCGGTTAGTGTTATACAACAAGGCATAAGCTTATATCATGTTATTATAAAGATACTCATGCAATAGGTGCTTTTTTAGTATAAAATAGTAGCTACCTAATTATATGCTACTAGTCGCCAACCCGTGCGATGCACGGGAAAGCTATTGATAATAAGATCAAATGAAATTTAAAAATAGGAAATTGAGTTAATGATGTGCAAATCATTATAAAAAAAAAAAAAAAAAATTAATGCATGGTCAAATTGATATATAACTCAAAAAAAAAAAAAGTATATTTGCGTGTGTTTTATGTGCATCAAAAGTAGAGGTATTTATAGAACATTGCTTCTCATACAAATTTCACATGTTTTGATCAATGCAGCATCATTGGAACAAAGACCTGAAACAGTAATACATGTCATACAAAGAAGAATACCAACCAAATATAAGTTTTGTACTAAAGATACAAGTAAAATTGTACAAACAAATTATTGATTCCTATAAAACTATTTTATGCTCAAAGTTATACAAACATTAATCTAAAGTAAACTCATCCGGCACCGAGATTCAAAACTTTAACACTAACCTTAAAATAATATCAACCATTTCAAGCTTTTAGGAAAAATAAATCTTTGGTCACAAAATAACCATTCAACCACAAATTCTAAATACAAAGAAGGAAATATGTGAATTGAGAACATGTAGATACATGAAGAATAAGGTTAGAGAGAGAGAGAGAGAGAGAGGTATTGTTGCCGTGGTGAAGTTAAATTAATATCCCTGCTGCAACCCCTAAACTTCATGCATTAGAGAATTTTTTTTTTTTTTTTTTTTTTGGGGGGGGGGTGTGGGGTAGAAAAATGTATTAGAGAGATTGGAACAATAAGAGTCATTATACATGGTAATAGGAAAATGAAATAAGAGGAAAGAGAGTATAGATATTATGGTAATAGGATAATGAAAAAAAGAAAAAGAAAAGAAGAGAGGAAAGAGAGCATAGATCTTTAGGTTTATGGAAGGGGAAAAAAACATAAATTGTAATCCAAATTTCATAATATATAATTAGATTTGTGTTTTAGGAGTGAGGGGGGGGGGGGGGAACCAAAAAAAGGAAAAAAAAATTTTTTTTTTTTTTTTTGAGAGAGTTTTAACCTATGGCGTCCGCTCTTGATAATAGCTCTTTATTATCAGACCAAGACACCAATCAGTTTTTGGTGTAGGCGGGGATTGAACCCCAGATCTCTTATACAACCATCAGAGACTTTACCAGTTGAGCTAACTGAAAAAAAAAAAAATTTAAAAGAGTGGAAAGAGTGGTTTTGTTTTTTCTTAAGAAACATAGATTTTGTTAGGGGTGATTTAGTTATGGTAAAACATGACTTTTGGGTTACTTAAAAAAAATCTAAGGGAAAAAAAAAGGAAAAAAATTTGATGGAGTATTTAAGTTTATAGTGGATATTAATTATAATGGTGGAACTTATAGTGCATATTGTTGACACATGCTAAAAAGATTAACATGTTTCCATAATTGTTTGCCACATGGCGTTATTTGTCATATGATACCTAATAAATGGAAGAAGTTACAACTGATAGAGGAGTAAGGAGATGCTCAATAAATGTCAACCAGTAAATCTAAAAATAAGAAAATAAATGATGACATAGCGCTGATGTGACTTAACTGGAACGTAATAATAATAAATGTTACACTTCAGCTTTTATATATAAAAATAAATAAATATATATATTTGTTGGTGTCCGCTCCTGATAATAACTCTTTATCATCAGACCAGGACACCAATCAATTTTTGGTGTTGGCGGGAATTGAACCTCAAATCTCTTATATAATCATCAGAGACTTTACCAGTTGAATTAACTGGAACCCACAATACGCTTCAACTTTTAAATATATATATATATATATATATATTGATTTAGATATAGATGAGGAATATCACATCACTTTACTTATCATATACTATATCCAATTGTATTGGAGCAAGCAAAATGGATAGCCTCACCTTTTAACGTGTACAAGGTTAATTTTGATAGTGGTACGCAAAGGGCGTGCTCAGGTGGGTGCACTGGGTGTGGTGATTAGAGATCACCATGGAGATGTAGCTGCTGCATTGTTGCTGCGAGGATGGCATTGTCTTTTGGTAAAGATTTGGGTCTTCAGCACATAATCTTGGGATGTGATCCTTGTTAATTGTTGCAGGAGGAATCTCCTCCTTGCATAGTCAAGCAATTTTTCTGGAACTTTGTTATTTCCACATTCCCTAAAAATCTCAAGATTCCCAACTCAAAATAAACTATAAGAAAAGACTGAAAAACAAATCTCGTTTGAGTAAACATTCTTGGTCATTTGAGCCAATCTCCTTCCATTTGCGATGTCACCTTTTTTTTTCATCCAACAGTTAGTAGAAACTTATGGTGCGTTTAGATACCACTTATTTTGCTGAAAACTGAAAATTGAAAAAAATAAAAAAAAAATAATAATTTTCGGGTTACTATTCACACAGAAAACACTGTTCATTTGTCTTAATGCATTGTTCATGTCCCATGAACAGTGCAAGAAGCGTTGGTCAAAAACGCAAACGTGATCCAAACGCATACTTATTGACACACTTTTTTTTTTTAGAATTGACACAGTTTTTTTTTTTTTTTTATAAAGAGTTTTAACACAAGTCAATTTTTTATGTAGGCGGGAATTGAATTTCAGATCTCTTATTCAACTATCGAAAACTTTACCAATTAAGTTAACTAAAACCCACAAATGAGTATAAAGAATAAAATAAACATTTGAAAATATTAAAGACTAGGACAATTGTTAAGAGTAAAACGGAGGTAATTAAAATTTTTTTCCCCAAAATTTGAGATGTTTTACTTGATGAGTTAACAAGGCAATTTGGACTAATGGAGAATGGCCCTTGATAATATATATATATATATATATATATAATAAAATAAAAAATAAAAATAAAAACGATATTGGTACCCACCACCAAATTGTCAAAAATATTGCTGGTAGTGAGGCACATAGTAGACATGTTATGGATGTCAAGACTCAGGATGATTTATAGTAATTTGAAATTTGTCACATGCCCTTTACCTCTTTACTTCTATTAAAAATTTGTAAACCTTCAAACAGTTTGACTAGCAGCTGTGGTGAGAGGAGATTAAAGAAAATAATGGCGGGCTAATGAAAGGGATGGGAAGAAAGTCAAGAAACCAAAAAAAAAGTATATGACTATTTGTCGGCTTTGACGTTGCAATTACATATTGTTCCTTAGTCAATAAGTTCATGGCTGCCTCATTTGACCAATGCTTTAATATAATTTTTTTTTGGGTAACAATATATAATTATAATTCGATTATATACATTTTACAATATATATCAGCACCGGGGGGAAATACTAGCTGTAGCTTGTAATATTAGCCCGATTCAATTAACTTAATTAATAATATTTCCTATTACCCATTAAAGACTTGGGTAGAAATAAATCTTCCTAAAATAGACAGATTTAAATCTTATTGTATTTCGTGTGTGTGTGTATATATATGTACAAAGAGTACTAGAAATTAATCAGATCAAAAAAAGAGTATTAGAATTTAATAATGCTTAACGGAAAATAAATGGGAGAGCTAGAGTCAAACATCTGCAAATCTTCAACTTTATAAAACCAAAGTAGCTATTCAAAACTCAGGAGATTGAAGAGAATCACTTCCCTTTAGCTTCCTTGAAACAATTCCGTGACCAATTTCTAATGTCTACTAATCCTCCAAAAATCCGATACATCTCAGAGAGCTTTATCAAACCACAGTATGCTTTAGAAGAATCAAAGAGGCCCTTCTACCTGTCACCATGGGATCTTATCATGCTCTCTGCAAACTATATCCAAAAGGGCCTTCTTTTTACCAAACCTCCAACAGCAAATGCCGATGAAGACTTCATCAAGACTTCAGCAAATACCCAGGTTACGAAGGAGGAGGAAGCATTGATTTGGAGGTGTGCCTTCCACCAGATTCAATGAGCTCTCTTGAGTCTGATAAGGAGTTCATGGATGCTGTCTCTCTGTCCCACCAGCTGCCCTAGTTTCCAATGCTCTATACCATTCAGACGAACAAGCCAAATCTTTCTTTTGTGAGGAAGGAGTATGTATCAAATATGTGATATTCATCTGCAGACTGTATCAAATATGTTATATGACATGCTACATACTCATGCAATAGGTATTGTTTAAGTGTAAAATAGTAGCTACTAATATAGCAAAT
Organism: Quercus robur; assembly: GCF_932294415.1. Classification (NCBI taxonomy): domain Eukaryota; kingdom Viridiplantae; phylum Streptophyta; class Magnoliopsida; order Fagales; family Fagaceae; genus Quercus; species Quercus robur. Next base: position 4,513,451 of record NC_065535.1, read on the forward strand.
GAAAGATTAAAGCTCTACTCTTTTAAAATTAGTCCCTCAGATTACATCACCCGTAGCACAAAAAAAAAAAGCTAAAAATAGTAGGCTTATTTGAGAATCTCAAGTGAAACTCAACTTCATACATATTTTATTTCCAATACTTGGGTCATGTTACTACTCACTCATTTATCTTTAACCATTTAGACCCCCTTCTTATGAGCTCTTCCACTCTGAAAATGGCATGTAACAAAATATGAACAATTCAACCTAAGCAATAAATATACTTTTTAGTTTCTATCTCGTCTGTATCATAGCATTGGCTTCTTTTAAGAATTGTGAACTGAATCTTAACTTTTTACATTCTGGATTTTAGAAAATCTAGTTCACATCAACATTGAGCAATTCAAAGTGTATCTTTAACCATGAAGCTGACTAACATAACACAAGCTTTGCGCCTTATACAGTATAGCATCCCCGTTTTGTACTATTTTTGTTGGTTTGATACTTTTCAAATGATGATGCATTTTAAGGAGCTTTTTGCTTTTGTACTTAAGCTTAATATGCTCCCACTTGTTGATTTTATACCATCGCATTTTACTTAATCTCCATTGATGCTCAACCAAAGTCTTGTAGTTGGGCATAGGCCTATCTTACCATTTCTCCCACTATGTCTGCTAATCTTTTTCATGGTGATTAATATGCCCCAAAATGAACAGTCTCTCTTACAGCATTTCTTTGTGTTTGTTTTTCAACTAGTGGCCAGACAGGAGATCAAGAACCTATTGCATTAGCTATCATAATCTTGGGCATTGTTGTCACATAATTGAGAAACAAATATAGTATATAATCCAAAATACTATCTCCACTTGTAGCAGAGCAATCAAAATGGACACAAGGTTTATTTTAATTGCGTTGGATGCAAGAAAGGGGTATGTTAAGTTGAAAATGTAGCACATAATTTTGGTAGGGGATACTCGTTTATTATTGCTGGAGTTTTTGTCACAGGAACCTCTTCTAGTCTCTACTCCTGAGTCCTGAGTGGATCACTTGGCCGATGAACTAAAAAAGCTGATGCATTTGGTTTTTGCTATTTCAATTTCTGTCCAAAATTTCAGTTTTCCATTGTTGTTATTATTATTAGGATCTTCGTCCATAAACCTAACTTGATCCCTAAACTGTTACTCATTTTCTCATCTTTTTTCATAGTGATTATGGACTGAATTGGTTACTTTTGAATAGTCTTGAACCTAATTGACATTAACTCAAACCTCATGAAGATTAACTATATTTTATCCTTATTATTATTATGGAAAAAAATTAACGGATACCAATAGAAAAAAGTAATTAATTTTTTACACAAATTTTTAAATTTTTCATTAAAACAATATCAAAATTTTTCTAAACCCTTAGTATTATTTTTTAAGGCACTTGTAAGATTTGGGCCGAAGAATCTCCACCTGCATAGATAAGCACTGATACTACCTCTTCCACCGTATCCAAACAAAGTTACAACTTTGGTAATGACAGCTGAACGTTATTAGTGCGGTCCTGTCTTATTCTTTTTTTCATAGCTTATTAATGCGGTCCTTGGATTTCGTTTCTGGCATAAAGACTATTAAGAAGGAAAATAATCTAGTGAGACTTGTTAGTGGAAGTCTGAGACACAGAGAGAGAAAGAGTGATGAATGGGGATGTAGATAAGTTCTCTACTTCTCTTCTTTCAAGAACATCTTAGTCATAGATATTGTATGGAGATCAAAGTGTAACAATTTTTTTTGCTTTTGATAATCACTAAAATTATTTATTACAATGAATAGTTCGATGAATATTTGTAATTTACGATATGGTCAATGTTTAGCACCAAAATAAATAAAATAAAATAAAAAATCTCTTAATTTTGTCTCCATTTATAGGACTACAATATATACATCTTATGCGTTCGGCACAACCGCACAAGTGGGCATATTAAAATAGCTACTGCATTAGGCATAGGCACGAAGCAATCAGGCAAAGACTAAATAGCTACTGCATTAGTATTTATTTGTCAAAATTCTTATCCCAAGAATTTTTCCTCATTTAGCTAGAATATTTTTTTACCCTCAATAATAAAAAAGTATGATCAATTATAAGCAACACGATATTGCGCGGAAAAAAGGCATAATTGATTGCAAAAGGAAATTAGACTCCCTAATCTTATGCATGGCTGAGTTTGAAAGGGACATGCAAGACAACACACCAACTCCTTCACATGGTGTGCTCGACGTATTTGTAACTCTATTAGTGAGAAAAATGAAAAATGAGAGGATAGAAAAATTTTAAATAAAAAATAGTTGTGTTTTTTATAAACACAATACATTTTACAACTATTTCCACAATTTTAGGTGACTGATTATGATTTGTGCAATATGGCTTTCACATAAAACTATTATTGATATTATTTTTATTATACACTAATCATAACTTATTATCTCAATATTTTTTTAAAAAAATATATATATATAAATATATATATATATATATATGTAAAGACACGATTCGTAACGACCCGTAATATTGTTGGATTTGCACGTAAAAAGGCCCAAACAATATGATTTGTAGAGTGTGGGTGTAAAGAACTAGGTTAACTTTTGTATAATAAAAAGATTCACTCTCACGTATATTGAAAGTCTAGAGTTGGCACAACGATCGTTTTCTGTGGTAATCGATACAGTTCTTTTTCTCTCTTTTTGCTCTTCTTCTTTTGTCTGTGTTTTTCTTTCTTTTCTTTTCTATTCCGATCCCCCTTCCTGCATGTTCTTCTTTCAGTTTATATACCCCCCTTTGTGTTCCATCCTCACCGCACACGTGTAGGTTGGGTTCGGAGGATTTCTTTCTGTCCCATCTAGCACCTCCTGGAACTTCCTATGGGCAGCTGTAAGGCTGCTTCCTTACTGTTCATGTATCACCTCCACATTAATGCGGCCAGAGAGTTGGTTGAGAGGCCATTAATGCGGAGGCAGCTGTAGTTATAGATATTTGTTTGCCTATCTCTTTCATCCTTGGTCGGTTATTCTATCTTCAGTGGTGACTTAGTTCTGAGGTCTGGTTGCAACAAGACCGCGTCCTGATCATCATCGGACGCATACTGTCGAGGAGTATGGTGTCCTCGGACAGATACAGAACTCTACCCTTGTGATATTGACTACCACCCCCTTCAGTAATTACCTTATGACCTGACTTGGCCTCCTCAGAAGGATATGCATCCTCGGATGGGCCACAGACCCAACAATCCTGAACTTAATGGGCCTATTGATCGAACGGCCCCCACAATATATATATATATATATATTGTGTATCTAATCTGATTGCGCCGCAGACACATTGCAAATGTGGATGGAGCACCTTCCACCTAAATTCCTAACAATGCAACTGCTCAATATTAGGTTGGTCCATTAAAGCTGGTCTTTTATTCAAGCTTAATTCATAGGTTTGGGTCAGTCGAAAATTGACCACACATGGCAGAAAGTCAAGCTTTGATGGAATAAAACACCAGCAATTTGCAACTGACCCAAACCCAAGAGATCTTTTTGCATTTTGGCCTTTAATGGAATAAAACACAAGCTATTTTTTTCTCTGAAAAAATAATAAGCGATTTTTTTTTCATTAATTGGTTTAAAGAGGAGTTACTTCTTTTTTTTTTTGGGTTTAATTAGACTTTTAATCCTTAACCTTTTATCTCATGTTTAATGGTCCATAACCTTTCAAATGTTTCAGTTTAGTTCTTACACTTTTATGTTTGTACCAAAAAAGAGAGTATATGTTGTTAATTATTTAATGGAAAACAGTAATGTGGTCTACAGAAGGAGATTCTTTCTAGCGAGATATATTTATTAGTGTTTTTTTTCCCCTTTTGTTTATTTTGAATTGTGATTGTTCAGCAAAAACCAAAGAATTTTGATGGCAGCAAAAGAGGGAAGAGATTGGTTATTTAAATAATTTGTTTGTTTGGAGATAGAGATAATTAAGCAAGAGAATTTTACATTGTTTAAAAAAAAAAAGAAAAAAAAAGATACAATCACTTGAAAAAGTTTAAGAGCCACATGCGAATCTGCAAATGGGAAGTCAGTCACACACTCACACCCACAAGAAGCTTCGCTGATGCAAGCTTCACTAACATTTTCTCTTCAATCCCCCGAACTCCCAATCCCTATTTTGTTCATATTACTTATTTGTAGTGAACTTGTGAAGGATTTTATTCAGGAAAAAATTGGCCTTTGCCCTTTTTTAAAAAAACAATTCAGTATTTTGCCCCATTTCCCAAATTAATTAGGGAAATATCTCTTTTTTGAAACTCGATTTTTTCAAAATCAAGTTAAGTCCTATAGTGGTGTTTTTAAGGAACCTATAGTGACGTTTTAAGGACATATAGTGGCATTTTAAAACTCGAGCTCCTTAAAATCGGGTTATAGGCAAAAAAGAGAAAAAAAATTGCACGTAACTCGACTTCATGGAGATCGAGTTACAAAATGCCACTATAGATCCTTAAAACGTCACTATAGGCTCCTTAAAACGCCACTATAGGGCTCCAATTTTTTTTTTTTTTAATAACTCAATTTTGAGAAAATCAAGTTTCAAAAGAGGGGCATTTCCTTAATTAATTTGAGAAATGGGGCAAAATGGTGGATTTTTTTTTTTAAAGGGGCATTTGCCCATTTTCTCAATTTTATTCATTTGCCTCTAACAAAATTAACCATTTTTCCTTTGATATGGCATATGATTTAAGTTGTGTTAGATTTTATGGTCCATAGCTTTAATCTCTTCACATTTTTGTTGCTATCAAATCCCTAGGACTTTATTGAATCAACTTAAAACAAACAGAAAAAAGGCTTATATATTTCTATCGCTTGAGCAAACTTTCTCTCTGCTCGAGCGAATCTCCTTTTATTATCATGTCACATTTTTCCATCCAATAATTAACAACATAAATTTTTGATATAAACTAAAAAAAGAAAATGACCCATCCAATAGTTAATGACATGAACTTTTTGATACAAATTTAAAAAGTAAAATAACTAAATTGAAATATTTGAAACGTTAAAAACTACTTCGAAACTTGGACAAGAAAAAAAAAATGTACACTTCTCTTTTTCCAAATAATTTGAGAGGCTTGATTTTTTTTTTTTTTTTTTGGGTTGGTGGAGAAACAAACGTATGGGGAGAGGGGACTAGGTCAAAAAAGATATTCAATATTCATACCTACCCCCAATGAATTTGAGAGGCTTGACTTGGCCCTTGATAAAGCAAAAAGATATTAGTACCTATCCCAAATTGTCCGTCAGTGGGGCACATAGATGGCATGTAGCCGATGAAAGAGATGATTTATTGGATTTCCTTGTTTTTCACTTGCCCTTTATCTCTTTCTTCTATTAAAATTTAACCCTACAAAATAGAATCCTACCTAACGAATTTTCGTTTTTTTTTTTGGATGAACGAATCGTTACGGACAATTCAACTAGCGGCTGTGGTGAGAGGAAGTTAAAGAATATGAATTATAGATGGCAGGTTGTGAAGGAACAAAATAGAAAGCATGCGAGAACTAAAAGTCCACTTTTACCTGTTGCAATTAATTTATGATTACCATCTCTTCTTCCTAAGAATTGAACAAAACAAGTTCACCTATCAGATTTCAGGTCAAGAGAAGGTCGATTATAAAAATAAGTATACTCTTTAGAGGCTATACCCTCATAACTATAAGTAGTAGAAATGCAAAAGAAAGGTACGTTAATTAAAAATTGGATTTTGTTTACTAAAAAAATGGCTAGAGCTAGACTGTCCATAAAAAAGTATACCATATAAATTGGCTTTTTAAATCTTATTGCATTTGGTGTGTCTATAAAATATAAAGAATAACAGAATATATAAAATAATGCTTAATTGGAAAACAAATTGGAGAGCCCAGTCAAACATCTGCAAATCCTCGACTATATAAACCAGAATAGCTAATCAAAACTCAGGAGATTGAAGAGTGCCACTTAGCCCATTAGCCTCCTTTAAAGAATTTTGTAACCAATTTCTGATGTCTACTCCTCCTAAAATCCGATACATCTCAGAGTGCTTTATCAAACCACAGTATGCCTTAGAAGAATCAAAGAGGCCCTTCTACCTGTCACCATGGGATCTTACCATGCTCTCTGTACACTATATCCAGAAGGGTCTTCTTTACAACAAACCTCTTTCAGCAGATGCCCAAGAAGACTTCATCAAGTCTCTATTGGACAAGCTTAAGCAGTCCCTCTCTGTGGCCCTTGTCCATTTCTACCCACTTTCAGGCCGCCTTGTGACACAAATAAATGAAAACCCACCTTCAAGCTTGGTTTTTGTTGACTGCAGTAACAGCCCTGGAGCCAAATTCATCTATGCAGCTCTAGACATGACTATATCTGATGTCCTTTCTCCCATTGATGTACCATCAATCGTTCAATCCTTTTTTGATCACGACAGGGCGGTCAACCATGATGGTCATACCAGGCCTTTGCTTACAGTTCAAGTAACAGAACTTAAAGACGGCATCTTTATAGGATGTTCCATGAACCATTCTATTGTTGATGGAAGCTCTTATTGGCAATTCTTTAATGCTTGGTCTGAGATTTTTCAGGCACAGGGAAATAACATTTCTCTAACACGCCCGCCTATCCATAAGCGATGGTTTCCTGATGGTGGTCCAATCCTCAACCTTCCTTTTAAACACCAAGATGAGTTCATTTCCAGATTTGAAGCACCAAAACTCAGAGAGAGAATGTTCCACTTCTCTTCGGAATCCATAGCAAAACTCAAAGCAAAAGCCAATGCAGAATCCAATACCAACAAAATCTCTTCCTTTCAGTCCTTGTCTGCACTTGTCTGGAGGTGCATAACGCGTGCACGCCATCTACCACATGATCAGATAACTCATTGCAGGTTGGCCATAAATAACAGGGCAAGGATGGAGCCACCCTTGCCTAATGATTACTTTGGGAACTCAATTTCCGCTGGGGCAGCAGTAACCACAGCTGGTGAATTGCTTGAACATAGTCTTGGATGGGCGGCGTGGAAGTTGCATGAGCTTGTGGCTAACCACTCTGACAAGGTTGTGCGTGGCTGGCTTGATAACTGGCTGAAGTCTCCCTTTGTTTACCAACTTGATCGGATGTTTGATCCATGCAGTGTAATGATGGGAAGTTCACCCAGATTCAACAAGTACGGGAATGAATTTGGAATGGGGAAAGCAGTGGCACTTCGCAGTGGGTATGCACACAAGTTTGATGGGAAAGTTTCATCATACCCAGGTAAAGAAGGAGGAAGCATTGATTTGGAGATGTGCCTTCCGCCGGATTCAATGAGCGCTCTTGAGTCTGATGAGGAGTTCATGGATGCTGTCTCTTTGTCCCACCAGCTGCACTAGTTTCCAAAGCTCTACGCTGCAGAAAACCAAGCCAAATCTGTCATTTGTGAGGAAAGAAAGCAATACATATTTGTAAGTGTCTAAGCGTTGCAGTTAACCTGTGCTGTGATTCAAATGACATCAAATAGTGCTAGAAATGGATGGCTGTAATGATCTTTTATTGGTAATATCAAAGAGTAATTTGCAAATGTTAATGTATATTATATTATATTATGGGCTTTAGGCCCAATTACCTTACTTGTACAATACTTTACTTGTACCGCACACTTACGCCTCCTATATAAGGCTCTGATGTATATTCTCTTATTAGGAAATACAATACAATCTTCCAGTATTTCTAACATGGTATCAGAGCCACTGCTCTGACCTTTTCTTAGCAGTCTTGTCTTCATTAGTGTGGCTTTCTTTTTAACAACGCTTCCGCCATCACACTGTCGCCGCAGCCTCTCGCCGTTGAACTTCCGACGTCATCCAGCCGTCGTCCTTGGGTTTCGGACCTGCAGCCGCCGTCGTTAAGGAGTTTCACACTGCACAGACCACTGCTCCGCTGCAATTATTGCTCCGATTACGATTTTGAAGGTACCACTGAGATCGTCCAGCGCCGATCTACACACTCGTGGAAGCCTCGTCGCCATCGGAGACTGCACGCGCCCCCACGCGCCGCTCAAAGTTGCTGTTCCGTCGATCACGCGCCACCACGCGCCACAGCTTCTTTTCACGCGCCTCCACGCGCCGTCACGCGCCTCCACGCGCCTCAACAGCCTCGCTGACGTCATCGCTGACGTCAGCCCTAACAGCTTGCTGACGTCACTGCTTGCTGACGTCACTGCTTGCGTCATCCGCTGACGTCACCTTCTGAATCTGGATTTGACCGTTGACTTCAGGCTGACAGTTGACTTTGACTGGCAGTTGACCGTTGACTTTTCCAGGGTTGACTTTTTCAGTCCAGGTTCTCCTTACCCAGTTTTTCGCGTAGATTTCATTTTTGCTGTCTGTTTTTGCATATTGTGTCTCTAAATGGATAAAAAGGATAATTTTGTTCCTCGCCCCATCAATACTGTATTGGAGGGGAATAAAAATTACTTATCTTGGTCTCAAGCTATGCGCAGTTTTCTTAAGGGTCGCATGCTCTGGCATTATTGTACTGGTGCAATGACTATTCCTGTCAAGGGAGCAAGTGAAGAAGATGCTGTTTTTCTTGGTCGCATGATTGAATGGGATAGTCATAACCACATGATCCTCACATGGATTCGAAACACTTCCATTCCCTCTATTTCCAATCTGTTGGGCAGCTTTGATGATGCAAAATCTGCATGGGATATGTTGGCCAGAAGGTACTCCACTACTCATGGATCCATGAAATATCAGTTAGTGGTTGAATTGCATCAACTCAGGCAAGAACCAGGGCAATCCATCAATGACTATTATGATCAGCTTCGCTACATTTGGGACCAAATTGACCTTTCTGATCCAACTTGGGCATGCTCAAAGGATGCTCAGCAATATGCTTCCATCAGAGATGAATTTCGCCTCTATGAATTCCTGATGTCACTTCACAAGGACTTTGAGCCCATTCGAGGTCAGCTTCTAAATCGCAGTCCTGCTCCCTCTCTTGATACTGCTGTGAATGAGTTAGTTAGAGAAGAAGCTCGTCTTGCAACCCTTCAAGCCCAGAATAAGCTCAATGTTTTGGCTATTACTCCATCTACTCCACTCATAGAGCAACCTCAGCAATCAAGTGATTCCTCTGGCTCTCACAATCGTCGCAAGTAGTCCAACAAAAAAATCTGCAACTATTGCAAGCGTTCTGGCCACACCATTGAGACTTGTTTCCGTCGCAACAAATCTACTGCTGCTGTTGCTAATACTGAGCCTACTCCGCCAATGGCTTCCACCTCAGCTGAGTCCCAGTCTTCTGGATCCACTATCAACCTCTCCCCCACTGAACTACAGGAAATCATAGCTCAGGCTGTTCGTATGGCTGGTAATGCATCTCTTTCCACTGCCCTATCTGTTCTACCCGGTAAGTCTCAAACTTGGCTTTTTGATTCTGCCTGCTGCAATCACATGACACCTCACTCATCCTTATTCTCCAAACTTGACCCTGCACCACATCCTCTAAATATTCATATAGCTGATGGTTCCACCATGCATGGAAATAGTTTAGGTTTTGTTTCAACCTCTAACCTTTCTGTTCCTGGAGTCTTCCATGTACTTGACCTATCCTATAATTTGTGCTCTGTGGGACAATTAGCTGAATTAGGTTATCGCCTTATTTTTGACTATTCTGGGTGTATTGTGCAGGATCCGAGGACGGGACAAGAGCTTGGGACTGGCCCTAGAGTTGGGCGTATGTTTCCCGTGGACAATCTTCATCTTCCACCTGTTGCTCCTGTTTCTGTTGCTGCTGCAGCTGCTGCAGTTTCTTCCTTACCATCTCTTGCACTTTGGCATTCTCGTCTTGGTCATGCATCATCTTCTCGGGTACAACAGTTAGCTTCTAGGGGTCTGTTGGGTTCTGTGTCCAAAGACAATTTTGATTGTACTTCATGTCAGTTAGGAAAACAACCAGCTTTGCCTTTTAATAACAGTGAATCCATTTCTAATAGTATTTTTGAGTTAATTCATTCTGATGTTTGGGGACCTTCTTCTGTTGCTAGTATTGGTGGATCTCGATATTTTGTTGTCTTTATTGATGATTATTCTCGTTATAGTTGGATATTTCCTATGAAATCTCGTTCTGAAATTTTACCAATATACAGCAACTTTGCCAAAATGGTTGAAACCCAATTCTCCAAACGTATCAAAACTTTTCGTTCTGATAATGCTCTTGAATATACTCAATATGCTTTTCAAGCTTTGTTACATTCCTATGGCACTGTGCATCATCTAACTTGTCCAGGTACCTCTCAGCAAAATGGTCGAGCCGAAAGAAAACTTCGTCATATTCTTGACACTGTTCGTGCTCTTCTTCTTTCTGCCAAAGTTCCTGCCCCATTTTGGGGTGAAGCTGCTCTTAATGCTGTTCATGCGATTAATCGCATTCCAAGTGCTGTCATCCATAATCAGACTCCGTATGAGCGTCTCTTTGGGTCACCTCCTGATTATCATCACCTTCGATCCTTTGGATCTGCTTGTTTCGTTCTTCTTCAGCCTCATGAGCACAAAAAACTTGAGCCTCGATCTAGACTTTGTTGTTTCCTTGGTTATGGCGAAACTCAAAAGGGGTATAGGTGTTATGATCCTGTCTCTCATCGTCTTCGTGTTTCTCGTAATGTTGTCTTTTGGGAACACCGATTGTTTGTTGAGCTCTCTTACTTTCGTTCTTCCTTGACTAACTCCTCTGTTTTAGAAATCTTTCCAGACGAGTCTCTTGTTCCTTCTACAAATACTTTTGATCCTTCTTTGGACTTCTCTCCAGATATTTTTGATGCTTCTCCTAGACAGGTTGAAGATGAACAGGTTGATGACGAGCTACCCCACCTTGAGCCTGGGTCCCCTGCTCCTGCTCCGCCTGAAGATCCTCCACAAGACATTCCACATCGCCACTCAACCCGGGTAAGATCCATTCCTACACATTTACTTGACTATCATTGTTACACTGCCCTTGCTACACTTCACGAGCCTCAAACCTATCGTGAGGCCTCCACTGACCCTTTATGGCAGATTGCAATGAAAGAGGAACTTGATGCATTAACCAAAAACCATACCTGGGATCTGGTTACTCTCCCTCCTGGACAGTCTGTGGTTGGTTTTAAGTGGATCTATAAGATCAAGACTCGCTCTGATGGGTCCATTGAGCACTACAAGGCTCGTCTTGTTGCAAAAGGTTTTACACAGGAGTATGGGATTGATTATGAAGAGACTTTTGCTCCAGTTGCTCGTATCTCATCTGTTTGTACCCTCTTAGCTGTTGCTGCTGCTAGTAAATGGGATCTTTTTCAGATGGATGTTAAAAATGCTTTCCTTAATGGGGATTTGAGTGAAGCAGTCTATATGCAACCTCCTCCTGGTCTCTCTGTTGACTCAAACAAGGTTTGTCATCTTCGACGTGCACTTTATGGTCTTAAACAAGCTCCACGAGCTTGGTTTGCCAAGTTCAGCTCCACTATCTTTCGCTTGGGTTACACTGCCAGTCCGTATGATTCTGCCTTATTTCTTCGTCGTACTGATAAAGGCACCATTTTGCTTCTTCTATATGTGGATGATATGATCATAACTGGTGATGACCTCAGTGGCATTCAAGACCTCAAGGATTTTCTCATTCAGCAATTTGAGATGAAAGATCTTGGACATCTCAGTTATTTCTTGGGTCTTGAAATTACTCATTCCACAGATGGTCTTTATATTACTCAAGCCAAGTATGCTTCTGACCTTTTATCTCGAGCTGGACTCACTGACAGCAAGACTGTTGACACTCCGGTTGAACTTAATGCGCATTTGACACCCTCGGGGGGGAAACCATTGTCTAATCCTTCTCTTTACAGACGATTGGTTGGCAGCCTAGTTTATCTCACAGTTACTCGTCTAGACATCTCCTATGATGTTCATCAGGTGAGCCAGTATCTGTCTGCTCCACGATCTACTCACTATGCTGCTGTTCTGCGCATTCTTCGATATCTGAAGGGCACTCTCTTCCATGGCCTTTTCTACTCAGCTCAGTCTCCTCTTGTACTTCGTGCATTTTCTGATGCTGATTGGGCAGGGGATCCCACTGATCGCAGGTCCACTACAGGTTATTGCTTTCTCCTAGGTTCTTCTTTGATTTCTTGGCGAAGTAAGAAACAAACTTTTGTGGCCCGCTCTAGTACTGAAGCAGAATATCGTGCCCTTGCTGATACCACATCTGAGCTCCTTTGGCTACGATGGCTTCTTAAGGATTTGGGTGTGTCCACCTCCTCTGCTACTCCCCTTTATTGTGACAACCAGAGTGTCATTCATATTACTCACAATGATGTCTTTCATGAACGGACTAAACACATCGAGATTGATTGTCATTTTATCCGTTATCATCTTGTCCATGGTGCTCTTAAGCTCTTCTCCGTCTCCTCCAAAGATCAACTTGCAGATATCTTCACCAAGTCACTTCCTAAGAGACGCACTCGTGATTTAGTTGACAACCTTAAGTTGGTCTCACATCCACCTTGAGTTTGAGGGGGGCTGTTAATGTATATTATATTATATTATGGGCTTTAGGCCCAATTACCTTACTTGTACAACACTTTACTTGTACCGCACACTTACGCCTCCTATATAAGGCTCTGATGTATATTCTCTTATTAGGAAATACAATACAATCTTCCAGTATTTCTAACAGCAAAGAATATGATGTTATTATAAAGATACCTAAATAAAAAGATTTTGTGACATTCAGCCGTAGCTCAGCATAAAAGGCTGAAAACAGCATGATTCTTTGAGAATCTCAAACTCAAAGTAAAACTTAACTTCATACATTCTGGATTTAAATACTTGGTGTCACTGCTCACACATTAATTTTACTAGCCACAACCCACACAATGCGTGGAAAACTGGAAATATTATTAATGATCATTTTATGGTTAAACTTATTTTAAAGTAAAAAATTTATAATAATAATTCGTTAAAGATCATTTTGTGAATCACTAAAAGAAAATTCTTACCAAATAAGTTAACAAACTACCATTATTAAAAAAGAAAAAAAAAACCAAAGATATATAACATAACTTATTAAATTATTCAAACAAAATTTTGTTAAGAAATCATTTAAATCAGACATACCCTAGAAACTTCATAATTAAATAGTGTAGAGTAAACTTGGTCTTAAATAAAACAATGAATTTAAATTGACATACTAAGAATAATAATATAAAAAAGTAGAAAAATGAAAAGAAGACAAATCCTCGTGTAAATTTTTGCCCAGTTGAATATTACTCTCATACTTGTAATAGAATGGAGGAGAAGACAATTCATTGTAATTTAAAGTAATTAAAACAATAGAGAACATACTAATAAAGTCATACGTTTGTATTACCTAATATATCTAGTCATTTATATATATATATATATATATATATATATATATATATCTCTAAAAGCTGAGGCGTAGCAATTACTATGTTCCTGTTAAGCCATCTCATCCTCCACGCCATTGCCACATCATTTTTTTTTTCATATTTGTTTTTTACCTTTAATTTTTTTGACAATATTAAATATATAAATACATTGACTTTACAAATTCATCTGAGGCGATTTTAACTTTACATATTCACCTACTTTAATTTTGATGTTATAACTAAGTGTTGTCTATACATATTCATCTTAGGCGGTTTTAACTTTACATATAATTTTATCCCTTAATCTTCCTTTATTTTGGCTTTTCTTATTCTCATCTTCTTACTATAAATTTGTCACTTTCTCCCATTTAATGTATATTTTTCCCACACAAAAAGGTTATTTCTCGCCCTCTCTCTCATTTTTTTTTCCATTTTTTTTTGGATTTTATATGAGGTTTATACTCCCATTGTCTTATTATTAACTAATTTATATGTGTTACTTGATGCAAGTATTTTTTTTTATTGTTTTATTTACAACATAAAATAGTTTTAATGTAGTCGACCAAATTTAGGGAAAAATCATATTATAATTGTTGAGGGGAAAATTTTGATGTTCCCAAATAGAATATAGGGTTGCCAAGCCAAAACTCGATGATGGACCCTTGAAATAAAGCCCAAAGGCTTTTGGTGTTGTGTAAGTCCACCCAAGTAAAAAATAAAAGTTGCACCATAACAAGAAGACAACAATAAAGTACAATAAAAACGTTACTGTTGTTAGTTTGTTATATTATTAGTCATTTTACAGCATCATAGCCCAAATCAATCTTCTAGCGATACGGTATTATCTCCAGCGGTAGGATAATTTCAAGTTAATAAGTGTGTTTATATGGTAAAAATCATATGTTTTCCTGTCGGACCGTGTGCCTTACCAATCCATCCAACCACCAATTGGTGAAGGATGAGGGGGCACATATCTTTTATAGCATTCGATCGCAGACCAAGCCCATTGGTATTGGAGTAAATTGTGAAATCCCTCACAATGCGGCTCCAATGACTCGAACCTATGACCTTGGCTCTGATACCACTTATCGGACTGTGTGCCTTACCAATCCATCCAACCACCAATTGATGAAGAATGAGGGGGCACATATCTTTCAAAGCATTCGATCGCAGACCAAACCCATTGGTATTGGAGTAAATTGTGAAATCTCTCACATTTCCTTATTATTATTAAGTCAACATAAGGGAAAACTTCCATAGTATCCAAAACTTTATGGCCTTCATCATAATAATAATAAACAACGATTAAAGGCTTCATAGTTACAAATAAAAGAAGAAAAATATGATGGAATGAAGGGAGAGAGAGATCCCAGCTCAATGCAGCAAGTATTAAACTAAGATTTTGGTGAGTATGTGTGCATAAGGCATGAATGAGGTAATATGAGCTGTTTTGAGTGAGTGGAATGAGATTAACACTGAGGTTAAGGCTTTTTGTGAGTGGTAGACTGTTTGTGACTAGTTGAGAGACATTTATGGGCTGTGATTGTGTGAAAGGGGAAAAGAGTATCTGAGATTAGATGAGTATGGGCTAAAGATGATGAGTAGTGAGCTTGAGGAAAGCTAATCCATGAGTAAAGTAGAAAACAAATCAAGCGTTTCAGAGGGAGTGGCTGTCCCCTCTTGTGGGCTGAGGTGCTTATACTTTTATAATGGAGTTTAGAGAAGCATTAATTAACAAGAATCCAAAAAAATGAAGGTCTTATTTAGGGGAGCAGGTCAGCTGAATTAATAACTTGGATTTGGCCTAAAAATGAGAGATTTGCTTTTGGGGCTGTTTTGCTTCTTTGGGCAATGTCACACACGGGTAATATTTGGTGTAATCTTGCATTAAATGCTAAGATTGCTGAGATTGTGTTCAGCCAATGGGATTAAGGCAAGTATTAAGGAAGAACCCTAGTGCTGCAACTGAGATTTGGATTCTAGGAAGTAGGGTTCAACACCCCAAGCCAGGTGTCAAAGTTTAAGTCCACTTCAGAGGGTTTCGCTGGAGATCCCTTTATGCCCTCCAAACCACATGTTCCCAAATTTTCCCCTTTAGGATTCATGGGCTTGGCACATGAATCATGTCTTGAACGTTTTTAACATTTATAGTATCAATTTGTTGAGATTTGGATAACTTGGTTTCAGCTCTCCTTCCGCTGGAGGTACAATCTTGAGGAAGATGATGGAGTTCCATCATCTTTTAGACTTCAGCTGATATGACAGTCCTCTGGCACTGTTCATGTCAGGTAGAGGGTGGCAGAAAACTGATGGGACAACCCCTAATTCATTCTCAAAGGCTTGGTTCTCTTATAGGGGTCTCTAGTTGTATTTTGGTTAGGAATGAACAAGGGCTGGTTGCTCCCTTTCAAGCCTTTTGTTGGGGACCTTTTTAGGCTGGAACTTTGCTTCATTTTAGCACTTTTAGTTGGGCCACATGGCCCTTTCTTTGCTTGGGCTTGTTCCTTACTCCATGAGATTCTTAGGCCTACAAAAGGGGCATTAAAGACATGCTTTGCCATGAGTTTTTTACTCCTCATGGGCTTTAGTTGTTAGTGGAAATAAAATGAATCCATGAGCTTTAATAAATATTTATGATAGATTTTGGGTATTAATTTCCATGGGCTTTAAATAACAACTTGTATAGTTTCTCATAATTTTTGCTATGGATTACTTTGTAAATAATAATGGCCTCCAATATTTTTTCTTGAGAATAATATTTACCATGGGTTTTAAATACAGTAACAACCACTATAATGGAACAATGTGATGTTCTCATGAGTTTCTCTATAGATAATCATAATGGACATGTAGGATGAATAATTACCATGAGTTTTGGTAATAAATATTATGAATGTTGTGGTGTAAGATAGATAGTGAACATGAATTTATAATATGAAATAAATAAATGTCATGGGTCTAATAATCATAATTTTCCATGGGCTTTTATAAGATAATCGCCATGGGTTTTGAGAGTAGATAATTCATAAATTTTATGAGCTTGTAATATTATAGTAATGGGTTTAAGAATTTAAAGTATTGTTCATTATTGAACTTTTAAGTGAAATAATTATGATATAGTATTTTACCAAGTATTGATAACCTTGGACTTTCAATAAAATAGTGCCAAGTAGTTTGCTTGGGCTTTTAATAGTGCCAACGAAAGTTGGGTTTTTGATTTTGCCAGTGAGAATTGGGTTTTGATATTACTAATGAGAATTGAGCTTTAAATATTGCCAGCGAGAATTGGGTTTCGATATTGCCAATGAGAATTGGGTTTTGATATTGCCAATGAGAATTGGGTTTTAAATATTGCCAGCGAGAACTAGGCTTTGATATTGCCAATGAGAATTGGATTTTAAATATTGCCAATGAGAATTGAGTTTTAAATATTGTTAGCGAGAACTGGGTTTTGATATTGCCAATGAGAATTGGGTTCTGATATTGTTAATGTGAATTGGGTTTTGGATAAATAAATTGCCATAGGTTTAAACCATGGGCTTTGATTATGAGTTTGAATTCCATTGATAAAATTGTTTTGCCATGGATTTGAATCATGGGCTTTCAAATATTGCAAAGCATAAGTATTCTTGAGTTTTAAATAGAATAGGATGTGTGTATTGGGTTCATAAGGCCGATTTTGGGTTTAGCTAAATAATGATAATAAATTTGGATAACATATGAGTTTTTGGGCTTTTTGTAATAATTTATATCATAACCCAATTTAAGCGATAAGATATAAAACATTTGTTATTAACATAATAGTAGAGCAAAAAATATTTTGGGAAAACCCAATAACTTATTAGTGGTATTTGAAAATAAAAAGGTGGTACTCAAATAAAATTAGGTGTAAAAAAAAAAAAAAAAAAAAAAAAAAAAAAAAAAAAAAAAAAAAAAACCTAACAATAATATGTCCATATTTTGTGTTGTTGTCAGGTTTTAGTTAATTTGGAAAACATCAGGATAGTTTGGACAATATGATGAAGAACAATTAATGCAGTTGAAAAAAATGGTATTTGTGCAGTTTCCTTTCACTATTTGTAAATATTTTGTTTAACAAATTAGCAGCAAATTGTTATGTCTTTATTATATGATACTAGCTTGTAACCCCATGCATATGCATGGATACATTTAAAGATATATAACAAGATGCATAATATAATTCCTATATATAATTTAAATACTATTGATAGTCATTTTTATATTTTGTTAACTCTTTAAAAAATTTTGTAAGGATACTATTAGGTATAAAATGTAAATTGTCCATGTAATTTAAAAAAAAAAAAAAAATTATTGTGAAGCAAATTTTTTTTTTTAATTTTTTTAATTTTTACGATTCATTTATTTTAAATTCTTTGGTTTTTGTACTTAATAACTCATATGAATGAATATTTATGATGTGGTCCCACATTTGATTCTAAAATTAAGAAATAAAACTCTTTAAAAATAAATAATTTAGGACACTGAAAGCTCGAAATGTGTGACAACACAAGAGCTTATTTAGACCCCTAATTCAAATTATGGCTTGATTAATTTTACACTAACTTATTACTAAGTGCGGAATAGTGTAAACACAAGCATATAAGCACAAGAGCTACTCTAATCCATATTTAAAGCAATACAGCAGTAAAATGAAATGAACAAGAGTAGGGAATAGAGATGCAAACACAAATAACATCGAGACGTATTATCGAAGAGGAAACCGAAGAGTTCGGCGAAAAACCTCTCTGCCGCCCTCCAAGTGGTAATCGATCTACTAGACAATTAGTTGGGATACATGAGTAAACAAGAGACCCTCCAAGCCTAATCTACCATCTGTACCTAAGCCCTCCGAGCTCCTACTCCAACAAGGCTTCTTGGAACCATGTCTTGTCTAGCTCTCCGGATCCCGCAACAAGCTCCATGTTGCATCTGCCATCCTTGGCTTCTTCCAATGTTTTCCAACAGCACCAAAACCTCATTGGACACTCTCAAAGGTGTGGTAAGTGTTTGGGCTATTGACCTCTCAATGGTATGGAAATGGAGAGGTAGGAGATGAGGAAATTCCACAAACAAATGTGTAGAGAATTGTTGGATTAACAATTTCTAACTCTCAAGTGTTTTTGCTAGGATTTTCTCTCAGAAGCTCTCTATTACATTTGTGGGTAATGTGGGTATAAATAGTGTAGGCACAGAAATTGTGTATCAGACTGGAAAGGCTGGCAAAACAGAATGTCTCGCGGGTGTCTCACGGGAAGGCCTTACCCGCGAGATACTCGCGAGACACAGTCGTCTCCATCTGGCCTGACTCTTCGCATTCCAGTCATGTGCAAGGCACATGCTTCCTTTCGCGGGATGCTTAGTCACGATATACCCGTGAAAACTCTTCAGTCTTCAATAGCTTGAGTCTTCACACTCTCTCTCACTATCACACAACCCTTACAATAAATTCCCACAACAAATACAGGGTACAAAAGATTGAATAAAATTACAATTAGATTTGGCACGGAATAAAGGCCAACATAATACAAATTTGTAAATCACAACTTTACAATCTCTCCCTTTGGCTATTCCATGACAAAACCCCTAACAATAGACTCTAGACTTAGACGTAAGTTTGGGAACAAAGACAAAACTCACTCACACCTAATCTAGAAACTGTGACCTGAAACACTCGCACATAAACAAAACTTTCATTAACCTTATGACAAGTTGAACACAAGGTATGAACAAGAGCAAGCATAGAGCGATCAAGTATGAAAACAATAGATATCATGCAAACCAACACTTGATCAAATAAGGGCAGTCATTAAAGAATGACTCCAATGAACATATAACAAGTAAATGTTCATCCGAACATGTACAATGAAGCAATCACTTAAGATTATTTGCATGTCCAATCACACAACCAATGCAACATACATGAAGTATATGCATCTAGGAACAATCCTACTAAGGGCACAAGTGTGAAGTACTCAAGACATTTTAGCCATATCTAGAAGTACAAGAAAAAAATGCTACAAAAGCATTGAGATAGTCACAAACAAAAAAACAAATGCTGAATATTAAACCATAAAGTACTAAAGCTTTACATAAATCAGTAAAAACATAAACAAGAACTATTAGTTATAAAAACTAAAAACAGTTTGAACCAAAACAACTATGTTTATGTGTTAGCTTTTCAAACTCCCCCTTTCACTATGCAGGCTCTCCCTCAAATCCCCCTCAAAATTTTCTCCCCCTTTTTGACCGGAATGGCCAAAGGGCTAGAATGCCTCAGACTCTGAGTCATAACCATGATTGATGGATAACTCCTCTATCTGAGTAGATAATGCTGTGATATGTCCTTGAACATAAGTGAACTGGTTTGCTGTATGCTGTACATGGGAATCTAGCATTGTGTACATCTGCTTAACTCTGGCCAGAATGTGATCAAGTCTATCTGGTCCCTATGCTGGTGCTGAGGAAGATGGTTGTGTTGATGATTCTGGAGCGGAAGTGAATCTGTCAATCTCCTCCTCTGTATCTCCACCCTCTTCCTCAACACGATTCTGTGGTATCATGTGTACACCAGTTTTGGAGCCCTTGATGTGAGCGGTGCTCCTATTGACTGTGTGTGCACCAATAGGATAGTCCCTCTGGACTACTGTCAGACCATTCGGGAGTTTCAGTTTTGCCTTAACAATCAATCCCATAATCAATGAGGGAAAATGCATTACAGTCCTTGAATTCTGCTTCTCAATGCTCTTTTTCAAGACATGGATGATATGCCCACAGATATCTATCTCTTTATGGGTAAAGAGATCATACAGAAATCTTGTCCTTAGAGCTGACAGTGTAGTGAGGTTGGTGACCGGATACAAGTTGTGAATCATCACATATGCCAAAGCCCTCATCTCTAGTGAGAATGGTATTGTGTTCATGGATGACTTTTTCGGTGTGCCACCAAGTGTCCGTATTAACTCATTAGTAGACCGCAATCTATCTTCATATTTCACTGTAATCGACTGTGAGGGAGGACGAACCTCTAAAAAATCTTGGATGATTTCCCTTGTAATCACAAATTCTTTATGCCTCACCCAGCACTCAATACAATCCCCGTCAACAACAGCATTGGAGAAAAACTCCTTGATAATCTCTTAATACACAACCCCAACCGGGTTCAACAATTTGGTCTAAGTTCTTTCTTTGAACACCTCAGGAATGAAAGTGCCCTCAAGTGATTCCAATTGCACTACCCTTTCCATGATAATGGTTGCGCCCTTGTAGCAATCATTGTATTTCATATCTGCTTCTGCTGACTTGAAGTTGTAGGAATCAGTGCGTGCACGTTTGGATGATTTCTTGGTGGCTGCATGCTTAGTGGGAGCCATCTGTGCAAAGTCACACAATCACAGAAAAGAACCAAGTACAAAACCACAAAACAGATCAAAAGATGATTAAATTCATGTTAGATCAAACAAAAATGAAGACATCTCAAAACAGAGCATATCACACTCAAAATAGAGCAAACAGACATAACCAACATGCTAAAATTGTTAGAGCATGTAAGTATAATCAAAATGCATGAATAGATTGAGTGTGTCTGTGTGTGCATAGGCTATGCATGTGCTTGTGCATGTGTGTGCATCTTGAGATGCATGAGGGGTGCCTAGAGAGGCCCTAGAGAGTGCCATGTGAGTGCAATGCATGGCATTGATGCACAAAGTAAACAAAGTGTGCAACACACACGAGTACAGACCAAAAAGGTAGACAAGAGTAAACATGATAAGAACTACACCTTAGGAACTCACTTGAGTTCAAAACAAACACTTAAAATCATAAAATGATTGCAAATAGTCTTATTATCATATGAGGATTTTTATACACTCATTATACATGTTAGAAACACTTACATACAGTCATTTAACCATTTATAGCAAAATTACATACAACAAAAATCTCAGCTGTAACATCAAAAGTACTCATCCTAACTTTTTCTTACTTCCTTAATCATATAAAATTATTAATTAGTAAAAACCCTAATCTACCTTCAACAAAAACACCAACAAAATTTCAAAACTTCTTAAAACAGCATATATATATAGACTTACAAGTTCATGATTTCCTAATTTTACAAACCACAAATACCATTACTAAAATTCTTTGAAGAAATCATGGATTCTAAGATGAGAGTAACTAAAACCTTACCAAGTTTCTGGTTCTTGAGGGGAAATAGAAATAAAATCACTCTTGCATGAAAAGATTTCCCTTTCCTAGTGGCTGGACCCGAAAATATGAGAGGTAGAGAGCTTGAGAGAGTCTTTTCTTTCTTTTGGTGTTGGACCATGGGTATGAAAGAGGGAGAAAACTTTTTAAATTTTCAGTTTCTTTGAGAGGGTGTGAAGAAGATATGAGATAGAGTCTTATCTTTCTTTTAATGTGTGGACCCGTAAGTTTGACAAAAGGGACTCAAGAGAGCTTCCTAGCTCCTTAAGAGAAAAGAGAGTAAAGTTAGAGGTGAGAATTTTGATTTGTGTTTACCCATGGGAATAGATAGGCTTCTTGGATGTTTGTCTTGAGAAAAGTCAAAAAAGAAATAAGGTGGAACTTGGTTATTGCATGGCTGGCCAAGTCTTGGTCTTTGGGGTTTGTCAACATGCATGGTACATTGATATTACTTATCTTGAATTCCCATTGGTTGCATGTGTGGGTAGAATTACAACTATAACATCTCATGCATCATATGCCTAATTAAAACACCACTTTTGTATCTAATAACGTAAACCACTTAATATAGTTTTGTACATACTAAGTATATATTTATAATACAAATAGTCATTTCAATTATTTATAATCTTTACAATTCTTATTCAATGGCATTATAAAATAATATGTTTATTAAATACTCTTATATTAATTTTAGAAAGTAAGTGGCTTAAAAATAATAATTAACCACTCAAATACATAGTTTTATTATAAAATTGGATCAGGGCGTTACAATATTCATCTACAGAAAATATCACACATCAATATCAATATATATATATATAAAAGCAGAGATCTCATGTGGGAAAGCACGATGTTCTACCAAGTGGCACATTGTATGACATCCTTCTCATTTAAGCTTCCACCTCATCTAAATTTAGCATTTATGTTAACCTATTAAGTAATGGCAAATGCATTTATTTCAATATATTAAGAAAATTCAAAGAATTTGCATACATTTATAACTTTACATGCTTTGAATTGATATGGATGGATTTAACAAGTCATGGGAAACGTAGGAATAAAATTCAAAAAATTTGTATACATTTATAACTTTACATGCTTTGAATTGATATGGATAGATCTAAAAAGTCATGGGTAAAGTAGGAATCAAAAAAACTTTTCAATTTTCAACATAAAACTAACTTCAATCTTTGAATTTTATTCCAACATTTCCTATGACTTTTTAAATTCATCCATATCAATTCAAAGCATGTAAAGTTATAAATGTATACAAATTCTTTGAATTTTATTAATGCATTGAAATAAATGCATTTGCCATTACTTAATAGTTTGACATAAATGCTAAATTTAGATGAGGTGGAAGCCTAAATAAGAAGGATGTCATACAATGTGCCAAGAATTGATATGGATGGATTTAAAAAGTCATGAGAAATGTAGGAATGAAATTCAAAGAATTTGTATACATTTATAACTTTACATGCTTTGAATTGATACGGATAGATCTAAAAAGTCATGGGTAAGGTAGGAATCAAAAAAAACTTTTCAATTTTCAACATAAGACTAACTTCAATCTTTGAATTTTATTCCTACATTTCTCATGACTTTTAAAATCCATCCATATCAATTCAAAGCATGTAAAGTTATAAATGCATACAAATTATTTGAATTTTATTAATACATTGAAATAAATGGATTTGCCATTACTTAATAGTTTGACATAAATTCTAAATTTAGATGAGGTGGAAGCCTAGATGAGAAGGATGTCATATAATGTGCCAAGAATTGATATGGATGGATTTAAAAAAGTCATGGGAAATGTAGGAATAAAATTCAAAAAATTTGTATACATTTATAACTTTACATGCTTTGAATTGATACGGATGGATCTAAAAAGTCATGGGAAATGTAGGAATCAAAAAAACTTTCCAATTTTCAGCATAAGACTAACTTCAATGCAGAATTGCAAGAGTCAAATTCAATGAATTGGGCAAATATTATTTGTCTCCACATTTGTCCAGTATAAATCTCCATTTCCATTGGACTTAAAAATTAAACTTCCATAATTTTCTAACAATGTCTTTCTTTTACTTTTTAAGAGGTATGTTAATTTTTAAAATATTACGTTCGTCTTAAATATTTTGTTTAGATTTTATGTATACGGTTTTACTTATGTAGCATTGTAATTTATTTAGGCTTACTTTTTCTTATTATGGGCCAATTTATATTTTTGATTTTCTGTATGATGCGTATACCTAGATATATTTTTGGCTACTTTTAGTTCAATTAAAATTTGGAGGTTAAATTGTGATATTATTGCATCACTATGACATTATTTTTTCTATTGTTGTATCATGAAATTCTAGAAGTTTTTATAGCTAATTGATATATTAAACATAAATAATACAAGAAAGACACCTAGGAACCAACAGGTTTATAGGTGACAATTTCACTATGATCTGGTGACATTTCTTGGTTGCATAAATTAGAGGAATTTCCCCCCCAATGTATTTAGTTTGAATTTAGTTTTAGTAGAAAACCTCATAGATTAAGTGTGACTAACAATAATAGTATTCATGAAATCAATGGGTCATAAATAATTTCTTACAAAATTTATCAAAATGCACCACGTATCGTGCGGGATATCGGTTAGTGTTATACAACAAGGCATAAGCTTATATCATGTTATTATAAAGATACTCATGCAATAGGTGCTTTTTTAGTATAAAATAGTAGCTACCTAATTATATGCTACTAGTCGCCAACCCGTGCGATGCACGGGAAAGCTATTGATAATAAGATCAAATGAAATTTAAAAATAGGAAATTGAGTTAATGATGTGCAAATCATTATAAAAAAAAAAAAAAAAAAAAAAATTAATGCATGGTCAAATTGATATATAACTCAAAAAAAAAAAAGTATGTTTGCGTGTGTTTTATGTGCATCAAAAGTAGAGGTATTTATAGAACATTGCTTCTCATACAAATTTCACATGTTTTGATCAATGCAGCATCATTGGAACAAAGACCTGAAACAGTAATACATGTCATACAAAGAAGAATACCAACCAAATATAAGTTTTGTACTAAAGATACAAGTAAAATTGTACAAACAAATTATTGATTCCTATAAAACTATTTTATGCTCAAAGTTATACAAACATTAATCTAAAGTAAACTCATCCGGCACCGAGATTCAAAACTTTAACACTAACCTTAAAATAATATCAACCATTTCAAGCTTTTAGGAAAAATAAATCTTTGGTCACAAAATAACCATTCAACCACAAATTCTAAATACAAAGACAGAAATATGTGAATTGAGAACATGTAGATACATGAAGAATAAGGTTAGAGAGAGAGAGAGAGAGAGAGGTACTGTTGCCGTGGTGAAGTTAAATTAATATCCCTGCTGCAACCCCTAAACTTCATGCGTTAGAGAATTTTTTTTTTTTTTTTTTTTTTTTGGGGAGGGGGGTGGTGTGGGGTAGAAAAATGTATTAGAGAGATTGGAACAATAAGAGTCATTATACATGGTAATAGGAAAATGAAATAAGAGGAAAGAGAGTATAGATATTATGGTAATAGGATAATGAAAAAAAAAAAAAGAAGAGAGGAAAGAGAGCATAGATCTTTAGGTTTATGGAAGGGGAAAAAAACATAAATTGTAATCCAAATTTCATAATATATAATTATATTTGTGTTTTAGGAGTGAGGGGGGGGGGGGAACCAAAAAAAGGAAAAAAAAAATTTTTTTTTTTTTTTTTTTGAGAGAGTTTTAACCTATGGCGTCCGCTCCTGATAATAGCTCTTTATTATCAGACCAAGACACCAATCAGTTTTTGGTGTAGGCGGGGATTGAACCCCAGATCTCTTATACAACCATCAGAGACTTTACCAGTTGAGCTAACTGAAAAAAAAAAAAATTAAAAGAGAGGAAAGAGTGGTTTTGTTTTTTCTTAAGAAACATAGATTTTGTTAGGGGTGATTTAGTTATGGTAAAACATGACTTTTGGGTTACTTAAAAAAAATCTAAGGGAAAAAAAAAGGAAAAAAATTTGATGGAGTATTTAAGTTTATAGTGGATATCAATATATATATAAAAGCAGAGACCATATGCCGGAGTGCATGAGATCCTGCCAAGTGGCACTCTAATTTTGCATTGTGCATTTTTTTCTTTTACCTCTTTCATTAAGTGTTTTTACTGTTATGCAAAAGTTCATATTAACTTATTTTCCTGTTAGCTTATTAATGTCCCATTAATTTACTAAACTTACACCATACCTTTCTCTATTCTTCATGTCTTTTAGCACACCCACCATTTTAGTATTTTAAAAAAAGCAAAAAAATAATAATTAAGGACTAATAATAATAACTAACCAGATAAGGCCTTGAAGAAAGATAGAGAGACACAAAAATGTTGTGGATTATTATATAAAACGCACTGTTTCACTATATATTACCAAAAAAAAAAAAAAAAAAAAAAAAAAACTAAGACTGACAAAACATTTGAAAGAGAGAGAAAGAGGAATCTAAGGGGTCACTGCCTTTGTTATACAGGCCACCCATTACCATCAAGACACCAAAACCCCTACGGGTTTTTTTTTTTTTTCCTTTTTCTTTTTAAAATTAGTGGCTTAAATATGATTTAGGTTTACAAATATAAACATTAACATGAGCATGAACATGAAGGTAGATTTCTATTCATTTTCTTGAAAAAAAAATATACTTACAAAAAATTCCAAACTTTATTAAGTAAAGAAGAATCAAGTTATAGATAGCAAAATCAACAAACCAAAAATTTTAGGAGACTAGGAGGAGCCATTACTCATTTGAAACAACCCAAAATACTCAAGGACTAAAAAAAAAAACCATCCATTCCACACATCCATTGCAACTACTTTAGCTCAAGGAAAACAATATATATATATATATATATATCTTTTTTTTTTTTTAGAAATAATTACAGTATCTATGCTAACCCCGCAACTTGAACATTTTCTCCTTGACTCCCACAATTTGAACATTTTCTCCCTTAAACCCAAGACACTTTGTGTATGGGGAGGTGCCAATTCAGTTACATGACCCTCGACATATATATATCTCATTCAATAAATATAGAACTTCCTTTAAAAAAAAATTAATATGTTTATCATAATTAAGGGAAATCCTAATGGGTACTTCACTTGAGCATATGTGAAAAAGGCATATACATACCACAAATGGCAAAGGAGAAAGAAAAAGTTGCTAATCCCTTTTAATATGGTTAATTGCTTTGCCTCAATTAGTCACCCAAACAACATACCGCTTATTCATTCCACAACCACAAATGACAATGCAGCATTAGCCATCGGTAATTGCTAATATGAAAGTATAGATTTCTTTAATAGCTCTACCTTCATTTCTTTTGGCTAATATGTCTTTACCGAATCAAAATCAAACCACAAAAATCATATAAAATCACCAAATTAGAGTTTAAAATTTTAATTAAATTTTTAAAAGAAATGTAGGCACAATTTCACAAAAATTCCATGTAACTAAGTCACACTTAGGAATATTGGACCCTTTTTCCTTTGTATAAATAGGGGGTCCCAATGGGATTAGGGGGCTAACAATTTTCTCTCCAAAACATTTATTGTAGGAACATAAAAGTTTTCCATCGTAGACTTTTCACGTTTAAAGAACATGACTTGCCAACTAATCAACCTATAGTTTTTAGTACCTACAGCAATTTCACAACATCAAGAACAAACCCCAGTGTATACAGTGTCAAATTCCATAGTCTCCTATTACATCAAATGAGTGTTTAATTTTTCTCGCAAAGTATTGAATAGTAAAGCTTCTGGGCCATAGTCTCAACTACAACTCTCAATCATGTTGGACTTGGATGACACCTTTCCATAATGTATCATAATGAGATGTAGAAAAATTTGGAGTGTACACAACGTTTAGTATGGATGGGAAGAAATTTCATCCTATTCCAATTGGTTAGGTCAATAAGGGACCTATTCCAATTTAATGATCTTGGAATTTTGTATACAAGTAATAATCAAGGAAACTTCCACCTAAAAGTTGGCAAGAGAGAAAATTGATGTCTAGACAAATCAAGTCAACCAAAATGGACCATATTCTTAATTTCTTATCTTGATTTGTTTCATGTACAAGATTTACAATCAATGCTTGGTGTATAAAAGTTGAACATCTTATCTAAAGTTCATCCTTTGAAAGTTTGAGAAAAAATTCATTTAAACCAACACAATATATAAATTATAAAGGAATCAAAGAAAAATTGTCAAAAATAATGAAAATTTAATTTGTGCTTAAATTCTTATAAGGATGAACACAATAACAATATCCTTTTTTATTTATTTATTTAAATAAAGATTTTTTAAAAAAAAATCTATGCTTAAATTCTTATAAGGATGAACACAATAGCAATATCCTTTTAAAAAAAAAAGATAAAAAAAATCTATGCTTATTTTGTATGTATGATAAAGTCCTATTTCAAAGTTTTTTTAGACTCATGCTGATTAGTGATTAGGAGTTATAGAGGAATAATCATCAATATATATATATATATATATATTTATATATATAAAGCAGAGATCTCATGTGGGAGTGCATGAGGTCTTGCCAAGTAACGCTCTAATTTTGCATTTAGCATTTTTTTTTTTTACCTCTTTCATTAAGTTTTTTTTATTGTTACCCAAAAGTTCATATTAACTTATTTTACTGTTAGCTTATTAATGTCTCATTAATTTACTAAACTTACACCACACCTTTCTCTATTCTTCATGTCTTTTAGCACACCCACCATTTTAGTATTTTTAAAAAAGCAAAAAAATAATAATAATTAAAGACTAATAGTAATAACTAACCAGATAAGGCCCTGAAGAAAGATAGAGAGACACAAAAATGTTGTGGATTTTTGTATAAAACGCACTGTTTCATTATATATTACCAAAATAAAAAACCTGAAACTGACAAAACATTTGAAAGAGAGAGAAATAGGAATCTAAGGGGTCACCACCTTTGTTATACAGGCCACCCACTACCATTAAGACACCGAAACCCCTATGGGTTTTTTTTTTTTTTTTTCTTCCTTTTTCTTTTTAAAATTAGGGGTGGGTAATTTGGTTGGATAGTTTTTGTTTTGGGTATATAAGTAGAGATAATATTTAGTGCACAATGTAAAACCATATTCTACCATGGTTCAATTTTAAATCATCTATAAGACACATACATACACATTTGTCCAAACCATGTCATAATGTCGCACTATCGATAAGTGGAATACGATCAGAGAGTTGGACAAACTTTCATTTCATGGGATGAAATATGTGAACACAACACAAATTAGTTGATTTTCATGGTCCCGTTACTCTTCTGCATTTATTTTTGGTTTCATGATTAAAAAAAAAAATCTTACCTCAAGAAGGGTACAAATATGCAATGAAACTACTAAACTAATTTTTAATACCTTAAAATGTATATGTTTCTTCACTCTAATTTAGCTTACTTTTTTTTTTATAATATATATATACACAATATTATCCAAAACTATTTTACATAAAATATTACAAAATTATCCGTGCATCGCACGGGCAACTTACTAGTTAATTATAATGGTGGAACTTATAGTGCATATTGTTGACACATGCTAAAAAGATTAACATGTTTCCATAATTGTTTGCCACATGGCGTTATTTGTCATATGATACCTAATAAATGGAAGAAGTTACAACTGATAGAGGAGTAAGGAGATGCTCAATAAATGTCAACCAGTAAATCTAAAAATAAAAAAATAAAATAAGAAAATAAATGATGACATAGCGCTGATGTGACTTAACTGGAACGTAATAATAATAAATGTTACGCTTCAGCTTTTATATATAAAAATAAATAATAAATGTTACGCTTCAGCTTTTATATATAAAAATAAATAAATATATATATTTGTTGGAGTCCGCTCCTGATAATAACTCTTTATCATCAAACCAGGACACCAATCAATTTTTGGTGTAGACGGGAATTGAACCTCAAATCTCTTATATAATCATCAGAGACTTTACCAGTTGAACTAACTGGAACCCACAATACACTTCAACTATTAAATATATATATATATATATATTGATTTAGATATAGATGAGGAGTATCACATCACTTTACTTATCATATACTATATCCAATTGTATTGGAGCAAGCAAAATGGATAGCCTCACCTTTTAACGTGTACAAGGTTAATTTTGATAGTGGTACGCAAAGGGCGTGCTCAGGTGGGTGGACTGGGTGTGGTGATTAGAGATCACCATGGAGATGTAGCTGCTGCATTGTTGCTGCGAGGATGGCATTGTCTTTTGGTAAAGATTTGGGTCTTCAGCACATAATCTTGGGATGTGATCCTTGTTAATTGTTGCAGGAGGAATCTCCTCCTTGCATAGTCAAGCAATTTTTCTGGAACTTTGTTATTTCCACATTCCCTAAAAATCTCAAGATTCCCAACTCAAAATAAACTATAAGAAAAGACTGAAAAACAAATCTCGTTTGAGTAAACATTCTTTGTCATTTGAGCCAATCTCCTTCCATTTGCGATGTCACCTTTTTTTTTCATCCAACAGTTAGTAGAAACTTATGATGCGTTTAGATACCACTTATTTTGCTGAAAACTGAAAACTGAAAAAAAAAATAAATAAATAAATAAAATAAAAAAAATAAATAAATAAAATTTCGGGTTACTATTCACACAGAAAACACTGTTCATTTGTCTTAATGCATTGTTCATGTCCCATGAACAGTGCAAGAAGTGCTGGTCAAAAATGCAAACGTGATCCAAATGCGTACTTATTGACACACTTTTTTTTTTTAGAATTGACAAAGTTTTTTTTTTATAAAGAGTTTTAACACAAGTCAATTTTTTATGTAGGCGGGAATTGAATTCCAGATCTCTTATTCAACTATCAGAAACTTTACCAATTTAGTTAACTAAAACCCACAAATGAGTATAAAGAATAAAATAAACATTTGAAAATATTAAGACTAGGACAATTGTTAAGAGTAAAACAGAGGTAATTAAACTTTTTTTCCCCAAAATTTGAGATGTTTTACTTGATGAGTTAACAAGGCAATTTGGACTAATGGAGAATGGCCCTTGATAATATATATATATATATATATATATATATAATAAAATAAAAATAAAAATAAAAACGATATTGGTACCCACCACCAAATTGTCAAAAATATTGCTGGTAGTGAGGCACATAGTAGACATGTTATGGATGTCAAGACTCAGGGATGATTTATAGTAATTTGAAATTTGTCACATGCCCTTTACCTCTTTACTTCTATTAAAAATTTGTAAACCTTCAAACAGTTTGACTAGCAGCTGTGGTGAGAGGAGATTAAAGAAAATAATGGCGGGCTAATGAAAGGGATGGGAAGAAAGTCAAGAAACCAAAAAAAAAAGTATATGATCATTTGTCGGCTTTCACGTTGCAATTACATATTGTTCCTTAGTCAATAAGTTCATGGCTGCCTCATTTGACCAATGCTTTAATATAATTTTTTTTTTTTTTTTTTGGGTAACAATATATAATTATAATTCGATTATATACATTTTACAATATATATCAGCACCGGGGGAAAATACTAGCTGTAGCTTGTAATATTAGCCCGATTCATTCCTTTTTTTTCTTTTTCTTTTTTTTGGATAGATATGGATAAGATAAACAAAATGGGGAGGGGAGAAATGGATTCCAATTAAGTTAATTAATAATATTTCCTATTACCCATTAAGGACTTGGGTAGAAATAAATCTTCCTAAAATAGACAGATTTAAATCTTATTGTATTTCGTGTGTGTGTATATGTACAAAGAGTACTGGAAATTAATCAGATCAAAAAAAGAGTATTAGAATTTAATAATTCTTAACGGAAAATAAATGGGAGAGCTAGAGTCAAACATCTGCAAATCTTCAACTTTATAAAACCAAAGTAGCTATTCAAAACTCAGGAGATTGAAGAGAATCACTTCCCTTTAGCTTCCTTGAAACAATTCCGTGACCAATTTCTAATGTCTACTAATCCTCCAAAAATCCGATACATCTCAGAGAGCTTTATCAAACCACAGTATGCTTTAGAAGAATCAAAGAGGCCCTTCTACCTGTCACCATGGGATCTTATCATGCTCTCTGCAAACTATATCCAAAAGGGCCTTCTTTTTACCAAACCTCCAACAGCAAATGCCGATGAAGACTTCATCAAGTCTCTCTTGGACAGGCTTAAGTATTCCCTCTCTGTAACCCTTGTCCATTTCTACCCACTTGCAGGCCGCCTTGTGACACAAAAAAATGAAAACCCACCTTCAAGCTTGATTTTTGTTGATTGCAGTAACAGCCCTGGAGCTAAATTCATCTATGCAGATCTAGACATGACAATATCTGATATCCTTTCTCCGATTGATGTACCATCAATCGTTCAATCCTTTTTTGATCATGACAGGGCGGTCAACTATGATGGTCATACCATGCCATTGCTATCCATTCAAGTAACAGAACTAAAAGATGGTATCTTTATAGGCTGTTCCATGAACCACTGCCTTGGCGATGGAACCTCTTATTGGCATTTCTGTAACACTTGGTCTGAGATCTTTCAGGCACAGGGAAACAACATTTCTATCACACGCCCACCAATCCACAGGCGATGGTTTCCTGATGGTGTTAGTCCGATTATCAACCTCCCTTTCTCACACCAAGATGAGTTCATTTCCAGAGGTGAAGCACCAAAACTTAGAGAAAGAATGTTCCACTTCTCTTCCGAATCCATAGCAAAACTCAAAGCAAAAGCCAATGCAGAATCCAATACCAACAAGATCTCTTCCTTTCAGTCCTTGTCTGCACTTGTCTGGAGGTGCATAACGCGTGCGCGTTGTCTACCACATGACCAGATAACACATTGCAGGTTGGCCACCAATAACAGGTCAAGAATGGAGCCATCCTTATCTGATGATTACTTTGGGAACTTGGATTCCGTAGTGGGAGGAGTAACGACAGCTGGTGAATTGCTTGAACACAATCTTGGGTGGGTGGCATGGAAGTTGCACGAGGCTGTGGTCAACCACACTGACAAAGTTGTGCGTGACTCGGTTGATACCTGGCTGCAGTCTCCAATTGTTTTCCAACCTGCTCGGCTTTTTGATCCATACAGTGTAATGATGGGGAGTTCACCCAGGTTCAACATGTATGGGAATGAATTTGGAATGGGGAAAGCAGTGGCACTTCGCAGTGGGTATGCAAACAAGTTTGATGGGAAAGTGTCTTCATACCCAGGTTACGAAGGAGGAGGAAGCATTGATTTGGAGGTGTGCCTTCCACCAGATTCAATGAGCTCTCTTGAGTCTGATAAGGAGTTCATGGATGCTGTCTCTCTGTCCCACCAGCTGCCCTAGTTTCCAATGCTCTATACCATTCAGACGAACAAGCCAAATCTTTCTTTTGTGAGGAAGGAGTATATATCAAATATGTGATATTCATCTGCAGACTGTATCAAATATGTTATATGACATGCTACATACTCATGCAATAGGTATTGTTTAAGTGTAAAATAGTAGCTACTAATATAGCAAATGAAAGATTAAAGCTCTACTCTTTTAAAATTAGTCCCTCAGATTACATCACCCGTAGCACAAAAAAAAAAAGAAGCTAAAAATAGTAGGCTTATTTGAGAATCTCAAGTGAAACTCAACTTCATACATATTTTATTTCCAATACTTGGGTCATGTTACTACTCACTCATTTATCTTTAACCATTTAGACCCCCTTCTTATGAGCTCTTCCACTCTGAAAATGGCATGTAACAAAATATGAACAATTCAACCTAAGCAATAAATATACTTTTTAGTTTCTATCTCGTCTGTATCATAGCATTGGCTTCTTTTAAGAATTGTGAACTGAATCTTAACTTTTTACATTCTGGATTTTAGAAAATCTAGTTCACATCAACATTGAGCAATTCAAAGTGTATCTTTAACCATGAAGCTGACTAACATAACACAAGCTTTGCGCCTTATACAGTATAGCATCCCCGTTTTGTACTATTTTTGTTGGTTTGATACTTTTCAAATGATGATGCATTTTAAGGAGCTTTTTGCTTTTGTACTTAAGCTTAATATGCTCCCACTTGTTGATTTTATACCATCGCATTTTACTTAATCTCCATTGATGCTCAACCAAAGTCTTGTAGTTGGGCATAGGCCTATCTTACCATTTCTCCCACCATGTCTGCTAATCTTTTTCATGGTGATTAATATGCCCCAAAATGAACAGTCTCTCTTACAGAATTTCTTTGTGTTTGTTTTTCAACTAGTGGCCAGACAGGAGATCAAGAACCTATTGCATTAGCTATCATAATCTTGGGCATTGTTGTCACATAATTGAGAAACAAATATAGTATATAATCCAAAATACTATCTCCACTTGTAGCAGAGCAATCAAAATGGACACAAGGTTTATTTTAATTGCGTTGGATGCAAGAAAGGGGTATGTTAAGTTGAAAATGTAGCACATAATTTTGGTAGGGGATACTCGTTTATTATTGCTGGAGTTTTTGTCACAGGAACCTCTTCTAGTCTCTACTCCTGAGTCCTGAGTGGATCACTTGGCCGATGAACTAAAAAAGCTGATGCATTTGGTTTTTGCTATTTCAATTTCTGTCCAAAATTTCAGTTTTCCATTGTTGTTATTATTATTAGGATCTTCGTCCATAAACCTAACTTGATCCCTAAACTGTTACTCATTTTCTCATCTTTTTTCATAGTGATTATGGACTGAATTGGTTACTTTTGAATAGTCTTGAACCTAATTGACATTAACTCAAACCTCATGAAGATTAACTATATTTTATCCTTATTATTATTATGGAAAAAAGTTAACGGATACCAATAGAAAAAAGTAATTAATTTTTTACACAAATTTTTAAATTTTTCATTAAAACAATATCAAAATTTTTCTAAACCCTTAGTATAATTTTTTAAGGCACTTGTAAGATTTGGGCCGAAGAATCTCCACCTGCATAGATAAGCACTGATACTACCTCTTCCACCGTATCCAAACAAAGTTACAACTTTGGTAATGATAGCTGAACGTTATTAATGTGGTCCTGTCTTATTCTTTTTTTCATAGCTTATTAATGCGGTCCTTGGATTTCGTTTCTGGCATAAAGACTATTAAGAAGGAAAATAATCTAGTGAGACTTGTTAGTGGAAGTGAGACACAGAGAGAGAAAGAGTGATGAATGGGGATGTAGATAAGTTCTCTACTTCTCTTCTTTCAAGAACATCTTAGTCATAGATATTGTATGGAGATCAAAGTGTAACAATTTTTTTTGTTTTTGATAATCACTAAAATTATTTATTACAATGAATAGTTCGATGAATATTTGTAATTTACGATATGGTCAATGTTTAGCACCAAAATAAATAAAATAAAATAAAAAATCTCTTAACTTTGTCTCCATTTATAGGACTACAATATATACATCTTATGCGTTCGGCACAACCGCACAAGTGGGCATATTAAAATATATTTCTAATATTAGATTAGAGTGCAGCTTTTACTACCAACCCCAATGGATTCATTTTTTTATTATTTTTTTAATAAATAATTTGATAGTTAAGAGGGATTTGATTTCTAAATTTCTTTGCTAATAAAATTTCTTATTATTGCAATAGGATTTAGATAAAGAGAAATCATCCAAAACAGTATTTTGTGTATGTAGATATAAATATTTTAAAAAAAATCAGAATTTAATAATGCATAACTGGAAAACATCTGCTAATTCTCAAGTACATAAACCAGAGTAGCTATTCAAAATTCAAGAGTTTGAACAGTATCAATTAGCCCTTTAGCCTCCTTCAAACAATTCTGTGACCAATTTCTGATGTCTACTAATCCTCCCAAAATCATATACATCTCTGAGAGCTTTATCAAACCACAGGATGCTTTAGAAGAGTCAAAGAGGCCCTTATACCTGACACCATGGGATCTTGCCATGCTCTCTGCAAACTATATCCAGAAGGGCCTTCTTTTTACCAAACCTCCAACAGAAAATTCCCAAGAAAACTTCTTCAAAACTCTCTTGGACAGGCTTAAACATTCCCTCTCTGTCACCCTTGTCCATTTCTACCCACTTGCAGGCCGCCATGTGACACAAAAAAATGAAAACCCACCTTCAAGCTTGATTTTTGTTGACTGCTGCAACAGCCCTGGAGCTAAATTCATCTATGCAGATCTAGACACAACAATATCTGATATCCTTTCTCCAATTGATGTTTACAATTATAACCTTTAGTAACACGGGGCGGGACAGGGAGGGGCGGGGCGGGGTGGGTCTAAAAAGCCTAAACCCATCCCCACCTCGCCCCGTGGTGTGGGGCTAAAATCTTGCCCCATCCCCAGCTCAACGCCTTTGCGGGGCGGGAAAAACCTGCGCGGGGCGAAGCGGGGAGGGGCGGGTTAAGCGAGGTGGGGAAAAATTGCCATCCCTAGTTACAACTGATAGAGGAGGTGAGGAGGTTGTAATCTATTTGTGACTATCGGAATTCTATGGGTCCGTTTGGATTGAACTTATTTTTGTTGAAACTGAAAACTGAAAATACTGTAACAAAATAATTTTTAAATGTGTGAATAGTGTCGTGGAACCCATGAACAGTACATGAACAGTGTTTTTGGTTCCCTGTATAGTAAAATCATGTGATATTACTGTTCACGCGCAGGAAAAAAAAAAGTCTGAAAACGCAAAACGTAAACACCACATTCAGTTGAATCCAAACGGGTATAATATAATAGTGGCATTTGAAGAGTTTGGGTTAATGGAAATACACATGATAGAATTGGAGATAGGGTAACACCTGAATTTAAGGAGATGCTCAATAAATGTCAACCAGTAAATCTAAAAATAAAAAATAAAATAAGAAAATAAATGATGACATAGTATATATATATTTGTCATATCATACCTAATAAATGGAAGAAGTTACAACAGATAGAGGAGATGAGAATTGGCGTCCGCTCCTAATAATAGCTCTTTATCTTCAGATCAAGACACCAATCAAGACCCCAAAATTTGAGATGTTTTACTTGATGAGTTAACAAGGCAATTTGGACTAATCGAGAATGGCCCTTGATAATATACATATATATAAAATAGAATACAAATAAAAAATAAAAACGATATTGGTACCTACCACCAAATTGTCAAAAATGTTGCTGGTAGTGAGGCACATAGTAGACATGTTATGGATGTCAGGACTCAGGGATGATTTATAGTAATTTGAAATTTGTCACATGCACTTTACCTCTTTACTTCTATCAAAAATTTGCAAACCTTCAAACAGTTTCACTAGCAGCTGTGGTGAGAGGAGATTAAGGGTCCATTTGGATACAATTGAAAACTAAAAACTCAAACTGAAAACTGAAACTGAAAACACTGTAGCGAAATAATTTTTAAATGTGTAAATAGTGCTGTGAGACCCATGTTTAATGAAAAAGTGACTAAAAAGTGTAATTTATGGGTCCATAAACCGTGCACGAAAATACTATTCATAGAAAACTTGGTCAACAACTATGGCTTGGAAAAAAAAAAAAAAAAAAAGAGGAAAACGTGGGCGCGCAAACGCGCAATCCAAACACATACCTTAAAATAAATAATGGCGGGCTAATGAAAGGGATGGGAAGGAAGTCAAGAAACCAAAAACAAAGAAAAGTATATGACTATTTGTCGGCTTTGACGTTGCAATTACATATTGTTTCTTAGTCAATAAGTTCATGGCTGCCTCATTTGACTAATGCTTTAATATAATTTTTTTTTTTTTTGGGTAACAATATATAATTATAATTCGATTATATACATTATACA
This sequence comes from Quercus robur, assembly GCF_932294415.1. NCBI lineage: Eukaryota > Viridiplantae > Streptophyta > Magnoliopsida > Fagales > Fagaceae > Quercus > Quercus robur. The sequence goes on from NC_065535.1 coordinate 4,551,021, forward strand.
ATATATATCAGCACCGGGGGGAAATACTAGCTTTAGCTTGTAATATTAGCCCAATTCATTCCTTTTTTTCTTTTTCTTTTTTTGGATAGATATGGATAAGATAAACAAAATGGGGAGGGGAGAAATTGATTCCCATTAACTTAATTAATAATATTTCTTATTACCCATTAAGGACTTGGGTAGAAATAAATCTTCCTAAAATAGACAGATTTAAATCTTATTGTATTTCGTGTGTGTATGTATATATGTACAAAGAGTATTAGAATTTAATCAGATCAAAAAAAGAGTATTAGAATTTAATAATGCTTAACGGAAAATAAATGGGAGAGCTAGAGTCAAACATCTGCAAATCTTCAACTTTATAAACCAAAGTAGCTATTCAAAACTCAGTAGATTGAAGAGAATCACTTCCCTTTAGCTTCCTTGAAACAATTCCGTGACCAATTTCTAATGTCTACTAATCCTCCAAAAATCCGATACATCTCAGAGAGCTTTATCAAACCACAGTATGCTTCAGAAGAATCAAAGAGGCCCTTCTACCTCTCACCATGGGATCTTATCATGCTCTCTGCACACTATATCCAGAAGGGTCTTCTTTACAACAAACCACCAACAGCAAATGCCCAAGAAGACTTCATCAAAACTCTCTTGGACAGGCTTCAGCATTCCCTCTCTGTAACCCTTGTCCATTTCTACCCACTTGCAGGCCGCCTTGTGACACAAAAAAATGAAAACCCACCTTCAAGCTTTATTTTTGTTGATTGCAGTAACAGCCCTGGAGCTAAATTCATCCATGCAGATCTAGACATGACAATATCTGATATCCTTTCTCCCATTGATGTACCATCAATCGTTCAATCCTTTTTTGATCATGACAGGGCGGTCAACTATGATGGCCATACCAGGCCTTTGCTTTCCATTCAAGTGACAGAACTAAAAGATGGTATCTTTATAGGCTGTTCCATGAACCACTGCCTTGGCGATGGAACCTCTTATTGGCATTTCTTTAACACTTGGTCTGAGATCTTTCAGGCACAGGGAAACAGCATTTCTATCACACGCCCACCAATCCACAGGCGATGGTTTCCTGATGGTGTTAGTCCGATTATCAACCTCCCTTTCTCACACCAAGATGAGTTCATTTCCAGAGGTGAAGCACCAAAACTTAGAGAAAGAATGTTCCACTTCTCTTCCGAATCCATAGCAAAACTCAAAGCAAAAGCCAATGCAGAATCCAATACCAACAAGATCTCTTCCTTTCAGTCCTTGTCTGCACTTGTCTGGAGGTGCATAACGCGTGCGCGTTGTCTACCACATGACCAGATAACACATTGCAGGTTGGCCACCAATAACAGGTCAAGAATGAAGCCATCCTTATCTGATGATTACTTTGGGAACTTGGCTTCAGTAGTGGGAGGAGTAACGACAGCTGGTGAATTGCTTGAACACAATCTTGGGTGGGTGGCATGGAAGTTGCACGAGGCTGTGGTCAACCACACTGACAAAGTTGTGCGTGACTCGGTTGATACCTGGCTGCAGTCTCCAATTGTTTTCCAACCTGCTCGGCTTTTTGATCCGTACAGTGTAATGATGGGGAGTTCACCCAGGTTTAACATGTATGGGAATGAATTTGGAATGGGGAAAGCAGTGGCACTTCGCAGTGGGTATGCAAACAAGTTTGATGGGAAAGTGTCGTCATACCCAGGTTACGAAGGAGGAGGAAGCATTGATTTGGAGGTGTGCCTTCCACCAGATTCAATGAGCTCTCTTGAGTCTGATAAGGAGTTCATGGATGCTGTCTCTCTGTCCCACCAGCTGCCCTAGTTTCCAATGCTCTATACCATTCAGACGAACAAGCCAAATCTTTCTTTTGTGAGGAAGGAGTATGTATCAAATATGTGATATTCATCTGCAGACTGTATCAAATATGTTATATGACATGCTACATACTCATGCAATAGGTATTGTTTAAGTGTATGGAGATCAAAGTGTAACAATTTTTTTTGTTTTTGATAATCACTAAAATTATTTATTACAATGAATAGTTTGATGAATATTTGTAATTTACGATATGGTCAATGTTTAGCACCAAAATAAATAAAATAAAATAAAAAATCTCTTAACTTTGTCTCCATTTATAGGACTACAATATATACATCTTATGCGTTCGGCACAACCGCACAAGTGGGCATATTAAAATATATTTCTAATATTAGATTAGAGTGCAGCTTTTACTACCAACCCCAATGGATTCATTTTTTTATTATTTTTTTAATAAATAATTTGATAGTTAAGAGGGATTTGATTTCTAAATTTCTTTGCTAATAAAATTTCTTATTATTGCAATAGGATTTAGATAAAGAGAAATCATCCAAAACAGTATTTTGTGTGTGTAGATATAAATATTTTAAAAAAAATCAGAATTTAATAATGCATAACTGGAAAACATCTGCTAATTCTCAAGTACATAAACCAGAGTAGCTATTCAAAATTCAAGAGTTTGAACAGTATCAATTAGCCCTTTAGCCTCCTTCAAACAATTCTGTGACCAATTTCTGATGTCTACTAATCCTCCCAAAATCAGATACATCTCAGAGAGCTTTATCAAACCACAGGATGCTTTAGAAGAGTCAAAGAGGCCCTTATACCTGACACCATGGGATCTTGCCATGCTCTCTGCAAACTATATCCAGAAGGGCCTTCTTTTTACCAAACCTCCAACAGAAAATTCCCAAGAAAACTTCATCAAAACTCTCTTGGATAGGCTTAAACATTCCCTCTCTGTCACCCTTGTCCATTTCTACCCACTTGCAGGCCGCCTTGTGACACAAAAAAATGAAAACCCACCTTCAAGCTTGATTTTTGTTGACTGCTGCAACAGCCCTGGAGCTAAATTCATCTATGCAGATCTAGACACGACAATATCTGATAACCTTTCTCCAATTGATGTACCATCAATTGTTCAATCCTTTTTTGATCATGACAGGGCAGTCAACCATGATGGCCATACCAGGCCTTTGCTTTCCATTCAAGTGACAGAACTAAAAGATGGTATCTTTATAGGCTGTTCCATGAACCACTGCCTTGGCGATGGAACCTCTTATTGGCATTTCTTTAACACTTGGTCTGAGATCTTTCAGGCACAAGGAAATAATATTTCTATCACACGCCCACCAATCCACAAGCGATGGTTTCCTGATGGTGTTAATCCAATCATCAATCTCCCTTTCACACACCAAGATGAGTTCATTTCCAGATTTGAAGCACCAAAACTTAGAGAAAGAATGTTCCACTTCTCATCTGAATCCATAGCAAAACTCAAAGCAAAAGCCAATGCAGAATCCAACACCAACAAAATCTCCTCCTTTCAGTCCTTGTCTGCACTTGTTTGGAGGTGCATTACGCGTGTGCGTCGTCTACCATATGATCAGATAACAAACTGCAATTTGGCCACCAATAACAGGTCGAGAATGGAGCCATCCTTGTCTAATGATTACTTTGGGAACTCGCTTCACGCATTGAGAGTAACCACAGCTGGTGAATTGCTCGAACATAATCTTGGGTGGGCAGCATTGAAGTTGCACGAGGCTGTGGTCAACCACACTGACCAGGTTGTGCGTGACTGGGTTGATACCTGGCTGCAGTCTCCTATTGTTTATCAACTTACTAAGTTTTTTGATAAATACAGTGTAATGATGGGTAGTTCTCCCAGGTTCAACATGTATGGGAATGAATTTGGAATGGGGAAAGCAGTGGCACTTCGCAGTGGGTATGCAAACAAGTTTGATGGAAAGGTGTCATCATACCCGGGTTATGAAGGAGGAGGAAGCATTGATTTGGAGGTGTGCCTTCAGCCAGATTCAATGAGTGCTCTTGAGTCTGATGAGGAGTTCATGGATGCTGTCTCCTTGCCCCACCAGCTCCACTAGTTTCTAAAGGTCTACCCTGCAGAAGACCAAGCCAAATCTGTCATTTGTGGGGAAAGAAAGCAATAGATATTTGTAAGTGTCTAAGCATTGCAGTTAACCTGTGCTTTGATTCTAATGGCATCAAAATGCAAGAATATATTGGTAATATCAGCAATTAATTTGCAAAGCATATGATGTTATTAGAAAAATATCTAAATAAAAAGAGTACTTGATATTCATCTGCAGAACATGTCACATACTCCTGTTTGGGTGTAAAATAGCAGTTACCTATTGTAGATTTGTGCGAGTTTGACGTTGCTATTAGGAGGTAGAGCTTTAGTAGCAGAATTTTTGCAATGTAAATCTTTAACTGAAAAGTTCTTTAGCGTTTTTGAGTATTTACCAAATTACAGTGAATAGTGATTTAAAATTATGGATTTATAAAACATGAACAATGGATTGTACATGTCATCTCTTTGTCCCACTAGTTTCCAAAGCTCCACCCTGCAGATGACCAAACCAAATCTTTCTCTAGTGAGGAAGGAAATAATAGCAGCTACCTAATTATATACCATGTGGAAGATTAAAGCCCCGCCTTGTAAAATTAGGCCTTCAACTTATATCAACCGTAGCACAGAACAAAAATCTGAAAACAGCAAGCTTCTTTGAGAATCTCTAAGTGAAACTTAAACTTCAAACATTCTGGATTTCAATACTTGGGTCACGTCACCACTCACACATTTATCTTTAACCAATTAGACTCCCTTCTTATGAGCTCTTCCACTCTGAAATTGGCGTATAATAAAATATGAATATATCAGCATTAGCAACAAACATACTCCATTTCTATCCTGTTCTGTATCATAGCATAGGAAAAAAGAAAAGGAACAACTGGCTTCTTTTTTAAGAATTGTCAAGTGAATCCTAATTTCTTACATTATGGATTTTAGTGATCTTGTTCACATTAACATTCGGCAATTCAAAGTGTATCTTTAACAATGTAGACCCTTCACACAAACTTTCCCACTTTGAAAATGGAATATAACAACATATAATGGCAGACTAACATAACATAAGCGCCTTATACAGTGTAGAATCCCCATTCTCTATATACGAGGTAATGAAGAATACAACTTGTCAATTTATTTTTTAATAACCAATCTCTCCAAAATCCTAAGCTACAAAAAAATCATGCAACAATTATTGACTTGATGTAGTAATAATCACAATGCACCCAATTTGTGCTATCCCGTGGCATAAATAGCTATAGATTAGGCAGTCAAGCCAACCTCAACCAAATTGAGTTGCTTATCAAAAAAGGATCACTGAGGACATTTGTTAATAAACCATTTAACGGAAAATATAAAAAAATGTTAGCCTCTTTTTCCATAACGGGTGCCCTCAGAGCATCTGTTAATTTTTCCCATCAAAAAATGGCCACAGGAAAGATTTCATTATACATGGGATCACCCAAAAACCCATTGCATCAACTATCACAATCATTGTAATCACAAAATTGAGAAACAGATATACTATATAATAATAAATACTATCTACAATTTTACCGGGGGCAAGCAAAATGGACAGCCCTTTAATGGGTACAAGGTTGATTTTGATTGTGCTCAGGTGGGTGTGGCCGTGTGGGTGTGGTGACAAGAGATTACCATGGAGATGTAGCTGCTTACATTGTGTGAGAAACTGAACGCAGCGATGGATAGTAATTTGAACAAACTGCGTGCTTGCTGCGAGGAACGTTTGGTGTTTTGCTGAACATAGTTTTTGGAAATGATCCTCGTTTACTGTTGCTGCAGGAGCACAAACACAAAGCAGATGCGTTTGGTTGCTGCCTTTGCAATTTCTTTCCAAGATCTTGGTTTCTTGGAATTTTACCATGATGTGAGAGAAAAGTTAAGAAAGTAAAAAGTTATAAATAAATAAATAAAAAGAATTTCATGAGGTCAGTAAGATTGAGATTCAAGTTGCGTACGCAAAGGTAAAAGTTTTTCATGTAAAAATCAATCTTTTAACTAGTTTAGAAAAACATCTATGAGAAGCCAATTTCCTACCATACCAAAAATTAATAACGACGTGGAAAGAGGCAAACACACCAAGCTATGGATCTTGCTCAGTTTTCCTTTTTTTTTTTTTTTTTTTGGTATTTTTGTACATGTATTATAAAATGATTGGAATGGCCACATAGGGTGAACAATTTTTTTTTATTTTTAATTTAAGGTTAATTATGCCGTTAAATATCGAAAAGAAGCTGTGATTGTTTGATTTTTATTGGAGCATTAATTCTCTAAAAAACTGAATTGTTAAATATTGATGCTTTTAGGCACTTGTTGACAAAAAAACCTATGTTTTAATTATGCCATTATGGAAACAAATAGCCCGTTTGTTACTGTTGTTCGGTTTTCAGTATTTAAATAACATTATATGTATTTTCACATACTTTTTCACTCACACGTATTTTCATAAAATATAAATAATGTTATTAGAAGAATATTACCAAACGGGCCCAAAAATGAAAAAAACACTTTAGCACGTATGACTTGGATGAAAGAATCTTCTCCTTGAAGAGTCGAGTATTGTTAAAAGACTTGCAGCTCAATTCGCATCTCCTAGTGATTTAGGTTATGTTTGTTTCAAGTGAAAACAAAATAAGGAAAATATTTTACACCCGACAGCGTGTTTGGTGGACCGAAAAACACAGTCGAACTAAAAATAAATGGAGTGTAAATGAATTTACCCTTTTGTTTTCCCTTCAAATGATTTTACGCTCCTCATAAATTTCAGCTAACCTAAACACACACATAAAGAAAATTTTTTGCACGAATTGATATGGATGCCCTAAAAATGTACTATCATACCATCACCATGTCTCAATGACTAAATTTGGCTCATATTTTCCTCCCATGGATTGTATTTGGTTATAGTCAATGTATCAATTTAAAAGAAATTTCATTTAGTGCTTTACAAATTTTGATTTCCAATAGCTTTAACATAAATAAATAAATTAAACACCATCTTTTCCTTCTTAAATTCAATGTTTCCAATTCCATAAAAACAATTTCAAGGGAAGTGTTTCCTTGAAAGTCTTTAAAAAGTATTATTATCAATCTAATTTTCTAAAAACTTAACTTAAATTATATTTGTAAGTTGAAAAGTCATACTAGAGTACGGGTGTGCATAGGTCAAGTTAAGGGAATTTTTCAATTTAACTCACAATGGTTGGGTTGAAAAAAACTCAATCCAACACAACCCATCATAGGGGTCCAACCCAACCCATGTGGATCGGGTTGGACCCATGTATTGGACAATTTAAAAAAATAATAATTGTAGGAATAAGGGCCTAAAATTGTATATTGGGTCTTGAACCTTGGCCGAGGATGTTGGTTAGTCCGAAGACAAATAAATAGTAGTGAGGGTGTTAAGCTTAGAGTCCCATAAGCAAGATGCAAATGGAAAGGTAGGGGAAGGTGATCCGAGGAGGAGTATCTCCTCGAATAGACAAAGCACAAATCAAATGTATATCCTATCATTCAAGGTGAACTTCTAAGAAATTCCACTGATAGGGACGTGCATTATGAACGTATAGGAGGGTTGGAAGCTTAGAAATGTCTAAGAGAAAACTATTGCTACCGCATTGAATGCTCTGTAACTAATTCTCTGGTTGCATTAATGAGGAAGTGATCTATAAACAGTATTTTTCAGCCTTACAACTACCTCTAAAGACTTTAGAAGGGTGTTGACATGACAAGGATCAACATTAACAATCTACTGTCTACATGTAGGGTAAAGGTGAGAAGAAAGAGGTAGTATAAATTAGAGAGAAGACCCTAAGATAAAAGGAGGAAAAATCAAGAGAGAAACACTGTAGCAATCAGGAATCAAATTTGTAATCAAACTTGTGAGAAATATATAAGAACTGATCTCCTCGGACTGTGCCGAGGACGATCTATTTTAGTTTAAATCAATCTGTCTTCCTGTTCTTGTCATTTGAATCCACATTATTTGTTGTCCAACTCATTTTGGCTCAGTTTTCTAATCCACTCTCTACAAATTCATTATTTTGGGTTTTTTAGGCCTAAGTCTATCCGTCTTTTGGGATAGGGACTCAAATCCGGTCCTTACAATAATAATAAAAAAGAGATAAGCATAAGAACAACAAATTTATAAGATTATCAACGTAAAATAACAACAAATTTACAAATCAAACTTAAGCATAGCACCAAATTAATACAAAACTATTTGATTCGAGTACATACTCATTTCTCAAAACACCATACATTATATAATCTATTTGACACTATATTACATTAAAATATCAATTTTCTTGATTTTTTTTTAATTATTTCTCTTTCTTTACTCATAACAACTATTATCCACTTTCTTCCTTCATCATCGAAATATGTAAATAAAAAAATAAAAAACTAAATGCAAAATAAATAGTGTCAGTATAAATTTATATAATTACTGTACCAACTTTGCTAATTTACACAAAAAATTCATAGATACTCCCAGAATATAGTGAAGTGGGGCTCTCTCTTCTCACATTCGTGGTAGACTCATCATGAATTTAATGAGTAGACCCTATCATAAATGTAAAAAGAGGGAACACTATTTTACTATAATTCGGGAGTACCTAAGAATTACTCAATTTACACAGTTTTAACTTAACTGATATGAATGATTTTAGAATTTAGTTGTGTAAAATTGATATATATATATATATATATTTATATATTTTGCATTGTATAATGCAAATGCTCTTATATTTTTAATTTAATAATTAATATGAGATGGAGATGGAAGTCCCCATTGGTAACCCGTTTTGGTCCCTCGCCTAAAAGACTTTAAATGCCCAAATCAAAGTTCAAAAACACAAATTCTAGACCTTTGCAACTATTCAGATATTGTATGCACGACAGCCAATGCCAAATTAAAGCAAGCTCAAGCTAAACTAAACCCAAGACAAAGGTAGCCACATATACGGTAGGCTTTGCTTGATGGCTTGATGCCCAAGTTTAGCCCCCTGAACATAGGGACAAAAACCAAAGAACATTTGTATGCATGGTTAAGGGACAAAATCAATGCTCTACACAAAGACGTGTCATGACCCAATGCAAGTTCAATAAATTGTAGGCTATAATTTTGTCATGTGACTCATTAATAAAATTTAATCAATAATATTATAGTCCCTTTTGGAACCCCATTTTGGTCCCTCCTCTAAACAAAACTAAAATGTCTAAATCCGAAGTTTAAAAACACAAATTCTAGACCTTGGCAACTACATATATATTTTATGCAAGACAAACAAGATCCAATTCAAGCAAGTTCAAAGCAAAACCCAAGCAAAGCCATTAATAGAAGCAAAGCTAGTTGCCTTATATAAGAACAAAAGCCAAAGAACAAAAACAGCTATGCAGTTTTTTCCCCTCCCTCTCTGCATCCCATTGTTGGGTTTTCTTTGGTTTTGTTAACCAATGAGTTTATTAACATAGTATTTTTCATATTTTTTATATGGTTAAATTGACATATTATAATTGATGTATAGTACAGTACAAATTATGGCACTAATAACACTTATAAGTTTTAATTTTTAATTTTTGTTGAATAGCTTTATTCCCTCTCTTGTGTGTGTTTATTTATTTTAAGAGTAATCTTTAAAAGCTTTTTTTTTTTTTCATATTTTTTACATAGTTGGATTGACATATTATAATTATTGATGTATAATACAAATTGTGGCTCTAATAACCCTAATAGTTTTTATTTGATAAGATAACCCTAATAGTTTTTTTTATTATTATTAGTTTTTGCTGAATAACCTAATAGGATTATGTAAGTAATCTTTTTTTTTCTTTTTATAGTCTAGTTTTTATTTTTATTTTTTATAATCTAGTTAAGTAATCTTTAAAGATTTATATATATATATATATATATATAAATCTGAAACAACTAGTGATTTTTAAAGAAATTAAAAAAATTAAATTATGCCTCCTTTCTAAATAAATCGTAAAGCATTGATGTTGTCTTAAATTAAATAAAAGCTAGTCTATCTATGTCCATGTCAGCCTTTTACAATCACAGCCGATCAAACTCAACCGCTAGGTTTATCATTAAAAAAAAAAAAAAAAAAAAAAAAAAAAAGCTCAACCGCTAGGCATTGGGCAACAACTCATTCTCTTGGTTCCACAAAAGGGTACAAAAAGTCCATGTCTCACCCATCATTGAACCACTAAAAATCCTCCACATAAGCAGCACCTCTTCCCAATCCAACCCATCTGATATTTCGCCACGTGTACTCAAACTCTGTGCACCCACAAAAACGCAACAAATCAACGGCTCACAAGCGAAGAAAACATGCACTTTTGGTACCACATGGTCGCAACAAAAACAAACCTCGTATACATACATAGTAGCTTCGCATACACGCTTTCGTCGTAAACAAACACATAAACCCCTCCCTCCCCACCATTTCTGATTGCTCCGTAACCTTAAAACCCTATCTCTCTCTCTCTCTCTCTCTCTCAGAGTTTCTCTCCAATTCATTTTCAATGGGAGATCCTATTCCTAGTACTCAGAAACTGAAACCCACGACGTCGGTTTCACTCCCACCAGGTTGTCGATTCCACCCATCTCAACAAGAACTCGTCTCTTACTACCTCACGAACAAAAACCGTGACCCGGACCCGAACCCGGATGAGAATTTTTTCAACGGTTACGATTTGATCAGGGAGCTGAACCTTTTCGATTACGACCCATTTGAGCTACCGGACGATACGTGCTTTTCGTACGGTTTCGGAGGAAGGAAAAGGCACTGGTACTGTTACTGTTGCACGAGTAGCAGTAGTAGAATTAGGAGCAGAAGGAAAACGAAGAATGGGTATTGGAAGAGAAACGGAAAGGTGAGAGACGTGGTGGGACCCTGTGGGAGGGTCCAGGTGGGGTCCAGAAAGAGCTTCGTTTTTTATTTGGGGAATTCACCTGAGACTGCGTTCAGGACCAGTTGGGTTTTGTATGAGTATGCTCTTGCTGATCATCCTAAGGTAAAAAAATAACAATCTTGTTTTCTTAATTTATAGAGTTTGATATTTGATGCCAATTATAGTAATCTGGTGTGAAAGTTCGGTTTTTGTTTTTGTTTATTTGTTTTTGTGGATAAGTGGTGGATGCTGGAATTGTTGAGTTTGGGTTTATGAAAAGTGACTTGTTGAAAAGGTTAGGAGGTTTGTTTTCATGTTGTCATTATTCCTTAAAGCGAAAGTACAGATAAGTGCTACTATTCTATTCCATAATTGATAATAAGAGAAAGCTATGCTTTGTGTAGGGTCATGATGTAATACCATTGGTTGGTTTCTTTTAATGGCTATTTGCTTACTGTTTTTTCATTAGGGGAAAAAAAAATATGGATCATATATAAGGTGCTCTCAAAATCATGAAACAGTTTATGGTGGATAATTTGGACAATTTAGAAATCAGGGAGAACTGGTTAATCACTTATTTATGTGCCTCTGTTTTCTTTAGTGAAATAATTCATTCACTTTGTTTAGCCCCCCTTAACAATAATTATCTCATGCATACAATATATGCATCTGCCTTGTCGCACTGTGTGGACCCCACAACCATGTGAGACCTACATGCTTTGAGAGGAATGATATATATGTGGTATGCATGAGATACCTTCGCTGAGCCATGTAGACAAGTCCCTAAACCTAGCAACATATGAAATCTAACTTCAAACATGCATCAACAATTTTCTGCTCTGTTTGGGTGATGCATATTTATTAGAAGAGAGAATTTTTATTCTGTTCTGTCTCTGCTTATTTTTTAAACCCTGTAACTTTATATTTATTTGCAACCTCTCTGGAACTTGTTTGTTTAAAATTGACCAGGTAAGGAATAGTGTTGGTAATTTCTTGGTTGACCTATCTGGGAACATTTTGATCAATGTATGGCCTTGACCATATATGTCATGAAGCATTGATCAATGAATGGCTTTTACTTGTTCAGTCTTCCAATCAATGAGGCATTGTTTGTTTTCGTGTTTCCTATGTAGTGATTTAATTATTATTTGTTCTCATCTGTGGATAATGATGGTTTTCTTAATTTCTTCTTTTTTAGATTGAGTTTTGCAAAATCAAGGTGGACAGAAGTGGGGGTTAGTGTTATTGGTTTTTCTTATGTTTCTTGTTAGACCTTATGTGTTTATCCATCTGCAGGCGTCTTTTGTTGTATGTCGAGTATTCTCTAAATCTCGTGCTGGAAATAGCATCTCGGACAATGGGTTAAGTTCTTGTGCTGAAGAGAGTATTTCAGCAGTGCGTCACATTGGCATTCAGCATGATGGGTACTTCACACCTGATACTGTCGAAGCTAAAATTCAAGGTGATAACTCTGTTGACGGAAATAATGAAATTTCAAGATATCCAACACAATTGGTTAGTGAGTTAGAGGATCGGATCATGACTGGGCCTGTTTCTGTTGCCAGTCTTCCATTTCCTTCGGTCATGCGGCCAAGGGAGCCGGTAACATATCTAAACATGACTCTTATCCATATGTTCTGTATATAATATTTGGTGCTAAAGCATATCTTCAGTTCACTATGTAATGGTTTATTTTACTAATATCTTCTTGTCATTTTGATATTTTATGTTGGATTCTATGTTCATTGGCTGCACATGTAACTTACACTTTAGGATTATGTTATTTTTTTTAGCCATGTTTACTGCATAATGTCAAGAATTTCTTCCACTTACATTTTCCACAATTTTACCCCTGCCACCAATTACCGGCTATTCCTTTAGCAACTTCCTGCAAGTTTGTTCAGAGCTAAAAGTTACTTTTATTTCTAAATTTCTTAAAATTTTGTTTGAACCTTTATTATTTGCATCACCACATTTGATGTCAACTGTTCAAAATGACAACTTGCTAACATGATGACAGAAATATATTTTCTTGCCATCCCACATTCTACTGATATTTATGTGATGATTGTGCGTGAAAAGCGAGGTGTAGTCAACTATATAAGTTTTAGATACTTCCACAGATAGAGGCAGCATATCGGGCCTGTCTGATTTTTTAACGTGGGATTTGAAGTTTGAACTATTTTTGAACTATGTTCTTTGTAACCTTTGATATTTTTTCCTTAGTCCACCTTTGTGTCTTTTTGCATTTGTTACTCTTAAAATTTTCTAGTGAATCCTTTGTTGTCTAGAGTGGGCCAAAAGACAATGACGACAACAACAATTTAGCCTTAGTCCTAAAATGTTGGGCTTGGCTATGGATCTTTAGCAAATTAATCGGGGTCAACCACATGTATTCTTTTCCACTAGTCTATCATATCCAAAGTCATACTCTATGTTACCTCCTTAATGGACATGCCATTTTTTTTCTACTCATATTAATTTTATTTTAGGCTCTCCTCTACATTTTTGCCTTCCCTCAACTCGAATTAGCTCAATTTTCCTCACTAGTTCATTAATTGCTCTTCTTTGCACATGATCAAACCATCTCAAGCAACTCTCCCTTATCTTTTGATCCATAAGGGGCCGCTCATCTCAAGCAACCCTCTATCAACTTTAAGCTAATTTTCGCATTTATCTATCTTAACATTTCCATTTCAACTACACTCATTTTGTGGGCATGTTTCTTAACAGCCCAACATTTAGATGCATCGAGTATAGTTGGTCTTATAGCAATCTTATAAAATATACCCTTTAACTTAATAGTTATTCTACAATCACAAAATACCATTGACGTGCTTCTCCACTTCATCCATCTTGCTCCTTTTCTATGATTCACATCATTTTTAATCTTTCCATCCTTGTGATCCACAGTATCAGAAGCTCATTGTTTGGTATCTGTTGACAATCATGTCTTACAACCCCTTCATCTTTGTTTCTACTTTTACTAAACCAAGACTGTTTCTTTTTGTTGAAAACATTTTCCTGAATGTATTTTCCTACTTATTTTTTGTGGGTAAACCTATGGAATTCATTCAAAGACTAAGGGAACAGCAAATTTATCAGGACAAAGCCTGTTAAAGTACAGCCCAGCAATGTCAGAAAAAACTAGTAATTTCATTCCTCATCTTATTTCTTCTAGGTAGGCATTTTAACTCCTCTTTAATCTAACAGCTGCTTGAACTTTTTCATGCCATCACCAAGTCTCCATAGTCAGTCACCCACATCTTTTAATTCTCCAAATACTTCTTTATCACTTTTTTAACACAACTAGCAATTTCATTCCAGATCTTATTAATATTTTTGTCTTGATCCAATTTGGCTTCTTTGGTTATTTTATCTTTGAAAACATCTTGTTTTCTCTTCCTTCAAATGTCACCATCTAATTCTTAGGCTTTTCTGTCTAATATCTCTTTTCCATCTTCAAATACATATCTAGTATCACCAACTTATGTTTAGTGGTTAAGGTCCCACTTGGTATCACCTTACAAATTACAATCTTGATTACATCTACTATCAACTTTTCAAGTAACGGTGAAATATATTTTACTAATGTTTGTTCCACTTTTGAAGGTGGAGTGCGTAAAAAAAACAGTGGTAATTTGAGATTTCTACTGAGCCACTTGTAAAAAAAAAAAAAAATCTATTTAGTTGTACCAAAAAAGAAGTTGGTATAGATAAGATTTATTTAGTTTTTTGGCATGTTAAGTTCACATTCTTTTATAAATACAAGTGTTTTTCTTTTCATGTTGGTTATATCCCTTTTTGTGTTGTGGTTGGTGTGCAGGTGAGCTCGACTGGGCTTCCTGGAAGTGGTTCGATGTTTGTTGAAGGTCTGACTGACCGGCAATTATCTTCCATTGTAGATGAAGATTTCATTGAGTTGAACGATCTCATGGACTGAGAATTCATTAGAGACATTGAAGCAGTTGGTTTTAAAGATATATGTGAATACTAATCCTGATGCTCAGGCTATTGCTGGAATCACCTTGTTTTCAGAACAGGTTTATGTACCCCAGAAAAAAATGAGAAGCGTTTTAAATATTGAAAGCCTCTTGAGAAACATTAGATGAAGTTGGCATGTGTCAGTTTTGAAGTTGAGAGAGATGTCACGGCTGGATCGCTTTGCATTGTAAGGTAGTTACCATGTTATTGACTTGTAATTTCTTTTTTCCCATCCCATTTGAAGAAACATTCAGCAATTTTTTGTTTTTGTTTTTTTCTTTTGGTCTGGCATGCAGATTTGTTCTTTTGCCTGATAGAAGGCTATTTTTCTCCAGAGGACTACTGAAAAAGATTATTATGTATATATATTTGACGATGGAAATCTGACGTGGGTTATATAAGTATCGGCTGCTACACTTGGCTTGATCATGCTGTGCTTGTTCCTGTGATGCTGGAGTGGAGTTCATTTTCACTCCAATTGCTTTCGTGGCAAAATTAGAAGTTTCCACTACCTCTCCAAAGCCTTCCTGTTGCAAGGCCTCTTTTCCTTTAGCTTATCTCTTTTTCAACTATTGCCAAAGTGATTGAGCTATTATAAATTCTGTGCTTTCTAGTGTTACCGTTCTCTTTTCTTCTTGAATAGCTTTATGAAACTGTTATATTAGTAAATGATGAACTTGATTGCATAATTGATTGTAGTAAGTTTGGGATCACACAATTGTGTATGATCTGGTTCATAGTTTCTAAGTTGACTAGTGAATGGAATAGTGCTTTATAATATGTGATGCTAGAGGAGCATTATCTTTAATAGAAATTTTGAAACTGGCTTATTTGATTTGCTTGATGCAATGTCTTGGTATGAGATTTGTGCATTTGTACCACTCAATTGGTTTTGTCTTTTAGTGCTGTGTGTAGAACTTTCGCAAAGGTTAAATGGTAATAGTTGCAACCTGAATTCTGAACCCTATTTTTGTTAACATCTGAAATTTGCAAGAGATAATTTGGTTCTTGGTATGTTATGATGTTTTGTATGGTTGGGAAGTATGCTCATGACCATTTGGCTTCTTGTCTGGTTGAAGTGGTAGAGAAATTTAATGCAGTAACTTTATCAGGAATGTCTAGCAACAGTGTATTTGGTAGTCTTTTTGGGAACTCCCAGGAGAGTATTAGTTGTGAAATCTCAACATTTCAAGACCAGTGACAATTTACTCACTACTTAGTAGTCTGTTTTTGGGAAGCATTGGGAAATTAGTTTTTTCTATGACAACTCGTGAAATCTCAATTGACATCTTCTAGTGTTTTCAACGGAGACATTTTAGGATTCAAAGCCTTTCTCCCCTAATTCTCGAATTATTAAAAGAAAAGGAATCTCTATCAGTCTGACATTTAATGTGTACAGTTTTAGGACATGTATTTTTCTTCTTTCTGTGACATTGAGAAGATTAGTGTAGAGATGTCACTTCTGCTTTTGTGGTTAATGTGATCATAAAATCGAATGCTCCCAAAATTTGTCTTGTATTGGGAGTTTGTAGTTTATGCTACATGCTTAAGATGAATATGATATATATATTTTTAAAATCTGATGCTAATGCCTACAATTTTTGACTTGTGATTTGTTTATGTTTGGCTCCTAGAGCCCCTCTTTTCTAGCATTAGGTGCACCTTCAAGGCTAACATAGCCTTCCTATAGGACTAGGAGCACGCTTGCCGTGTCCAAATTTACCCAGAAAAAAAATAAAAATAAAAGAGACTATTCTTGAATGGTGGTTGATGAGATGTTTGTCTCAACTCTCAAGGCTCTTTAACTTTTTCAAATACCGATTGTGTGAACTTATTGTCAATGGAATAAGTTTTTCCCAGATGGGAAATAAGGGAGGCCTACGATTAAGTTTCCTGTCCATTTCAATCTTCCCCCTTCTGTTAATTTGGTGGCTTTTAAAGGTACCTTCAAAGTAATGATGTCTTTATTATTTGGTGAATAGATTTGTGCCTTCTTGGCTGCTATGCTTGACCTTCGTAGCACCACGTTTTGGTTCGTCGTATAGTAATGATAATCCAAAAAGACCACGGGGTTGTTTGGTAAGTTCAGTAATTGCAATTAAGACGCAATGAATATGATTTTGCGTGGCATGTTGGATGAGCTTTTAAAAGCTGACAAGTAGTACTAGTACAGTGAATTATTTTTTGCAAATTTTTAGTTCCCAATTATAAAAAGCTGTGCGTGTTAAATAAACATATCTATATTTACCGCTCGTCCTGTTTGACTTTGTCTGGGTACACTTTCCCTTTGCTTTCTCTCATGCGTGAAGTAGTGTCTTATTAATGTCCTGGTGGGCTGGTTCCTTTAAAGAAATTAGAAAGTTCATCCTTTTTGCTATCTTGGAGTAGAGACAGAATTTTGAGTGTATTTAACTATTTATGTTCTGATTTCTACCGGAAGTTGTGTTTCACTATACTTGGTGAAAAGTAAAGTAACAAGGTTTGACACATATATAAGTTATGGCAAATGTGGGGTAAGTTTATGTTCATAGACTTTTTGAGAATCTTGACTCTTTGAGGTTTTTATCTTTCTTATATGATTATAATTTTTTTAACATTAAATCTTCCTTGTAACCCTTTCATGTGTATGCTTAAAATAAGTAAATATTAGTTGTCATGTGCATGATCATTACCATAGGTGCAACCACCACCTCTCTCATATGCTCACACCTCCTAATACAAATGGGTCATATTTCAATCCCTACAATTTTGTAGGCCCAATGTTGTGATTTCATTTTGCTATTTGGAGTAAGGACAGAATTTTGAGTATATCAATGTTGTGATTTTTATCAATTCTATATTAAAAATCAATTGCCTTCTTGACCTGATAATATAAAATAATCATTATAGAGCGGAGATCATTAAAACTACATTATATATTTCAAAAAATAATAAATAAAATGTTGTGATTCCTAGAGGTGGTTGTGGTTTCTATGAGGCAATCTTGACCCCTCCCAAAGTTTTTATCATTCTGCATGTAATTATAATTCTTTTACCATTAAACCTTCCTTGTCACCCTTTCATGTGTATGGCTTTAAATAAGTACTTTCTAGTTGTCATGTGCATGATCATTATCATAGATGCAACCACCACCACCACCTCTCCAATATGCTCTCACCTCCTATAATACAAGTGGGTCATTTCAATCCCTGCAATTTTGCAGGCCAGGTGAGAAGTCATGAGTTTTGCTCCCTTGGAATAAATTCATTTAATCACTACACCACCCAACTTTTATAAAAAAATTAAATAAAAAAAAATATAAGAATAAAAGGCCACCTCACCCCCTTGTATGAGTGGCTCACTCTTTTTTGTCAAGACAGCCCACTACCTTGCTATGTTTACCAATGGTTATAGGTATTTTTCTCTAATACAAGAGTCAAATATGCAAAATTGTTTTCAACTTGGTAAATGATTGATCTTAAATGTATGACAGAGCACCTGAAGGAGTTAATATTTTTTATATGCTGAGCTGTGGCCTTTTCCTTGGGCTAAAACTTAGGTTTGTCTAATTTTCTTCATTGTCAAAAGCAAGAAAAAAATTTCTAATATTCTCTTTGGTGGAGCATGGAGGAATCATCACCCTTATCTTAATGGTACTATAATAGTTAAAAATAAGTTGTACGCTATGGTTACTTATATAAGCTATCCATATGGGTGAATGGGAGTTCATTTCTGTGGCCTAAAATTAACACATAAAATACAAAGATATATATAAATTGCACAAAGTAACCACCTTGGAAAGGTGAGTGAGAGAGAAGGGAAAAATAAAAAAGAAAAGAGAGAGGAATATGATCAGAATATAAAGAATATAAAAGGCCCACGATTGAGATATGAACGGAAATGGACGGAAAAGAAAGTTAGGGGGCGCACAATCTGAGAGGAGAGATACCAAGAAAGACTTTAGGAGGTCTATCTATTCACACCTCTTTTAAGCAAAGTTATAGTAATGTCAGCCTATTTGTACTACCAACACACATATACAGAGGAAAACTCCAATCATATAATAAAAACCATGACCACCAAGTCACCAACCATACCCAATTTTTGATAAACCACTCCCTCAATTGTAACCGACAGAAATATTTAAGTAACCTATTGGTATTTCAATTTTGGGTATATTGACTCTTATATAAACCCATTACCCACAAGATTTAGTCTTTCCACCCCATGTGATGGCAACTAAAGTCCCAACCACAAATTTTTTGCACAAGCACCCAGATTTTTGGGTGTTGAAGAAGATCTAAAGGTCATTAAGTAATGGGGCCTAAAATAATAACTAAATCATGCCACATATACCATTTTATACAGGTACTAATTTGTTTTTTTTTGTTTTTTTTTAAATTTGGAAATTACATAAAAGGAACCAGAATTTATACCATATTCCAAATTAAGTCAAATGTTCTAAATTTTTTCAATTAAATCCCAAATTTATGAAATCGTTTCAATTTAATTCCATCTTTGTTATTTCTTTATGTTATTCGGATTGTAACCTAAGGCCTTTACCATCTTTGTTAGTTTTTATCTTTTATGTATAGTTTTTTAAAATTTTATTTTCCTAACTTTTTCAAAATACAAGTATATTTTAATACACTTTTAAAAAAATAATTAGCAAAAGGTGCCAAACATACACTTAGTTGAAAGAACTTGAAATCGTTAATGAAATTTAAAATTTCACCTTAAATTTGTTCATAGATCAATTTATCAATTATTAAACCGAAAGGATAGAGAGAGAGAGAGAAAAAAAAAAAGAGGATTCCTAGGAAATTAAAACTGGTTACTTAGATAAAATCTAATGTTTTATCAATTATTTCCCCCCTTTTTTTTACTCTATTATAGTACATAACAACAAAAATAAATAATAGAGATAGATAAAGACTTAAAATAGAATCAATTTCATAAGCTTTTATTGGCACAATATGATTGGCATGTTGTTGGTTATGTAACTTGAATAAAAGAAACTCATTATATAGTTGAGTCTGTTGTGACTCATGATATAATGTTGTTATCTTCGTCTTAATAAATGTTACCCGTTTTCTTATTAAAAAATATATATATATATATATCATAAGCTTTTAAGAAGTGACCGAAAAGAAATTGTGATCTAATATAAAAAAAAAGGGGGGGATAAAGAATTTGGGCATTTTTATAATTTCCATTTTTGTTTTGGATCACAACTAAAACAGAGCTAAAATTAACAAAGCCACAAGAGGGAGTCTTCACAAAAGGAGAGAGACAGGGAAGGGGCAAAGGCAAAGGAGAGAAAGAGCTGTAAAGAAGGCAGGCAAGCAGGGCAGGGCAGTAGGACAGGTGCTTGGCGTGAAGGAGAGATGCCATAACAACAAAGTTAACAACACAAAACAACAATATCATCATCATTCATCAAAACTAACAACAACAACAAAAAGATAGAGAGAGAAAGATAGAGACTAATTTAGAGAGAGAGAAAGAGTGGGGCTTTAACTTTGCATTGGGAGCCGAGTCAAAAAAATTAGTTATTATGCTATTTTTAATTTATATTTATTATTATGGTTTTCAAAGAGAAAGAAAGAAAGAAAAAATCACGAGGAAAGACAGGGGGACCTTAAGCACATTTGGTAAGCAGCCAAATAGTAGTGCATCTCTGCCCCTACCCAGTTGTTTTTGGCCTTTTATTTTATTCAAATATTTATTATTATGACTAGTATTACTCTCTCTCTCTCTCTCTTTCTTTTGGGTTATTTTGTAAATTAAATTTAAAAAAGATTATTGTCCTCTTTAATCTCTCACCTTATTATTTTTATTTTTTCTTCTTCTCTTTTTTACACTTCTCATTTTCTCTATCTCATTACTCAAATCCTCCACCTAAAGGCTCTCTCTCTATCTCTCTCTTTGTCTCTCATTTGCTTCTTGGGGTTTGGTTTTCTAGCCTCTCTCTTTGGAAAAGTCCAAGCCGGCCGAACAAGAATACAGCTTTTTCTCTCATCTTTCTTTTATCTGGGCTAGTTTCTTTGTTTTCTGGCCCAGATTTTTTCATATAGATCAGCCTCTTCTATTTTCATCTCCTGGGTAAGCTTTTTTTTTTTTTTTTTTTTTTTGTTTCCTGCAACTTTTTTTTTTGATTGATCAGTTGGTGACAAGATCGGATTTTGATTGTCATGTCTTATTTGTATGTTATTTTTGTTTTCTGGGTTTCTTTTGTAAAGCAAAATTTAGCTGAAAAAAAATATGGGTTTTTATTTTTAAAGCTTTTAATGCTATTTTAACTAGGAGGGGTTCTGTGTTTTAAAGTCTGTTAATTGAGTTTGGGTTTTCATCTGCTATTTGATTTGTAAAATCATTTTTGATGAAGCTGGTTTTGAATAATATTTAGCTCATATTTGACCCTGTCAGTGCTGAACCGATCTAAAAAGTTTTTATTTTTTTTTTAAAAATAATAATAATATTTCTATATGGGATTGATTCAGTGTGTATGTGTGTGCCTTATAGAAAGAAAAAAAAAGGATAGTAAATTTAAATTTTCTGGGAATGCTTTTTTGTGTTTCTGTTTTGCCTTTGAAATCATGTAACTTTGACTTGGTGGTTCTGTAGCATTAGTTTTTGCTTGCCTTGTGGGTGTTTGATTATATGTGATTGTGATTGCTTTGAAATGCTTTGGTGGGGGTTCTGTGTAGTATGGATGCTTCCTGTTTATTAACTTTGTAGGCTGAGGTTTGGGTGGTGGAGATTGTGATTTTTACAGGAATGCTTGTATCCCTTGTGTGTCTTAAGGTTATGATGCGTGGTTGGCGTAATTTTGTGTCTCACATTGAGCTTAATTTTCATCCATATATACAAAATAGTAAAGAATGAGTCAATTTGTTATTCATTTACTGTTAGCAGGTCGAGATAGCATATGGGTTGATTTGCTATTGCCTTTTGCTTCTGTAACTTTTGCTTTGATTGCCATTGCTAATCATCTACTACCATTGGTGTTCTAGTGGTATTTGTCACCCTTCTATGTTTCATGTAGACATGATATTATGAGCTTACAGTCGTTATCGATATATTGACATATAGAATAGCAACTGATGTTTGGATGATTTTACACCCATTGTGAGTTGAATAGTACGAAACATCAATTATTAATGTTACTTTTGAGTTTGTAGATGGTTTGCTTCCCCTTTTTTTGTCCTGAATCTTGCTTCGTTGCTGAAGCTTCTTGACATCTGACCATCTGAGAAACTTGATAAGGCCATCATTTCTGTGTTCATAATGTAATGTAAGGATGGTTCCTGTATTTTTGTTCCTCTTGACACTAAATAGAGATAAATAGCTTCTGGGTTCTCAAGTGTCAAGAAACTTCATCAATGCAGCCAAAATTTTCACCCAGTCAAAACAAAAAAGAGAGAACCAATAATTCATACTTGACTCTCATGCATGTTATATGTCCCAAACTTCCATTGATCTATCTGATAGGTCTATATATGGCTTAAAACAACTACAGTTTTAGAATATCATACTTTCATAAAACACATGAGAGTTGAAATGGCAAGCAGTGTATCAAGTAACTAAATGCAGAAGAAATTGTAGAAAAAATATTTAAGGTTTCATTGAATGGAAATGTTAGCAAATTAACTATGCCATACATAAGACTACAGTGCATGATTACTTAGTCACTCTACCAACATCCCACACTAACCTGTCAAAATATAACCAAAATGAAAATGAGATAATTACTTGTTCATAACAACACCATTGATCTAATCTTAATTTCCACCTTGTGTTCAGGTCAAGTTGGCATTTTTACACATTCTAATGCAAATACATAAGTATGATAATTTTAACCACCACCACACCACTCCATCAACAGCAGCAGCAAAGGGAGTTAAAGATGGATCTTTCTTTTTTTTTTTTGGGAAGGGGGAAAGAATAAGAAAAACAAGGCATCACTAACAGGCATCAGAATTACCTTGTCATCAGCAACTTCATTTAGGCACCCTAACTTTGAACACCAATTTAATGTGTACACAATAGACTGTTATATTGGTAGATTAGTTTGGAGCTCTCTTAACTTCCTAATCCAATGTCTTTGTTGCTTTGTTGTATCAGGTGTACTGAAAGAGTACTTGACTTACAGTTTCTATTGGAATTTTTTTCCAGACTTTTACCTGTATCTTTATAACGAAGCTGCTGAGGATCCATAGCCGACATAAAATTTTGGGACTAAGGCTCGACTGTTGTTGTTGTTGTTGTTGTTTCTAAGGAAGCTATTATTAGCCCCAATGCAAGGGCAGAGGGGTAGAATTGGTTCCTTGACTGAGACTTTGGAATTTGACCATGGATCTACATCGAGTAATGCTGCTATAGAGCAGCAGATTTGCTGGAATAATATGCGAAATCCTGCAGGAAATCTAATGCCAGATTGTATTCTATCACCCAGTGATATGAACATCACATATTTGAATTCTATGAACCATGAACGGCCGATGTCTAGCGGATGGAGCTTAGGTGAACCTAGTTCTGGCAATGCCCAGAGTGAGGTCAGTCATGAAGAGCGGAAAGCAGAACTTGGATGGCCATCTTCTGGAAGTGGTTGTGTTGGGGCTGGTTCAAGGTTAGAAGAACAGAGCTGTGAACCAACTCATATATTTTCAGTTGAAAATGTCAATATGAACCCACTGTTTTTGCAAAGTTCCAATTCTGATGTGCATACCCAGAATCTCAACTTAAACACAGGTTTTGTGGGTAATGGGGATGATAATAGTCAAGTCTTGGAATGTCCTAATACGCACAAGTCTAGTGGATCAGAAAATCAGTGGATCCCACCTCCTAGTGGTTCTGATAATCATGTACTTCATTCCAGAAGTGGTGGATTTTTGGTTGAACAGAATGATGGTAGACCAGGTTGTTCAATGGAGGGTCGCCGTGTATCCTGTAAAAGAAAAGCTCTTGATGGAACTGTTGGACAGTCTTCTGTATCTGGAAGTCCTAACTACTTTCAGAGGGCAGAAAATAGTGCATGGTCTGCTGTTCCTGCTCGTTTTAATGGGAGTAGCAGTTTAGGTGTATCTGCTCCATCAGAACCGGTGAACCCAAGACTCAGGCTAGGTGCAAGAGACATTGCTTCTGACAGTAT
Source organism: Quercus robur (assembly GCF_932294415.1). NCBI lineage: Eukaryota > Viridiplantae > Streptophyta > Magnoliopsida > Fagales > Fagaceae > Quercus > Quercus robur. Next base: position 4,574,972 of record NC_065535.1, read on the forward strand.
TCCTGATTTAAGAGTGGCAGGAAGCTCCCAAAGAAATTCCCGTGCACGGATAACTCCTCCCAATCAACAAGAATCTATTGCCCCTACTTTATTCCCAACAGAGAGTGCTGTTAGGCATTCTAGTATTTCATCTTCCCAGCTGCCACCGAGGCTTCTTCCGGTTGATTATTCTTTGGACTTGAGGTCAGCACCAGCTGCAGATAATATGATTCCTCACAGTCAGCCAGTTTTTATCCATGTTCCTGCATTGCCACGAAATGTGCAAGCGTTTAGGTGGAATGGAGGATCTAGCTCAGGAATTGGCAGTTCATCAAGCTCTGTTGTTTCTGGAGACCGAGATGCTGGACCTCGTGAAGAAATGGGTTCAAGAAGCATGTCAAGAAACCTTTTGGAAAATCCTATGTTTGTGCCTGCTACTGAAGTCAGAAATTTTGTTAGAAATCCAGCAAATAGAAGTTCAACTGGTGTAAATTTAAGTATTCCAGGAAACATTGCTTCTACTTCTCGGACTGGTGGCCCCAGTTCAGGTGTCCATCCATTGTCTGCTCCTACCTTAGTTCCTCAACAGAATCCTCCACAATTTCCTCGAAGATTGTCTGATTATGTCCGCCGATCATTGTCTTCTTCTGCTGGGTCTGAGTCTGGAGGCAACAGCAGTAATTATTCTCTGTTGCGTTCAGGCCCTCCTGTTTCCTCACAAGAAATGGTTTTTTCATCTGGACCTGGCAGTCAGGGTCATCATCAGTCACACCCAAGGTCAGCATTGTGGATGGAGAGACATGGCGATGCTGGACTTGGAATCCCCTATTTATTACGAGGTTCAGCTGCTGCCGGTGAAGGAAGTGGCAGGCTTGTATCTGAGGTCTGTTCTAGAGCTCTGGTTTGCTATGATGTTTTCTTTTTAAATTCAAATATGTTGACTCTATTTTTTTTTTTTTTGGGGGGGGGGAGGTGTTTACATAGACTCAACCATATGCATACGTTGATGTCCAGCAAAAATTTCTGTATTCTAAAACTATATTTCATTGGTTTCCCAACATACGATGTCTGTGTTATACTTTAATACTCATTTGCAATATCCAAGTCGTCGTGACAAAAAAGTGACCTTCTAAAGCTTACTTTGTTGTTTTGTTTGTAGCAGATTCGCAATGTCTTGGGTCTCATGCGAAGGGGCGAGAACTTGCGATTTGAGGTTAGATTTTGCATTATTTTCTTATCTTGTTTATGATTTAAGAATAGTGGCATATGACTACTTTTCTGACACATGCTTCCACCTTTTTGTCAGGATGTCATGATACTTGACCAGTCAGTGTTTTTTGGGGTGGCGGATATTCATGATCGACATAGGGATATGCGGCTGGATGTTGATAACATGTCTTATGAAGTAAATTTTACAAAAAATTGATTAGACATTTCGGTTATTATTATTATTATTATTTTTTGTTTAAAAAAAAAAAAAATTCCTTATTCTTGTAATATGGTGTGTATTGGAATTATAGGAGTTATTGGCGCTGGAAGAGCGCATTGGAAATGTTAGCACGGGATTGAGTGAAGAAACAATATTAAATCATTTGAGACAGCGACAGTATTCTATTGCAATAGGGTCTCCACTTGAGGGAGAACCCTGCTGTGTCTGTCAGGTAAGTGTGACCAACTTGACTCATGTTGGGGGCGGGGGGTAGGTATTGGTTTTCTTCTCTTTGCCTGAATTATTGTGTATTATGATGTGCAGGAGGAATACAAAGATGGAGACAATCTTGGGACACTGGAATGTGGGCATGATTTTCATACCGACTGTATAAAACGATGGCTGACGCACAAGAATTTGTGCCCCATATGTAAAACAACAGCACTGGCGAAGAGAGATGACCATTAATTTTCTGGCCAGTAGTTCCTCATAGTGGAAAGAGGGCTAGCCATGAAATTGCTTTGGTCTGTTCTGGGTTAGTGATCCAACACTACACACTCCAGTGCTTATCACTTGCTACACCTTTCTTTCTTGTTCTTCAATGTGAAGCTGGCCATGGCACCATCTCATCCAAGAGCCAGAGCAAAATTTTCAATTTTTAATTCTATTCAAGCCAGCACCTCCTTGTGGAGGCGGTGGATTTGGGACTTCGGAAAGCAGAACAAAGTTTTAAACTTTCCATTTATCAACAAATGATTAATTTTCAATGTTTATTAAACATTCAGCTTATTGCCTTTTGGCATTACAGATGTAGATGATTATATCAGATTTTGATTTCTCTTTTAATTAAGAACGATGACCAATCTTGCAGATGTCTGATTTGGATGTCACCATTCTGCAGAGCTTGATTGATGAACAAGCTAACTATTCATTCAAAACTCTCTCCCATCAATACATATTATTTGCTCACACTCCTACCATAATTTCCTGGAGAATTTGCTATTGGCCAATTCTCACCGAAAATGGTAGCCTATAATCTATATGCCACATTTCTCTTAGTTGGTATTTCTTTGATGGGAGCCATTGGGCTTTGGAAGAGATCTTTCACTATAGAGATAATAGAGAAAAAGAAAGAATTGGTATTTCTGTATGTGGTCTCCTACCTCACAAGAAGTATAGTCTATAGGCGTGTCAGCGTGTGGTCTATCGCTTGCGTGCAATCAATGTATAAGATAATTCTTCTTTGTATAGGGTGCTGTTGATGATGCCTTAAGTTTTGAACTCGAAATGGATTAAAAAATGAATTATATTTGTGAGATGGTTTTTCACCAAGACCTATATAAAGACTTGGGTCTATTTAGTGCTTCTAAAATCTAAATGCACTATTTGCAACTTCCACAATTATGTCTGGCATGGTTTTAAAAACTGATGTAAGGGAGAGGTTTGGATCTAGTGCTTTCGGTGCACTAGACCCAATCGGATGATGACATGTGTCCAAAAATAGACACGTGTCACAATCTCAACAGGTTCAATGTCAAATGGTTTTAAAAACTGATATAAGGGAGAGGTTTGGGTTTGACACTTTTAGTACATTAGACCCAGTTGGATGATGACACGTGTCTAAAAATAGACATGTGCCACAATCCCAACGGGTCCAGTGTCCAATGACACTGGACCTAATTTGGAACCTTGATATAAACAAAGAACCAGAAAAGAAAACTAATATAAACAAAGAACTGGAAAAAAGACTGGTTATCAATTTCTAATTCGATCGAGCTCAAACTGATGACGTCATAATTAATATAAATTAAATATATTTATGTGAATTTTTATTTTTCATAACTTATAATTTGCTAAGTTAGTAATTTTATTTTTATAAATAATAGTTTAATGGTTTAACTTTAACAATTTATTTATTACAAAAAACTAAAACCAAAATGTCATAATGACAAGAAAATTCATAGACTTACTACCCTTCCATTTTTCAGTCACACAGTTTCACAGTTTACATCGGTTTACTCTTTCTTTCTTTTTTCTACCTCCAAAATCTAGCACCACACATTACCACTTACTTCCATTATATCAATCAATATTCTGAAGACTTATCATATTTAAAGTTTCAACCTTTCAAAGTTCAAACTCTTTTTGTTTTTCAGTTTTCTTTCCTCCGCATGGCACAAGCACATGGTGAGATATTCTCTCATACTCACTCTCTCCCTCAAATCTCCAATCTTTCTCAAGACAAGTTCTTCAACATCTAATTTCAGTCAAAGGCTTAAAGCATGCATAGATTTTTCATACATTTCATCCAACACATAAGTATCTCTTTCATTTTATTGTCACCAACACTTTTAGTGTAGATTTAAGAAGTTTGGCAAGTCTGGTTCTAGTTTTTTTTTCCCCCTTTAGTTACAAGAACCAGTTTAACCGCACTAGTTCTCGATTTTTCCGGTTGAACTTGCGGTTTTTGGTTTTTCTTGCTTTTTCTTCAATTTTCGATTTTTGATGATAACCAGACCAAATTAAGGTCTAGTTCCCAATTGAACCGTCTGGTCTAGTCTGGTTTTTAAAACCATAGTCTCTGGCATTTATCTCTATAAAGCAACATAACCTTCTTCTCATACTTTTGATGATGACAATCTTCTCTTTTATGATCAAAAGTTGAATTCATTACTCTAATAAACCCAATGAATTGTAACAGTATCGAAAAATAAAATTAGTTATTTTGGAGGCCCACATTGGAAGCCCACTTTCCGGAATGTTTAAAACATTTTGCACCCCTAGTTCTAATGATAAATTTTCAGTTAAAGTCGCATATTACCTAGATTGAGGTAATTGTTTCTCCAACCATATGGAGCTAGTCATGAGGAACTGATTGAAAATCTATGAGAGATTGAAAATCTTTTTGTGGAAATTTGCTTAGGAGATTCTTCCTGCTAATGCAAATTTGCATATTCAGATTGCCTTGGTGGACTTGTGTACTGAGTTTTGCTGAATCTAACGTCCATGTTTTCTTTGAATGCACCTTCTCTTAGCAAGCCTAAGCATGTTCCATTTGGCCCCTCCATTCAAGTTCAATGCCTATTATTTTCCTGCTCAATGGGTCAAGTTGATCCTTAACCCGACACAACCGCCCAATTCAGATGCAGAGCAAGCCAAGGACTTTACTCTTTTTGCTGCTATCATCTGTGATCATATTGTGAAAGTGGAAATATATTTGAATTCCAGACTAGCAAGGTAAGTCCTCTAGATTTGACAATGAAGGCCAAGAATGTAATCTCCAACCATAAAAAAAATAAATAATAAATAAATAAATAAAAAACCTTAGATGACCAAAAGAATATGCAATAATATCAACAATAAATGGTCCCCTTCAATGGGATAAATATATCTCATCGAGTGATGCTAGAGACACCCAAATCCACACCCTGCTTATGTATAAACTCATGATTAGATTTTAACACTTTTACATGGGTCTACCATTTATACTTTAAAAAACTAAAATTTAATCAAGATGTGACATAAAAGCAAGGTGTGGGTTGGGGCGTATCCTAGCATTATTATAATGTATTTATTATTGAGTCTTGTGTTGTCCTACTTACAGTTACATGCAGATGCAGTGATAAAGAAGGAAAATTTGCATATATTTGGACTGATATCATTGATCTAAGTGAGGGCTTATGGGGTAAGTAAAGGCTTCTTTATTTGCTCTCAGTTTCAGTTGATCTAAATATTTCTAATTCTATCTTGGAAGGTGGTTTGAGAACGTGTTGAAGCCTCTTCGTATTTCACCATGGATGATCACAACAATCATAAAGGATAAAGGTGCTACTAAAATCTCGTTTTTGTGGTTGGTATGTTTATGTTATTAGTGGCCCATAATCTTGTTTGTTGTTGGGCTTTTGATTGTACTAGTAATAGGGTATGCTTGTCTTGTTCCCATCACACGTTATAGTCTCGGTCCATTTGGCTAACAATTGAGTTGGTTAAGGGCCCTGTCTCCTTTGTCTTCTTTTATTCGGGTCGTTTAAAACATGTACATTAATTTCCTTAATAAAAATAAAATAAAAAATAAATCAAAAGGAGCCTTATTTATTATTTATGGTATACGTGTGTATAACTCTTTTTGAGAAAAAAAAAGTATTTTATATCAAATGATACCACGTCATCCGGTTTTTATTAGATTTTGATACCGTTGACATGGTATCATAATATCATTGGTTATTTGGTTACCAAATAACTTCTCATCTAAAAACTTGAACTCCATTTTTTGACCCCACACCCTATTAGTACCTAAAAAAAATTATTGTGCTATATAAAGTGGCACAATATTGGTCGCAATTCGCTCATATGACGAATTGTAATTAATAAAAAAATATTCTCATATGGATTTACATCACTTTTTCACCAATCACAACTTACACGCCAATATTTTGACGCTTTACCGTGGCACAAGAATTACTCCACCGCACAAAGAGTACCGGTGGTGAAATCAATACCAACAAGTCACTAAAAGCAGACCTCGGGATTTGCAGTTTAATAAATGAAATCTACGTTGCAATAGCAGGCTAAGATGATGTTTGGTTGGATGAGGCGGTGAATGACATGATACCTTTGACTTTTGTCACATTCCTTAAAATTGCAAAAAGACAATTTAGTAATCATCAAAATTATTACTAGTAATAGTAAAAAAAATTAAAAACATTTTTCTAGAAGGATGATTAGGCGGGAGAGTAATCAAACATTGGTTAGCAAAAAGCTAATGCTTTTAGCTTTGAAACACTATGACTGTGAGTGACGTTGTTTCCGTTATCAAAATTCAAAAAAAAAAAAAAAAAAAAAAAACATCCTTAATCTTAAACTTCTTAAACTTAAACTCACTTTTTATTGCTCCAAAATTTCAAAACAACACGTAAAACAGAGAAAAGAGAAAGTGATTCTTCTTCTTATTCCATGGCGGATCTGTACGGAACCACAGTTACATCTTCTTTGGTTCAATCGGTTGCTCCGGAATCCGAAGATATATCTACTTTTCTTAACCAATTCTTGCACCACAACTCTTCTTCTGCTTCTTCGTCTTCTTCTTGCATGGCCTATACATCAAAATACATGTATTCACAGCCATCACATGCACAAACACAATCAATGTTTTTGAAAGCTGCAGGATCGGAGAATCGGTCCGAGTTGGAGTGCCGAGCAGTTAGAGATGGAAACTCGGGTGTCGCTATTGAACCTTCGTACGGTGTCGTTTTCTCAGATCCTGGAGCTGACATGAAAGAGAGTAACGAGAACACGTCGGAGAATAATCTCGGTGACTTCAGTTGCGACAGCGAGGTACTTTTGAAATTCTCAATTCTTTTTTTTACGAATTTCTGTTTGGTTGCTGAGAAAATTGGCGGAGAAAGAAACAGAGTTTTTTTTTTTTTTAATGGGTAAAGTAGTAATTAGATTCCTCTGGCTCCAACAAGAAGTAAACATTTCAATATGTAGCTTCTGTGTGCTAATTATTAATTAAGATAATTAGTTTGTCCTTGTACATATACATGAATGGTTGAGATTGTAAACATTAAAATGGTTAAAATTACAAACTTTTTTTTTTCTTTCAATAATTCAATAGTTACAATAAAGGAAGATGGGAGATTTGAACCGTGTATGTCTTGTTGAAAAAACCAAGAGGGCCCATTGAGCTACAAACTCTTGGCATAAATGGTTAACATTATAACAGTTGAAATGATTCGTTAGGATCATTGAATTTCAAATCCAAAAAAAAAAAATGTCATTAAGGAACCATAGAATTATTCAAAATGTCAATGTGGAGTCTCCCATTTTAAAGCAAAACTACCAAATTGACACGAACTTTCTAAATTTTTTTGTTTTTCTTGTTAAATGTGGAAAAGTTTGAGATAGCGGATTTTTGTTGTTTGACTTAGAAGGGTCCCGAGGGGTCTGAGGTGCCAGAAAAACCAGTCCCACCTCGTTCTTCATCAAAGAGGAGCAGAGCTGCAGAGGTTCATAATATGTCAGAGAAGGTAGCCTCTCAATGCTACATTCTTTTGTGTGTATGGGTGTGCTTGTGTTTATTTTACAAATAGTGAATTATGATTTCTGAGTAGTGTTGACTTGGTTGATCGGTGTGGGCAGAGGAGGAGGAGTAGGATTAATGAGAAAATGAAAGCTTTGCAGAATCTAATTCCAAATTCTAACAAGGTACACTTTATTCTTTATCTTTCGTTCTTTACCCCTGAATTTGAACTTGATCTTTCAAATGATTGCTTTGATGATTACTTTTCTTCTTTTTTGTTGATTTCTACTTTTTCTGGATAGACTGATAAGGCTTCTATGCTAGATGAAGCGATTGAATATTTGAAGCAGCTTCAGCTTCAAGTACAGGTGAGTTTTCTCTTTGAGTCAATGCTGTTTTGGGTCTATGTTCATGTACTTGAAGCCGACCAGACATGTAGTTGAACCTAATAGGTAAAGAGTAATGCTAATGATACTATAAATTTACTACATAAGCTTTACAACCAAATTTATCACATAAATTTTGTAGACTTATGGGTCACTTGTAAAAAAAAAAAATTCAAACATTTATTTTTAATGTTGTTGAAGTGGGAATCTCACATTTATTGTTACGTCAATTTGTAAGCCTTTTGTAGTCAAATTAGTAAAAACGTTGCGGCTTAATGGCTAAATACGTGTGTCTTGTAGTCACATGACCATTTCATAGTCATATGATATGATTCACTCAATAGCCCTACTTGTTAAGGCTCTTTCTCTCTCTCAAAACAGGAGAAGATGGTCTATTAGGGCCAAAACTTATTTTAAAAACAGAAGGAAAGAAAAAGAAGACAGACAAAATGAATTTTTTTTGGAATGATAAGATGATGCATGTTAGAGTTTAGATTTATGATTTCTAAACAACTTAACTCTTTGGAACAACTAGTAATTTATCAATACAAAATAAGAAGGAAATTTTGATGCCTCAATTAAGATCTTTTTTAAAACAAAATAAGTAGCAGATAGATGCAGATTAAATTACGCCAACAATAGACATCGATCATGGATGGATCTGTAATGAAAATGAACAATTGAAAGTAAAAACCAAGCTAAAAAAAAAAAAAAAAAAAACCAAGTTGACCGTTGACAATTACCAAAATAAAATTATAGTGTAGATAACCATAATCAAACTTATCGAATCATCACTCATGTCTACACAAAACTTTCCATGTTGATTACCTGAAAAGAAAAGAGAAAAAATTTAGGCACTTTAAAACTAGCCATTTTGTATAGAAAACATCCATTGAAACCTTTCTCAAGAGCAGGAGATGCTTGCCCTGTCTTAACAGCTTAGATATTAGCAAGGAGATGTTCACCAAGGAAACATATCATATATGACTTGAACTTGGTATCACTAGTATTCTATAGCAAGAGGAAAGAACTTTATCAACATTGTGTGTTGTAACTATGTTAAGACCACAAATTGCATTCCCATTGAAGATTGTACCTTATTTTCTTTTTGGATTACTATTACTTTGTTATTCAAATACTACCAAGGAATGGTACAAATGATTGAGAAAAGAGTTTGGGGAACAACACATTTACCATTTAAATCACTGTGCAATGTGATTAAGCTTTTATTTTTGAAGTGACTAAAAATTTGACACTCAGTTTCTTTCCATGTATTACTTGGCCGGTTAACTTTATGATCACTCTGATCAAAGGTATATATAAGCCAAATTTTCTGAAAACAGTTGAAGCATGGTTTTAAAATCACCACGTTATGTCTCTTCCTGAGTGGTATCTCACTGACGGCTCGGTGCCTCTTTATATGATTGGGACTGCGTCATTTTCAACTGGAATCACCATTCACAGATCATGCTATTATTAGGCTTTTTTTCTTATCACCATTCACAGATCATGCTATTATTAGGCTTTTTTTCTTTCTTTTTAGCTTATATCTACTATATTGTGCTAATCCATAGTAATTTCTTTGAACTTTGTAGAAGTTTTCCCTCTGTGTTCCTGCGAGCAAAGCACTATAGCCAAGGGGGTTAACATTGTTACCTAGCTAAATTCCTAGATATTATTGCTAGTTACTACTGACAAGCTGCAGTTGACTAAATTTTGCTCACTATTCAGCTTGATTTATTATTTTGTGTAACATGTTACACATAATACCACCTCATTCAGCTTTTTTTGGAACTATACAATGCCTTTTCTCTCTTTGACCTTCCTTTATCCTTGTTAGACCAAATAGAAAATGCAGAAAAATTGGAAACTGTAATAATTTTCGTAGCGATCCTCAATACACTTCTTCATTGTGATTGGTCTTACAGATGTTATCAATGAGAAATGGATTGAGTTTGCACCCAATGTGCTTACCAGGACTACTGCAGCCAATTCAGTTGCCTCAGCCAGGAATGAGCTTTGACGAGAGAAATGGATGTCTGAATTCGAGCAGAGGCATGGGGACATTTTTTGGGAACGAGGAAAGCTTGAGGCAATCTGCTTCTAATCTTCCCAACCAATGCACTCTCCCCAATCAGCCATTTGTCATACCTTCAGCAACAAACATCACCATTTCAGAAACTTCAATTGGTTCAATCAACCCGTTGTTACTTCAATCCAATCAATCGATTGATGAATCAGCTCAGGCTCACTATACTACCTTATATCTTCCATCTTCCCAGGTAACTCTAGTATGAACATGTAACTAAGTTATCTGAATTTTGGTATTAATTCTGTCTTTCTTTTTATATTATTTCCTTCCTTTTTGGCAATTTGAAGGAAATCAGAAGTGATGGCATACTTAAGCTACAATCAGATACCAGCCACACTGGAAAGATCTCTTTGTTAGATGTGCCTTAGCCAAGACTCTTAAGAGATGCCCTCCACCTTAAACATTTTCTTTTGGCAAATACCAAAGAAACTGCATATGATACTGAAAATGGCTGACACCCATGGGTTACTTTACAAGTTGTAACAACACAATTGTGGGATCCAAACTGTTGATATCCCTTGTATAAGCTTGGTTTTGATCGTTTTGGATTTTCTATTTCCATTTTTTTTATTAACATCAGGGTATTGCTTGTCCTGGAGTCATAGAACAAAACTACTTATATTTATTCCTAACTTGTTTTTTACAACAACAGATTGTTTCGATTCTTTAGAATGACTGAATGGCAAAATATTTTCTGGATTGTGACTTTCTTAGGGCAAAGTTGGGTCATAAACCTTCATACTTGTGGAGGAGTATCATGGCAGGTTGGCAGCTCAACCAACTGTTTTTCTTCTTCTTCTTTTTTGTATATATTATATATATGTATGAATATGTTCATGCTATTATTTCAGAAAAGCTATACATGTGACTTTTTTTTGAGAATCATATATGTGGCTGCTTAAAAGTATACTTCGGCCGTAATTATCATTAAAAAAAATATATCAGGATTATATCCTGCGATCAACCTCCAGAGTTTTTATACTTTGAGTAAGACCTCATTGTTTTGATCATATGAATTTCAATATTTAAAATTTCCAAAGGATCAATGACTATCAATATCTTCTGCACCATTATGACAATGTCCTTAACACTCTAATTACTCCTGAAACTTGCTAGATTGCCTAGGAGACGTTTTTCTCAGAACACATGTGATGTACATATATAGTTATTGCAAAAGCCACACTATTCATTGTGTAACTGTAACCATTCTCCTAAAGGACAGCAATATGTTCTCAAGCTGGTTTTTCTACCTCTTTTAAAAAATAAAATAAAAAATCATTGTACGGACAAATGGTAGGTGGAAATGTCATTCCCCATTTCCCCTGATGTTCTCTGCTTGCCCCACACTCTCTTACTCCACAAATTGGTTGGCGTTGTCCAATATTTGACTTTTTGTTAAGTGAAGTCACAAATTCGAACTTTGAAATCATTGTGTTTTCCTTTATTTTTAGTGAATATGTATGTGTGTGATAGAGTATATGAAATAAACAATGCTCTTTTACTCAAACCAATCACTTTCCCTGTTAAATTTTTGTGAAGATTTCAAATTCAAGGTCTATTTTCCAATTTATCACTCAACTTGATCTTATACAATAAACTTGAAAACAAAAAAAATACAAGGTTAATATAAATTATGAGCTTTACAAACCCAACTTCACCTCAAAGAAATCTTCCAAATTGCCTCCTGGGCATGAGGATAAACTGCTTAGCCCGTCAGGGGTGAAAAGCCCCTGGATTACCCGGTAATTGGTTCTGGCGGGTGGGGTCAGTTGCCCGTAGGAGTTTGATTAACAATGAGGATTGTTGTACAGTATGCTCTGCGACGTGCAACTAATCTGAGTGAAGTTCTCCTATGTTATCAAAAAAAAAAAAAAGAAATCTTCCAAACGAATTATTGAAAGAAAACCCATAAAACTTTTGAGACACTTGTTTCAATCGGTTTCAATAACCATCGTAGAAGGAAGAAGTAGAAGAAATCACACCCAAAACCCTCTCTCTCTCTCTCTCTCTCTCTCTTGTTTTTCTAGTCTTTAATCTTTATGTACACATGTGCGCAGTAGGCTTGAGAATATGGGCCATAAGTAAGTAAAAGAAGTCTTATAGGCCATACCAACAAGGCCCAACAAAGGCACACCATAATTTAACTATGCAATTCTTTTCTTATTAGCGAACAACATCTATACGACCAATTAGGGCATTGATCATGGTATATTTATAAAGCCTATGTTTGGTTGGGTGAAAAGGATAGGATGAAAAATTGGGTAAAAAAAAAGGGAGAGGAAAATATAATTTTCTATTGTTTTGTTAGAGTGAAAATTGAGAAGAAAAAAAATGGGATGATGGAGTGGATGGAGTTTTTCACCTGAGCCCACCATTTTTTTTCTTCCAAATTTGGTAAAAAATAAGAGATAACCACAATTTTTTTCTTCAAAATTTGGTAGAAAATAGGAGGTAAAAATGGTAATGAGGAGGAAAGCACAAAGTTGTCCTTACTTTTCCATCCTTTTACTTTTAATAATAAGAACGTAATAATAATTTACTTTTTATCTTTCCACTTTTCCATCATTTTTATCAAACACATATAGGGTAAAAAGCACAAATATGCCAAGAGCGTTGGCATTTTTTGGTGTTTTTAATAGAGGAGTTCAAGTTTCAAATTTCTCCACCCCAACTATGATTTATTATTATTATTATTTAAAAAAAAAACACACACACATTTTTTATCCTCCTATATTTAGATCCTCCCAACCAAACAAAGCCTTAGAGACTTATTTGCTTCAAATTCTAAAAGCTAGTATATTTTTTTGAGTATAAGTTTTTGCGGAAAGGGAGTTGGAGTCTCTAAGGAGTTAGGACCAAAACTACCAAATGCCAAAATATTGTAACCCCCCTCAAGAAGAAAAATTATCTTATGGGATGGTTTCATGAGACATTTCTCTTACATCATGCGTGAGTCCCACACATATAGATCTCATATGTTGTGAGAGAAACATCTCATGAGATATCTTCTTTCTCAAAAGGATCATAGACTAATTGAATCATATCTCTCTCTCATGGAGTTTAGAAGGCACCTAATTAAGTCTAGGAGACTCTTGAACCATTTTGATAAGGGCACACATTGGCCAATGATTCTTTTAGCAGCAAGTGTTTGTTACAAAATACTGATGATATGTTCATGCACCACATAAGGACGAGAGGTCAAGCTTAATTTATTCAAACGTCATTCTTTGTAGAATCTTCAGAAAGTTTGAATGGCAAAACAACTTAGGACTAGAAAAGCTTCAGAAACTGAGACTACTTTTTCTGTTTTAGAGTGATCAGAAAGAGTAGATGGTGAAGCTAGTAAGTACCTTGGGGACTAAGTAACTTTCTCTTTTAAATGAACTGGAAACATTATGGTTTGATATGGCTGTGCATTTCAGTGGGACTCAGATTACTTTTGATGTGTGATATATAACAGCCATATCATGGCTTGTGCTATTCTATAGTTGACACATTTATGTTTCTTGGTTGAAACTTGAAGCTGATCTTCTCTATCACCCACAACTTTACCTAAATGATGTAGAACAGATAGCACATGCCTTCCTAGAGCGCAGGAAGTCACAACACAAGATCAAAAGGAGGTGCCAGTAAAGACCATTAGGGTGATAGTGTTGGAATTGCATGAAATTTGGCAGGTTGAAAGGAATCAACATTCTGATCCAAACTCATAATTATGAATGTCGCCAAAATTTAGGTGAATTTCTTCATTAAGGCCTCGAAAATAGTGTTTTTGCTATTTATAGTAATATTTGTTTTTCCTTAATAACTTTTAGTTTAAAAGTTAGAATAAGGTCTCGTCTGTTTTGGGACGACCCTTAAGGTCAGTAGTTTATGATACTGCATTCAACTCAATTTTGCCATTTTTGGTAAATTTCGGTATTTTGTCACATAATCGCGTAATTAATGCGAATTAGGGTTTTTAGATGTTTTTCTTAGTATTTATATGTTTTTTAGCCATCAAAGGCAAATTAGACTATTATCAATAAACACAGACTTTTGTAAAATTATTTCTCTAGTGGATTTCGGTTTTCTTCTTCTTGTGGATTCAGGAAACCCCTCGTGGACTTGAGGTTTACTACCAGGAACTAACAGTTTAGTTTTCGTTCTATCAAGAGAGCATCGTGTGTATTTTCTTTAGGCTTCCACGACATCACTAAATTTACACAATCACCACTTTGAATTGAAGGAAACTAATTAATATAATTCAATTTGACATATTGGGATCAAGTGTAATAGCAAATATCAAGGGATATTGCACCATTCAATAGGTTTTTTTAATGGCTAAGATTAAAAGTAAAGAATGTTACTTTTTTTCCAATCTACCTTTTACTTTATAAGAACCCTAGTTATTGCATTGGATCTAAATTTATTTTGAAGTTTGATCCCTAAGAATATGGTCATTATCATAATAAAAGAGTAAAACCAAGGTTTTTATTTTTATTTTTTCCTTATGAGAATCAAGTAAAAGGGAATATTGCACTGACCTCGCTAAGGGATTTTGTTATAACACTTAGTTCTCTTTTAGTTTAGAACAAAACACTCACATTCCCTAAAATGTTAATTATTTAAACTAATTTCCCTTAAATGATTAAATAAAAGGTTTCAACAATCCCCAAAAAAAGACTTTAAAGAAGGAAAAAAAAAAAAAAAAACTCAATTTCCTATTAAAAGGGAGTGTAGATGATAGTTTAAATCATGGGTGAAAAAGTTATTCAAGATTAATATTAATAATTTTCTTTCCTATTCATTTAGGAGAGGTTAGGAATACAAATTGCCTATTTCATTTTTGGTGTTCCATTTTATACTCCTATTAATCTCAATTTGACAAGTACACATTTTACATTCTTTTAAAAAAAAAATAACAAAATTAAAAAAAGAAAGATCATACATATGATATACTATAATTGATAGAGTATAAAATAAAACATAAAAAGTAAGATAAAAGGTTCTTATTCTTTACATTTTAAGAAAGGAGAGTGTTTTATTTTAAACTAGACGGAATGGAGTGTAATAACAGAAAATTCGAGGGAAGGTCAGCGCGATTTTCTGTAAGAACTAAGAAGCTGATGTGCAAAGAGCCAAGGACCCCGGCTTGAGAAATCTTTTCCGATACGCGGTTACTGTCCGTTTTTGTTTGGAAGCCAAATATCGGCAGTGTCTCATGATTGTACTTCACTCTTTTGTTCTCTTTTATTGGTGTTAACCGAATCATGCGTATCTCTTTCTCAGTTCTCACCTGCCCCTACCCACCACTTCTCAGTTCTCACACCTTTTTTCCATCTCTATGTAACACTCTTCATTGCTCTCCTAAATCTTACTCTTAAGACACAGACACACCCATGTAGAGAAAAGCCAATATAACAGTTCAGAGAGGACCAAATTGTGGGCTTTTTCCAATTCATGTAGTTTTATGAGTTGTGGTAGAGGTCAAAATATGTTACACAAAAACCGGCCTAGCTAATTCAAGCTCTAATACTAGTGTGATGGGAGAGGAGAAGGAAGTATTGGTGGGTCGGAAGCGAAATAGAAGAAGTGGAAAGGCTGAAGGTGGTGGTGGTGGTGGTGAATCGGAGCATGAGACACACATAAGGACGGAGAGACAAAGGAGGAAAAAGATGAGTAACATGTTCACTAGTCTTCATGCTTTGCTTCCTCAACTTCCTGCCAAGGTAAACATATCTGTTTGAAGATTTCTGTATTGGAAATTTTAGCGAACATTAGAAAGACAAACTATTTAATCATTAATTTATGTGGTTCGGTAATTTGCTTATTCAAAAAAAGGAATTAATCATTCCATTATATGAAAGATTAGGATTTACAACATGTTTATAAGGTATGTCTGCCCCTATATGTGTCTAAACACTAACCCGAAAGTGAATTTCTGAATATATATTTACCCGGCTCGGCTTTGCTTTGCTATGCCCTTGAAACACCTTAACTAGAGACTAGTATATATTACTTTTTCTACAAATTATAAACCACCATCTCTAACACTATTCTTTTTTTTGTATCTATATAATGACCGTTAATTCTTTCTTTTGTGCCTTATTGAGAATTCAAATGATTTTGTATTATATAAGAAAGAATCTATCGGCTACTTTAAAAAAATTGTAGCATCCCCATATGTATTTATTTGGGTCCTTTTATGATTTCATGAATGTGAGCATGTTTTTAATGATGTGGAGCTTCTTTTCTTTTCTTTTTTTATTTTCCCAATGACTCTCATTCATCACGAACAAATTATGCATAACCAAAAACAAAATGCAACGCGTTTATATCTCATGAAATTCAATAGATTTAAATTTCACTCTCCGAGTTTTACCATTTGATGTCTTTATAAGTTGCAATCATGTGTGCAGGTAGACAAGTCCACCATTGTTAATGAGGCAGTGAATTATATCAAGACCCTTGAACACACTCTCCAGACATTGCAAAAGCAAAGGATTGAAAAGCTCCAAAGTGGAATGATAGTTGAATATGAGGTACCATTCTTGATTACATCACAAGCAGAAGAACTCAAATTAAAGGAAGAATTTTTAGCTAACAAGGAATCATCAAAGAACTTCTTAATGTCAACAAAAACCTGTCAATCATGTCTGATTCCTCCTTGCTTTCAGACGTGGTCTTCGCCAAATGTTGTGTTGAATTTGTGTGGAGATGATGCTCAAATCAGTGTTTGTTCTCCGAGGAAGCCAGGGCTATTGGCCACCATCTTTAAAATACTAGAGAAGCATAAACTGAATTTGGTGTCTGCTCACATTTCCTCGGATAACTGTCGTAGTCTGTACATGATCCATGCCCATGTAAGTGAAAGAAACCTGAACTCTAAACCTTATTGATTCAATGAAAGTAAGACTTTTAATAATTAGTCGCATAACTTATTTAATGAGTTTTATGGCTTATTTAAATAGTACACGTAGATTGTTTTATGAGTCGTCATATAATGGGTTGGGAGAAATTCCTCCAAACTGGTTTGGAAGAAAACTTTATTCATTTTAAAAAGTTGTACTTTTCTTTTAAAGTAAAAATAAATTTATTGAACCAAAACAATGAATATAGTCATAACGAAGAGTTTTTATTTTTAATGGTTCAATAGTTATAATAGAGGATGAGAGATTTAAACCCTGGATATTTCTGTTAGAAATATCAAATAATATATTTTTTTTCCCTTTTAGGGGGGAGTGAATTTTGTAATTAATTTGGTAAAGGTTTGTTAAAAATGTATTGCATAATGTGGCAGATTAATTTATTACTAAGCTTTTGCATCAATTAAGTTGAATTAGTCAAATTCACAGTAATGTAACATTGTTCATAGCATCTTTTTCCAATTCATGTAGTTTTATGAGTTGTGGTAGAGGTCAAAATATGTTACTCCAAGGCTGACCTTCCAATTCTCGTGCACCCTAATTCGTGGAAGAAAGAAGAAACCTTGACCAAAATTCTCAAAAGATATATATTATACTTCGATATATTTGAAATTTGCTTCTATCATCCTGTCCCTCATTTTTCATTTCTTTTATTAGGATGAAAATGCTTGTAATTAAATTTATTACATGTAAAACATATATAAAGATTCAATTCTTACTTATTGGGGCTTTTGTGATCAGGCTGGTGGAGCTTCTGATGAATATTCAGAGGCATTCTCGGTGGAGGAATTGTTCAAACTTGCAGTGGGTGAAATGAACCTGTGGCTCTTGTCACGTTGACGCAAGAATATTATCAATACTACATAGTCTAGAGTTTACATCTTTTTTGGGCACCTAAATATTTGACTTTTTATAACTTTTTATCATCAGACCAAGACATTAATCGGTTTTTGGTATAAGCGAAAATTGAACTATAAATTTCTTATTTAACCATCAGAGATTTTACCAATTGAGCTTATAACTAGAATCAATGTGATTTGAGAGATTCTGACATTAATTTGTTCATTTTAAAGGTTGCCGCACTAATTTGAGTGTTTTTTTAAATCTTCTAATTAAAAAAAGTTCCAAATGGGTGAACCATTGAAGGGTTTGGATCATCCATTAGGACCAGTACTAGTTTACCACCCAGAACTATCCTCAGCTAATCATATTTATTCTTCTAAAAACGACAACAACAAAAAAAGCAAATCATATTTATTGCTGAGGAGAGTATCCTAAGAAAACTGTGTGTTTTAAAGTCCAAAGATACAAATTCCCGCTTCTTTTCTTTTAAGAAAAGCTATTTCATTAAATGGAAAGGGACTGAACAAATAAAAAAAGTCCAACAAATGTCCGGAATTCTAAAAGGTACTCCAACAACAACTGAAAAAAAGAAGAAGCAGGTACCATTTACATAACCAACAAAACCAATAAAAGAATTTTTGTCACTTGTTAGTTTTGGGTCTGTGCTGCTGGTAACTAAAGTGGCCAACACTGTACAAAATAATTTTTGTCACTTCTTTTGTTGCAATATAATGAGGAAATGCCGAAATGATGCCTTGGAGGAGTGTGCTCAAACCACAAAGGAAGAACAATGAGTGAAGGATGTAATATATATATATATATATATATTTAGGGAGAATATTCTGTTTGATTGATGCATAATACAGGTTGGGTTAATTGATTGATCCATGTGAAAATTATGTTTTAATTACAATATATAAATATATAGTACTGTTAACAAATGCTAAATGCTAATGAGTCATTTTAGAAAAAAATTTATATCACTTTTATTGGAAATAAAAAAGACCGTCAAAAAATCAGTTGCTTTTTTTCCACAAAATATTTCATAAAATGATTTACTATTTTTCCCACAAAATATTCTTTAAAATGATTTACTAACAAATGTCATAGTGCATCTATTAACTTTAAATCAAATTGTGCTTATTCTTTACTGTTATAAAATTATGTAAATATATTAATATTAGTCTATTCCAAATATAATGGTATGAAAAAGTTCTGAAAAAAAATGATAACAAACGCTTATAATAATGTTAATAATTATGAAAAAAAAAATGATAAAATATATTAGTATATGTATATTCCTAACATTATTCAAAGAAGAATCAACTTTATTTTGTATTAATCACACGGTGCTCCTCATTTCCTGCCAAACCAAACCCTCAATTGGGCGTGAAAAATGATGACACACGCTTACAATGACTTTGGATTGGATTAGATTAGGACAACAAACTACCATGTTCCACTATGACAATTTGTGCCCATATGAGTATGACCGGGTTGTCATTGTATGATATAATGAATCATCACCCAAATGACAAAATTCGACATTTGATGGGGAAGTAAACTATCAACCCCAAAATATTATAATAATATTAATATACTTTAACAAAACAAAAGAAAAAAAAGAGCTTCGCGTGCAAAAATTGCATTGAAAGTCAATTTTGTTTTGCTTTTGCATTATGATAGAGATTAGTTTTAAACCAGTTTAGAGAAATCACCACCAATTCACTACGTGATAATTTACAAGACTATTTTTATTTATATTGTTTAAATAATTCACATAATTTATTAAAAAAATCATACGAAGAAAAATACGAAATCAAAAACAAAAGACAACATGAAAATTACTAAGAAATAAACTATCAACCCTAAAATATAATAATATAATAATAATAATATATTTTAACAAAACAAAAGAAAAAATAGAGCTTTCCTATGCAAAATTGCATTGAAAGTCAATTTTGTTTGCTTTTGCATTATAATAAAAAATAACTTCAAACTAATTTAGAAAAATTTCCTCAAATTTATAACGTAATAATTTATAAGGCTATTTATTTTTATTATTTAAATAATTTATCAAAAAAAAATCATGCAAATAAAACTATACAAAAGAAAATTACAAAAATAAAAACAAAAGGCAACAAGAAACAACATGGAAATTAGTCGATTACTAAGATTTTTTTTTTTTTCCCACTTTTTAACTAAAAGTCAAAAGTTTCTTAAAATGAAATCAAACAGTGTCTAACTTCATGTTTTTTCTGGAAGCCTTCATTGAAATTGAAGTTGGCTGCATTGCCATTTTCATGTTTTAAAGTCATGAGCTGAAGTGAACATCATGAAAAGTGGCAATACTCAACACCCATGCCTAAATTTCATGATTTTAATTTATCCAATTTAATGATGATGACCTGGAAAATGGGTCCACTTTTGCCGCCTCTTAAATTTCTTTCAGGGCCGTATCCCATGGCCCATAAAAGCCTATCTTGATGTTAAACCCTATTGGAAAAATAATAAGGTTTTTATATATGAAATCATATCCATAGTAAAGAACCCGCCAAGAAGATTTTATCTCTAACACCTTTTTATAGTGTTTAATCAATTCCTCTTTTACCAAATAAAGAAACAAAACATTAAAAAATAAAAGGAGTTAACAGATGCAGGGGATTTGCCAAATAAAAAAACAAAACATTAAAAAAATAAAAGGAGGACTTAACAGATGCAGGGGATTTGATAGTAAACTACTTTTACATTCAAGATAGTAAACTATTTTTAAAAAGTTTTTTTTTATGGGAATAAAAAAATAAAATAAAATAAAAAACTAAACTTTTGACAATTTTTTTTCTTTTTTAACAAATGAGGGTGTTCAGATTTTTTTAAGTATTTGACTATTTCGTATTGTCTCTTGTCCTACACACATCTGGTTATTATAAGGAGAAATCTTATGGAGGTAATTCCAAGATGCACACAAAAGGTTTCAAACACTAAGCCAACTTTTTAAGGCTAACAACTTTTTCTATTTTCCATAAATATAACATGAAAAAATTTCTAAACTTTCTCTTAAAATTTTTTTAAAAAAATAATTCATTAACAAAACCTTAAAATCTAAGAAAAATAAAAGGCATTTTATATCATATTACAAATCTGAATTGGAATAATACCAAAAAGACTGATACTGAGCACTTCATTAAAAGCAAGCATAAAAAACAACAATCAAAACTTAAGGTCCACCACCATGGTCAAACAACACTATCTCAAACGCACGAGAAAAAAAAGGATTATTAATGGTGAATGAGCTAACTATTACGGAGTATAACACTATTCTCGCATAATGCAGCCATCACCGAGACACCACCATCCTTTCTAATTATTCCCTCCATTCATTATTAAAATCTTAACTATGTCACAACTCACATGAATTGCAAGAGAACAAACAAAACCGACTAAAAACAATGACAAAATCGCATCCCAAAATCCAGCCAATAACAACGCAATAACAAATTAATACAATAACCCACAGTATGAACATATAATAATGACAAATTAATACAACCTTACACTACACATAGATCCCATCGTTACATTTGACTATATTCTCATTTAATAATAATGTCTCATGGTCCCAAAAAAAACAAAAACCTTGGTTCTAACAAACTTGGTTTTATTAAATAGTGTGCTTTTTAAGTTTTTAACTTTTTTTTCTTAAGATTATTTAAATTATTTGCTTATGTATAACTTTTACTTAAATTCTTGATGTCCTCATTATAAGTCAAATTGTGGCCATTGCCCAAAAAATGTGTTAGCCACGTCTACATTTAGACTCCAAAATCACTTACCCAAGTTGCAATTGAGACTTATTTTAATCATTTATATATAGGGGTGGATCTAGGATTTCAAGCTAGGGGCTCGAAGTATAAAAAGAAAAAAAAAATCCAAATATGTATCAATATAGTATTAACAAACTATCAACTAAGATAAATACACAAAATCATTGTTTCTTAACACATTAAGATGTAATCATCTACCAACGATGACATAAAAATGCAAAATAATATTGTTTATTAAAAGCATTAGCTATTGCAAAAAATAAAAAATTATTTTCACAAACCAAAAATTGCTTTTGCTACTTTAATATAGCATTTAAAATGTCTCGTATGGTAGTATTTTTGGTATTTGATGTTCTAAATACTAAATGTTTAGCATTTAGAACACCTGATGCTAGTATTCTATACTGGGCTGATTAGGATTTTTTTTTTTTTTTTTAGTTTTGTTTTTGTTAAGTTTTTTAGTTGAGTAATTGCTAGTTGGGTTAGGCTAATAAAAAGAGGGGGGGGGGTGGTCTAAGTTTTTGGAAGAGGGAGGTGCAACTCTAGAAATAAAAAAATATAACCAATGATTTTTTCTTTCTTTCTTTGGACAGGGGGGCTCAAATTTTTTTTTTTTTTTTGAGCCAAGGGGGGCCTAAGCCCCCTTGGGCCCCCCATTGGGTTCATCCCTGCTTATATACCTAAGATTTATCTAATAAATACTCGATATGAGACTTAACATAAACCGGCACAACACATACTCATACATTTAATATGTTCAAATTCTTTTCAATTTGTGGTATCACAATATATAAATAGTATCATAGCCAACCTAGTAATGCCATGTGGTTCAAGACACTATAACACAATGTGAGACTTAACGAGAACATTAGGAATTTAAGTGAAGGGATAGTAATATCTCGTATTAAGTTGATTGAATTGGATAAATGTGTATTGTATGTAGACATATCCCTTACATTAGGTGTTTAATAGGTTGAACTAGAATGTGTAAGAGCATTCACATTTGTAGTGCTTAAAATTTTAGCTTTTAGCAATTCACCCTACATCTTATACTTTATTTTTTTACCATTTTATTTAAAATATGTTTTCATTATTTTTGAAAAATGAGTGAATGTTTTATTAGATGATGAGAGAGTGAGAGTAGCATACAAAATTGATGCTTATTTTTTAAGTAGTTGCTATATATAGTAGTTTATTATAGCGGGTTGCTAAAAAAAACTTTAAATATAGCAACTTAAATAAAAAAAATTTTTTTTTTTTGGTCATTTGAGAGCTAAACTAATTTTTTGCTAAAATAGGATCTCCAATGTTTTTTTTTTTTTGAGAAAAAAGACATCTAATATTATTAGCCAGAATCGTCGAAAAGAACAGAATAAAGGTGGGGAGGGGCATCCTCCATCCATACAGACAAACCTCTGACATGTCTAGCATGTCTAGCTAGGTTATGAGCAACCTTATTACCACTCCTAAAAATATGAGAAAAAGAAATACATTCGTTTGTGGTTAAGGTGGATTTAGCCAAAGAGACAATGTGACTGAAAGAGGAGAGAGAATCTTCTGCAGCCATGAAGGTTTTGATCACCACATCCGAATCTCCTTCAAGGATGAAGGGTCTGACGCCAAGCTCCTGAGCAAATGAGATTGCCCTAGTAGCAGCCATCACTTTGACGATATCGGAAGAGAAAGGACGTGGGGCTTGTTCTGAGAGGGAAGCCATGACGTTCCCTTGCCAAATTCGAATTACTACGCCCAGCCCTGCCTTGCCCAGTTCAGGAAATATTGCTCCATCAAAGTTAACTTTGAAACAGTCCCTGGGAGGTGGATTCCACTGAGCTTGAGCCCGTACTTGTCTAGCGACACCATGCAACGATGGGAGTGAGATGTTGTGCAGTTTGAAGTCTGACAAGGCTTGTGAAGCTTGTGGGATCACCTGAGAAGTGGGGAAGTCCAAATGCCTTACTCTGATCTGATTTCTACGATACCACAGTGTCCACATCACCATGACCATCAGCTCCATGTTTTTATCCTCCGAAAAGCTAAACTCCATCAGTTCCCGGAATGAAGCGAAGCTACGTACTTGCCGAAACTCGTATCCCGGAATGGCTTCTCAAACTTCAGAGATTTTTGGGCACTCCCATAAAGCATGATAAGTTGTTTCAGAGGCTGAACGGCAGTGCTCGCAAACATCCTCCGTAAGAATTTTCCGTTTCCGTAAATTCCTTTTGACCGGTATCGCATCGCGACATGCACACCAAAGGAAGTTTCGAACATTATTAGGAACAAATAGTCTCCAAATTCTCTTCCAAATATCCTCCTGTTGATGTTGGTTGTCCTGCAACGATGATGGAGTGGCTTCCATAGCTAGAAACCTTGAGCCCGATTTCACCGAGTAAGCACCTGTGGAGTTAAAAGGCCATATAACCTTGTCCTCTACAGGAATCGAGCTTAAAGGTATACTCAGTATAAGTTCAACCTCAGTATGGTGAAATAAGCCACGAAGGAGGTTTGTATCCCATCTTCTGGTGACCGGGTTGATAAGCTCTGAAACCTTGGCTTCTTCAAAACCGGGTACAACATGTGATTTAATTATGGGGCTGTCTAGTGATGGCAGCCATGCGTCATTCCAGACGCTAATTGACTCTCCACATCCAACCCTCCATCTCGCCCCTCTCAAGAGTACATCCCTACCTTGAAGTATGCTCCTCCATGCATGCGAGCCGGACATAGAATCTGTGGCTTCCATTATAGTGCAATCCGGAAAGAACTTCGGTTTAAAAACTTTGTAAAACAAAGAATTTTTATTGTGCAGCAACCTCCAGGCTTGTTTGGCCAATAAAGCATCATTAAAATTTATTTCATTAAGATGCATTTAATGGATTTTATTTATTTATTTTTTAAATAGACTTTTCAGATAGATAAAGTCGAATAGTACATAAGTATTAAAAATTAAATAATACAAAGATAATAACTTTGTGTATAAACTAATGGACAAAGTTTACTAAATAAAATAAATATTACTACATATTTTAAAAATATGACCATTGAATTGTATGTTCTTTACATTTTTAATACATATGTCAAATTTTATATCAATCAAATGTTATTTACTATATAATCTATAAACTTATATTTTATAAATAATTATAAACTATAAAAACTTACAATTTAAATAATTTATTGATCACATAATTATTGATATTTAATTTTTAATTTTTTTTGCAATTATAAAGAATATAAGAATAAGATGTAATCTAATGGTGGATTTGTCAAAATTCACTTCCAATGAAAATATATTGAGTAAGATTATAGTTTAAACCAATTTCATAATTTAAAACTACAACTAATTTTGTAACTAAATTTTGCCCAATAATAAATTTGTAACAAGTATATATATATATTTTTAAGCATATTTTTTAATTTAAAAAAATGAGTATAAATACTCTAATAATGCCAAGGTCAACCTTAGGTTTAGGTTCCCAAAAAATTTGCACCAAAGTATCCCAAAATTAAGGAATGATATTAATGTTTTCAAAAGAAAAAAATATATATAGATGAATTTTGTTTCGTCCCTTTACAAAAAGAATAGTTGTTTAAACAAAAACAAATATAGAAAGTTGTTGAAAAAAAAAATTATTTAATTAAAAATATTTAAAAAACTTAAAAAAGAAATCTACTAAAATTTATGGAAAGTCACAACACGTATTGTACACACCCCTAAATAATTATATTAAATACCTTTTAACTTTGGACCCTTAAATCACTATTTCACAAAAAGTCAAAAAAGTAAAAAAAAAAAGGTGGGGTTATGACTGTTACATACTAGAAGTCCCATCATGCCAGCTCCTCTCTCTGTGTCTCAAAACCCCACTGTCATCTGTGCAGTCCATTTTCCAAATTACCTCACTGCCACACACATTCACACTCTTTTGTCTCTCTTCTTCTTCTTCTTCTTCTTCTTCTTCTTCAATTCCATGGCTGCCTTTGATATTTTGTCTCTCATATAAAGAACAAGAAGAAGAAGGAGAAGAAGTTCTAGTACAATGTCTGAGTACAACTTCTTAAACGACCAGCTCTCAAAGCGAACCTCAATTTTCGGTTTACGCTTATGGGTAGTACTTGGAATGTGTGTTGGAGCAGCAATAGTTCTTGTACTTTTCCTTATATCTCTTTGGTTCATCTCTAGGCGTAATAGTTCAGCTGCTTCTTCTTCTTCAGCTTCTTCTACTTCAAAGCACAACAACAAGTCGTCTCAGAGCCTTACTATAATTCCAAACGTGTCCAAAGAAATCCAAGAAATCAGAATCGACCAGGACCCGAAACCGAAACCCACATCAAACCCCGACCCACTACCGGAATCGGAGCCAGTAGCAGCCAGACCCCAACTCCTGCTTCTTCAGCAACAAGAGGAAGAGAGTCCAGCTACTGGGAAGAACAGAATTCACATTGAAATTGGTAAAGACCACCGGATTTCGTACCCGGAGCGGGTTACCGGGTCGAGTCATGGAAGTGGGGAGACCCGGTCGGGTGACCAGGCTACGATTGTCGGGCCAGAGGTCTCGCACTTGGGGTGGGGCCATTGGTATACTCTCAGAGAGCTTGAGGTTTCCACTAATGGTTTTGCTGATGAGAATGTGATTGGTGAAGGTGGGTATGGGATTGTTTACCGTGGTCTTATGGAGGATAATACCAACGTTGCTGTCAAGAATTTGCTTAATAATAGGTAATATTTGTTGCATGTTATGAGTTTGAGAGTTAAGGTGTGGATCATGTGTTGAAAAAGTGTTGCATGTTTTGTAAAACATTCTCAAAAAGTTTTTAATCTTTTTGTTACTTGGGGTTTAAGGTATTTAACTGCTTTGCTTTGTGTTGGTATGAACCCAGTTGGGAATTTGATGTGTTAGTTCAGTTGGATGATTGTTACTTTCTTTGTTATAAATTTTTAATCTTTTAATTACTAGGGATGTGAGTTTTAATTACTTTGCTTTGTGTTGTTATGAACCCAGTTGGGAAATTGATGTGTTAGTTCAGTTGGATGTTTGTTTCTATGTTTGGTATTTGCTTTTTTATGGAACTGAGTATATTTATGAATTTTTAATCTTTTTGTTACTTGGGGTGTTAGTTTTAAATTCTTTGCTTTTTGTTGGTATGAACCCAGTTGGGGATTTAATTTGTTAGTTCAGATGGATGTTTACTACTATGTTTGTTTGTTGATTTGTTATAACTTTGAGAGTTGAAGGTGTGGATTGTGTGTTGAACAAGTGTTTCCTGTGCTCTGTGTTGTGGGGGTTATGGCAGAGAAAGCTTAATTGGGTTAGTTGTTTTTGCTTTAGGGGACAAGCTGAGAAGGAGTTTAAGGTTGAAGTTGAAGCAATTGGACGTGTTCGGCATAAGAATTTAGTGAGGTTGCTCGGTTATTGTGCTGAAGGAGCTCATAGGTATTTTGATCTTTAGTTACATCCTGTCCCTCTTATCTTTAATGTTTATTGATAACCTTGCAGGTTAGAGGTTTTCTCCTCTTGCTTAAAATATTAGAATCAACTGTGTTTTCATATTTTTAATTTATCTTTAATAACATTATTTTATCTATCATGTAATTGAATTGTTATAGGATGCTTGTTTATGAGTATGTTGACAATGGAAACTTAGAACAGTGGCTTCATGGAGATGTTGGACCTTGCAGCCCTCTTACCTGGGAGGTTCGTATGAATATAATACTTGGAACTGCAAAAGGGTATGTTTTGAGTCAAATAAGTTTATTTAATGAAGTTTCTTTTCTTTGTATTGTTTTGGTTCTGCCATAACTGAAGCTTGATTACGAATACAGATTGACATACCTACATGAGGGTCTTGAGCCCAAGGTTGTTCACCGTGATATTAAGTCAAGCAATATTTTGCTTGATAAGCAGTGGAATCCAAAGGTGTCTGACTTTGGCCTAGCAAAGCTCTTGGGCTCGGAGAAGAGTTATGTGACAACTCGTGTGATGGGAACATTTGGGTCAGTTGATCCTCTCTTAATTAAAAATTATCATGATGACTTCTTATTCTGACACTAACGAAAACCGAGCAAAATGGAATGACATTTTTCTGATTCTGTTCTGTAGATATGTGGCTCCAGAATATGCCAGTACTGGCATGTTGAATGAAAGAAGTGATGTGTATAGTTTTGGAATTCTTCTTATGGAGATCATTTCTGGGAGAAACCCTGTAGACTATAGCCGCCCTGCTGGAGAGGTATGTATAATCAACCAAAGTTACTTAATGGCATTGTCTTATGACCAGTTCAAGATTAGTTTTACAATCTGATATAAACGGGTAAGTCAATCTTTCAGGTGAACCTAGTTGAGTGGCTTAAAACCATGGTTACAAATCGGAATGCGGAGGGAGTTTTGGATCCTAGGTTGCCAGAGAAGCCTTCTTCAAGGGCACTGAAGCGTGCTCTGTTAGTAGCTTTACGCTGTGTGGACCCAAATGCTCAGAAAAGGCCGAAGATGGGGCATGTTATACATATGCTTGAAGCTGATGAGTTTCCCTTCCGTGATGTGAGTTTGCATTTACTTTGACCCCTAATTGATCTCAATGGTTGATTCTTTATGTCTATTCTCACAATGGTTAGACTTTGTTTGAGAATTATATTTATCATCTTTTCTTGTTTTCTACATGAACTTGTAAATTGCCAACAGCCGGGCACTTCAATTATTTGAATTTAAATGTAGAAAGACAAGCATTTCCTACTCAAGTCAGACACAGGATTACTAGTTATTGTCACTTTGGGGTTTTAATGTTTTATAGGGATGGAAACTCATGTAGCACACATTTTCCAAGAATAGGATTGTCTAGGTTTCCATAAAACCTGTTTATCAGTTTGCATATATGTTTCAAAGAAAGTGACAGCAAAATTTCAATCTTTGAATTCATCTTTTTGTCACATGAAAGCACATCAAGATAAGATATGTTTTACAGTATGTATTATGCAGTGCTTCCTGGTATGGACTTCTTATCATTTTTTTTTTTTTTTTTGGCATTTGGTTTTAGGACCGAAGAGCTGGACGCTTACAGCGTGATGGTACAAGGGATATGTTGATGGAGAAGCATGTTACTGAATCCGGTGAGAGCAGTGGTTATGAAAGTGGTGCTCAAATCAATAGGTCTTTGTGGAGAAAGCAAGAACCTGAAGAGCAGTAGCCTTTCCAAACTAGTGTATAAGGTGAATTGACACGACACTTTTTGTTTCTTTATTTCCATCCAGAGCTGGATTGTGCAGCTTCATTTTACTTCACCTGTATATGTGAATTTTTAATGTTAGTAGATTTTGTAGTATTTTGTGCCATACCCATTGACACATGTAATGTAGTGTCTGAAACACTATGTATTCCCGATGGGTTGTCTACATCTTGTAGAGGAATTGCTCTGATTTCAATTTACTTCATATTTTTCTCATCTTTGTCACCCAAATCATCAAAATTACAACAAAGTTGAAATTTTGTTGACATCTTAAAACAACTTTGTTCAAAGTTTAATGCTATGGAAAAGCAAAACCAACTCATTTCAGATGCTTTGAATAAATTGTGTAAGTTCCATTCAATGAAAATCGCAAACTCACCCATAATAATTGAGGCATTGCTGAAGCTACACCACTATCACTTGTATCATCATTAGAGGTTTTCACATTCTCATCATTTTTTTTTCCTGCTTTATTCATATTTCCCTATTACTGTCCCTTAGGGCAATTCAAAGAACTATATTGCTCCCTCCTCTCACAAGAGGGGTGGTCTCCACATGTGGGTCCCACATGTAGAGCCCACCCCTCATGTGAAGAGGGAGCATTGCTCCCAGACTATCGAATAATTTTTCGATAGTCAAAACTCAAAAGTGATTTAAGGACAGGACAGATAAATTTCAACCTGTTACATTATGTTCCATGAAATCAGCTTGATTGAGGGTACTAAACGTATCAATATAAGTTCCCTTTGATTAAGGTTGGCTACCACAAGATACTTTTTCCCATACAAAGTTTGGTGGGGATGATTAGAAAATCATGGGTCCTACAAGTCACAGGCCTCACTAACCCCATTGCATTTTCCCATAGTTTTCAAAGGTGTGGGGGCTTGGTTGTGATGGGAAAACCTGGACGGCTAGGAATGTACAAACAAATGCTTGAGATCTTAATTGGGACGCATCCTTTTTGTTTTGCTGGTTTTGGTCTTAATTGGAAATTGAAAGTCAGCAAGTAAGAACTCTCTTTCTGCTTTTTGCTTTTGGCTTTTTGCTCTCTAATTATGATTCACACCAAGCATTCTCTATTTCTTTTTTTGCCTTTTTTGGTGCTTTTGAACATTGAGTATGTTTATTTTTGACTAGTCTTCATTCTTGATATCAATTATATGTCTCTA
The DNA here is from genome assembly GCF_932294415.1 of Quercus robur. Taxonomy (NCBI): domain Eukaryota; kingdom Viridiplantae; phylum Streptophyta; class Magnoliopsida; order Fagales; family Fagaceae; genus Quercus; species Quercus robur. The sequence goes on from NC_065535.1 coordinate 4,604,845, forward strand.
TTTTATCCGACTCTTTAAACACATTTAACTATATAAGGGCCTACCCTAGCGCACAAGGACAATCCCTTTAGCTCATTAAGTTCAACTGCTGGTTTAGTTTTTACCTGCTTATGATTGATCTATTTGATTTGCACAGTATGCATCTGATGTATTGACCAGTTAAACCATTCCTAATAATTGTTCTAGAAGTAATTCTAACTACCATGATGACATTGTTATAGTTCATTTGTCTGCCATTGACATGAGATTCCAACTTTTGTACATTCATTTCCACAATGCATTAGCTATGACCATAGAAATAATATAAGCTTCATTTTCCAGAAATCTAATCTTTTACCATTTCTCTTGATAAATGAAAATTTTGCTGAATAATAAAAGTGGCATGGTCCTAGTCTCCTAGTACATAATGTATGTTTTTAGAAAGGGGAAAAAAGAAAACGGGAAAAGGAAAAGTGGTATCGAATGCACAAAATTCAGTCTTGCGAGGTCTGGGAAAAGTGATGGGAATTCTCTTTCTTTTTTTTTTGGTAAAGGGAAAAAAATATCAAAGAGGGAAAATATCAAAGCAAACAATGATGGTAAAAAGTAAAAACTACCTGAAATATATAATTACACAAACAATGATCTATTTCATATCAAAGCAAAATTTGATTTTCCTCAAGAAACTAAAGATTCACCTATTTGACATGTTTATTTACAAGCCTATCCCTATTTTTCTCCTCCTACTTGCTTTCTCTCTCTACCTCTGCTTGCACCCTCATCAAAAGGACCATGTGGTATGTGGACAATGATCGTTTTCTCATCCCGTGACCCTTTTCTCCTTAACATTGAAAATCATGGAGCTTTCACATCATGCTCTACACATTCCTAGTTAAATTAACCTAAAAACACTCTATTTTTTCTAGTTTAAGGAATCTATTTTTTTACATCACCATCAATACTGCATCATTATTCCTATTAAAGATTATTTCTTTTCTATTTATTTATTCATGCACTTTTGTAATTCCAAAATCGACAACCCAACGCAACCAAGTCCACAATACGAAAAAGAATTTACTTAAAATTTTGTTGATAAAGTATTGAGTTACTGTTCATTTGTTAATTTTGCATGCTAGTTTGTTGAGCTTGATATACCATTATAATGGGTTTTGGTTTTTTTTTTTTGAATTTTTTTTGAGTTTTTTTTTTAGAATACTAAGTATTTTTAACACACACATGGGGAGAGAGGAGAAGGTAACTCTCACTCAGCAAACCTTTAGGCTTCATTGATGTGGCATAACAATGCATGTACTTCGCCAACGGAGGCTTGGCTCAGTTGGTAAGGCTCGAACTCTTCGTCTAACTAACCTAAGTTCGAGTCCCGCTCCTAGCAGGAGTCCATTGGTGGGCATGCACACAAGTTGGTTGAACCTGTCTAACTCTAGCGCCCTACCCAAGGGCTAGCGTAACCTAGCGAACCCCTCTTTTTTTTTTTACCAAAAAAAAAAAAAACAATGCATGTACTTCTTTGTTGTTCAAATAATTTAGAGACACATGTAATTGCTAAAACAACATTATACTCCCTTGATATCTTATCAAAAAATCGTTGAGTAACACATATTTAACAAATGAACAATAACTAAAACTAAGTTTTTTTTTTTATTTTTTTATTTGATTCTTATTATTGCATTAATTATGAGTAAATATAAGTGTTAATTTTGTGTGTGTATTGCAGTAATCCCAAAATGGTACACTAGAATTGACCGTTATCAAAATATTTCGTTCCAATAAACAAACCAAAATAGATTTAACAACATTGGTTTGTATTTGTCTAACCCTAGCTTCTTCACTTTCTAGCATTATTTTTGAAATATTTTGTCTCGCTGCCTCAATCATAATTGTTAGGACTCAAGCCTTAAGACCAAATGCTGTAGGAACTAAGCACTGATTTATAAATTTCTGTATATTTCAGTATTTCACGTTATATTTTTGGTAAAGGAAATATCAGCCCTAAACTCGGCCTTAAAATTAATTGGACTCTATTTCTTGGCCTTGGCCCGCCATTTGGGCCTAATTAGTATTTGTAGCTTTTTTTTTTAATTTTAGAATTTAGTATTTGTAGCCCAGTTGTATAGATTATTTTAAAAGTTAGAGAACATTCAAAGAATCACCCAGCCAATGCAAAATCTTTGTTGTTTCACTTGTAGCTTCATCCACAAACCTTTTTACAATATTTTTATAAATTGTTGAGATTGTAAATTCTTATTGTTTCTCGTATAAACTCATTACTTATATGTTATATAACTTTTTTACTTACTAATAACCACTCACTACAGATTTATTTGGGATCTATTTATTTTGTTGAAACTAAAATTTTTTTGCTGAAAGTACAATAAATAAATATAAAAGTTAGCTGAAATAGTACAGTGGGACCCATAAATAGTACTAAAAGTGCAATGGAACCCATGAATAGTAGTAAAAATAAGCTAAATAGTAAAATAAATTGGCTTTTTAAGCTCCACAAACCTTTTCACAATATTTTTATAAATTGTTGAGATTGTAAATTCTTATTGTTTCTCATATAAACTCATTACTTATATGTTATATAACTTTTTTACTTACTAATAACCATTCACTACAGGTTTGTTTGGGATCTGCTTATTTTGTTGAAACTAAAATTTTTTTGCTGAAAGTACAGTAAATAAATGTAAAAGTTAGCTGAAATAGTACAGTGGGGCTCATAAATAGTACTAAAAGTGCAATGAAACCCATAAATAGTAGCAAAAATAAGCTAAATAGTAAAATAAATTGACTTTTTAAGCTGGAGACAAATGCACATTACATCAAAAATTTGTAATTTTAGCATTTTTCGATATTTGATATCTATGCAGTAACACCACCATAAATTGTGAGCATATTCTTTAGTCCAGCACATAAAAGATTGGAGAACTGGCATGGATTTTTCTATTCCCTATGTTTGGGCCACAGCCCACAGGGAAAAATTTTGTCATCATTCCTAGTAGTTGGCCAGTGGCCACAGATGGGTCTCGCACTATGACAGGAGTCCATGGACACAGTTTCCAGCTTTAGACTCAATTGTCAGTACTGAAACAGATCTTCGACTTTACCTATTCAAAGTTCAGCAAAATCTTATCCTAGGCCATGCCCATGCCTAAGTACAGACTTAGCCCATGTGTGTTGCACACATTCCAAACCCCAAAAAAATGCAATTTTTTTTTTCAAAAATTACAATAAAATAAAGGTTTAGACTTTAGAGTATATACCCGGTTTCATATTGGTCATAGGATTTTAATTTTATTAGTTATATTCTCAAATTTGTGAAATTTTTTTAATTTAAAACCTTTGTCTATTTCTGTTATTTTTTATTCTTTTATTTTATGTAGTAATAAAGTAGAGAAAAATATGAGACCATTGATTAAACTTTCTATCTCACTTAAGGCTTGGTTATAAACCTTTGTCTTTTTTTCTTCATTAATGCATAGAATAATGGCAATGAAATGCCCTAGTCATACTCTGTAACATACAGAAATAATGCTACTCAAACCTCTAACATTGTCCCTAGGAACATAAAAAGAAGAACTTAAAAAAAAAAAATGATTTGACAGATAACGTTGTCCCTAAGAACATAAAAAGAAGAACTTTAAAAATAAAAATAAAAAAGATTTCACAGATAGAGGATATAAATTTTAACCATGGATACAAAATTTGTCAGTTGAATTATAAGACTTTTTGAATTACAAGACTTTTGGAATAAGGAGAACAAAAGAAGAAGAAGAAAAAATTCAAATACCTACTTTTGCTATTTAATAACTTTGATGGAAGTATTTTATTGATGATTTGGATTTTAATTTTTAGTTTAAATGACTTAAATAAAGTGTGCAAGATATTGTTTTGATATATTATTGAAATTCATTGATAAAATATTTGAACCTGATTATTTAGAATGATTAAGTAAAAGATATTTCAAATTCATAACACAAAAAAAAAAAAAAAAAAAAAAAAAATCAGAAAAATCTTTAAAACTCATTCACCAAAATTAATATCAAGAATTTATACTGATAATTATTTTTCAAAACCTTTGATTTTAAATTCTTAATTCTAAAATTTAACATAAGTTTACTTAGTTTCTTTTTAATAAAATAGGGAAATTTCTTTAAAAGAAATTCTCCTTTCATAATATAAACAGAGAACTCATGAATGAACTTGTAAATTAGGACCCAATAAAAAGGAGATGCTTTTTTTTTTTTTTGAGAATCAAAAAGGGAGATGCTTTGTTGTAAGCATAATAATTATTCAACTAAAGTGAGATATATCTAGATACATGCCAACCCTTTATCATATACGCAACATGTTCAAATGCATCGTAATATTTGGTAATTACTATATTGGATTTTTGTTAATGAACTTTCCTATCCATTTTCATTAATGTTGACATGCTTGATCAAAGACATCCAAGGACCCATTTGATGTGTAGTGTTTCCAACACAAAAATATCAAGAATACCACATCAATATCAGGCTTAATTCTCTCCCTTAATTATTCTTCAAAAGAACATTTTCTAGAAATTAATAACGGTATGGATTCCGGCAATTGGTAAAGTCACTCGTCTTCGAACAAGGGACTTGGATTCCAATTAGCACATAACATCTATACCACAGGAGTTAGTGAAATGCTTGGGCTAAGCTTTTTTTCTTTGCTTTCTTTAAAAGAAGCATTGCTTTATTCAAAAGAATTAAATAAATTAATATGGTAATATGTGAGGCTCAAACCCTCAGTTCTATCATTATTGTTTTTTGTTTGTTTGTGAAATTATAAGTTTTGAATCTTATTGTATCTATTAAAATAGAAAAATAAAATTAATAATGGCAAATTGTGCGGTAACTAAAAAACCTTTTCTCATTGCTTTCTTCAAAAGATAAAATAAATATGGTAGTCATAACGAGGATCAAAGCCTGAGCTCTCCATGTTTTACAAATAAGGAGAAATAATGCCTTCATCATGTCTAGTTTGGAATTTGGATCAGAATGAAGAGCCTCCAGAATATTATTTCTCCATATTTAATGTGTCATTTTTTGATAAATATGTTTGTCATGCTGTCATTCTCGGAAGTTAAATTATGATTTGAGAGGTTTCTCCCAAAAAAAAAAAATTATGATTTGAGAGCTTTAATATATAATGATAGCAACTATCTTGAATTTTCACTTGTTGCACAAAAACTACCCATTTTACATGTTATTGTTTTAGAAAGAAAATGAGAGAAACGTCAAGAATTAAAAGTGACCCATAACCAAATCACTAACTTTTTCAAGCATTTAAGATTATTCGGTGCATAATATTCTTTTTGAAAATAATTTGAATACTCTCCATTTCAAATTAAAAGAAATTATATTGACATTATGATTTGAGAACTTTAATAACTATAGGAACTATCTTGAATTTTCACTTGTTGTTCGGAAACTACCCATTTTACATCTTATAGCTTTAAAAAGAAAAATGAGAAAAACTCCAAAAATTAAAAGTGATCCATAACCATAACCATATCAATACATAATATTCTTTCTTAAAATAATTTGAATACTTTCCATTTCAAATAAAAATGAACATTATGATTTGAGAGCTTAATAATGATAGGAACTATCTTGAATTTTCACTTGTTGCGTGGAAACTACCCATTTTACTTCTTACAGCTTTAAAAGAAAAATGAGAAAAACTTCAAAAATTTAAAGTGATCCATAACCATATCAATACACAATATTCTTTCTTAAAATAATTTTAATACTCTCCGCTTCAAATAAAAATGGAATAAAGATTTTCAATTATAGATTTTTTTTTGGGGGGGGGGGGGGGGGGGGGATAATTCTATGATTATAACATGAATGAAGAATTTAAATTCTAGATATCATGGATATACTAGGAAGTTCCAACCGGTTAAGCTACAATGATCTTGACCCCAGTTGTAAAATTTTTTGTTTGGATTCAAGCTCCAATGGTGGTCCACGTTATGTGTATAATTGCCACATTTGCAAGAAAGCTAAAGGCTCTTCCCCTATATCAATATAATCTAGTAACCTACATTTTTGTGCAACATCACGGTTAGAGGGATGATATTCCATGTCTTATAGACTTTATAGTGTATACTAGGATATCAGCTAGGCACCTCTTGATTGTAAAAGCTTTAAAGTTTAAACCACACCAACTTTAAACGGGATTCTTATCGTTTTGGAAGATAAAAAGTGTCAAAGCTTTTAAGAAAAAAAAGTTGTACAAGTGAACAATTATTCAATTTCTTACCTCATAAAGGATCATATGAAAATGTTTGTGACGTGCCTTTTCAGTTATAACAATATCAATATGCACGAAACTTTGTTTTTGATAAAATATTTCTTTCTTTTCTCTTAGTTTTTAATGAATGGTTATATGTGAAATTACTTACCCAAAAAAATTGATTTTCATGGCAATTTTGTTCAAGCCACCCTGGCCCCTGCATAGGATACTTATTTGCATTTTCATTAGTTGAAATGATTTTGTTTTGTTCATACAAATCATGATTTACTATATATGTGTGCGGGGTAGAATTTAAACTTATGATGTCCACTCAATGATGATTACTCTTATCATTAGACTAATATATCAATTGATTTTTAGTGTAAACGAAGTTTGAACTTCAAATATCTTATTTAACAGTAAGAAGTTGAGCAAACTAGAACCTACAATTTACTTCTTCTTTTTTTAGAAGAATGTTGATAATTCTATTAAAGAAAAGTCATATCAACATATGTATTACATCAGAGAAGTGTGGAGGATCATCCTCTATCCACACTGAACATCTGACATGTTTATCATGTCTAGCAAGGTTGTAAGCAACAATGTTACCTTTGTGACGAACATGTGAGAAACTTATATACCGAAAGGAATCTACAAAAAACTTAGCATTAACAATCAAATGACCAAATGAGATTAGAAATATCTCCTTAATTAGTGATTTCTGAATCTCCTTCAAGTATTACCTTAGTAATCCCTATTTTTAGAGAGAGAATTCCAAAGCTTTGACAGCTGTCATGGCTTCAATTTCTACAACTGAGTGAAGAAGAGGAAACGTTGTGAATTGTGAAACATGGAAGCAATGACCAAACCTCTTGCCAAATGATCATTAGTCATTCTTTTACCTTTCTCTTTCAAAAAAACAAAAACAAAAAAAAGATCGTTAGTCAAAACTGAAGTGAGTAGATACAATACAAATGCAAATTAAGCGCACATGGTGGGCTCTAGCCTCTAAGGCCGCAAATCACTGCAATTTTATTTTTTTTGTCCTGGCCATTGTTGACCAAGCGAATTCACGCTACGCGGAGCTGAGTTTATTGACCGTAATCACTGCAATTACTAGTGTAGTGCCGAAAGTGCGTATGAAGTGGGTTGAAGTCCTTAGTATGGGATATTTCCCACCATAAAGTATCTTTTGTAATAGGTATGTTAATTTACCAAATGTAACAATTTGATGGATGAGAGTAATGAGAAAGCTGGTATAATATTAATAAATTTGAGAGAGTTTCAATTTATAGCGTCTGTTCTTGATGATAGTTCTTTATTATCAAATTAAGACACCAATCAGTTCTTGATATAAGCGGGAAATAACCCTAGATATCTTATAATATTATATGATATTCACTTCTCAAGTCTATCAAATAAATACATAACAAGTTGTGATGTATTAATCATAAAAAATGGTACAGAAAATTTGTATTCGTGACATACCTCAGTTAAATGTCTTAATCTCATTTGTCTAACATTCAGTTTAGGAAGAGTTAATTGGTGAAATAAGAAATTTTTAAAAGATAAATTCCAACCAAATGTCTTGTAATTCAATTGTCATTTTTTTTTAGTGTTGCAAAGAGAGACGTTTATGGTTCAAATTTCACTCCTCAAACTATCAAATCATTATAGAAAAAAATAAAATAAAAAAATAAAAAATTCCACAACAACATTGGGGATAAAATCGTAGTGGAGGCCAAGGTCCCCTACTAATATTTTATGGAGAGACAAGTAGTTAGAGAGTGAGTATCACGGGGTTCCCATACTCGACTCTATATAAGTACTCCAACTTTGCTATTGTGCTCTAAAACCAAACGCCATTGATCATGGTTTCTCATACTCCCTACTATGTGTGCCTTATCTTTTTCTCAATCACTCACCTTGTCTCCACCTTAGCAGAATCTGATAACTACATCATTCACATGGATGTATCAGAGAAGCCCAAAGACTTTGGTAGCCACCAAGAGTGGTACTTGTCCACTCTAACCTCTGCATTAGAAACTTCTAAACTTAGCACCACCAATACTTTTTCTACCTCCACTTCTAAACTTATCTATAGCTACACTCACGTTATAGATGGTTTTGCTGCAAGTCTATCACTTTCTGAGCTTGAGGCCTTAAAAAGCTCTCCAGGTTTTGTTTCTTCAATCAAGGACTTGCCTGTGAAGGCTGACACAACTCACTCACCTGACTTTCTTGGCCTTAGTAGCAACTCGGGCTTATGGCCATTGACAAACTATGGCCAAGATGTCATAATTGGAGTGGTAGATACAGGAATTTGGCCAGAAAGTGAAAGTTACAATGACAAGGGCATGTCCGAAGTTCCTTCAAGGTGGAAGGGTCAATGTGAATTTGGCACCAAATTCAACACATCTTTTTGCAACAAGAAGCTAATTGGTGCAAGGTTCTTTAACAAAGGTCTAATTGCCAAAGACCCCAACGCGACCAAGACCATTAATAATTCCACACGAGACACAGATGGTCATGGGACCCACACTTCAAGCACGGCTGCTGGGAATTATGTGCAAGGTGCATCATTTTTTGGCTATGCGACAGGAACTGCTAGAGGCATAGCTCCAAAAGCCAGAGTGGCCATGTACAAGGCCTTGTGGGATGAGGGTTCTTATTCATCCGATATTATGGCTGCCATTGATCAAGCAATTTTGGATGGTGTAGATGTCATATCCATATCATTGGGCATTGATGGTGTACCACTGCATACTGACCCAATTGCCATAGCCACATTTGGAGCCTTGAAAAAGGGTGTGTTTGTGTCCACTTCAGCAGGAAATCAAGGGCCTCTTCTTGGGACCTTACACAATGGCATCCCATGGGTTTTAACCGTTGCTGCTGGTACCATGGACCGTGACTATAATGGAGTTGTTACTCTTGGCAATGGAGTTCAACTCTTGGGCTCATCTTTGTATATTGGGAAATGGAATTCATCTTCCAATAAAATCCCAATCGTTTTCTTTGATGCTTGTGACAATCTCAAGACATTGCAGAAAGTTGGGTACAAGATTGTTGTGTGCCAAGATAAGAAAGGCTCATTGTCTGACCAAGTTCAAAATGTTGACGATGCAAAAGTGGTAGCTGCGGTCTTTATAACCAACGTTACTGACTTGGAGTTCTACATCCAATCCTCATATCCAGCAATTTTCTTGAACATGAAGAATGGAGAAACTGTCAAAGACTACATCAAAACCAGCAAGTCCAACCCAAAAGCAAGCCTTGTGTTCAAAAAGACAACTCTTGGTACCAAACCATCACCAAGAGTTAGTAGCTACAGTTCTAAAGGGCCATCTATAAGCTGCCCATTTGTGCTGAAGCCTGACATAATGGCTCCTGGTTCATTAGTCTTAGCCTCATGGCCACCAAAAATCCCAGTTGCCAGTGACGGCAGTTCCTCTCTATATAGTAAGTTCAATTTATTGTCTGGTACATCCATGTCTTGCCCACAAGCAGCAGGAGTGGCAGCGCTATTGAAATCAGCACACCCTGATTGGAGTCCTGCAGCCATTAGATCTGCCATGATGACCACATCGGATGCATTCGACAACACACTCAAACCAATCACAGACCTTGGTGATGATAACCATCCAGCCAGTCCTTTTGCCTTTGGAGCTGGACACATCAATCCCAACAAGGCATTAGACCCTGGTCTAATATACGATGTGGATGCACAAGATTATGTGAATGTTCTATGTGGTCTAAAGTATACCAATCAACAAATTCAAATCATCACCAAATCAGCTTCAAATAATTGTTCCAACAAGTCCTTGGACCTTAACTACCCATCTTTCGTTGCATTTTTCAATGCCAAGGCCTCCAAATCTAGTTTTAAAAGTGTACGAGAATTTCAAAGAACAGTGACCAATGTTGGAGAGGGACAATCAACCTATGTTGCAAGTGTGACACCCATTAAAGAAATTAATGTCAGTGTCACGCCAGAGAAATTGGTGTTCAAAAACAAGAATGAGAAGCAAAGTTTCAAGCTGAGTATTGAAGGTCCAGAAAGGCTGAAAGAGGAGTCAGTTTTCGGTTATCTTCGTTGGGTGGATAGTGCAAGTAAACGAATGGTCTCAAGCCCCATAGTGGCCACACGTTACACCTCGGAATTTGTGCCATAAACCAAACTTTAATGGTCTTTCTTATTGCTTGTGATATTTTAGCTAAATAAAGCTTGATTAATTAGTTTCAAGTTAATCTATTTCTAACCGGTTGGTAATGTGAAGCCAACGAAAAAAACAAAACCCAGTTGGTGATAAAAACATTTTAGTTTATTTTTATTGGATAGGGTTTTATGTGGTTGTTAAGTTGTAGCTTGTTACATCATAAAACTATCAATCAAAAGAAGTTTCATACATTTAGCATCTAGCTAATACTATAATTATACATAATATCTTGTGGGGGACAAAAGAATCAGTGCCTAACATCCATGTGGAATAAGAAGGTATGGGCAAATTCAATGACACATGGAAGACGGAATATTGCATAATGAAAATTTTTATGCAATGATCATTTTTTTTTTCTTGGCTCCATCATGTGATTAATTATGTATGATAAGGTTTACAAAGTCAAATTCGCACTATCACTAACATCATCACATTATTTGTTTTGTGCTAAGTGGTGTTATTAATGGGGTATCAATTGGCATAATTTTTTTTAAGTTGGGTTTACTGAGTTGGTTTAATAGGTGACTATTGGAGTTATGTGTTGTAAGCTAATACTAAGCCATCTCTCTCTCTCTCTCTCTCTCTCTCTCTCTCTCTCTCTCTATATATATATATATATATATATCTAAAAGCTAAAGTGTAATATTTATTGTTACTACCCTCTAGTTGAGCTGCATTATCACAATGTCACAAAGTTTTTTTTCCTTTTTTTTTGGGGGGGGGGGGGGGGGAGGGGGGGAGTGGGGTTTCCACTTCACACATTCTCTTTAATCAATCTCATTTTCTCTCTCTCAACTCATCATCTTTCCACCAAATAAACAACTAATGTTTATACTATTAATGAATTTCCATTGAATCCAAATTTCCATAAATTCAGCAATCAATCCCTCTCTCTCTCTCAAACAAACGGCTTATCTCCCCATTAAAACATTCAATTGCTTCCCTTTGGATTTAAAACTCACTAATTTAATTTTTAAATATAGATTTTGAATTGCTTTCTTTCCACACCAGAAGTCACCAAATTACAACTAGAATTGAAAAGTCAATTTGAGATCAGTTTTTCTTTTTCTTCCCTTGAATTTCTTTGCCTTTCTACTGCAGTTGTTATGGTTTGTACTGGATTTTCTTTTCCGAGGTTGTAAATACCATGTTTCTTTTTTCTTTTTTCAATTTTCAATTGATAGTCTATTTCTTTGTATTCATGTTTACAATTTTTCTTTACATAATTGTGTTTTACCCATTAAAATTGTTTATGCCTAAAGAATTGGAATGTGTTTTCTTGATTTAGTCCACGATCATTTGCCTCCCATTTGTTTATTTTATTTTCTAAATGAATTTGTAATTTTTAAATTAAATACTACATAAATTCTTGCTAATTTTCTTTTAATCTCATCTAAATCTATGCTAATTTTTAACTTCTTAGGAAAACTTGGAAGAGGAAACAATATATTATGATTGATAGGTATGGACTGTATGGTGTTCACCTTTTTCTTTGTATTTGGGATTTTAACTTTGATTTATATGATTATTTTCATTAATTATTCAACAAATTATGATGTAAATTACATTATGGCAAGTCAAACATACTAAAGTCTTTTTATAAATTAAAAAAAAAAATCTAATCTCTAATTCTTACCATATATCTTCTCCCAAAAAAAATTTCTTATAATTTTTAAGGAAATAACTTTGAGACGCTTACAATGTCGAACTATTGCATCCATTTTATGACTGTGGACATGCATGCAATATTGCTTTATGTTTTCCATGGTAATATTAATGTCCATTACTTTGGAATAAAAATTTTCTCAATTGAAGCATATACCTCGATGTGATCTCATTCTTAGGAAATTCTGCAACTTAATTTAAATCATGCTAACCAATAGATATTTTATATATACATATCCAACATGAATAGAATGATTTTGTACAATCCAACACGAATTTAATCATATTACCTTAGTTAGGTTAAATAAACTTATCTAATTCTCAAGAGAAAAAAAAAATTAAAAACCTTAAACTTATATCTTATTCTGAGTTCAATTTGATATGATATGTTGCGGTTCAATCCATCATACTCCTTAAATATACAAAAATGTAATAGAAATAACATGAGAAATACAATAGGAAATCAACTAGGCATTTCTTTTGTACTTTAAAAAAAAAAAAAAAAATCTTAATTGCATACTATAGGGGCATTGGGCCTCGGAGCCCATTATTTATGTATATAATAGACCTAAGGCCCAAGCCGAGGACTGAAGACGTCCGAGGAGGGTAAACGTTGTCAAAAGAGCCCATGTTAACAAATGGAGAAGTCAGTTTTGATCATAATGGCCTAGGGGGTTGTGCCGAGGATGAGAGCCTCCTCGGCTAACCAAGGCCGAGGTCCGTAAAGGTGGTCTGCCGTCCAAGAGAACGTCACAGGAACACTCTGTTAATACGGATAAGCACTATTGGAACACAAGACAGGGAGGTGTCCTAAAATATCTAATGGAAAAGCTGCTACCACCATATTGAATGCTCTACAGCTAACTTTCTAGCTGCATTAATGTGGAGAAGACCCCTGAACAATGTTGCATTGGCTACCCCAACGCACAGAGGGACTGAGGGTGTCCGATGGGACAAGCACTCAAGTGGTGGCTTAGATGATCAACAAGTGAAGGGCCAAGATTGTGTAAGAAGAACTATATAATAGAAGAGACCCTCCATAAAGAAGGGATCGAGAAATCAAGAGAGAAACACTGTAGCAATCAAGAACCAACTTTGTGAATAAACTTGTAAGAAATATATAAGAACTGACTTCCTTGAACTTTCCCGAGGACGGTTTTCTTTGGATCAATTCAATCTACTTTCTTGTTCTTGTTAATTGAGTTTACTTTATTTGTTGTCCAATTCATTTTAACCCAGTTTTCCAACCTACTCTAAATTTATTGTTTTGGGCTTTTTGGGCATAGGTCCATCCATCGTCTTGGCTAGGGACTCAAATCTAGTCCTTACACATACTATAAATTCCACTATTATAATAATTCTTAAATAATATGTACTTTTTTTTAAAGAAAAAAAAATGTACTTAAATCTTCACTGTTAGCTCTTTTAGATACGCAATCAATTTTTTTTACTCTAAAGTGGGTATAATTTTCCTCTTAAATTATTCCTAAGACATATATATATATTAGTAACTAAAAAGTAAAAAAAAAAAATGGGAGGGGAGGGGAAGGGGGTGGGAGGGGGGGGGGGGGGAGCAAGAGTAACCTAAAAGGCAAGAGTTAAAATAATTAATTTCTACATACAATTTCTCTTTTGGTATAATTGGAGGTAAGAAGTCATTCCCAACCTGTATATTTCTTCTATCTAATTGAAAAAAAAAAAAAAAAAAAAAATCTCATCTATGAAGGAAATTATTTTCTCCAATAAAAAAGTTTTGGGAAAAAAAATAATAATATGGAAAGTCTCAAATTTCTCAAAAACCTATATGGTACCCCAAAAGTCCTCTATTTGGTCTTTCTACTTATCTTACCACATTGGATATGATGAGGTTTTTTTTTTTTTTTTTTTTTAGAATATATATTAACTATGCAACTTACCAGTTATAAACACATATTTACCAAAACATACAAGGTCTCTTCCTCTTTCCCAACCTTTCCTCTCCCTCAACACTTCTATATCGTATATACCTTATTCCCTTCCCCTATATATTTTATTTATTTATATTTATATATGTTCTCTTTTAATCTTTTTTTTTTTTTTAATACAAGATAGAATTTTTACTTTAGCTTAATCTAAGTGTATATATGTGTGAAACTCTCTCCTGGAGACTTGAACTCTGGCCCTTACCCCCCATACCTCACAAGCATTTATACTTATGGTGTGACTACCGTACCAATAAGCATAGTAAAATGCAAAATAATGTTAACTTTCATATGAAACTATTAAGATTCATTTTCATGTTCTAATAAAAATTATACATTTTCCATTTTCTAATTCTGTTGTGTTTTGATGCATATCTCACTCTATTATAATGTATGTCATATATAATAATTGAAAGTAAAGTGCAATAAGATTAAAAAAAATAAGTGCATTATGTTTCCTTGCCAAAAAGAATATGAATACAAAAAAAATCAAAATATAGACTTCTTTACTTAAATAAAATATATTATATGGACAATACTTAGGTACGGTACTTTAGGTATTGTTTATTAGGTTTCCCTCTTAAAATTCAGCCATGTAACTACTTAACTAAAAAATACACTTTCTTTCCATGAAAAAAAATTCACATAACAGAATCTTAAAATAAGAACCTAAGGAACAGCACCTAAGTACTGTACCTAAGTGTTACTCATATTATATATATTACAATGTAATCACATTATTGTAAGATGAGTTTGGGATTATTACTTATAAGGTTTAACCACTATTCTTATTCTTTACTTAACAAAAAAGAATATGATGTCAAATTTTCCTGCTCCTTACGCAGGTCTGCGAATAGTTATCTCTTAATATTCATGCACGGTCAAGACACCATTAGATATCCATCCATCAAAATTTATCTCATTCAGGAAATTATTATGGTGTTCGCTCCATGATAATTGTTGCTCTTTATATCTGACTAAGATACCAATAGATTTTTTATTTGACGGAAATCGAATAAATTAATTTACAAACAAGAGAGTGTGAAACATTGAACGAGACAGTAACAATAAGAGGCAAACATAATAATATGTATAGGCGGTATAGCGTTGAATCGTAGTCGACAATAAAGATAAAGATTTTGAGAGTCGTCCATAATGTGTAGTTGACAATAATAAAGCCCAAATTTTTGAGAGCCATTCATAATGCTTGGAAAAAATGACAAGAATGGTGACTTAGCAGAACAAAGATTCTAGAATTTTGTGGTACAGTCGCGCCCCTTTTGCAACATTACTCTTGGATGTTGTTTCCATGTAGAGCACTAGACCAACAAATTTGTATAATTTCTTTGAGATATTAAGTTGTTATTAATTTTTATTTGTGACCACTTAACATGATTTTATTGTTTATCATTTATAACTCGCGCTATTTAGTGACTATGAAATTTTTTTTTGTAATATATATATATATATAGAGAGAGAGAGAGAGAGAGAGAGAGAGGTAATTCTAACTTATTGTTCCACTTCCACATAATTTCCTACTATTCTAAAAGTTCTTTTTATTTCTTTTTTTTAGCTCTTTTGTCTCCACATGTATATATGCAACGATCCCTCCTGATTCTATGTGATGCAACATACTCAGCTTTTGATTTAATTGCTACTGCACAGTGCACACTACTGAAGCTTAATCTTTTTTCTTTTTTTTCCACCGAGTTAAATATATATATATATATATTTTTTTTTTTTTTTTTGGTATTTGTTAGCATATTCCATGCCAAATTTATTGTTTTCTTTTCTTAATTTTTTTTTTTTTTTTTTTTTTTTTTTTTTTTTGTGGTAATATGTACATTTGTGGGTTCATTATACTTAGTGAGAGGTCAAAGAGCTGGAGTGGAAATTGCTGAAGTAAGAGTCTTGGTCGAGCAAAATCAGCATGTCAAGGGAAGTACAATTTTTGAAAAACAGTTATCTATTGATCTTGCCCGACACTCGTTTCTCTCTCGGTCGAGCGAGATTGCGAACTTGAGAGAAGTTTGCTACATTCACTCGCTTATGTACGCATGCATTAAGCTCTCTTATATACCCCTAAACCATGAGATTCAACATATAATTCACACTCGTTTCTTTGTTGTTGTTTGATGCTAGGAGTCATTGGAGCAATCCCAAAATCTTCAAGAGCCCTTGGAACAACCAAGGTTGGTCTTGCGATTTGCAGCTCAAAATTCGTAGAACCAGTGACTAGTAAGGAGAAAAGATTTGTATAATTAATTGCGAACAAGAGTAGAGAGCTAGAATATGTTGTTATTTACATAACTTGAAGGGTTTGTAAGAGCACTAGCATTGGGGGTGTAAACACCTCCCAGTTGCTATTTTACAACCTAGCCACCCAAAACCCACTCCATCCCGATTTGTAAATTTAAAAAAAATTTGCAAACTATGAATAGTAAGAGCACTAGCATCCAGGGATGCAAAAGAAAAACCTATTTTGCATCCTCAAATACTACTTTATCTATTTTACCAACTCATTTTACAACTCACTTTACATCCCACTTTTTTATTTTTACATAAAACTTAATAAAATAATATAAACTAGCTAATAAAATAATAAAAAGTATTATTCTCTCTCTTTTTCCTCTCACTATCTTTTTCTCTTCACACACAACCACTAAATTAATTTTTTTTTTTTTTACAACCTATGAATACTAAGGTTATATATATGCAACTTTGCTATTAATAGGTTGCAAATTTTTTTAAGTATACAAATCTAGATGGAGTGGACTTCTATTGTCTTAAGTTGTAAAATAGCAACTGGAGGTATTTACACCTCCCAATGCTTGTGCCCTTACTATTCATAAGTTGTAAAAATATATATTATTTTAGTATGTGGTTATGTGTGAAGAGAAAAAGTGAGTGGGAAAAAAAGAGAGAATAATATTTTTTATTATTTTATTAGGTTGTTTATAATATATTATTTTATTGGATTGCATATAAAAATAAAAATTATGATGTAGAGTGAGTTGTAAAATGAATTGGTAAAATAGATAAAATAGTGTTTGATGATACAAAATGTTTTTTTTTTAATCCCAAATGCGAATGCTCTAAGTGAGGTGTATTGCAACCATTCTTGTTAGTAACTTTAGTTTGGTGCTATAAGCCTAGAAGCCCACGGTGATTGAGCATTAAAATTCTTAAGTGTGAACTCTCAGCATTTTTCAACTTTTCGTATAGATTGAGCATTTGAATTACGTTTGAATTCTTTATCCAAACTTGGTTAATTAATAATTATCTCTTCAAAACTTCGGTAACGGAGTCACCTTAAAATTTTTATTTATTTTTAATTGACTACAGAAATTTGAAAACCCTCCGCGTGAAATTCATGTTGATCCTATAATGTGTCAAAAGAGTATTAATTGGCCGGCCCAGTGGTTTACAAGAAAACAGCTAAATGGATACGCGTTTCGTTTACCGCATCTGGCATTTTCTGCGTTTTCCCTTTCTTTTTTTTTTCTACAGCACGCATTTTAGGGGTTAAACGGCTACTGTTTATGAACAGTAACAGTATATTTATGATTTTTCAGTCACTTTTCATCAATACGTGGGTCTCATGTACTGTTCACGGGATCCACAAACTTTACTTTTTAGTAATTTTTTCATTAAAAATTGGTCTCACGGCATTATTCACACATTTAAAAATTATTTTACTACAATATTTTCAGTTTTAGAAAAATAAGTTTTATCCATGTACTTTTTCTTTAAAAGGGAAAGAAAAACAAGTCTTTTTTTATCAAAAAAAACAATTTACTCTTTGTAAAAATGAGAGCTTTTCTAAATAGAAATGAGAATTTTATTGATTTGAGAAAAATCTAGAAGCTCACAGCAAATACAAGCTCTTCTATTCACGCAGCAAAGCAAACAAAATAACTAACCAACCATAAAAAACAAACCAGTTAATCAGAGTCCTACATGTGTAAGCTATTTACAGCAACAGAAACAAATGATTGACAGCTGTACATTTAGTCTAATGACACCGTTTCTTCAATTTGCTTTTCTTCTTTTTAATCAAAACACTGTTGTTTTCATCTGCCTTTAATTCTTGACAGCCCCTGCTTTTGTTACTTGAGATTTCAGCATCATCTTCACTGAATGCTTCACTGAATGCCTTTAAACTCAAATATTGTTTACCATAGTTTCCCACATGCTAAGAGGAAATTGAGGATATCCCTTCATATTGAATCCTCAAATTTATAATAGTTTTTATTTAGATTTAAGATATATGTCATTTAAAAATCAAATAAATATCATGTGTCGTGCATCCGATTAAAATGAGAGTAAATTGAAGAATTCAATTAAAGAGATCCTCTAAATCTAGAGAGCAACAAACCCTTGTAGTATGAGTTTTGAATTAAATGGTAAAGAGCAAGTATGCTTCAAATATCTTACGCTCTCTTTTCAGCCTAAATTTCACTTTGAAGTTAAATAAAAAAAATAAAACAATGATTCTTTTTATGTAAATCAAAATATGAGGCTTCATGTTCTCATAAGATAACCTTTTTTTTTTTTTTTTTTTTTTGAGAAAATCTCATAAGATAACAACTACAGCCACTATAATCTAGTTAAGCATTTGATAAACTCCTGAGTGAAAATTTTCATTTGAGGCACGAAATACATGATGAGACATCACTAAATTAAGAGTTAAAATAGAGAATTTGGATCCAATCCAATCCAATCCAATCACTTTTCTATCAAAATCAAAATCAAAATCCTAATTTCTATATTTTTCAAATCCAAATCAATAATTTCTATATCTGTATCTAGGATATCCTAGTCATAACTTCGTTTTATTAGTAACCTTTTTATGAATTTCTTTATTTTTATGATGAAAAGCAAGGAAAATTTTCAAAGCGAATCTAATCCTAGCTGCAATGTGGGGACACTCCCAACTTCTGGTGTGCCATTACAGTCTAATCCATCCTAGGCCATCGATTAAAATTCAAATCATTGGTTAGTTAATCTTTCAATTTCATGCCCCACCTGCTTGGTCTTGCCTTGCTTCATGTTTACAAAAGCTTTTGGTTTTGGGTGTCACTTATCACCATGCCTTGCTTATGTTTTTGAACAAAAACAATGCAACTTTATATTGTCACTAACTAGGCTTTTAGTCCATGGATGTTGCAACGACACTTTGTGATCCTAGTATGAAAATTACATCCATCATCGCATTGTCTTTTACTTCACGATACCAAATGCCACAATATAAATCTTGGGACTTGGATTCTTTTTCTTTTGAAAAATAAAGTAGAAAAATAAAAGAAACTTTCAAGTTTCAACATCAATTATCATCCATCATAAAGATTCCTTCTGATCTAGAATTTGAGAGACGTGGGTTGTTGGTACTTCCATGTACGTAACATTGCTCAATTATTGATGGAATCATTTGGATTCTAGCGCGATGAATATAAAACTAAAAATATACGAATATAGTATCAATTACAATTTTTCTTTTCTTTTCAATAATGTGATGGTTACATCAATGGGAGAAGGGGGCAAAAAGTCTTCTGATTCAGTGAATCTGATCTATCTTATGAAGAAAACCAAGATCAAAAGGAGAGCAAGCATCAATCACAATTATTGTTGTCAATTTTAAAAATTAATTAAAACAAAATTTATATTGCTTTTAGTATTTTTCATTCAAGAAATATATACTCCTTATTCAAGACGGTGGATCTTATACCATTAAGGAAATCAAGTTGTCTGTAGGTGGGTAATATTTTCAAAGAAAAGACAGAACCGTAGAACTATTTTGACGGGGACCAAACAATGACAAATCCTTGCAATCTAATGGGTATTGGGTACCTTACTAAGAAAAAGAAACCTCAATTTGGTATGGCTAACCCCGAGAGTAGGCCAAGTAGGCTTCGATGGTTAAGTTTGTAAATTAGTGGAAGAAAATGGGAGTAAAAATGGCAAAAAATCAATACTAAGAGGAAAATTCTTAGATATTTTCGAAGTATGGATAAATAATACTTCATTCTTTCATATTCATGATATACCACACCATAAATTTAATGAGTAGACTTTACTATGAATGTGAGAGGAGGGAATATCATTCTTCGTGCTCTAAGAGAGTATCTAAGAATTACTCATACCAAGGTTTCCATACCTGGTTCAACAAATGAGGGAGTATTTAGAGGCATATGAGGGATCCGTTTTAGCAGGAAAACCATTTGCCCCCAAGACTATCCAGCTAATCACGCGTGAAAATAGTAATTCTCAATCTATAAGCAGACGAGATTGCTCAATAACAATAAATGCTATGATCTAATGTGAGTTATAATAAATATTAATGTGAAGGAATCTGTAGGTCGGTAGCCAAGTCGACCAAGATTATTGTCTAAGGTTCAATTGTCTTTGTCAATAGTTAATTTTCTCAGCTTTGTTTAGTTAGTGGATAGCAGCAACTAAGAAAAAAAAAACCGCACTTTACCATAGTCACCATCTTTGGCCGAGGACTTTAAAAAAGAATTCTGCAGAGGAGATTGAGTAAATTCTTAGAGCATTCGCATTGGTGGAGCCATAAATTTTAGCAATATGATTTTACAAAAAGCTACTTTATCTATTTTACATTTTCACTTTACAATATACCTAACACCAATAGATTTATATTTTTAGCTATTTGATTAAAATAATATAAAAAATTCATTGAAAAGCAGTATGAACACAACCAAAATAAATTTTTTATTATTATTAAAAAGTAGTGTGAACACAACAATTTAATAAATTTTTTTTTTTTTTTTTTTTTTTTTTTTTTTTTTTTTTTTACATAAGAAAAACAGTGCAAAGCCAAAATTAACTATGCACAATAGCTGTGGAGCCAAAAAATATGGTTTTGGCTCCACCAATGTAGCCATATTTTGATATTTGGTGGTGCTAAAAATAGCAATATAGCTTTTTAGCACTACTAATACTAGTGCACTTAGCGCAAATTGCTAAAAATTATTAGAGAGTATGGAAATTTTTAGTTTCCAAATTCATCAATTCCCCTTAAAGTATTTAGGGTGTGTTTAGATACTGCTTATTTGCTGAAAACTGAAAACTTATTGTCGAAAATACTGTAGTAAAATAATTTTTAAATGTGTGAATAGTATTGTGAGACCTAAATTTATATTGAAATATATGTTTGGATGACTTTTGTGGGTCCATGGAAATGCAAGGATTGGGGAAAATGCCCAATCTAAACGTATTTGGTGGTGCTAAAAATAGCAATATAGCTTTTTAGCACTACCAATACTAGTGCACTTAGCGCAAACTGCTAAAAATTATTAGAGAGTATGGAAATTTTCAATTTCCAAATTCATCAATTCCCCTTAAAGTATTTAGAGTGTGTTTAAATACTGATTATTTGCTGAAAACTGAAAATTTATTGTTGAAAACACTGTAGTAAAATAATTTTTAAATGTGTGAATAGTGTTGTGGGACCTAAATTTATATTGAAATATGTGTTTGGATGACTTTTGTGGGTCCATAAACACTACCCATGGACCCACAAACAAAATGCAAGGATTGAGGAAAATGCCCAATCCAAACGTATACTTAGGATGTGTTTGGATACCGTTTATTTTGCTGAAAACTAAAAATTGAGAATATTGTAGCAAAATAATTTTTAAATATGTAAATAATGCCGTGAGACCCATTTTTAATGAAAGTTTTGTTTAAAAAAGAAGTTTGTGGGTCCCATAAACAGTGCACCAACCCCACTAAAAAAGCTAAATGCACTTCTCAAAAAAAAAAAAAAGGCAGAGGCAGACGAAAACGCCGATAAGTTGTATCCAAACGGGTATTTAATGCCTTACACAATTTATTTCATTGGTTTTTTCAATGTTCTGCTACATATTTTGAATTTTTCCCCCCAAACAAAAAAAAAAAATCACATACTTTTCCTTTTTCCAATGAGGTCTGACCGAAGTTATCTATATAATAGGATATACATTAGCTACAACAATTATCATCTATTTTCTTCCTTCATACTCAGGATATGTAAAGAAAAAATAAAAAACTAAATATAAAGTTAATAATATCAATGTAAATTTACACAGTTATTATAGTAATTCTGTAAATTTACGCATTTTTAACTTGACTAATGTGAGTGATTTTGGAACCTAAATTTATAAAATTGATACATATTTCTATTTTGCATTGTTTGATGCTCTAAAGGATTTTTTTTTTTTTTGCCTGTCTATATTTTGTTTTCCCTCTTTTCTCGGTAGTTACATAATAGAGTTCCAAGAAAGAATATATGATGAATTAAAACCATTCACTTCTAATAAATCAAAAATTAGATCCAATATCTAATATCTTAAGCCTGTCAGATGAGTGATGAATTAATCATGGACCTTATTTGGCTTATATGATATGACTTGTCTCATTTGAACAAATTATCATAATCATATGATTATCTTCTTCTTCTTCTTTTTTAGTATTTTTTTATGAGAATATGTTTTCATTGCATCATAGAATAATTCATTACATCTTTGATTATCTTTGTGCACTTACCTTGGTGCTTTGCTAATTGCCATCATATTAATCAATCTTGACTCTTGACTTTTTTTTTTTTTTCTCTTTTTTTTGAGAAAGTTGACTCTTGACTTCTAAAGGTAGAAAAATACAAATTTATAATAACCTAACATAGAGGAGGACTTTTACTAACCAAAAATGATTAACTTGAGGATTAGTATTTTTTTTTTTTTTTAATTATTTCATCTCTATCCTTTCCTTTTTGAAGTCAACATTTTCTAAAATTGAACGTCACTTTGCTTCTGTCCCAACTCAGACCTCCTTCCCATATATGCTCCATAAAGCGAAGAAATTCCACCACGTCTCTGACATTCTGGTCCACCAAATATTACATGCGGTATTCCTTTACAAAAAATAATGTTAATAATAATTACTAGGCAATGACCTCATCTTCACAAAGTCACAAGTAACAATATATATATATATATACACTAGCTAACTCAAGTGATAAAATTTTTTATAAGGCCGTAAATGAACCAAGTCATTCATAAATAGCTCGGAGTTGACTCCATAAAAAACTTGTTCATGTTTGTTTGTTTAAAAACAAGCCAAGTTTAAGCTTTAGTTTTAAGTTTGTTTAATAAACGAACCAAGCTCAAATAAAAAATATTGTTCGTAAACAAACTTGTGAACACTAAGACTCGATACAAAAATAACAAAACAAGTTGAGCATAGGCTTATTTATAAATTTGGTAATAAAATTGATATAAGCTTGACAAGTAAACTCATATCCTTCCAAGACTTTAATTAATTATAAGTTGAGACCACTCATCTAAATCAAATAAGTTAGATAATAAACTTGATATAGGCTTGATAATATACTTGTGTTGGATCTCAAGTTAAAAAACATGATATTGAGCTTGAGTTTGGACTTGATATTGAGCTCGAGCTTGGCTTGACCAATGAATTAAGCCAAGCCAAGCCGAGCTTAAACTTTTATACTTTTTAACAAGCTCAAGTTTGAACATTATTTATAAGCTCATATCAAGCTCTAGCCAAGTTTGAACATTCTACTTTTGCTGTCGAGCCAAGCTTAAACATTCACTACTCGACAAAGCTCAACTCGTTTACAGCCCTAGTCTCTAATGATTAAATAAGAAATTTGGGGTTTAATCCTCGTTTAGACCAAAAATCAATTGGTTTCTTTGTCTGATAATAAAAAACTATTATAAAAAAACAGACGCTATGGGTTGAAACTCTCTTAAAAAAATACATAAACAATAAATTTTTTTACAATATTTTTCACATTTGTTAAGTTGATAAATTTTTATTGATTTTTATCTAGATTTACTATTATTTTGTATTTATTTATTTATTTTTTTGGCTATCACTATCAATTCGTCACAATAGTGAGTGTTGGAATTTTTTGTCAAATTTTTGGTGCGTCTAGAGTGTTACTTTCTCTCTTCACAACTATTAATTTATAATAAGGAAGAAAAAATCGAATAAATAAGAAAGAGAACAAAATGCATTGCTTTTTTTCCTTTTGAAAGTGGACAGCAGTGAAAATTGCACTGTAATAAATTAATAATAGAATCTACGAGAGCCATCCCTTTTACCAGTTAGGGTTGACCGATGTCTGATGAGATTTGGCCATTTCTTCCTTTATCTTCATATCGATT
This sequence comes from Quercus robur, assembly GCF_932294415.1. Taxonomy (NCBI): domain Eukaryota; kingdom Viridiplantae; phylum Streptophyta; class Magnoliopsida; order Fagales; family Fagaceae; genus Quercus; species Quercus robur. Next base: position 4,629,145 of record NC_065535.1, read on the forward strand.
TTAGTAAACTTGAATGATTCAACAATATCCCCTTGTCATGCAGCAACTGGGCAAAAATGGCCAAACATCATTATTTTTTTAAATTATTAGTATTTTACTACTATTTCAGAAATATTTAACAATATATTACTTTTTTAAAACTCGAGTTTGTGAAACTCGATTTTGACATGAAATTCGAGTTTACAAAAATCGAGTATCTTAATAAAATCCACTTGGAACTCAAGTTCCTTTTGCCTCTGTTTCAAACACTTTCACTACCTTTTCACAATTGTTAACTTATCTTCCATCTCACGTGACCCTAACAAAAGAAAGAAAAAAGAGAAACCCACACCTTGAAGAATAAGAAACAAAACTGGAAGCAATGAGAAAAAAAAAAAAATATATATATATATATATATATATATAGATAGATAGAAGTTGAAAAAATTAAAAAGTAAAAGAGATAGAAAGGCGTGCTGTGGGAGTCATCAATTGTGGCTATGTGAGTGCTATTGTTGACTATGTGAGTGCTGTGGGAGTCAATTATTGTGGCTATGTGAGTGCTATTGTTGACTGTGTGAGTGTTATGAGAAGTGGGAAGTGTTTCTTGCATGGTACTCGAGTGTCTTAAACTTGAGTAACACATTACACTGCACTCGACTTCCACATAATCGAGTTCCGTGTGGCATTTTTATGATACTTGATTTTCTTAAACTTGAGTTCCATGTCAAACTTAAGTTTCAAAAATTTGAGTTTTAAAAAAATGGTATATTGCTAAATATTTCCCAAACAGTGATAGAACACTAATAATTTCAAAAAATAGTAATATTTGGCTATTTTTGCCTAGCAACTAGCTGGTGGAAAAAGGAAATACATAGAAAAGTTTAAAATTAAAATTAAAATTAAAATTTTTTTTGAGAAAGAATTTATTTCAAATTAGATCCTAAGTTTTTAATATTTATATATATTTGAACAATCAAATCGTATAATACAATAAGAATTATGAAAATAAATAAATAAATAAATAAATAAAAGACCATTTGAGTAAAGTGGGAGAAATTATAATATCCTCATGGACCACGTCATATGTCTATTATTTCACTTAAAGATCCTCACCTGTTTAAAATTGCTAAATTAGCAACAAAAAAAAAATTTAAACAGAAACTAACTACTGACTCAACAATCTTAAATAAATGGGGTCTTTTATAAATGAATTTAGTGGAATAGTGGATAAATAATAGGGTCCACCATAAATACAAATTTCTCATAAAGTGGGGATGGGAATTAATCTCTACACCACATACTCATATTGTAGAGGACTAAATTACATGATTACTATATCGATCCTTAATAAATGAGAAGTGATACATCTATAATATTTTTACAATATTTTTAATCTGAACCCATCACAGCAAATTACTTTCTTGCCCACCAAAAGTAGCAACTAACAGTTTCTCACTTAAAATTTGTAGTGAAAATATTGTGAATATAACATTTCTTTTAATGAAATGAAAACTTTCCAGATTTTTTTAAAACAAAAATTAAAATAAAGTAATCATGAACTGTACAATGTAAGTATTTACGCATCCTATTCACCAATCATCAAATTATATGACTCACATGTATCGAGAATATTTATCTTTATTTATTTATTTTTTTTTTTTTGGGTAAGAAGGGGATTTTATTTATATAAAAAAGCTAGTATATTAGATTTGTCCAATGGACACCTGTGAAAGATGTCTAGTTACAGGAACTAAAGGACCCCCACGTGGAGTCCCTATACACAAAAAGACCCATACATATTTACAGAAGACAAAAAAAAGGACAATCAGAAAACGTTTCCAAAAAGCTAGCTTGCATCCTCCGCCAGAATATTTATCTTCACAATCTAACATTATTGTTGAGACAAAATAAAACATGCACATCATATGCTCCACATACTGTAGAGATAATGAGATATGCATGTGCTACAAACCTGGATTTGGTACAAAAATTTACTTATCTTGTCGTACTGCTTTCATGGAAACATCGTAGAAACTAAAAAAACTTTTATTTTCATGGGCCAGGGTTGAACCAAGTTGACCCAGTCAGGGCCACCATAGATTGCCTTCAATTTCGGAAGTTGGGCCAGCTCATTCGTGTCCCCCTTAGCAAGCTACAAATCTAACCCTATGATTGCGGAGGTAGACTAATCTTTCATTGAAAATAGACCCTAATTGGGATTTGATTTATGGGCTACTTTCCCAAAATAGTTGGGCTCTAACGAAAAGGAATAGATAGTTCTGGCCAATGTTTTGGGCCTTTGTTACGATTTGACAATTTGAGAGTAGTAGAGAATTACAGATGTCAATTGGATAGGCCTTCAATCCTTACTTTCATCAGTGAATTGCTAGCTACAATCCTAGTTCAGTCTTGGAGTGTTACGACATTAACCTGATATTATTGGCCCTGGTATGATAAGCCCACTGTACTGAGTCCATTTATAGGTTTCTGGGTTTTTGTGTCCAGGATCTTGCAATTTCGTGCCATAAGCCTACACATGATTTGTCATTAGGCCTAATGTTATTTTCTCGAAAATGTTCAGAACTCTTGTAACGCCTGATTTGGTGTATATGTAATCTCTTGTCCTACACACATTAAATAATTATAAAAAAGAATCCCTTTGAGGTGACTCCAAGATGGTAGTTAGAAGTTTTGAACTCATGAGACCTTACGAACCACTAGACTAACCCTTTGAGGTTTGGTAGAGCATTTACAGTAGTGGAGCTAAATTTTTAACTTTTTAACTACACAAAAAAAACATTTTATCTACTTTACTTTCTCACATCCTACTGCAATGGAGCTATTTTATCTTTTAACATAATAAAATAATGAAACACTACAATAAAATAATATTTCATTCAACCACTAACACACAGCCACAACCACCGTCAAACCCATAAAAATCACTGCACAACCACAACCTCATTGTGCCCATCAAAACCAGTGAAGAAGAATAAAGCAAAAACCTAGAAAAATTAACACAGTCAAATCAAAACGCATGCCCGATACTTTGTCCAATTCGGTATTGGCCGACAAGACCTGCACCGAGGGGCACAGTCTTCATCGATGAATTGAATCCTAACTGATATTGACCACCCGATTTCATTGCCAACGGCGTGGCTTGAGGATGAGTGCAAGGCGAAACAAAATGCTCCAATTTGAGGCGAGTCGGGTAATGTGGGACCCGATCAGTGCTAAAAACGAAGAGAGATAGAAAACGAAATAGGGGTTGAGAAGTGAGAGAGGAAAAGTGGGGAGAGAGGGGTTTGTGGCGGTTGGGCTTGTGCAGATTGGTGATGGGTCTATGGAAGAAGAAAGACGAGATAGAGAGGCAATAAGGAGAGAGACATGGGAGAATGAAATGCAGAAAGAATAAAAAATAAAAAGGTAATGCGAACGCAAAATAATTTTTTTTTTTTTTTTAGCTCTCAGCTATAGTGCAAAGCCATAGATAGCTATACATTATAGCAATGAAGGTACAAAAAATACCTTTAGCTCCACTACTATAGGTTGATTTTTGTGGAGCTAAAATAGTTATATAACTATTTAGCTCCATTGCTGCAAGTGCTTTTGAGCTCCAATGTTTGCATAGATTGGCATATTTTATATTTCTATGAACTTTAATCCTAATCTAAGACAGAATATATATATATATATATATATATTTTTGGTTATGAGATAATACTCATACCAAATAAACATATAACAGGAGCAATTGGTATATTGGTCTGATGATAAAGAACTATCATCAAAAGCAAACACCATAGGTTGAAACTCTCTCAAGAAAATAAAAATAAATAAATATATAATTGAGTGAATACTATGTAATTTATGTTGGGCCCAATTCAATTTTTTTGTGAATTAAATCCCCTCAAAAAGATATTCCAACTAAATTACCATGTCAATATCACAAATCAATAAGAAATAGATCAATCACACAAAATGATATTCCTCTCAAGGAATAAATTTACTATAACAAAAATAATGTGTGTGTGTGCGCGCGTGCACGCACGCGTGTGTGCGGTGGTCTGTTCCCAATAACCTTGGGTTGATTAGGCCTAGACTCCCAATTTATTTGTATCCTGGTTTAGACTAATCCCACGATGGGAGGTCCAAGGAACAGTAGATGGTATCAACGATGATCTTACGATCAGGCTCTAGCTTCAAGTGGCCTTAGACTTAGCTAGGCTGTGGAAGTTATTAAGCAGTCGAGTTCCCTCTCTACAGTTCGAACAAGACTTTCTTCTCCCCCGGGTAGAGTTTTCTCACTTTTCCCTTATATGTCTCTTCCCAGATTTTTATTACACCCCTAACATCTCCTACTTCCTTCCTATTCATACTCTTCTCTGAGTGGGAGCGTCATGATAAGTGAAGATTCTATGTATTAGTGGGGCCCACTGCCTAGGTGGCATGAGTAGCTTCTTCAGTCCAGGCCACTATTCCCAAGCGTCAAATCTCGCATCAGAGGGATGACTCACTTTTTGCACTTAAAGTGACCTTCTAGTAACTTGCACTTGATGCCAGACTTTTGCTCAACAGACAAATTCTCCCAAGGCATTATCTAAGCTTCTCAGCTCCTACCCTTTCGACTCCCGACTATATGGGCTATAATGGGGCCGTAATAGGGTTAGGATTACCATGAACATGGGCCTAAACAACTTCAAGAAGTGGCCCACGGTTCTTGGCACACTACAACACACACACACACACACACACACACACAGAGGAAATAATAAATATTTGTCTTGATTAAATGCTATTACAATATGCATTATTATTTGTCTTGTATTGGTGGAATGATGCACTATTATTGTCTTGTTATGTCAATAGACAAGGTTATTGTTAATGATATTTTGAGATTCTCAATTTTTACATGGGACCAATGAGTTGTCTTGTTGTGTCAATAGACAAGGTTATTGTTAATAGTATTTTGAGATTCTCAATTTTTGCATGGAACTAGTGAGTTGTCTTGTTTGTCAACATACAAGGTTAATATTTATGATATTTTGAGATTCTCAATTTTTACATATGTTCCTTAGGTTCTACTCTTAAAATTCTCCCATATAGATTTTTTCTTACGAGATGAAAGTGTATTTTTTTAATTAAATAGCCACATAGCTAAAATTTAAGAGAGATCTAAGAAACAGTAGTTAAGATATTATACCTAAATTTTGTTCCATGTATATAACATTCGGTTCACATCAAAACGATATTCTTCTTTAGGAATTAATTCAAACTAATATGAGATCTTTACTTAGAATATTACGAGCTACAACACTCCATGGTCTCAGCACCTCAAAAATCTCCACCCGGAGAAAATCCTAAATATTTCCTTCAATGTGTTTGTCTCGCCGTTAAAGAAACTCTCATTAATTTGTTTGCTCTCTCACACATGTGCAAGTCTTTTTCTTTTCTAACTTCTTGAACACTTCAATCCAAATGTCACACATTCCCTTTAATTTCTATCCTCTACAAAGATTCAAAAGTCAAAACTTGGCCTTCTAGCCTTTTACCACTTTACCCTCTAGGCCTCTACCACCTAATAAATACATAGAAATAAAGGCTTTGTATATTGGTTCAAATAGTAACTTCACATGCACCAGAGGTGACAAAAATCTTTTTCTTTTTTTATTCCAGGAGACAACATCTTTATTATATGTTGCTCTGTGCAGGTTACGATTCGTGAAAATTTGATTGCGCCATGCTCAATAATGTGCCTAATTGCATATAAAAATGAAATACAATAATCTAATTGGACCTAAGCTTTTTCTTTATTCTCTAACTTGTAAAAGTTACTAAAACTTTCGCCTAATCATCTAACCAATAATTGTTTCCTATGATAGGAGTAATAAACTTAACTTTTCAATAATAATAATAATAAATGGAGGATAAACTATAAATCCAAAAAAAATTACTCCATAAAATAGTTTTACGTGAATAGATAGGTTACAATGATTAGACCTCAAATATTAATAAAAGTTTAAATCATTTTTAGATTACGATTTCTTGAATTTTTTTTTAGAGATAAAAGTTCAACTTATAAAGTCCACTCCTAACAAAATCAAAATACCAGTTGATTTTTCGCTGTAGGTGAAGATCGAATCTTAAATCTTTTATTTGAGGATATAAAATTTTTCAATTGAGCTAACTATAATTTACACATGTTCTTGAACTTAATAGTTTACTACCTACCAGGCATGTCCCTTTCTTGAATTAAATGATACAATAAATTGGATTATTAACCAATATCCTAAGGGTATCGTTAGCATTTCCCTAAAATAAATAAGAGAAGATCAAAATTATTTTGGAAAATCAATTTTTTAGTTCTTGAGGAGACAAAGAAACTTAATTAAAGATTAAGATAAAATAGAACTTAACAGCGATTCAATAGACACCTCCATTGACTAAACAATTTATAGAAATAAAACAAAAACTATTATAAACGAAAGGATTCAACAGAAAAGGTGTAGAGTCATTTTCAGAAACTCATAAAATCTGTTCAAATTGAGATTATTCCACATGGGCCTAGGACCGCTGGCTACACACGCTGCTCTTTTACTTTAAGCTTTAGCTGTTTTTTTTTTTTTTTTTTTTTTTGGGAGAGTTAAGCTTTAGCTGTTTAGCATTAAATTAATATACACACTGAATTAACAATAAGTCCCAGCCCACTAAAAAAATTGCGATGCCAACTGTGTTGTGGCTGTAGGTAATTAAGTTCTAATTAGCTTCTTCTCAAAAAAGAAGAAGTTCTAATTAGCTTCTTAATCTTTCTTAACCTGCACAAAATACACCCAACAGACAAGAGCACTTTTGTCTTTCCGATGGGCATAATTGTTCTTTGGATTTGGTAAGATACAGTTATAAGATCAAACCAGAACTAGCTAGGAACCCCTCATGTGATGAGTTTATCTGAAACCTTCAACTTTGATTTCTGGTCAAATTTATTATGAAACTAAAGCATGTAACATAGATGTAAAATTTGATATTCTTGCCACGGCCCAAGAGGATGAGATTCTAAGCACATTACTTATTACTCCGTACTTGTAAATTGGGTGATTTATACCAATTTAAAAAAAAAAAAAAAAAAATTCATATCTTTGTGCTACTTGAACCCTTTTTCACAAATAAAATAGAGCCGCTATTTAGCATATTCTGAAAAACATTTTACTAATTAAATTTTGAAGAAATAATCTGGCCAGTAATAGACTTACAGTCCAGTCACCAGTGGTATCCTACCTTTTTTGCTCTCTCTTGTTGTAGGTTTAGTATAGTTTGAAATTTGAAAAGGAAAATATCAAGATTCTTATAACTCAATTGGTTGGCTATTGAATTTTTTTTTTTAAAAAAAACTATAAAATATGCATATTTATTATTAGGATTGTAATACTCATAGATTTGACTCTCTAAATAAATAAAACCTCACTTAAGCATCAAAAAATTTGTGGTCGGCATTACATTGGTATCTTTCTAATCATTCTCTTTTGTAGTTGTTCATTGTCTGCATCAATCGTGCAATCAAATGATTTATTAGTCTGTCTTACTTTTGTATAAAATTTTTAACCAATCTAAACATAAAAATAATGTGAGGGATTAAAAAAAAAAACCGTCTTTCTTATATATTAAGTTTGTTTTGTCTCCTTCATTTTAATCTAATTTGTACACAATTTCTTATATCTTATGATTTTCCCAAAACCTAATTAACCATCCACCCAAAAAGTGAGATACAAACAATTTCATTTGATCTATCGAACAATAATGAATGGGAGAATTCCTAACCCAAAGAAAACAGGTCAAGTGAAAATTTGACACTTAACTCAAACCCGATTAAACCATGACCCCCTAATTATGTGAAGTTATTACGTGTACTCTATGCACTAAATTTTTCTCTCAATTAAAAGTCTCGCAAATCAACACTTATGTTAAAGGGAAATGTAATACACTAAGTGTACCAATAATTTATCTTGATCTTTAGTTGTTTAGAAAGCTAAGAGTCTTGTATTTCAACTGACACCTCATAATATTTCAAACAGAAACAATCACGTTTTAAATCCCCCTTCCCCATTATTCTAACTAATTATTTTAATCATCGTGCATTCTGAGTACTGTGCTCACTCTACAAGTTTAAGTACTTGTGAGATGTAGGGAATAAGGACTGGGGTTTAAGTCTCCAGAAGCGAACTTTACACACATATACACTTAAAATAAATTAGAGTAAAATTTTTATCATGTATAAAAAAAAATTTTAATATCTCTTTAATTATTATGAAATATTAAAAAATTTAATTTCAAAGGAAGTTCTCATATCATGTTCTACGAAGGTACCTCATAGGCTTTTTTTTTTTTTTTTTTTTTTTGGATGAGCTCCTCCTAGGCCCCTACTCTCATAGTAGTAGCCTCACTCATATGGTCATTAAGGTTAATATAAATATAATATATTCAAGCGTTACAGAGTTGCAAATTGCAGTGTCTCTCCAATTAACCCATTTTCTTAATTACACTCCCAAGTTGACAAGCAAACTCTCCATAAAGTCAGAGCATCTAAAAGATCTTCCATTTCTTTGTACCTTCAGATCAGAAACAAAACCAAAACCTAAAAAAACAGTGTCCCAAAACTTTGATCATTGTCTGAAACACTAAAGCAAAAACCCAAAATGCACGCAAAGACAGACTCAGAGGTGACAAGCTTAGCCCCATCTTCACCAACTAGATCTCCTCGAAGACAAGTCTACTACGTTCAGAGCCCATCTCGTGACTCCCACGATGGTGAGAAGACAACGACGTCGTTTCACTCCACACCAGTTCTCAGCCCAGTTGGATCTCCACCTCATTCTCACTCCTCCGTGGGCCGCCACTCCCGTGAGTCTTCGACAAGTCGTTTTTCTGGGTCTTTGAAACCCGGATCCAGAAAGATCTCCCCAAACGACGGGTCGCGTGGAGGGGGCCAAAGAAAAGGTCAGAAGCCATGGAAGGACCAGTGTGATGTGATTGAAGAAGAAGGACTTCTTGATGATGAAGAGCGTGTAAAGGGTCTTCCTCGTCGTTGCTATGTTCTTGCTTTTGTGCTTGGGTTTTTCATTCTGTTCACTATTTTTTCTTTGATTTTGTTGGGTGCTAGTAAGCCCATGAAGCCAGAGATCACAATCAAGGTATTAAAGATTACGTTTTTATGGTTCTTCTAAGCAAATTGTGAAATGGGTTTTGATTATTTTGATTAATTTGTGTGTATTTGTTTTGTTTTCTCAGAGTATAACGTTTGAGCAGTTTAAGATTCAAGCTGGTTCGGATTCTTCAGGAGTGGCTACTGATATGATCTCAGTGAATTCAACGGTGAAATTCACGTACCGAAACACCGGCACATTCTTTGGGGTTCATGTCACATCGACACCTCTAGATCTACTTTATTCCCAACTCACCATAGCCTCTGGAACCGTAAGTCACAGAAAAGACTAGATTTTTCACTTTCTAGACTAATACATCATATTAGTCTATTACAGTCAGTATTACGGTGGCACATATTGTCACTCGTTTTCACAGTTTGTCGATGTAATCACGAGTGTTTGGAAAAAAAAAAAATGATGGATCACTCAAAGTCAAACAACTTAAACATGTCCATAGATTTATTGTTATCATTTAGCATGAGATTTTTCATTGTGATTTTTTTTTTTAAAGGTCTTTTCTGTTTATATCTGTGACTGAATTTGCAAGAAATCACATTGATGGTTAAAAATGAACATCAAAAATATAAAAATCTCAAATTTAAGATTTCGGGTCTAAAATTTTCAATTTTCTACTTTCTCTAAAATTTGGTGAACTGGGTATGCAGATGAAGGAGTTTTATCAATCAAGGAAGAGCCAAAGATTAGTTAATGTGACAGTAATGAGTGATCAAATTCCAATGTACGGAAGTGGAGCTGGAATGAGCATATCAGCAACGGGTACAACGACATTGCCAGTGCATCTGAGTTTGAGCTTCGAGGTTCGATCTAAAGCCAATGTGTTGGGGAAATTGGTGCAGCCCAAGTTCTACAAGAGGATTGACTGTTCTGTAACCTATGATCCCAAAAAGCTCAACGTTGCAATGTCACTCGGCAAGAATAATTGCACATATAATTGAATATAGTGGGAACACAAAGCATTGAAACCCAAAAAAAAAAAGAAAAGAAAAGGGAATAGTTTGTGTTTTCTTTTTGAATTGTTTTCTATGTTCCTTTTTTTTTTTTTTGTTAAAGAGAAAGTGGAAACTGGAATGGGAGACTGAAAGACAGCTCAGCATGTGTGGGCAAAGAAGTGAGGAACGCGGTTTTGGACTTTTTTTGGGTTGGCTGTCCAAATGCATGAGTACATTGAATATTGAGGAAAACAGGTTGGATTCCACTGTATAACTTCGTGTGATGATGATTATGATGATGACGACCTTTCATTTTGTGTATTTTTTTTATTAGTAATTTATAATTTTATTGTAAAATTAAGAAATAAAGTTTAATTTATTCATTGTTCTATCTAATCAATAATGTAATAATTCCAATCGTTTTGCTGGGAATGTAAATTTTTTATTTTTTTTAGGTAATGTGTCACTGTTAGCAATGCTAAGTTTACTTTTTTTTTTTTTAAGAAACGTCTAGAACAGTGCTAAGTTTACTTTTACGATGATGTAAGATGTAATATTAATTAATTATGTTTAGGTCTTTTGATGTTTGGCCGGCAAATTGGCAATGGCTCACTGCTATCGCCGAAGAACGAGTGTTCAAACTTCAAACATCATCATAACAACTTTTTATTCCCAAGTTCTTAAGGTAAATAATATATGATACTCCGTATTTCCCAATTTACTGTTGGCTGAAATTCAAAGGTAATTACTAATTAACACTCATTACTCATTAGTGAATCATTTTCAATATTATCCCTAAGGCTAGGTTTAGTCATACGGAAGCAGAGGGAAGAGAAAAAGGTTAAGTGAAGGGAAAGGGAAAGGGAAAGAAAATATGGTGTGTTTTGATGTAAAGGAGAGGAGAAAGAAAATAAAGGAAATGAAAAAAACAATAATAAATTAATAATTTATTATGTGTATGTAAAACAGTTTTAAATAAATATAAAAAAATAGTCCGAATTTGGTAAGGATGGAGTGTAAAACTCATGTTTTACATCATACAATAAGGGATTGCCACATTAACATTTTACTTAAAATTCAATGCATCTTATCACATCTAATAACATCTCAATAAACTCCTAATTTGGTTGGAATTATATATGGGTGTTATAATTGATTGGTATAATTGTGTTTATTTTTAAATATGTGATAAAAAGATGTGGCATATTAAGATTGGAGAGGTAAAACATGTGTTTGACACCACATCCTTACAAAATTTAATCTCATAAAAAAAAAAAAAAAAAAAAAAAAAAAAAAAACAACTTTCCAAGATATAGAAGTGATTTTGTGAATGGAAAAATGGTTTTTCTTTTTTTTGGTAAAAAGAAAACTTCATTCAACAAACTAAGAAACAGAAATAGCTGCATCATTGTCAGTACACAGCCTAACATGACCAGGACCATAGAGATTTGAAAGATAAAAATTCAAAAGCAAAGGGGGAGGGAGTTATAAAAAGGCAAATCTGAATCCTAGTGGATTCCTAATCTAGCTAGTGCATCAGCACAGTAATTTGCTTCCCTAAAACAGTGAACCACCTTGACCTATGGAATCTGGGAGTGGAAAAATGGTTGGTACCATAAAAACTCTCTCAAATTTTCTCCTGTCCTATTTTTCATTGAAATTGAACAAAGAAAATAGACGTCATTTCTCTTCCCCTTTCCGTGCAATCAAATATAGTCTAAAATGTGTGATTGGTTCCCTTCCTTTCCAGTCATGGATCAGCTTTTCCTTCAAACAAGTTTGGAAGAACTTCCTCATTATGTGAACATTTTAATAAAAATCCAACTATATTTTAATCATATAATCTAAAATACATGTTGATGGTCTCTGGTCTTTTTGAACAACTATGGAATGAGTTGAAAGAATATTTTCAATTCAGTCATGATCAAATTTGTCTCTTTCGTTTGGTATTTTATAGACCAATTGTATGTTTTGATTGTATCTTATAAACATTTAGTGTTCCTTCATAATGTTTGCAATATAGTATCTTTAATTAACAATTGTTATGGATAATTAGTTAGTATCATGTACATAAACATCTACACTTAGGTCCATCCATTTGGATGCATAATTGCCAGAATACATTTAATATGTCATTAATTCATGTCCGTTCCTAACGGTTATGTATCATGATGATCTTACAACCGTTATAATCAATATACTAACTACATTCCAATTATAAAATGAAATACTTATGAAGTTAACAGTCACTCAGGCTATATATATAAAGGTAGCATGATTCTTGTTACTAAGGCTTGAGAGATAAACCTACTTTTTCTATTTCTTTTAACTTTTCACCTAAATTGAGTGAAATTCAAACTTAAGAATTAAAGAAACTTAGGCCGGTACCATTCGGGTGCCCTTTAATATAGATTTTTCTTCTGGTAGGTTTTACAATGCTCCAAGATATTGGCTAAACATACCCAAGATCTCATTCACCTAGAAACACTTCAGGAACTATTGAATCCATTACCTCACAGTCTAACACCATCATTAGAGATGAAATGTCATTTCAAGTTTTCAACTGTATCCCATTGGGAGTTACTCTCTTTTTACTCCTTGATTCATGTAGGTGTTAAATATGGTGAAATAAAAGCATAACTTGATCACCAAGCGAATAAAAAAGTGTCATATTTCCTTGCCCATTGGTCATCTAACAGCCTACAGTTTGTCCACATGCTGACTTGCAAGGAAATGAATTTGTCAATAATCAAAATGATCTTATGAGTAGTAAAAGTCATTAATGATCAGTTCTGTCTTCTATTATTAATCTTGAGTGTGAATGGGGACTCCAGAGTCCAGACAAACAATGGCACAAAAAGAGTCAGCTAATGCACCAATAATTTCATAATCAAGTTTTTCTAAAATTCCACATTAAGCACCTTTCATGCTTTCCATGTGTGGAGTTACGCTATGCCCACTTTACAACCTGTACATGATGCACCTACCACATGGCAAACAGCCATTGTTTCTGTAAGCATATATAGAATTAAATTATCGTGTTCTATAAGCTTAAACCGACTGTTTTGATACTATACTAAAATACTGACTTTCTTAAAAACTTAAACAAAAATGAATCATTTAATTATAATTCCAACATAGAACATTATTAAAATTCTGTAATGTGTTGCCTCTCTGCCAAGATGTTGTCGGCAGCAGTGGCATAACCTGCTCTTCATCGTCATCCTATTATTTTATTATTATTATTACTGTTTTAAGGAAAGCACCTTCCAACAAAACCTAGAAAGGGATTAAAAAGATGGAAATAGACCCCAAATAGCGAGGTTGTATTTTACCTGGGGTCTATTCCTATGTTAAGCTGTTACATATCTCCATGATAACAAAAACACTATATACAAGGTAAAAGTCCCAAAAAGAGAAGGACTAGTCCCTTTGGAATCAGTGTGATGATAGTGACATTTATTTACCCCCAAGTAACTTCCTATCTAGAAAGAGACATCACTGCCTCACTTCTTGGCCAACAATCGTACAATATACTCCAAGCTTTCTTACAGAAATAATAGGTGTAGCCATCTGGTCATGGAGCTTTTTCACTAGGCAAATAGAAAAGAGTATCCTTAATTTATTCCACTGTACAGCTTTCTGCCAAAGCAAGTTAAGCAACACTTGTTTTGCAAAATAATTGTTACTGAAGAAATTGATTTAGTTTATTCATCAAATTTGTGTCTTGTTGAATTGCATTAGTCCCAATAAGACTTAATAGAAATGAATAGCCTCAAGCTTTTAACCAGACTCATCATAAAAGTATTTGATAGTATTTTCAGCTCTTTTCATTCTTATTGGAATATAGTACCCGTTTGGATCTCACGTCCAGTGTCCATGTTTAGCGTTTTGTTTTTTTTTTTTTTTTTTTGACCAATGCAAGAATTAAGACAAATGAATAGTGTTTGGGAGAGTGAGCAGTAATTCAAAATTTTTTTTTTTAATTTTTTTATTTTCAGCAATAAGTTTTCAGTTTTCAGCAAAATAAGCGGTATCCAAACATACCCATAATGAAAATAAGCTGAATTCGTATAACCTGCTCTAAGCCATTGAATTCTTGGCTATGCTTCCTTCTCTGGATTTCTAATGGTTGTATACTCATAAGCTACTATTTTTCTGCTTGAACATATCCTGCAACCTCTAGGTTCCATAAAGCAAATTTTGAGCTTGGTCCAGATTATTCTTTAGCTATTTTAACTATCAACAACACCGTTATAATGATTCTTATTAAACTTCTTAAGCTCAACTTTCAAAAGTGCAAGCTTTTTTAAGCCAGTACATTGCGACAACCTCAATATGTTGCTAGCATACACTTTGAAGAAGAGGGGAACAGGCAGGCATCATAACCTGCTCAATAGTTAAAGAATTTGAACAGCCTAGGTCCTGAAAGATTTTTTGGCATAAGAAAGAGGAATTAATGGACAGTGGTCTGAGATTCATGAATTCAAGAATTCCAGAGAGGCATCAACACAAGGAAAATCAGAAGTCATTTTTCATTGACCAAACTTTATCAACCTTTTCACATTAACCCTGCTTCATCCCTTTTATTTGTACATGTGAATAAACAATAAGTCTAGAAACACAATATTTTTCACAACTGCTATGTGGTGATTGGTGCACAATTGAAGTTGTACGCGGTTTACCCCAAATCACAATAGATTATGTCAGTAGTTGTAAAAATATTGTAGCATAACATAAGTGTAGAATATGGCTTGAATTAGGAGTTTGACTCCTCGTTGGATTTGGATAATAAAGGAATTTTATTCCTTTTGAGTTACTGTCGTTTGAAGTTATCAAGTTTTATTAGAAGTCTTGTCTAACACTTGATTTTGAGTTCTATTTGGAATAGGAGTGATTCTCCTTTTGTGTGTGGAAAAGAAGTCTAGTCCTTCTTGGTTTTGGATACACTACCCAACTCAAGTCTCCTATATAAGCATAGTGCTGCTACAGAAAATTAGAAAAAAAGAGATGAGAGTGAGTGAGAAAAAGAGGCTCTCTCTTGGTTTGGTTCTTTGATATTTGTGGGTTGCAATTTTGAATAGTGACAGAGGTTTGTTACCGCTTGATTTTGGTTCTGCAGTTTGGTGATTTGCTCTCTCTTGGTGCGTTGCAACTTTTGGATTTGCTTTGTGGCTCTCTTTTTAGTTTGTGTGCAATTGGTATTTGGTATTCGTATTTGCTATTTATGAACCTTTTTTTCTTTGGTTCGTATTTGGTTTTTTGGTTTTGTATTTGTGAGAGAAAGTTATTTGGTTGTATTTGGGATTTGGGTTTGTGAGAGTGTCTCTACACAAATTTGTATTATCCCAAATTTGTTATAGTGAAATTTGTTTATCGTCACCCGTGGATGTAGGCTATTGCCGAACCACGTAAATCTTGATGTTTTATGTCTATTTTATTTGGATTAATTTTCTTCGTTCCTATTGATTAGTTTGGAGATCTTTCTCAAGCCTAAAATATTTTCACAATCAATCTTGGTAATTTGAGCTTCCGCTATTTTACAACAATAAGTCATGTGAATAAACCTCCAAAAAAGGGGTAATCTATAACTACTTGAGGGTCCACTTTATTGAATCATTGTCTCTAATATTATTACAACAAACACTACTAGATCAGATCCACGAGACTTTATTGCATGCCCAACTAAATTCAAAGTTAAAAACAACTCAAATAACAATCCCATTAACAGTCAACAAATTGGATGCAAATTTGAACACACATTAAATGGGTTTATTAGTTTGACTCAAAATCTTAGAAGAAACTAAGCATTAGATCTATCTCCTGTAGTTGGTGATTCTAGAGCAGCCTCTAGTGTAAGGGTGAACAGGACCCTTGGCTCCAAAACAATTGTGGGTATGGTAATAATGCATTGATTTCCCAAACAAAGACCTTACTCTTCTTCCCTGCTAAGCTCATTGTTGAGAGACATGGTCCATGGCCATTCAAGAGCTTCAGTCATAAGCTAAAAGCTAGTGTGTGTGAAGAAATTCTTTATACTGAGAACTTGTAATAAAGCAAGATTGTGAACTAAGAAAATCAGTGAGAACTGGAGAGAGAGAGAGAGAGAGAGAGAGAGATCTTAATAATGAAAAACTATGATTCTTGCTTAATTACATTTGAATAATAATTTCCTGTTTATAGTGTACAGATCATCACTATAACTGAATAGATTAAGATCCAAACTTTGCGGATCTAGCCCCAAGATTTCAAGGATTACAGCTATGCATAATTTTTTTTCCCGCCATCTTCAACGGACAACTAAAGCACTGCCAGACGACATCGTTTAGGGTCCTGTAGTAATATATCTAGTACTTAATCAAAACGGTGCGCATCACTTGGGGTGTTAGTGAAACGATGCATTTTGTTTATTAATCAATTCCTATTTTAACAAAACGGTGCGTGTTGACTTCATCACCTCTATTGAACTAGAGTTAGCTTCACTTGGAATACCTTGAGCTTCAACATCCCCCCTCAGATGACAGGGGGAAGAATCCACCAGGAGTTTGTGATGAAAGAAAAGAAATTGAGGAATAGGCAAGGGCTGAGTAAACACATCAGCCAAATTGTCCTTACATGACACAAAACCAACACTGAGATCCTTACAAAACCCTTTCTCACGAATATAGTGATTATCAACTTCCAAATGCTTAGTCCGAGAAAAAAATACAAGATTGGCAAAAAGAACGAATGCAGAAACGTTATCACACCAAATAATAGGAACATGAGATAGGAAATTTTTGAGCTCCTTGAACAAAATTCAAAGCTAGGAAAGTTCTGCAACAGAGGTAGCCAAGGCCCTATATTCAGCTTTTGTAGATGAGCGTGAGACAATGTTTTGCTTCTTAGCCGACCACGAGATGGGACTGAACCAAGGAAAACCAATAAACCAGTGGTGGAGCGCCTGTCAGTAGGGTCCCCAGCCCAATCTGCATTAGAAAAGGCAATGAGGGTCAAGGGCCTTGGGGAGAAGCTAATGCCATGATGTAAGGTGCCCTTAATATATCTGAGAACATGCTTAGCAGCCTCCAAGTGAACAGAGGTAGGCTTGCTCATGAACTGGCAAAGTTGATGAACATTAAAGGCTAGATCAGGCCTTGTGAAAATGAGGTACTGAAGAGCACCAACCATGCTCCTATACTCAGTAGGATTCGACAAAGCAACTCCAGAATGAGGCACAAATGAGAGGATGGGCAGCAAGGAGTCTTGGTTGGTTTAGAATTCTCCATATGGAATCTATGCAAGACATCATAAGCATATTTTGTTTGACTGAGAGTAATCCCATACTTAGTGTGGGAGATTTGAATGCCCAAGAAATAGCTTAATGGCCCCAAGTCCTTAAGCTCAAAAACCTGACTTAGAGCAGTAATGAGATGAGCAATTTGAGAAGAGTTGTTGCCTATAACAATAATATCATCAACATACAATAGTAGGTAGATTATGGTGCCTGAGGACTGAAAAATGAAGAGAGAACTGTCAGCCATTGAAGCAATGAAACCCAAATGAAGGAGGTGGAAAGTGAACCTCTTAAACCAGGCTTTAGGAGCCTGTTTGAGACCATATAAGGATTTATGGATCTTGCACACATATGAGGGGTGAACAGGGTCCACATATCCAAGAGACTGTTGCATATAGACATCTTCTTTAAGAACCCCATGTAAGAATGCATTGGACACATCAAGCTGTCTCAAACTCCAATTGCAGCTCACTGCAATAGCCAAAACAAGCCTCACAGTGGCAGGCTTGATAACTGGACTGAAGGTTTCATGATAATCTATACCTGCTTGTTGATGAAATCCCGTAGCCACCAATCTAGCCTTGTACCTTGAGATAGAGCCATCACTGTTGAGCTTCAGTTTGAACACCCACTTGCAGCCAACTAGATTGACATTAGGTAGTGCAGGAACCAAGGACCATGTCTGCTACCTTTGCAAGGCTTG
The DNA here is from genome assembly GCF_932294415.1 of Quercus robur. Classification (NCBI taxonomy): domain Eukaryota; kingdom Viridiplantae; phylum Streptophyta; class Magnoliopsida; order Fagales; family Fagaceae; genus Quercus; species Quercus robur. The sequence continues at coordinate 4,647,253 of NC_065535.1, forward strand.
AAACTCAGCATCCATGGCCTCACACCATTTGGGGTATTGAGAAGCAATTTTATAGGATGGGGGTTCAGTAAATGTGTAATCCATAATAGCTTTGTAGCATAGTTTGGATTTTGGCTTAGAAATACCACTCTTGGATTTGGTTTGCATAGGGTGTTGGTTGGTATGTATAGATGTAGATAAGGATTGTGAAGGTGGTAATTCAGGTAAAGGATTAGATGGAAGAACAGGTATTGAAGGGACTGAGGGAGATAAAGAAGAAGGAGGAGATATAGGTGGAGAAACAGATGGAACAGTAGTGGACTGTGGGACCAAGGTAGTAGGTTCAAAGTGAGTTATGGTAGGATTAGAGACACTAGTGGAGTGAGGGTGAGAGATAGAATATGGGCCTAGCAATGAGGGTTGGTTTGTAGAATGCAGAAATAATTGACTGGAAAACCATGTGAGATCATAAGGTAAAGAAAAAGATGTAGGTGTAGACCTTGGTGGAGTGATGTAAGAGAACGAAAATTTTGACTCATAAAAAAGGACATGTCTAGAAGTACACAAGTGTTTGGTTTCAAAATCTGGACACAAATATCCTTTTGTGCCAACATAATAGCCAAGAAAGATGTATTCTTTGGTTCTTGGTGCAAGTTTATGAGGAGTATAAGACCTAAGGTTAGGGTAGTAGGCATAACCAAACACTTTTAGTTGAGAAATGTTAGGAGGGGAAGAGTATAGCCTAGACCACTGAGAGTTGAAATCAAGAACTGATGTAGGGAGCAGATTTATTAATGTGACAGCAGTTAGAACAGCATAAGACCAATAAAAGGAAGGCATTGTGGCTTGTGACAGAAGAGTAATGGTGGTTTCAATGAGGTGTTTGTGTTTTCTTTCAACAAGACCATTCTATTGAGGAGTGTATGGACAAGAAACTTGGTGAACAATACCTTGCTGCAATAGGTAAATTTTGAACTCAGAGGAGGTGTACTCACCCTCACTATCTGACCTTAAGATCTTAATTTTAGCAGAAAACTGATTTTCAATCGTGGCTTTGAATTGAAAAAACTTAGCTAAGACTTCAAATTTAGATTTAAGCAAATAAATCCAAGTAAACCTCATAAAGTGGTCTATGAACAAAACATAGTATTTAAAGCCATTAATGGAATTAATAGGAGCAAGACCCCACAAATCAGAATGTATAAGCTCAAAGGGAGTTGAGGTAGTAAATTGAGATTTAGGAAAAGGTAAATTGTGCATTTTTCCATACAAACAGTGTGTACAAGAATTATCAACAGGAGTACACTTATTCAAACCAACTTTGACATTAGGAAACAAATGTTTGAGAGAGCTTGATAAGATGGATGACCAAGCCTCATATGCCAAAGATTTTTATTAAAACTAGAAACACTAGTAACACATGTTACAAACTTTAGATGACAAAGATAGTTGAGAAGCCTTTTGAGGATAGATGGGGTAAACTCCATCTTCACTCTTGCCTTGGTAAAAGATTTTCCCCGGGGCCAAAGCCTGGATGGAAATAATATTTTCATCAAAATAACACCAATACTTATTGTCATGGAAAATTTTATGAATTGAGGCAAGATTTGTTGCTATAGAAGGTACTTTAAGAATATTATTGAGATGAAGTGTAGAGTGAGGAAGGGAAATAGAAACATTACCTAAGTGAGTGATAGGAAGATTTTGACCGTTGTCTATAGTGAGATGATCTTGACCATGGTAAGGTTTAGGAAAACTGAGGTGATTGAGATTGGATGTAACATGGTATGTAGTAGCACTATCAGCAAGCCAAGGCTGATCTTGAGTGAGACAAGCATTTGATGCAGTGGCCATCACTGCAAGTTTGGTAGGAGGATGCTTTCCTTGATAAGCATAATCCATCCTATGATAGCAATCAAGTGCCAAATGACCAACCTTTCCACAAATCTGACATGTTGGTCTCTCTGACCTAACTCCACTGGAATTAGACTAAACTTGTTGAAATATTGAAGTGAGTAAATTGAGAGGATTGCCCATTAGGTCCTCTACACCTCTGCCACCTCTATTATTATAGTTACCTCTGCCCATTCCTCTGTTGTAAGATTGATTAAAGCCATTGTTATTAGGCTTTGAATTAGCTACTGTTGCCATAGCAAAGATAGGGTCTTTAATCTCAGATCCTTCATTTAGAAACTCCTCTTCTGCATTGAGCATGGTTGAGAGTTCATCAAAACTCAAGTGAGTACTTCTAGTCCTTATAGCAGATCTAAATGCATTGTACTCCTTGGGGAGTCCCTTGAGAGCAATGTGGAGTAGTTCATCATCTACAATTACTCCAACAGGTAGCAATTTATCTCTGGCCACTTTGATTTTAAGCAAATATAGATCTACAGAATCAGCTCCCTTCTTGAGATTATGAAGATCACCTCTAAGGTTCATTACATGTGACTTAGAAATGGATGAGAATCTGTTCTCCAAGACCTTCCAAACTTCCAATGCTAATGAGCACCCTACAGTAAGTGCTAAGATGGAAGGAGAAAACGTAGAGCTCAAGAAGGTAAGTAAAGCCTTCTCTTTTGATTTCCAAATCAAGAAATCAGGATTCACAATATTAGTGTATGCACCAGAAAGATCTTTGAGATATTTATTAGGAATCAATTGAGGTTCTTCAATCAACTCAAACAAGGAATAGGTTTCTAACACCATTGTTATTTGATGCTTCCATACTATGTAGTTCATATTATCCAACTTTATGGTCATCATGTTGGCCATATTCGAGAGAAGAAGTGGTTGATTGAGCACATTCACTGAGGAACTTGAAGAAGATGATGATGTTGAAGAGGAAGCCATTATTGTGCTTGTGGCTACCATTGTTGAACGGTGATCAATAATAACAAGCTCTGATACCAGGAAGAAATTCTTTATACTGAGAACTTGTAATGAAGCAAGATTGTGAACTAAGAAAATCAGTGAGAATTGTAGGGAAAATGAGAATGAGAGAGAGAGAAAGTTTGAGAGAAAAATCTTATTAATGAAAAACTATGATTCTTGCTTAATTACATTTGAGTAATAATTTCCTATTTATAGTGTACAAGTCATCACTATAATTGAATAGATTAAGATCCAAACTTTGCGGATCTAGCCCCGAGATTTCAGGGATTACAGCTATGCATAATTGTTTTCCGGCCATCTTCAACGAACAACTGAAGCTCTGCCAAACGACATCGTTTAGGGTCCTGTAGTAATATATCTAGTACTTAATCAAAACGATGCGCATCACTTGGGGTATTAGTGAAACGATGCGTTTTGTTTATGAATCAATTCCTATTTTTACAAAACGGTGCATGTTGACTTCATAACCTCTGTTGAACCAGAGCCAGCTTCACCTGGAATACCTTGAGCTTCAATAGTGTGGACAATCTGAGCATCAGTGGTTACATACAGAGGACAAGAAGCGCCTTTAGAACTGAAAATGTCATTGGTAAAATCCTCTAATGTCTGGATTAGCTAAACAAAAACAAAGAGGATGGTTTCTGTTTTCCTAGTAGTACTCAAAGTGTGAATGTGAGTGTAACCATGAGAGGTACTTGGGGACAGGAAATCAGGAAATCACACGGAAATTGACTGTTTCTGCCGACTAGTGTGAGTGTAACAATGGATATGTGACTATAAATCGAACACTACATGTTATTGTCAACAATTAATTAGTTGATATTATGTTTTGTTCTTGTGACAAATACTACAATCTCATCAAAATTTTATTCAAAGAGAAGCGGAGTAAGACAGTGTAGAACACTATTAAGAAACTGCTTATTTGTGAGTTTTACTAGCAAAAAAGTATACAATTATAAAATTCTTATTTTCTATGTTCTTCAATTTTTCTTTGCAATATGTACGTTGTTAAAATTATGTGGTTAAATGATTAAATTATTAAGACAATCGATAATTTAATATACATCACCACCTGTTTAGTGCTTTAATTACTGTTGCTGCGAAACTTTTATGTGATTCTTATTGCAAATAGGCAATCACGGCTGTTGTATTTCTATGAACATTACAAACTTGTTGAGTCTGTTATTATTATATGACTAATGCCCCGCTCTAAGCACACGAATCCAAACCATGGCAGATCCAGATCAAGTTTATTTATTCCAGGCTCTTTTTATTTTCAAATGGACCCCGTGATTCCGTGAAGCACAACATCTAGCCATTTTCATGCCCCCACTTGCAGCCTCGTGAGCTCACGAGGGGGAAACATTTAGCCCAAAACTCACTTTATTTAAAAGCTAAGCATGACAAATTTATAATTTATTAATTTTAAATATCTATTTTGTTTGTATTTTATAGTCCAAAACTAAATAGTTTCTCCAAAAAAAAAAAAAAATTTGTTTGGCCCAAATAGAATAAAATTTCTTACTTTTTAACCCAAAAATTAAGATAAAAATGAATTTTTGAGCTAAAAATTCAGAAGACAACTTACAAAAAGAATCAATTTAAGGCCTAATTAGACCAAAATAAACCGAAATGAACCGAAATAGACCACAATAGACCGAATTGGACTAAATATTTTTAAAAAGGGATGCAAATGCTCTGGGCTTTTGCACACTCACTCACAGCAAGGCGCAAGCAGTAAACAGTAGCAACTAGCAAGCCAGGCTCGGCCTGGGTCCAACCAAGCCGGCCCAAAATTCACACTTTTCCAGTCCACACCTACCCCAAAACAAAAAAAACGAGCCCATCAACGAAAGAGCCCCTATTCACCACAAATTCTAAAAACACAGAGGACCAAATAGCAAAATAGGAAGAATCTTCCCCCATCGGCTACCTCGCCAGCCCCTCTTTCTCTCTCTCTATATTTCGTTCAGACCTCTTTTCTCATTTCTCTCTCTTTCTTTCAAAATGGCTTCTTTTCCTCAACACCAGTTTCAACCACACTACCAACCCCAACAACAACATCAACAACACCATCAACAACAACAACAACAACAACAACAATCCAAATCCTTCAGGTAATTAATTTCCTCTTCAAAACTCATAACATAAAACCATTTTATTTTCTCTCTCTCTATATATGTTTTTTTTTTTAATTTTTTTATTAATCATTCGCTTTGATTTTTGAATTTCAGGAACTTGTACACAATCGACGGTCAGATATCACAGCCAGTGTCGTATTACAACCCCACTACTCATCTTCAAGATCAATCTCAACACCCCCCTTATATTCCTTCATGTAATTGCTCTCTTCTTCTTTTTTAGCTTCTGTAAATAAATTATATAAAAAATGCATTTGTTTATGCTCTGTTTGGTTGCTCATAAATTGTTCTTTGGGAAGCAAATACTTATTGATTGAATTTCCGGGAAATGATTAATTTGAGCTGAAACTTTCCATTTCCAAGCTTAGTTAGGGTTTCTTTTTTTTTTGCCTTCTTTGATGAGTAAATTTTGAGCTGGAATTTTTCCATTTCCTGAGTTGCCAAACAAAGCCTTAAAAATATAAACCCTAAAATTCAAAATTTTGTTGTTGTTTTTGTGTAGTCCATGTGGTAGGGTTGGCTCCTGGTCCGGTCGCTGCGAACGACGGCAGTGACGGCGGGGCCGAGTTGCAATGGAATTATGGGGTGGAGCCCAGGAAGAAGAGGTTGAAGGAGCAGGATTTCTTGGAGAACAATTCTCAGATATCGTCTGTTGATTTCTTTCAACCGCGATCGGTGTCCACGGGTTTGGGCTTGTCTCTTGACAATAATACCCGAATGGCTTCCACCGGAGACTCCGCCTTGCTGTCACTCATTGGGGACGATATTGACCGCGAGCTGCAGCGGCATGATGCTGAGATTGATAGATTCCTCAAAGTCCAGGTCTTTTGTTTTGTTCAAAGACTTATCAATTATCATTCTTGCTGGTTATTTTGAGTTATGGTTAATTGTGTATTAGTTTCTACTTTTGTGTTGATGATATAAATTGGATTTATTGGGAAAGTTTTAAGTTGTTGATGTAGCATATTTGATGAGCGGTGTGGGAAATGTTTTGGAACATGTCAATTAAGGAGATAGAGTAGAATCACATTAGTAGAAGTAATAAAAAAAATGACATCAATGAAGGAGATAGAGTAGCATTGTGGAAAAGAATGCATGTGCTTGTTGTTGTTGTTGTTGTTGCGGGGTATTGTTTGTGTTTATAATTATGCATGTTCATGCATTGGTCATGATTGCATAAACATTGATTAAACCAATTTCTATGGCATTTATAAATTATGGATATAAATGTGTTGCGGTTGCTATTTGTGTTAACTTGGGTTAGTGATATTGATAAAACATATTTCAACTCAAATAGTAAGGAAAAGGATATCCATAGCATATGAAATGTTTGCATTCCCCATGGAAGTTGCCAAGTTCGTAGTTTGTTTCCTAGGCTTAGAAATGAGGTTGTTGATTCTTTGATTGTTTTTGAAGTGAATGATCATGGCATTAGCATTTAGTTACTTTTGGATCACAACCCCCTTCAAATGGACTAAATACGAATAACTTAAAATTGCTATTTCTGAAATATAATTCCTATTTGTTCCTCTTGAGGAGGATCTTTTAGGTTATCTTTTGTTGCTGGGAATTTAATTCTTGCTGGAGGATATGTGGTATGACATAGAGAGTTGCACTGGAATTATTAGGAGTTGGAAATATGTTTGTTTCTTTTCAAGGTTAAGGGGCTGGTAGTGTAGGTGATGTCTTGTGATGGAAGAGTGCTGTTTGGATGTTTCCTGCTATGTTTATCGGGTTTGTCGTTGGAGGTGGTGTTGTCCAATTAAGAGGGTAACAGGGTGTTACTTCCTCCTAAATAGCTTTCTAGAAATTTGTTTAGTTTAATGTATGAGAGATGTGCTAGTTGGTTGATTTATTTGTTCCTCTTTATGGTGTCTAGAATGTTGTATGTCTTTTTTCCTTTTTCCTTCTTTTTTTGTTTTTTGGGGGGGGGGGGGGGGGGGGAGTTTGGTAGGCTGATGAGATCCGTTATACATATTGTCTTTAACAGTGCGTCGCATGTGGTTGTTTAATGGACTTTGGCACCTTCCTTTTTTAGTCAACATATCTAAATTTTCAATGCTTTTGTTTTTACCTAGAATCTTCTCAGATTCTTTTTTAGTTTTTCCATTTCTGGTTGACTTCCAATGAGCACCCTTTGCTTTGTACTTCTTGTGTGTGCTATTTTCTCGGCTGCTTTTATTCACCAAGTATGAAGTAATAACTAGAAGATTAAAATCAAATCAAACTAGATGGGAAAGTTAAAAACTGTTTATGCTTTTGTTCACTCCCACCTGGGTGGAGGGAGTTTACTGCACTAGAATTGCTTTCTATTTAGCATCACTTACTAGAAAATAAGCATTTGTAAGTTTATTGCTTATTTTTTGTGAAGTGTTTCTAACTGATTTTTTTTTTTTTTTGAAAATAAATTAATAGGGTGACCGGTTGCAGCAAAATATTTTAGAAAAGGTACAGGCCACCCAACTTCAAACTCTCTCTTTTGTAGAAGAAAAGGTCCTTCAGAAACTCCGTGAGAAAGAGGCTGAGATGGAGAGCATTAACAGGAAGAATGAGGAACTTGAAGAGCGAATGGAACAGTTAACTGTTGAAGCAGGTGCTTGGCAACAGCGAGCTAGATACAATGAAAACATGATCTCAGCTCTTAAAGTTAATCTTCAGCAAGTGTATGCTCAAAGTAGAGACAGTAAAGAGGGATGTGGTGATAGTGAAGTAGATGATACAGCTTCTTGCTGCAATGGCCGTTCCATTGATTTTCACCTGTTATGCAAGGAGAACAATGACATGAAAGAGATTATGACTTGTAAGGCTTGTAGAGTCAATGAAGTTTGCATGCTTTTGTTGCCTTGTAAGCATCTCTGCCTATGTAAAGAATGTGAAAGTAAGCTTAGTTTTTGTCCCCTGTGTCAGGCTTCCAAGTTTATTGGCATGGAGGTCTATATGTAACAGATACGTGTGAAAGCTCTAATGTTATGTTAATGTTATATGCATTGCTCTTGTCATTTTGTTGATTGCTTTATTGTTCTGTTCTTATGTCTTCCTTTTTGGTTCTTCTGTATTTTTTTTTTTTAAATTCATTTTTCATAGTCTAGCACATTAAGGTTTTTGCACATCCCTTTTTGAAAATTGTCTAGTAAATAAAAAAATATCATACCTACTGTGATTAGGGTGGGTACTAGATTCAGGTTTTAGCAAGAAAGAGGTGAGAAGGAAAACTCTGCTTGGAGTCAGTTAGAAAAGCTGGAGAATTAGGATGGATATGATAATCAACTTGTTGCTGAAATTTGAGTGCCCAGTGAGACTTTGTGACTCCTTGTCTGGCCTGTATGTTTTGTGGAAACAGTTTTACAGATGTTGACATATCATTCTTACCATCCTTAGCCTTGTTGTGAGTATGACTCTTTCAGTCTTCGTGGTACTCTACTACTTGTCAAGATTGAGAGTGGAGTGTTGGGCCTTGGCTCAGGGAATACTTTATGGAGGTGGGTTATGGCAGAGCCCCACCCCTCCTTTTCTTCCCTGTGGCAGGGTGCAATTTGATGTGATAATTATGGTAAAGCAGGCATGCATTTTAGTCCTTATTCGCTCTAGACCTTTAGTTGCTGATACTTAAAGTAGCTAATTTAATATCTACGCCTTTTTTTATCCAAAAAAATAAATTAATGTCTAGATATGCAATAATATGTAAGGTAAAAAGGGCAGGTGTTCAATAAAATGGAGCAAAAGCTTTATGTATTAGATGATGCATAACTTGCACTGATCTTTTCATGCCATTTTGGTTGTGAGAAGATATTTTATTTTCCTTTTAAATCTACATAAGTGGCAAGTGGCAACCACATAGTATTGTGTTCACTTCATCTGGTCACATCTTGAACTATTCTATTCAAGGTTGTGCAACTAGTTGTGTGCAATTGACCCGTTTTGTTTGGCTTACACCAGGGAATTGTCCACACAGGTACCAGATGAATTGTACCTAGTCAAAGCTTTATATTTATTACTTGAATAAGTTTAGTCCACAAGACAATGCACTATACTTATTTGTGGACCATCAGGCATAAGCATGCCATAGCAAAAGTTAAATGAAATAGCAGAATCGGATGACATTTTACCAGTATATCTAGGAAGTCTTGTGTTAGATTAAGGATCATCATTGGATTATTACTAGATTCATTAAAAATGCCAATTGCATATAACCACACAAGCTTAGATTTGATATAGATGGATATTGTACTAAATGGAAAGTATCTGTACATTATTGATGACTGAAGCTTGCTGTTGCATTAGTCTGCTGCAGTGTCAAGAATCAGGATTCCCTGTCAATGATTTGTGTGTGTGAAATTTGGTTGATGGATCCGGCTGGGGCTAGCAAGTCTTTTGATAATAACAACACTAAACTTGCGAGTCAGCATTTTGTAAGTCATACATAGGATGTGGCGGCCATGAATATGAAACTCATTAGGGATTCTAGTGACAATGGTGTCTTTAAGTTATGCTGCTGGAATGGAAGTATTCCTTTTGTAGTCTATGATCATATATTCTGTGAGCCAAGGAAGATCCTGGCTTCTGGTATTTGACATTTTCTGATTAGTTCATTTAGCTTCCAGAGATTCTAGAATTGGTTTTTCAATGGAAGTCATGAATTTTGATGGCCTGCATTGACCTCTTTGTCTACTTTTGAGATCACTGGCTATGGAATAGTTAAATCAATTTCTAGAAATCCAATTAGTATGAAGTCAATTATTCCTACTTTGATTCAAACCCCTTGTTCTTTGCATAAAAATCCAATTATTAGTTTTTGTATTGGGTAAAATAAAAACTCTCCCCACATGCTCACATTAACTCACGTGAGTGAACAAGCTGTACATATGAGCCATCCTGTGTGTCTTTTTTTTTTTTTTTTTTGAGAATGACCATCCTCTGTGTCTTGGTTTGGCTTCCACCTCCAAGACTGCGTGTTTAATGTCAAATAAAACATTGGATTTTCTTATTTTAGTTGTCTCAACTCTGAGAGAGTGTCCTCCGGTTGAGGAGTGTTCCAACAAAGCTTTGGCAGAGTGTTTTGTGTTGGAAGAAGAGCAATTTTTTTCCTGATCTGTCCTCTCCCCTCTATTTATAGAGAAATTTTTGGGTTTGAAGACTCATTTTCAGATGAGGAAATAAGTGTTTAGTCTCACAAAATTCTGGACATACAAATTTAAAAAACATTCTGAAAGCTGAGCTACCAAGAGTTGTTCAGCCCTCTTTGGTTTGGTCCGTTAGATGGTCCAAATGGTACTCTATAACTCTCTTTTGATTTGGTTTGGCAAAAGCAGGATCTTCTTTAGCACTATGTACATTGGACCAGAAAGGGACCCATATTGACGATCCTATGATATTTTGAAGTGGTTAGGCTTCAATAATGATGTCAGTAATTGTAGATGAGATTAGGTCTCTCTTGAATTATCCACCCAACTATATATCTCTGGAAAAAAATAAATTTCAGTTCTACGACTTTATCTCTATCCATAGGGGTATCATATGTGTGCTTAAGTCATGATAAATCTTTTGCTCAAAAAAGAAGTCGTCATGATAAATCTTTTGGTGAACCAATATAAACCAAACATTTGGTTGACGTTTATTGACTCATCTACGGACCAATCTAATTAATTAGCAGTAATTTATGCAATCAAGGTCAAGTTAAAATCATGTTTTGATTTATGAGAATTTATTCTAACTTTCTATCAAAAAAAAGAGATGATTTAGCTCAAGAACTATGAATATGATACCCATTTTGGAAAACGATAATTTTGTCCTAGAATTTTTTTTAATGATAACTAATTACTGTGGATCCAAAATTTTATAAAAATATAAAATTACGGATTAGGATCCTCTATAGTTTAATTCAAGTTCAATCTACCCTCTTGGGCTCTAGGCAGACCTTGATCCGCTGTGGGCTACGAGGACTTGAAGCCCAATACTGGAGTGCCCCAAGACATCTTCACAGAGTGAAATCAACGGAGAAAATAAGACTGGAGCTAATAACTTACTAGACTGGATCACTGGGCTTTTAGCCCAATAAACTGGGCTGGGTTGTAATTAAGCGAAGTCAAGCCCGAGTCGTGCTCTACTGAACTCACTATTCAATTCAATTTCACAAAACTAATGCAGGTCGGTCGTTACAATCAAAGCCCCTAAACATGATGAAAGGTTTTCTCATTCATAATATTTTGTTAAGTGATCTGCATTTATGTCACATTTTAATAAATATATAAAATTTTCTAGCATCATCTACATATAAAAAATAATATGATCTCCCTTAAGGTTTTTTGAAATTACATGATATTCCTTCTTATTTCAAATTGATCAATATCCTTTGGATTGAAAATTATTATATACTAGCCTTTAAGTACGTGCATTGCACGTGTTTAGAGGCTCTTCTATTTTTTTGGATACGCGATTGCTTAGAGACTCTTCTTTTTCTTATCTTCTTTTTGGTAAAAATTAATAATTTGTATCTATTATAATTTGGAAATATGTATTTTTTTTTCTTTCAAACAAGTAAAAAGGATAAACTTTAAAGATAGAAAAAACTGTATTTTTTTTTTTTTTTGGAAAACAGAACGATACTTCATTCATATATAGATAGCGAATCACAATACAATCCTTCCAAAACTGGTGGTGGAGAATCTTCCAACCAAATTACGTCATCTAAAATGTTTTTTTGCATAATATGCTAAGTTATGGGCAACCAAATTTTCACTCCGTTTCAACCATTCTACCTCAGCCCAACTTAGTCCAGAGATAAGCACCTGGATATCTTCAAAGACATGGCCTAGCCGAGACAAGTTTGCATTGCTGGACTTGATTGCATTCATCACCTGCACACTATCTCCTTCGATAACTAGTTCAAAGAATCCAATGTTGATAGCAAACTCCAGAACTCTACGGCATGAACCAAATTTATTTTTTGGACTTGTGTTTGAAAGTGGTATAGTGATATAGAGAAAAGTTTAGGTAGGAAAATAAGATTAAAGTGAGGGGAAAGAAGGATAAATTTGAGGAGTTCTCTTAATTTTTAATTTTTTAAATTGGGGGTGTTTTACTTTTATTTGGATGAAAAAGGAATAAAAAAAATGGCTAAATTGCAGGGAATAAAAATATGAACGTGAAGGAAAAAAAAATCCTAAAATTTAGGAGTTCTATTTTTTAATTCAAAATAAAATTTGTCAGTTGACATTTATGACCCTATTTCTAAGAGAAATTACCCTTCATTGATAAGGATATTTTTGAACCACATAAAAATCTAATTCAAAGAGAGAAATCCTCTTATAGATAGTATAGATTAGTCACCCTCAAGGCACTAAAAATCAATGCTTTTAAATTATTTTAATGAGTTACTTATAAAAAATTAAAGAAAAATGTTTGCTATTTTCTAATTTTTCTAATTATGTTCTCACTTACAAAAAGTAGAGCGCTTCAAAAACTTTGAGTTTAATATTAATAAAAAAATAACCAAAAAACTTAGATTTTTTTTTTTTTTTTTGATACTAAATAGAAATTCTACTATAACATAATCTAAGTATATATGTGTGTGAAACTCCTTCCTAGAGACTTGAACCCCGACCTTTGCCCCCCACACCCCACAAACACTTAAACTTGTAGAGTGACCATCGCACTAAAAAACTTAGATATTGAATGAAGAACAATGAGTTTGTGAGAGAAGTGCAATAGTCAAACCGGCTGGTAGTAATTTTTTCTTGAATAATATAAGCCCCTATTGATTAGTACAATGGTTACTGAGCAAAAATTTTATAGCTGTTGCATTTCTTAAGACAAAAATAACATATTACACATTTTGACATTCAATAATTAATATTTTTTATTTGACAAGAAATTTTCATTAATCCATTGACTCAAAATTAGTATGTGTGTTTTTAATTTTAATTTTAATTTTTTAAATATTTTTAGACCTAATTGCAAATGAGATTTTATCCGTCCAAATATTTATCTAAAAAAAAAAAAATTGGTTAGATAAATCTTTTGGTGAACTTATACAAACCTAACATTTGGTTGACTTTTATTGACTCAACTGAGGACCAATCTAATTAATTAGTAGTAATTTACACAATCATGGATTTTTTTTTTTTTTTTTTTGAGGGGGAAATCATCGTGATCAAATTAAATTCAAGTTTTTATTTATGAGAATTTATTCTAACTTTCTATATGAGAATTTATTTATATATTTTTTTTGAGAATCTTCTATCTGAGAATTTAGCTCAATTACTATGTGGATCTGTAATTTTTATAAAATTACAATCCTCTATAGTTTAATGTAATTTCATCATAATGTTCTTAAATATTTCTCTACCCACTTTAAAATGAAAATTCAAGTTCAATCTACCCTTGTCTCTCAACCAAAAAAAAATAAAATAAAATAAAATTTCAATCTACCCTCTTGGGTTCTAGGCAGACCTTGATCCGCTGTGAGCTACGAGGACTTGAGCCCAATACTGGAGTGGTCCATGAGATCATTAGAGAGACTGAAATTAACAAGAGAAAATCAAAGTGAAACCAATCACTTACTAGACTGGGCTTTTAGACCAATAAACTGGACTGGGCTGTAATTAATCCAAGTCAAGCCCGAGTCATACTCTACTGACTACTGAGCTCACTTTTAAATTCTACTTCACAAAACTTATGCAGGTCGGTCATTACAATCAAAGGCCCTTAACATAATGAAAGGTATCATAACATTTTGTTAAGTGAGATGCATTTATGTCGCATTCAAATAACTACGTATATAAAATTCTAGCATCATCTACAGTAAAAAATTACATGATCTCCATTAAGGTTTTTTTTTAAAAAAAAAAAAAAAATTACATGATATTCCTTCTTATTTCAAATTGATCAATATCCTTTGAATTGAAAATTATTATTGACTAATCACCCTCAATGCACTAAAAATCAATGCCTTGAAATTATTTTAACGAGTTACTTATAAAAAAAATTAAATAAAATGTCTTTTTTTTTTTTTTTTTTTTCTTAAGAGTTGTTATCCTTATTTTCTATTTTTTCTAATTTTAAAAAAATTATGTTCTCTCTTATAGGAAGTAGGGTGCTTCAAAAACTTTGAGTTTACTTTTAATATAACAAAAAACCAAAACTTAATTACTGAATGATGAACAATGAGTTCATGAGAGATAAGTGCAATTGTCAAACCGATTGGTAGCAAATTTTCTTGAATAATATAAGCCCGCTATTGATTATTATTATTATTATTATTATTATTATTATTTTTTAAGAAACAAACCCCTATTGATTAGTTCAGTGGTTACTAAGCATAAATTTCGTAGCTTGCATTTCTTAAGACAAAAATAACATGGTACTCGTTTTGACCAATCAATAATAATTTTTTTATTTGACAAGGAAATTTAATTAATCCATTTACTCAAAATTAGTGTGTGAGATTTTAATTTTTAAATTAATAGTTGGGTAGAAAGATTTCAACATTGCATGTTTCTATTGAAAACACAAAAAAAAAAAAAAAAATGTCAGTTGAGTTACAAATTTTTTTTTATGTCTATGGATATGTTTGGTGTATAATATTTTAACAAATTAAAATTTTTTTTTATTGTTGTCTAATTCAAAAAGGAGGGAACACAGTAATATAACGAAACTTTGGAGAATTTAATTTTACTTTTACAGTAACTAATTAGTTTTAAATCAGATAGTGAGGGTCCACCCTAAGTAGGTGATGAGTTTATCAATTACCTAGCCATATCTCTATGGCCCGCACTTAAAAAACTAAAATTTTTAAGGTAGTGCCTTCGTCAAAATTCATGGGCTTGAACAAAGACAAAGAATATATATACACGGACTAATCAATTAACCTAGTTTATAATAATTAATAATATTAACCATGAGCTTTTTCTCCTATTCATATATTCTATTTGGTATTGTAGAAGCCTTGGGAAGCAAGACTTTTGTTTTGGTGTTATATTAATTCGACAAATTGGAGTGGTAGTAAGAGAAGGAAAAAAAATGCTTTTTCTTTAAGGGGAGGGAGAGAAGATTGATGAACTTTTTTCTAATCATGCCCTAGAAAGTGATGACAAAGAGGAAAGTGAATATGCTTCCCCCATGATTATGAACTATCTTGTAATCCATTATTCTTATTATTATTCCCACCACCTAGCTCCACTTTCACCGCAAACCCCAGCCGATCTATAAGTCCTGTCATACTCATTCATACCCTTTGCCTTTTTCTTCTTTTCTCTTTTTCATTTTTCTTAAAAGGAATCATCAAAACTAACATATATATATATATATATATATATATATACATATGGATTTTACTGCTCGTATGCTTTTAGGACATACATTAGTAAATCATTTTAGAAAAAAAAAATTTTATAAGAAAATGAAAAAATAATTAACTTTTTTGATAGTTTTTTTTAACTTTTCATAAAAAATTAACGAAAATTGATGATTAATGTATACTCTGTGGGCATGGACATTATAAAACCGGAATCTGTATATGCATATATATATCTTTTGAATAATGAAATTCAATGAAAGAAGAATGTAACTTTACTTCAGTTCAATCATCCAACTCGCCTCCATATTCCCTATAAAGCTGTTTTCTACTTTCTTTTTCTTTCTTTCTCTTTGTGGGGTCTTCTGGCCCCCCATCTATAAGGCTTCCTTCCACTTTGTATCTCCATACCCTTTTCTTTTCTTTTTCTTTTCAGAGATATCATACATGAGTGAGTATTCAAGTGGGTTAATTTGGGACTCTCTCTTACCAAATAAATAAATAAGTAATTTAGGACTCTCAATATGTATTCTTTTTTGCAACCAAATCTTTACCCTTTCTTTTAAGTTTTAACATGTAACCTGTAATCCCTACAACTTCTGCTTTCGATGGGTACTGTTGCAGTGTTGCTCAGATGCATGACAGCAGTTCCAAAATATAATTAGGTCAATTGTTTTTTGGTTAGGAATAATGGAATGCTTGTATTACATTGTTTAAAAAGTAGTTTCACCTAGTTTCTAGGTAGTTGGATCATTTTGTATTGACTGTCTTTTGGGACACCATTGAAACTAAAAAAAGAAAAAATGAAATGGTTTTTAGAACTTGAAACTCGATTAAAATTGAATTTTTTTTTTTGGGGGTTTTTTTGGGGGGGGGGGGGGGGTGGGAAGAGGAGGGGGGAAGCATGTATAAGTAGAAAATGTTGGGTGCTTACATGATTTTCAAGTTTTCTGTTTTCTCATATCACTTTGAGAGGAGGGCATTTTATATTTCCTTCAGATTTATTTATATGATTTATTTTTATTGTTTATTTTGACCAAAAGATAGGTCTTGTAAAAGTATAGAAACACTTTGGAGATAAAAGATTTTAAAATGTTGTATCTAGCCCAAAAAAAAAAATTATAAAACAAAAAGACTTTTAGAAAATCTCTGTTAATGGTATTGAAAACCTTGACAGAATTGACAGTGACTTTTAAATCAAGTGACATTTCTTAGTGATCCAACAAAGACATCTGAAATTCAAATTCTTTTTTTCCACTTCAAATGCATCATAAAATAAATCTTGATGGATTTATTATGAGAATTTTGAGTCATTGTTACAAGCTAACAAATAAAAGTAATTGATCTACAAAGAGTCACACTCTCACTTTATAGAGTAATGTATGTATTATATTTATATATTTGAGAGTACTATGAAATACGTATTGGAACAAATAAAGTGTACAAAAATTCAAAAGTGCTAAGAAATTAAATACAAAAGACAAAGGATAGTTCAATACGTCCTCTCAATTGTTGAAGGGCCTCGTGAGGAAAGCTTCAACTTCTCTTGTAGGAATATTAACCTCAAAGAAGAGACGCCTTTGGTCATGATGTAAGCCAACTGATTCTTAATTTAAGTTAAATAAACTTCAAAGGCGTCCGATAGGCAATTTTATCATAAATAAAAGGAAAATGTTAGAATTACAAACTATTTTACAATTTTTTTTATTGACAACCTAATCTAAACTTCCCTAATCGCCCATGTTCTCTGTCGAATATTGCTCATCATTTTTTATCCATCAAGCTCATTGACAAAAACTCAACTCATCCCATACCTTAAAGGTCAAGGCTTTCTCAACTTCGTTGATGGATCTAACCTATGCCCTCCCTCCACAATTTTTGTGGACAACACTTGAGCCCCAACTCATTACTCATGCCCTCCTATCTTGGACTCGTCAAGATCAACTTCTTATGAGACTCTTAATTTCCTCCTTGTCTCACAAACACTTACCTCTTGTTATTGATCTTAATTCCTCAAAAAAAATTTGGAACCCTTTGAATCATCACTTGTCTCCATCCCTAAAACCCCAACTCCACATGGAAATCCTACTAGTCCCAATCCTATTTCGTTTCCTTTCTCCTCCGCCATTAATTAGTTCCTCTCTACTACAAAATACACACTATAGCTTTGAATGAATTTTCACTCTCACAATTTATGGAGTATTGTATGTATTATATATTTGAGAGTACAGATAAGACTTGGAACTAATATATAGAGAGTACACAAATTCAAAAGTGCTATGAATCTAATTAAATTAAAAAATATAAAGGTTAGTTCAATAAATAATTAATGAATAACTTTTTTTTTTTCCCGACAATTCTGCAGTCATTTTTTTGATTCAGTGTAACGTAAACATAAGTGTCCAAAGCTTTAAATTTATTAGTATGCAATTACATGCAGTCCCAAAAGTACTAATTACATTAATTAACATATAGAACACTTTTTTCCTTTATATATTTGAGAACTAAAAATGCTCAAGACCAATGGTATTGTTCAATCAAATTTCATTAAAAAAAGTGGGGGAAAATTGTCTAAGGTCTTAAATTTTGATTCAACTAATTGAATAATCAATAATCAACGAAGCAAACTGTCCTATATTGTCCCACACGTTAATTTTTAACTTGGACGGTTTGTCTTATATGCTTGTATTTTTCTGTTCCTTTTTTTTTTTCTTTTCTTTTCTTTTTGTTAGTCTAGCTAGTACGTATCCATGCTACAACGTGGGACGTGAAAACAGCTTCACCTTTCTTCTGTGAATAAAGCCAACGGCAGAGAAGCATCAGCCATTGTTGCTTCCTCGTTACACTGTTGGCTGCAGTGTTCTAGTCCACCTTTATATTGTTATGTATACTCGTACATTCTCTTCTAGTATAAATGTGGATCTCATATATATATATATATATATATATATAAAAGACCCAGATATGAACCTATTTTTATGTGAAAGAAAAGTGTAGTATCTTCAGAGCTAATGCTCGTACCGTCCTCTAGAATGGCTAATTTGTCCTCTCCGATCATCTTTAGGCTAGTTTTTTTTTTTTCTTTCTCTAAAATTATTTAGGAAGATGGTAAATGGGCTTTAATAATTAGCAGCGTAATAAAAGTTAATGAAATTCACGCAGATTGTTTAATATTATTGAAGAAAAAATAGTGAGTTCCAGTAAATTTAGTGTTAGCTAGTTTGGCAAAAAAATTTGAGCTTTGTTTTTAGCGTGCGTATGTCTCTTCTCATCAGAGGGCTTTTTAAGCCCCTCTTTGTGGGTTTTCTCGGCCTTTACTAGCGACTTTTTCCCTCAGGTGGGTGTCTTGCGCTAGCCTTGAGAGTTGTATCTAGAATGGGTGGTTTTGGTTTGGATCTAAGCTCCTTCACACAAAAATGGCTGGATCTCATAGCTCGAGCTCTAGTACCATATGGTTTTCTCTTCTTGGCTTCTGAGCAATGGTGTTTTCACGGCAAGAGAGTAGGCGTTTCTTTATAAATATAAAGTTTTCCTTGTGCGGTTCTGATGGCTTTGAGGTGGATTTTTGGAGAGGAATGGAGATTTGTTTTCTTGGTTGTGCAATTGTATCTCCCAACATATATTGTTGTTAATTTTGTTTTTTTAACAATAAATTTCTACTGATTTCATTCAAAAATAAGTTGGAAAAAATATTTTGCTTTTTATTTTTTTTAATATAAAAGAAAACTGATTTTTCACTTTTTATTGTACATTTAACATAATAACTACAAATAAAATATATATTTTGACAAAAACCATGCAAATTAACTATCGCAAATTACGGAATACCCAAATGGATCTATGCAAATTAACTATCGAAAATTACGGAATACTCAAATAGACCTTTTATTGGTAAAATCTCTTATCAACCAATAAGAGATATAATCTTACCCAAAAAAACAAAAAAAGTCTCCATATTTTGAGCCGATACTAAAGAATAACTATCATAACTTAAAAAAAAAAAAAAAAAAAAATATATATATATATATATATATACACACAGAACAGTTATCAATAAACAAAACATAAGTTTCAACTTGCAAATCCTATTGCAATATGAACCTGTCAATTCTATCCAGTAGAAAAAGAAGATTGGGGGAAAAACTAATAATGATGATTGTTCCCCCATAATTGGGGCATCCTTAGAACTTCCCTGTTAAGGTGCGCGTGAGAATAGAGCATTTTTCACAATTGGACCAGGATTGTGGACCGCCAATTTTTTGTGCCCTGGCTAGTTGAATGATCAGCATCACAAAAAAATTCACTTGCAAACTTTATGTTTGACATGATTGAGTAGCCAAAAGGGTTTTTGTTAGTGGATAATTAGGTGGCAATAATATTAGTATGATTATGGAAATATGTAAAAATCTACTATTGAGTGAAAAACTTGGACAGTCCGGATCAACCAAACAATGCAAATGATTTTTAAGATAAAGAGGCATAATTGTAAAACAGATTTATCAACCATATAGTGATAATAATTTTTTTTTCACCGAATTTCGATGAGGCTCTCTCTCTCTCTCTCTCTCTCAATTGCCATTTTTATATCATGCATTATTGGCTGTCATCAGAAAAAAATGCCACTTTAAGAATTTGCTTTGTGAGTAATGGACATGAGAGGTGGGTCTTCATATATATGCATAAAATGATGGTGAAGATGATGGAGGGACCCAAATTGTTTTGATCATAACACGGAATCCCTTGGATTGAGGAAATAGTTATAGCTATAGCAGCCTTGAATTTGTGGGGCCCTAAATTTTAATTTTAATTTTATAAATAAAATTATAATTTAAAAAAAAAAAAAAAAAAAAACACCTTTTCTTTAACGTTCATCAGCCACAGTATAAAAAGAAGAGAAGAGAAGGAGAAAAGGAATGTGATGTGCATGTGATCCAACAGCCTTTATGTTCCCCTTCATCTTCTAAGTTTCTAACCAAATACACAAAACCACCATTCTTCTTCTGTGTCTTTTTTGACATTCGGTGAGACTAATACACAACTTTTTTGGTTAATCATGTTTAGGTCATATATAGATAATAGATGTCTATGTTTTTGTACTAAAAACTTCAATTTTGGGCCCATCTCTTTTGACATGCGAGGTCGGCCATGGTCTTTGTTCATATAATATAACCATAAAACAATCAAAAAGCAAGTTATTAGTGGAATTCAAAAGGCCCAATATCACATCAAAGAGGGATTTGTATCTAAAAAAACCATCTTTATTAGTTTGGTGTAGAATATACTGTATAAATTGGCAAAGTTTGTGACGTTTATGGAAGGATATCCTTTTTCACGTAGAAGTTGAATTGGGTGTGTCTTTAACAAAGAGAAAAAAAGAAAGAGGGAAAAGAAGAAAAGAGATAGGAAAGAAGAAAGAAAGGGAGAAAAAGATAATGGAGGAAAGACATCTCTTGTTGTTCTCTCCTTTTAATGTAACTCTAAAGTGAGTTAAAATTAGCTTTCTTTAATTGATATGAAACAATATGCCATGCAAGTCTACATTTTTAATATGGAAACCCTTTTGGACCTAAGATTTGGGGTATAGATTATTCTTGGAAGAAGCTGCTTTTAACGTCTTTTTTAAGAAAAAAATAAACTTTTGCATGGATGCAACACCACTCCATTATTCTAATCTCAATAGATCCCCTTTCAATTAAATCAATCTATCTATATAAAGAGCTTCATTTGAGACGATATATGTCTTTGTCAATTTTGATAAAATATGTAATTTCCAACTACAATTTAACACAATGAAATTTATTGGTGCTAATTAAACATCCTAAACCATTTTCTAGGAAGAAGAAGTACATATATACATAGATAGCCATGTTTTAAGGATATACGTATATATGTGCAAAACCTCATTATGGGTTTCTTGATTAAAACTGCTCACAAGTGTGGACACTATGATTGGTGTAACCATAATCTAAATTAATTAATCTTGGATATTGTTGACATTTATAATTATTATCAGAATAAAGCTTGGCTCCCTAATGATTGTATCCCACAATTTGCTTTAAATCCAACTTTTTTACGTTGAAGGGTAGTTGAAGACATGGAATCTTGTTCTGCAGGCTTTACAATAAATTTGAAAAAAAAAAATGAAAACAATCTTTTGTATTATCGGTTCTATTTATTTCGGACTATGGGCATGTTGGTTGAATCAAATCGAATATAAGGACCAAAAAATAAAAGAAGTCTTTTTGGCCAGTAAATAAATCAAATTGCAAGTTCTAAGAATATATAATCCATAGTTAAATTCATTGCACAGACAGCACAATTTCTAATTTAGTAAACTACTAAATTTCATTTGAAATCCTTTTTCTTTTTACTAAACTTTATATTACCACTTATTTATTTTTTTATACAACAAGGTTTTAAATTTATAGTGTTCGTTCAATCATGAATGTTATTACTATTAGTTAAGACACCATTGATTTTCTCTTTTCAGTATAGGCAAAATTTGAACTTAATTTCTTATTTAACGGCAAGAATAAAGTACTTTATCAAGTGAGTTGATTGAAACTCTTGATTATCTTGTTAAGTATAAGTTGCCTCAAAATGCAGAATGGTTTGAATATAATATTTTTGCCCATTAAATATGTTGTAGATCGCCTGACAAGTACAAAAACTGGGAGATTCTTCCATAGACCAGGTTTAAATAAAGAGCTCAAGCACAGCTTGACACTATAGCTTTATTGAGATTGGGGAGACTGGTAGCCAGAAAATGTTTTTTAGAACAGACCAATAACATTTTCTACTATTCTCTCCCTTTGATTTTTATACAGTACTTCTATATATATATACATATAATAGTAGGAGTTAGCTGTGACCCCCATTAGTCCTATCTTAATTATTAGATGTGTTGAAAGGCTTTTCTTTAGAGAAGTTGGGAGTTAGGTTAGCACTCATACTATGTTAGTAAATTAATGAGTGGTCTACCTAGGACTCGAACTCGGAGTAGTGGATTCCTGATTCTTCTTTCGGTTTTGATGGAAAAATACCTTTTTTGCTCTGAATTGAAGGTAATTTTAGTTGGGAAACCACCCATCTTTATCAGTCAACACTCAGTTTCTCCCTTTGATGACAACTCTCTCACTCTCTCTCTCTCTCTGTACAATCATTGTATTAAAAAATGTCCTTGACTCTAATTCAAAGACCATTCAAATCCTTGACCCTATATTTAGACAAGAAATTGGAACGAGTTCATGAATTTAAGAGCTTATTATTTGTATGAACTCACCTTTATCAACCTAAAATATTTACTGTAAGTTAGAAAATAAATAAACCATACAAAAAGAATGAGGAGGTAATTCTCTTTAAAGCAACACTAAGAATAAGTTGTCATTGAAGATACATACAAGAATTCACCATAAATATCACTTTTATTATAAATCAATCACAATTATAAAAATAGTTATATAAAAAAATTGTGAACATAAGTTGTGGGGACGCAAAAACTAGCCCCCGTGGAGTCCTTCACAGATTCACACTCAAATTATTCAATCAACTAATAAATAAGTAAACAACAAGGAAAAACACTCCACAATGGAAAACTCAAGCAATTGATTTCTCTAAACTTAAATATTACCATTTCAACCTAAATATTACAATAGATAACTCTCACGTTCCCGCGGTGTTACCTTTACTCTCTCTCTCTCTCTCTCTCTCTCTCTCTCTCTCTCTCTCTCTCTCTCTCTCTCTCTCTCTCTCTCTCTCTCTCTCTCTTATTGATTTTTCTTCTCTATGTTCCTTTTCTTTTTCTATTTTCAGCCCCCTCTTCCTTTTGCCTCTCCTCTCACTTTTATATCTTCAATCCTTGCTCTTATCACTACAGCTGCCTTGTTGCCTACCAGAGCCTCAGTGATATTTTCTTTAGCTTTATCGGTTTATCTTGGAATTATGAATTTTGGGGGTTGTTTGTACTGTTCAGACTGTCTTACTTGTATTTAATGCGGCAGAGGTAAGGTAAGAACCCTATCATTAATGTGAAGGTAAAGATCTTCAACCTTCTTGCATGTTCCGGAAGTTTCTCGTGGTTCCAGGAATCTCCTGAAAATTACAATGGATTATCTATGCACCATACCTCAGGTAAGTTGGCACCTTACCTTTTCCACGGGAACTGATTTCCTGTACCACTCATCTTTTCCGTAAAACTTGGGATGACCCAGTTTTCTTCATTTCATAGTTTATTACCCCTTAAGCATTCATTTTAATACATAGGCTTGGCCCAATTATTTTTTGGGCTTAAGGCCAGAGTGGTGACTATTCCACTCCCCATATAAGTAGAATTTAAATAAAGTTATATATATATATATATATATATAAATATATATATGAGATGAGTTCAAATTACACCTTGTGTAAAAAGACCCTCATTATTATAAATATTCTTATTAGAATTTTATTAATTACCCTCATTTATTACATTCTAAACCTATTTTTAAACCCAAAAATGTTTGACGCTTGACTCTCTCTCTCTCTCTCTCTCTCTCTCTCTCTCTCCACCATTGTTCCACCTCTACAGTTTGCCAGTAGAAGAAAAAAAAAATTGGGCTTAAGCCTCCTATGGCATCCGCTTTTTTTTTTTTTTTTTTGGGTTTAGTTTTGAGACTCGAATACCCTTTTACTTACAATTACAAAGAAGGAAAAATAAATTTTGAGCACTACAACCCTTTAGATGTTCATAGGAAAAGCTTGATAGGTAAGCAATGCCTTTGGTAATGGTATTTGGTGACTTAATAGACTGAATGCTTATACCACATGATTTTCAATCTAGTAACCATTTGGAAGCATTCTATAAATTGAATGACTGTTTTTTTAGTGAACTCAATATAGTTCTAAAAACTTCATGTTATTGAACCCAAACAACTCATTCAAACTCAAAATAGAAACAGAGCACTCACAAACCTCTATTGTTAGTGTTAAGCTTGGTGTTTTTTTTTTTTTTTTTTTTTTTTTTTTCCCTTCTGTTGGCAACCTGTAAAGGTGGAACAATGGTGGAGGAGAGAGAGAGAGAGAGAGAGAGAGAGAGAGAGAGAGAGAGTCAGATGTCAAACGTCAAACGTTTTTGGGTTTAGAGATAAGTTTAGAATGTAATAAATGAGGATAATTAATGAAATCCTAATAAGAATATTTGTAATAATGAGGGTATTTTTTTAACCGTTGGATCTACTTAAATCCAACGGTTTAAAAAATGTGTAACTCTTTAGAGTTATACCAAGTGTAACTTGAACCCATCTCTCTCTCTCTCTCTCTATATATATATATATATATATGGGCAAAACTTAGGTACGGTACCTTAGGTGCAATACTTTAGATTCCCTTTTTAAAACTCTGTCTCATTAACATTTTCATTAAACGACGTTAGAGACCAACTATCTCCAGTTAGAAAATTCATCTAAAGCACAAACCAATTTGCATAGGACCCAACATAAACCCATTGAATTATTGAAACCCAAACATAGACGGTAGACCCATTAAATTATTGAAAGAAAATTTAGCATAGAAAAGATAGATCAAAGAGAGTGATTACAAGTTCTAAGAGGGTTAGAGAGAGAGAATGAAGTGGAGATAGATCAAGATGAGAGAATGAAAGAGTAGTTGATCCGCCATGGCTAGCTCCCTCAAGCTTCTCTCTTAGCCCAGACCCAAAATCGAGACCATCCTTCACTGCCACAGCCGCTTGCCATCGCCACCCCAAAGTTTCTCTTTCATTTTCTCTCATCTCGATTTGTCTTTGCTTCTTTCTCTCTAAAACCCCCTCGAGTTCTTTGATTTTTCTCTCTTTAATCTACCCAAATCTCTCTTCGATCCAACTCATAAAATAAAATAAAACAAAATCAAAATAAATCAACCTCCAAAGCCAAGAATTTCACACAAAACTAAACCTTGGGCTTGAGATTGGACATGTCACCAAAGATAGTAAGGAAACGAAAGGGGAGTGCAACAAGGGTGAGAGGGAGGAGGTTCGCTAGTGGTGGGACTCAGGTGGGGCTTAGCTGGTGGTCGGCCATTGGAGGATGAGAGCCAAGGCTGCCAAAGTGAGAGGGAGGTCGCCGAAAACCCTCTCTTTGACTCTAGTGTTGTCGTTGCTCAGTTGTGGTGATTTGGTTTGCAGAGAGAAGAGCTTGAGAAGCTGTCCATGGTGGGCTGAAAGAGTTTTGGCATTCTGCATTTCTTTGATTTTAAGGGAATAGAGTTTTTTTTTTTTTTTTTTTTTTTTTTTTTTTTTTTTTTGTGATTAACGCCGTTTAGCCGTGATTATTAAATAGTCACGTGTCAGAATTTTAAGAGGGGAACTTAAGATACTGCACCTAAGGTACTGTACTTAAGTTTTGCCCTATATATATATGAGATGTATCTTAGGTTTTTTAATTAAATGCAACACAATATTATCTTTTTTAGAATTTATTAATATCAATAAAATAATGTATATAAGTTTAAGGGTAAATTGCAAATTACACCCCTAAAGTTTGAGGGTGATTGGATTTTACTCTGAAGTTTCAGAATTTAGATTTTACCCCTTGAAATTTGGGGTGTTTGGATTTTACATCATGACATTTCAGAACTTGGATTTTACCCCCTAAAGTTTAGGGTTGATTGGATTTTACACCCCTAAATTCTGAAACTTTAGGGTGTAAAATTCAAACACCCCAAAACTTTCGGGAGTAAAATCCAATCACTCCCAAAATATAGAGGGTAAAATCCAAATTTGAAATGTCAGGGTGTAAAATTCAAGCATCACAAAACTTCAGGAGGTAAAATCCAAATATTGAAATTTCGGGGTGTAAAATCCAATAACCCCAAACTTTAGGGGTGTAATTTGCAATTTACCCTAAATTTAATTAGGAAAGTCAAAGTAAAACAACAAAAGAACTTGAATTTAAGTTTAGGTTTTTTATCGGAGTTTGACTTATCTCTAGTACTTTTTTAGCTGGAATCTTCTTTTGTTTTAATGAGAAATTGTAACATCATATACTAACTAAATAAAAGGTGGAGATTAAAATCCACTGCCACTTGCCGTTATATATTTAAAATAAAAGGACACATTCAGTTAAAAAAGTAATGAAAGTAAGTCAAACTCTTATTATCGTATGCTCTTAGGATATGCATTAGTAAAATTATTTAATAAAACTTTTTATAGGAAAATTAAAAAATGACCGAACTATTTTTTTTATAGCTTTTAAATTTTTCATAAATTTTTTTTAAAAATAGATGTTTAATGTATATTCTAAGGTACACATTATCCTTTAAGTTTGAGTTTTACTATCGCATGCACATACATTAATAAAACTATTTTAAAAAACTTTTTATAATACTCATGAAAAAATTTATGTCGATATAACTGCTGTTATTGTTCATTGTTTTTTTACCACTAAAAGCGAAGGCAAAAATAATGTGGAGAAAAGAAAGAAGATAATGCAGCATTTTTGAAGATTTTTGCATGTATTAAATAAGTGTACAATGTGATTGGGAAGAGGAGGTGATCTAGAAGGACAGAGATGTCAATCTCATGCACAGAGGACAAAGCCTAGGACTGGGTACATTAGTGCACTAGAAAGACAAACGGGTATCTTGTCTGGTCCATTATTATCAGAGTGCCATTTCCTCGTGGGATCCATATCCCCTCGTGACTTCTTCAATTTCTTCTCTCTCTCTCTCTCTCTCTCTCTCTCTCTCTCTCTCTCTCTCTCAGATAGATACACCTTGGCTCCTGAAGAGATTGAACTCTCTTTGACTAGCTAACTCAATTAGCTATATAGCTAGGACCATTACAATGATATTGATATTGATATTGATATGATATAGCATTGCTTTGCTTTGCTTTTTTTATTTTTATTTTTCTTTGGGTCAGTTTAAAATAACATGTTAAATAGAACATAAGATGGTTGTGTTTCTCGCCGTGCACAGAAGGGTCCAATGAATCGGACAAAAGAGAGTGCAAGAAGAGACAGAAGAAAGAACCTTGTAGCTTGTCGTATAGAATACAGATTTTGATTCTTTCACTTTAGAAAGAGTGATGGAGATAAAGAAAGGTGTTTGTAAATATAATATTAGGTAATATAAAAGTGCCTAAAATATTGGGGTTTTATCCGTATTCGCTCTATGTTTTAAGTTGTCTCTCCTTGAAATTCTCATTTTTATTAGATTATACAAATAGTTTGTAAAAAAAACTTGGTGTGGGTTTATTTTATATTAGTTTATATTACTATTACAAAACAAATGTTTTAGTGTATATATAAATATATTTTGAAAGATACCGGCGGTGGTCATGTGAGGGGAAGTGGGGTTGGTTTTCACTTTCACTGCGTTTTAGAAATTAGAATAGAATCTTCTTGGCTCTCAACGTGTAGAAAGAGAAAACAGGAAGGTTTTTGTGTGTGTGTTTGTGAGTATGTTTTGGGTGATTTTTTGCTAGTCATAGATGGTGGTGGGCTCGGTAGGATCTGTCTGAGTTGCTGACAACTTGTGTGGGAAAATTCAGCCTTTGCTTCTAGTTTTCCATACTTTTGGTGGACCCTCTTCCTCACTCACTCTCTCTCTCTCTCTCTCTCTCTCTCTCTCTCTCACACACACGGATGTCTTGCATTGCATTGCATTATTCAGGCAAAAAAAAAAAAAAACTTCCATATAATCACTAGTCCCTCTTCTTACTCATCAATTATTTCATGCTTCATTTACATTTCCTATAAAAACTACTTATTTTACATCAATGAGTTAGATCCTTCTAATATTCTCAAAAAAGAAAAAAAAAGAGAGTTAGATCCTTCTTATGATTAATGGATATATCTAACCACATTTCCATAATGGTTCAGCTTTGGATAATCAGTTAATTCAATAATTAGTCTTGTTCAAGCCCATCATCAGCCATAATTTTGTTACAAGATCAAAATTTTTGAGTTGTTACTTTGGTATCTAATTATGAAGCAGAAGGCCTTTTTTCTTTACCACTCTTTTTTCTATTTTGTATTTTTGTTGATGCTCAGTTGGGATAGCTTATTTTTATTGAGTAATTGGATTTAAAAAATAAGTTGAAGCAAAAAGATATGCATATAGTTTGGACCAAAATTTATCTAGCAATTCAAAATTTTTTTATTTATATACTTACATGGTTTATTTAACAATTAACTAACTTGTTTAAATGATTTACTTAATCGGGTAATTTAAATGATGTACTTTATCTTACTTTTGTAAAAATTAAGAATATCATTCAAAAACCAAATAAATTGAATAAGTTCCTCTACACTAACCTGAAAACACATTTGAAAAATTAATGTGTGAACAGAAACTACATGGGAAATATCCCAAGAATATGCATGTAACATGAATAAGGAAATGGGGTGGTGGGAAAAAAATATATGGTATAAGGAAGAAAACAAAACAGGAATCACGAGAATGGCATACTCCACAGTACACAGTACACAGAACCAATACATATTAAAAGGACTACTGTCTCCACGACAGCCGCTGCAATTGCTCAGAGATTGCAGATGGGGGTAAGGGTGTGTGTGTGAACGGGGA
Source organism: Quercus robur (assembly GCF_932294415.1). Lineage (NCBI taxonomy): Eukaryota > Viridiplantae > Streptophyta > Magnoliopsida > Fagales > Fagaceae > Quercus > Quercus robur. Next base: position 4,676,119 of record NC_065535.1, read on the forward strand.
ATTAGGAAGAGAAGGAGAAGATAAGAGAGATAGAGAGAGAGAGAAACAAAGAAAGCAAGCAATGGAAGTTGAATTAGAAGGTCATCTTCTCTCATAACACACAGACCATTTCCCATTATAATTGAATATCGGGAATTGAAGCTGACAGTGCTAGCTTCTTGCTTCATTTTTATTTAAAAAAATAAAATTTAAAAAAAAAAACTTTTTTTTTTAATTATCCAAAGACAAAAGTCACGCAAAATATTTGAATGTCACATGCAAACCCTTATTTTAAAATAATCTTAATCTTAATTCAAAGTTTCAACCTGTGATATTTTGTGGATACTTGCAGTGCTTTGGCTTATTATTAGTTCTACACATGGATTGCTTTGGAATTTTGCTAATGGTTTAAAAGTGAGTTTACTTTTGATGCACTTGATTGTATTAGTCCCATTAATTTTAAGTATTTTATTTTATGTTCTAGTGACTGCAATATGTCATGAATATGTTTATTTATTTATTTTAATTATACTTTGATTGCTTTATAAGAGAGAAAAAAAAAGTATGCTAGACTATAACACTCAAAATAAGACTATAGAGTCATAGACTAAAGATTTTTATTCATGGTTGCTATTTTCACAAGCATGAGAAAATGAGATAACAATGTTGCTATGGGGTGCTAAACAAATAAATTATCATCATTTTTCATTTTATTTTCCTCTTATACATTTCCAAAAATTTTTTAGAGGTCTATTATATACAACAACAAAACTTTAATCCCAAAACGAATATATAAGCCACCCAACAAATAAGCAAGAAGTTAACTTTTTTGTACACCACTATTAAAAGTGTATCCAATACATAAACCTCTCTCTCTTCAAAAAAATTGGTTAGTGTTTCTTTAACCTATTTTTTAGGAAAAGAAATTTGTTGGCTTGTTCAGTAAGACTGTAACATTTTTTTAAAATGGCAATCGATCACTTTGGAGATATTATTAATATCAAGCTTATAATTTTGATTTTGAATATGGAAAAGAGCTAAAAGAACATGTAAAAGTGAGAAATTATATAGGTGGGGAACCAGGACAGTTTAACTTTGTTTTTCCAATAATGAGAATCATAGACATTATCAAAATAATCAGTTGAGTATCTATATGAAATAATTAGTAATCATTTTCTTATTCTTTCACTTTGGCACTGCTTTGTGTCCCTGCCCTTCACTGTCACTTACTCATCACTTAATAAAACCATCTCTGTTTACTTTTATTGGATCCCTCATTAACCACTTATTGCAATGGTTTTCATGCAATCTTGTTCTAATTGTGACACCTGTGGCATTTTACTACCTTCAAAATAGGGACCATATATAGGAAACTTGACCTTACAATTCTTCCAATACTCTGTTCAGTTTGATATTGATTGCAAAAAAATCAAACTTGAAGCTTAGGCAACAATTTTCTTTCACAAATGTCATTATTTCATTAGAGGGGCATGAAATACCATGCCTCCAAGGAACATTATGAGAGAAGGGAGGGATGAGTCATTAGTATGTACGTATATAAAAACAAATATTTCTTGGGGCATTACAAAGGGAAAAGCTGTAAAAAATATTTTTTTTTCCAGTTATTCATAGAAACTTTTGGGACCAATAATTCAATCACCTGGACACATCAGCAAAAAGAAGCCGAGCCGAGGAAGAGCCAAAGTTGGAGGCTCTCAAAGTAGGCAGAGTTCAAAGGGCTAGAAAGAGTCATTGTAAGTTAGTGAGTAAAGGTAGTAGTGGGCTTTTAGTTTTACTCCCCCAAAAAAATAAAATAGAGAATAATAGTGTGGGCAGAAAGAGCATGACCCCCTAGCCCTATGATATTGAAGTTTGGAATATTATGAACCAAAGAAGAAGTAGAAGGAAGAGAGAAAAAGAAGAAAGTTGGAGAGAGAGAGAGAGAGAGAAGCAAATGGAAGAGAAGCATTAAGAAGGAAGAAATGTCGTCACTTAACAACAGGCTTTAAATCCCATCACGTAGTTCGATGTATCCTTTACCTTATATCTGCTAGAGGTAGTAGAAAATGATGGGGATTCGAAATTGGAGACTGTGTTTGGTTGGTGACATTAAACAACAAAGGGAAAGCTACAAATTAGAAAGAGGACACTCGTTTGACGTGAAGTGAAACCACCTTCCTCTCATTTCTTAACTTTTTTTTTTTTCTTTTGTTTAAAAAGACATAATGTTTTGCTTGACAGAAACACCCTTCCATGGGGTTTTTCCCCCCCCTAAATATATGCAGCTTGCTTAGCAAGAAATTGACTTTAACTTCCACTTTACAAAGTTGAAGAAGTAATCAAAGGCTAGCTTTTTTTAATTAAAAAAATTAGACATTTATGCTTGTTCTTTTTCTCTTAATTTAAGTCATTGTACTTTTACTTTCATATGAATCAACTGCTCATTCTATAAAGAACTTGTCTTAAACAATTTGTGATTCACCTAAAAGATTATAATTATCCTATCCAACATTGCAATTAATGCTAGGTTCTTGAGGAACAGATGTACTAAAAGAAGCTACATGGATAATTGAGACGCAGAGTTTTGAAAAAGAACCAGAAAAGAGAGAGTGGGAGCAGAAAAGGAAAGCTAAGCTTTTATATAGTTTTAACATGTATGGAATAATAGTAAACTAGTAATGAAGACTTTGACTAAATTTACTATGCTAGAACAAAGGAAAAAGGCTAAGAAAGAAGAAGGATGGCAATGTAAATTTAACAAAACAGGCTAGTCTGCTACACTGCACAATCCTCCTGTGCGTGATTTTAAGTGGGTGTGCGCGGGATCAATGTCAGTACCTCTCTCTTTCAAAGAGAGAGAGAGAGAAAGTCACGGGTTTGTCTTGAAAGGCCCTTATTTCACAGTCCTAGACAGACAGACACATATTCTCTCTCACTACATAACCGAGGAGGGAAACAAAAATATAATACTCACATAACAAAAAACACATATATTTTATCGCAAAAACAAAAAACCATATACTATACAACTATTTTTTCGAAAAAAAAAAATCAAAAAAGAACAACCGCATTACACAGTACCATTGTACCACACCCCCACACATCCATCAAACATTTTTATCCATCAACACTCTCTCATTCTCACTCACACTCACACTCACTCTCACTCTCATATTCTCACTCTCAACTAACCCCACCATATTTCTCTCACTCATCACTCAGATCTTCTCCTCCTCCTACTCATCAAAAGCTTGTGCCTTTGATCTTTCAAAAAAAAATGGCTCTTATGCTTGACAATTGTGAGGGCATATTGCTCTCTTTAGACTCACACAAATCAGTCCCAGCACCATTTCTCACCAAAACCTATCAACTTGTAGACGATCCAGCCACAGACCACATAGTTTCTTGGGGTGAAGATGACACTACCTTCGTTGTTTGGAGACCTCCCGAGTTTGCTCGTGACCTCCTTCCCAACTATTTCAAGCACAACAATTTCTCTAGCTTCGTTCGCCAGCTTAACACTTATGTACGTATATATAGTTATACATGAGCATATACACCTTGATTAATATACTAAAACTCAATGTTCTAAGCTTAAAGTTTATGTTTTTACTAAATGGGTTATCTCTATTTTGTGTTTTTTGATATGTTCACTAGGGTTTTAGAAAGATTGTACCGGATAGATGGGAGTTTGCGAACGAGTTCTTCAAAAAGGGAGAGAAGCACTTGCTTTGTGAGATCCATAGAAGGAAAACCGCGCAGCCACAAGTAGCTATAAACCAACACCACCATCATCATCACCCACATTCTCCACTGGGTGTCAACCCGAGTTGCCCGAGTTTCTTTCCCTTTTCAAACCGAGTCAGCATATCTCCATCTGACTCGGATGAGCAAGCTAATTGGTGTGACTCACCCCCTTTAGTCTCATCCCCAAGAGGTGGACTTGCAGGCAACTACAATAACTCAGTGACTGCGCTTTCAGAGGACAATGAAAGACTAAGAAGAAGCAACTCGATGCTAATGTCTGAGCTAGCACACATGAGGAAGCTTTACAATGATATAATATACTTTGTTCAAAACCATGTGAAACCTGTGGCTCCAAGCAATACTTACCCTTCTTCTCTACTTCTTTGTAGCCCACAAGCAACGGCTACCACACCTATTGGTTCTAATACTCCAATGGTGCAAAAGCCATTGAACCAGCTTTTTGGATACTGTCAGAGTAATAACCCTAAGCAAGCTTTTCAAAACACCCATGTTATGAACTCTCCAACTACTACTACTACATCAAAGACTAGTTCTTTGACAATTCTTGATGAACCCAACAGCAATAGCTGCAAGACCAAGCTTTTTGGAGTGCCACTTCAATATTCAAAGAAAAGGTTGCACCCTGAGTACGGTTCTAATCCCATCAACATGGAGACTACCAAAGCTCGTTTGGTCTTGGAAAAGGATGACTTAGGCTTAAATCTTATGCCTCCTACATGTTAGTTTTCCTTGAATCCATTTAGAAAATTAAGTTCTTTTTTGATTTTCTTCTCCAATTTTTTTGTTTCTTTTTCTTTGAGTCTTGAGAGAGTTTAATGATATTGTTGACAATATGTGTGTGTGCGTGCGTGTGTGTTTGTGAGTGACTCTATGTGAGTCTGTGTATATAACTTTAGTGCCAGCCAGTATTATCTTTGTTCCCCCCGGGCATGAATGCAGGTGGGTTTTGGTTAGAGTGAAGAAGATCAAAGCAAAGCGTATTAAATCACCAATACCATCTTTTTCTTCAAGCTTTATTTATTCTTTGTAGTGGTGCAATTTATTGCTTTTGATTATGGACATGCTCATCTTTCTTCTCCTTCTCTTTCTTTTTCTGATTTTAGTATCTGAATGTTTCAGTTTCATTAATGTGAAAGAGAGAGAGAGAGAGGGTATTATATTGATGGGTTTGTTTCCTTTTCCCTCAGTTTTATTGGGAAAAAAAAAGACTGAGGAAGTTACAGCTTTACAGGCTAGTTCATTGACAATTTCCTCTAGGGCTTTCTCTCTTATTAGTACATTAATGGTTGATACGTAGAAGTATATATGTGACACAAAATACCCAACTCGCTTAAATTCAAAAACCGATACAAAATGATGGACTTGTAACTAAAATAAAAGTAGCTGACACCAAATGACAATTCGTTCCTCAAAATCCCATATTAGCAGTGTCATTATTGTTTTTATGATCTCCATTATTGTTAAAAAGGAAGTATACCATGATTTTCTAGAAAAAGAAGGCTGTCATTTTCTATGATGAAGGTTATAATCTCTATTTCTCGTTTCCATGAACTGTCAGTCGCACAAGAAAGAGAGAGAGAAATTGAATAAACTAAAAGAGCGGTTCGTTCGATGAAAGCGAAATATAAGAGAGAACTGACTAAAAACGTGGGTTGTAATGTTTATATCAAAGCTTCTATACTTGTTCTTGTTCTTGTTCTTCTTCCTTCTTCTTCTTCTTCTTCTGAGGACCAGAAACCTTTGCCTTTTTCTACTTTAAGAACCTGATCAATATCTTCAAAACTCTCTTTGGATCCTACCCCCCTGTTTCCCTTACATCTCTTTCACTATTTCCTAGCACTTTTTTTTCCTTCTTCCTAAGCGAAAAAAAGAAAGAAAGAAGAGAGAGAGAGAGAGAGAGAGAGAGAGAGAGAGAATATTGAATGGTAGCTAGATTAAAAAATAAATAAAAATTTGCCCAAAAAACCTCATCTACGTAAATGGCTTTGCTTGACCATTTGTCCGACATCCCTATACTAGTAAAGTTTCACATAAAGTTTGACTAGGCATTTTTGCTTTTCTTGACCCCAATGTATTTTTTAATGTATTTTCATACTGGTATTAAAATCCAAGACAGAGAAAACTGTGTGAGACACAGATGAAGGCAAGCTAAGAAAGCTCTATTTCAAGCCTCTATAGTGATGAGATAAAATAAAGTTAGGAATATAATAGAATTAGAATATACTTTTTGTGCAATGATTTCGTCTCATTTGTGTTAGGCGCCCCCACCCAAAATAATAAATAATAGTAGTAATAAAAAAAATAAAAATAAAAAGACACAAAGTGCACTAATCTTTCCAAAAAACAAAAAGAGATAAAAGGTTAGAAACACAATATTTTTTTACAATTATTGTTCACATAGCTTGTTATGATTGCAGTTTTTTTTTTTTTTTTTTTTTTTTTCAATTTCATAACTAATATTTATTATACACTAATCTCGACAAGTTATATTTGCAGTAAAAAAAGAAGTTATACCCTAAAAATTACTGAATTTTCATAATCATCTTCTTTGCAACATTCGCTATTAGTTTAACACTAATCACATTTCACCTTAATAGTTATGCAAAAGAAGGTGAAAGTTTTTATGTATAAAGGAGGAAAAAAGAACCCCAAAACCCTAGTTTGACATGGCAAAGGGTACCCCAATAAACTTTTGGTCTTTATAGAGAGTCGCACGTGATTCGAATATGCACATATAGTGAAGCAAGGATACGTTTGTTTGGTCCAATCGAAGGAGGTAGAAAAAGTGTGAGTGTGTGTGTGTGTGAGATGGGCTTTCAAAAGTGGATACGGATCATCTTGGTAAAGATGCTTTAGGAAGACGCATTTGTGTGTTGCTGAAGAAGAATAAGCCGTATTGAATCCAGTTTTTCGAGAGTAGCTTAAAGAAAGTGAGAGAAAAAGATGATGTTGGATTTTTAAAAAGACATGTTTACTGGGTACTCTTTTTTGAATGTTTCTTTGTTGACATTTTCGTCCTCTCATTTCTTTTGGTAGCACACACTTTATTGACAGTTATATAAAATAATGGTACATGCATAATAGGAAGATTATAAGTCTACTGCTACATGGTATAGTTGGTACAGGTACACACATTTTTAATAGATGTGAAAGTTTTGGAAATGTTTGGGCCATTTGGTACACATTGTTTTTGATGATTTCATTGATCCTGCAACCTGGTGGTAATTATATCCTTAATCTGTTTACCTGAAAAAACAGACCTTACAACCTAGAGGGTAGAGGTAATTATATCCTTAATTTCTTCTTCACCTGAAAAGGGGGCAAAAAATATCTAAGGATCTTGCCAACGTTGTCACATCTATTGAAAAGTTGGTACTTAATTAATGAGTTAATAAGAATCTATGGCCAAAGCATTTTGTAAGGTCTAATTACAAATTGAATTTTCATTTAGATATATTAAAGCCCATTATTTAACAAATAATTATAACTTATATAATTGGGTCCTAAATTTCCATAACATCAAAAATTAAGTTTTACAATACAAAAATAACCGAATTAACAAAATTTAAACCAAATCCCAAAATCCAAAATAAATCAAACAAAAGTAAAGTACATATATTTTCTAAACTATTAATTTGCATTATTAGATGAAGTTACTTGGATTAAAAATTTTACCAACACAAACCCAACTCAACCCAAGTTTTGAATAAAATTTTTTAGAATTCAACCATACTCAACAACCTACAAAAAACCTTGGGGCGTCATGGAAATTGGGTTAGCTTGGATTATGTTGGTGAATTGAACGCACACTCCTAAACGGCTATTACAATCCAACCTTTTAGTGCGGGATATATTGTTGATGTCCACATATGTAGGCAATGTATGTTTAACAGACGTAACAATATAATAATTTTGATATCCTGGCTCAAACACACTCCCACACCCCCACCTCCCAAAAAAAAAAAAAAAAAAAAAAAAAGCATTCTTCTAATGTTATTTACTTATTATTGTAAAACTATACATGAACGCTAGAAGATGAGGAACATTTAAGAGGGAAACAAACATTTTAACTTTCATTTGGATTATTAAAATTATGAAGTAAATATATGTTTAGCTTCATTAATTAGCCTTTTTTTTCTTCTTCTAGTTTTTAGTAAAGTCTCAATCTTGTCATTGAATAAAGAATCTATGTTTAAATCTCATCTATACCAAAATCTAATTTGTGACTTGGCTTGTATAATGAACAAATGTTTGGAGCGAACGTCAAGAGTTCAAACCCTATCGTATTTCCCAAAAAAAAAAATACATTAATTAAGCATCAGATCAAAGACCATATAAGACGAAAATGAGAAACCTTATTGGTACACCTACATAGATACTTTCCTCTAAAGTGATCACAAATGAATACTTAATATAGAAAATTCGCAAATGAATACTTAATATAGAAAATGGATTTGATTTGCGTCATGTGCTTCAGTGCATTGAATGTGACACAGATATGACACATGTCGAAACATAAATATTTTGCTCTAAAATGATCACAACTGAATATTTAATATAGATGATGGATTTGATTTGTGTTCTGTACTTCCATCCATTGAATGTTACATAGATATGAAATGTCAAAAAGTGATTATGTGTTTGTCTCGTATCTAAATCCCTAAAAATACTAGACAGTAGCCTTAGCCATAGATGACTAACCTCTATATTCATATGATGACTCTCCGTCACAATCATCCAACATTGCTCAACAACCTCCACCAACTAGAATTTTGCATATAAAGTTTGATTCCTGTTACACGTGGTTTAGACGACAATCTATCGTTGGCATGGCTGAGAAAAGAGAGAAACATACATAAACACAAAAGAAAGTGTTCGTAGCCATATTTGCTTTCCGCAATCAAAAAGGGACTTTTGTTTTTAAGAAGCAACAAAAACTTTGCAATAAACTTAGCAAAAATTTGAAGCATGCGTAATGTTAAACTTCTATATTGTATTGGCTATTTGTTCAAACTTCGTGCATGCTTAAAAAGGATATGGGAATTTTCGAATCAATGGTAAAAAGACAAATATTCCTTTTCTAAGTTCAGTGAGATTAAACTGAAGAAGTGGTTAATTTTATGTAGATACTATAACCACTAAACATTGAAAAAGAAAAAAAGGGAAAAAAAAAGCACTAAATTAAACTTGGTTTGGGTTTAAATGGGCTTCTATGAACGTTTCCCTTGCAACGAGTAAGCATGACAACGGTTTTGGGCCGAAGTGGCTCTGGTAGGATTCAATTTTATAAAGTTATGGGCTTGGGCTGCTAGCCTACCCTAGTAGAAAAGAGATTGTCCAGGATCCAAATTATATTTATAGAAAAATATAAAAAGAGAAAATTTAGTAAGAGAAAGAATATAAGTGAAGAGAGAAAAAAAAAAAAAAAAAAAAAGAATAATGTTAGAGATACAAACTATTTTACAAATTCAATAGAAATATTTGACTTGATTATTTAGTTAATTATAAGTTACATGGTCTGAGGAGAAGTATATTAATTATTTAATTTTTTTTGTTTAAAAATTTATTGGAGCAAAATTCTAATACATTTTAAGAAATATTTTCCTTAACTAGACAATAATAATTATCAATCAATTGAGCATGTGATAATTTTATAATTTCATTAAATCTTATCATCTTATGCATACAACATCCAATTTTTACATTCTCCAAAAAAAAAAAAAAAAAAATCCAATTTTTAGATCACTTATCATGTGCAATAATTAAAACTGTGTCAATATATTTGAATTATTCTCAAAAATTTTCTAATAACTGATTCTAAAAAAAAAAAAAAAAATCTAATAACTAATAAGTATATTGGTTGTAGTATGATGCATCAAAAAAAAATTTTTTTGGACACTATATGTTAATGCTTATCCTACTTTAAATAGTTTTAAATTCAACATTGATGTGTTAAAACTATCACAAATATAATTTCATTAGTTTTAAGAATTATTATTATTATTTTTTTGTTTGGGAAGAAGTTTTAAGAAACTTTTAAAATCATATTAATTTAATCATGAAAGATTCAAATTTTAATTAGTATAAATTGATTCTCAAAAAAAAAAAAATTATAAAAAAATGCAAGATTTAATTTTAAAGATTTTGAAATGATAAGATTTAAAATCTAAATATTGCCATAAAATTGTAAAAGGAGAAGTTAATGGATGACTCATGAACATTAGTTCAGGTAATATTTCTAAAAGAAATTTATGTGAAAAGAAAAAATCAACATAATTTTTTTATATTTCTCATAAAAATTATATAAAGCCTTAATTAAAATCAACATAATTCTTTATTTGTTCCTTCCTCTCTTACAACGACGTCGTATGCTAATTCTTCGTGCGCGAAGCTCCTAAAACCCTAGCAAAATCCCTACACTCAAAACGCAAGCTCCAAGACCTTCCAAGCCCTAATTCCACAATCACAACCAATGGAAGTAGTGGTGGCTTCCTCTTCCATCGACGGCGGTATCGGCTGCTGGGACGTCCATACCGGCGCGGAGCAACTCCGTTACAAGACTTGCGTCTCTCCGCCTCATGGCCTCGCCTGCGTTGGCCAACGCTTCCTCGCCTCTTCTCAGCTCCGTGATCCCTCCGCCAACTCTGGCTGCATCCTCTACTGGTCTTGGTCCAAGGTACACTTCGCTTCAAACTATGCACACAACCTGTTCGACAATATGCCTCAATGAACGCTCAAACTAAATACATGTCTTATTTATGTGTATAGCCTCAAGTAGAAGTTAAGAGCTTTCCTTCGGAACCAATACAGCCAGTCGCTGCTAACCGCGAAGGCACGTACATTGTTGGTGGAGGCGTATCTGGTGATATTTACTTGTGGGAGGTGAATTTCCTTTATATTATAATTGTTGAATTGGTTTCAGATAAATTAGAACTATTAACATTAGCATAGCTTAGCTCGTCAATGGTTTTGACGGGTGGGTCCAAAGGACTCTTCTTTAGAAAGGTTCCCTAGGGTATCAAAAAAACAAAAACAAAATCATTAGCATAGTTGGAGTTCTATTTTTTTCTTTTCTATTTATCTGAAGACTACCTATTTGATGCTTTAGGTTGCCACTGGTAGACAACTTAGGAAATGGAATGCTCATTATAGGGCTGTTACTTGCTTGGTATTTTCCGATGATGACTCACTGCTAATTTCTGGTTCGGAGGATGGATCTGTTAAAGTTTGGTCCCTCTTCATGTACTTCTCTCTCTCTCTCTCTCTCTCTATATATATATATATATATGTTTACTATATTTAGTTTGATTATTACATTTCTAATTATATACTCATGCTTTATTTATGCTTTCGTTGACTAATGATTCAGGATATTCGATGATTTGAGATGTCAGCGATCTGATCATCTATATGAGCACAATTTTTCAGAGCACACTTTGCGTGTAACTGATATTGTAGTCGGATATGGAGGAAGCAATGCCATTATAGTATCAGCTTCTGCGGATCGAACTTGTAAGGTTTGATGTGCTCTCGAATAAATTATACTGTCTACAGTATTTTGTTAATGTAGAATTATGACATGTGCTGCTTTTTTATGGCTTGGGATGTTAAGGTGGAAATTAACTGCAACTGTCAAGTGAGGTTCACCCGCGCTTAAGTTATAAATCAGATATTTATTATTCGCAAATCATACTTTTTATAAGCTACTAGTTTAAAAACAAGAACCCTTTTGTAAAATAAATGGGCATAAGTTGTTCTTGTTGAGATTTCTGTAATCCTTCTGAACATAATTGATGTGTTTAAAGAGAGGAAATGGGGAAGGGGGGGGGGGGGGGGGGGTTTGGACCTGCACTCACCCTGTGAATAAGTGGAATCAAACAACAGTCCCAATCAATCTACTGATTATTGTATCTTAGAATGTGGATGATTCACACTCTTGAATATGTTTGTCAGCCAACAAGTCCAATTTCAAACAAGACTAACAGAAATTATATCTCTCCTCTCTAGGACTTATTTTATTAGTGACCTGAGTTCAGCTTCTGAAGAGTTACTTTTCATTCTTTATTTTATAGTGTCCTTGAAGGTTTTTCTTTCTTTATTATTATAGTTTCAATAATTAATTTGAAATTTGGTTCAGTATATAACTTATATGATGTACCTTTTCTCAGGTGTGGAGCTTATCAAAGGGAAAATTATTAAGAAATATCGTATTCCCTTCAATAATTGATGCAATTGTACTTGACCCTGGCGAACATGTCTTCTATGCTGGCAGTAGAGATGGCAAGATATACATTGCTGCACTTAGTGCTGAAAGCACCTCTAAAAGCAACTATGGGTTGCATATCATAAATTCATTATCAAATCACAGGTTTGTCTCTTTCATTGTTATTTGAAGTTTCATTAAGTTGCAGAAAAAATGAGTTATCTTTGCTACTCACAAGTTTTTATAATTGCTATCATCTGGTTTGATTGTGGGACTTTCCTTTGCTAAATTCTAAATATATCTGTTTGTTGCATTGTTGGGGATAAGTTTTGGTGATTATAAATATTACCTACATGGATGTTTCAATTTATGTTTTCATCATGCACATGTTTTGACATTAATTTCTCTTTCTTCCATAATTGGGGAATGGTTTCTGTAAAAATGTTATATAGCATTTCTCTTTCCAAAAAGTTTGTTGAGATAAGCTTACTTAATTGGAATCATGCTGAGGTTGAAAGATTAGTGTTAGAGGTGGGATTGAATTAGATTTGGCAGTGGGTGGCTATTACCCTCATAAGTTTTCCCTGATTTGGCCTCCAACCTTTTTGAGATGCAGCTCTTATCAGTTAACTATTTAATAATGTTATTTTTGTTTTACCTCAAGCCCTCTGAGTCATGTTCTATATTGATTATGGATTTCATGGTCTCTCTGAACTTCATTGCTGTAATTTGGTTTGTTACGGTCTGACAGTGTGGTTACTATGGATTTGTAACTCACTAGTTTTGTGATTCTATCAACTTTTATGACAATAGTCACAATACAATTGTACCAAATATTCCCTATATGAATGTCATGGGATTTTTTTTTTTTTTTTTGGAGCAATCCCTTCATTATGGGCCTTTTAGGTGTAATCTGTGCTTCATTGATTATCATAAATACTTCATTGTTAATATATTTATCTGCAAATATATATTTAGTTATTTACTATTGCATTATCTCAAACTATATCACTGGGAGATTGTTGGTTGTTTTAGATAAGACTGTGATCCTTCATTAAGTTGTGTCAGCAGACTTTGCATTCTTGTAGTGTTGGCCTCTAAGATCTCTGAATTCATAATTCAATCTTTTCTTTTTTTTTTTCTTCCAGCAAGGCTGTTACTTGCTTAGCATATTGTGCACGTGGAAATCTTTTACTTTCTGGATCGGATGATGGTATGGTACGAGTTTGGGATGCTAAAACTCACAACATTGTTCGTGTGTTCAAGCATGCAAAAGGTTTTGCCCAAGCTATATAAATAATTGCTTTCTTGTGTGCATAGGGTGTATGTTCATGACAAAGGAAAAAGAATCATTTATTATGTTTTAGTTCTTATTTATTTGTTTGTTTCTTAATCACTTCAGTGTATGTTTATTTTTCTTTACTATGCTTGTACCATCCCCTTACAGAAATTTTTCATGTAATAAACATTGTGCTCTATATATAGACACTATTTTTATTTTTAAATCTGTAGTTATGATTAAGGACTTAAGTTAATCATTAAACTATTATTTATGATCTTGAAGCAAATGACATCATTCATGATCTGCATTGTTTACTTATGATTGAAAACTTAAACATACAGCTTCTAATAGAAATGTTACAATGTATTTGAGTTGGTGTATACTAGAATCGTTACAAAAAGTGTAGTTACCAAATCACTGTGTCTGGTCATGTTTCCTATACGGTAGATTTGAAGGCATATATTCTAAATCTAGTTTTGTTTCCTAAGCTAGTTTCTAAGTGGCATTTCACCTAGGACAAAGTTTAGCTAAAAAAATGGTTGTAGCTTAAGACTACAAACTCACTCAATAAAATAAATATTATAACATATTTTGAAAATCTAACCGTTGAATTATATAGTCTTTACATTCTTAATACATATGTTAAATTTTGTGTCAATCATAATTATTTACTATATGATCTATAAGCTTCTATTTTCTGCATAATTTTAAATTACAAAAACTTGCAATTAAAAAAATTTATTGATAACATAACTCTTGATCTTTAATTTTTTTGAAATTTTGCAAGCATGGAGGATATAAGAAGAAGATATAATCCAATGGTCGATTTGTCAAAATTTACTTCCAATAAAAAGATATTAAGTAAGTTTGTAAACTAAGGCTACAACTAATTTTGTAGCTAAACTTTGTTCTTTCACCTATTATAGTATTTTTTCTATCTAAAAGTATGTATCTCAAAAACCTTTTTGGGTGCTTTTCAATTGGGTATTTCTATTAAAATTTTGCATATTAGTGTTGTTATTTAAGCAACATTAAGTGCAAGTTATCAATAACCTCTCCCTGCCTCCACACACTTTCCCTTTATCTGATTTTGACTCCCAAATCTAACCCATGTTTTGCTGTTCCCTTTCATGATGTGCAGGTCCTGTAAACAATATTCTTGTTGTTAGACCAGAGCTCAACTTTAATTTTCGGCCAAATTCACAAGCTTCCTCAAGAAGGCATGGGTCATTGTTACCACCTGCGCTGGATAAATATAGGAATCCAACGGATGAAGATGCAGACACTACGACTGTCATTGGTCTCCAGTCTACTTGCAGGAAATCAATAGATCCTTCATACTTCAGTTCACATGTGATAAATAATCAAATCAAAGAACTTCAGGTTTCTTAAAATCTAAGTGAATGTTCTTTGACCACTTCATTGTCATGCATGTGTTTGTGTGTGTATGGTTGTATGCAAGTGTTTTGTTCCTAGTTATGCTTTTAGTCATCTGACTATGCAAATAGCATGATCTTACATGCATCTGAAATCCTGTCTAACCATTCTTTTGATGTATTCAGCAACAAGGTTCTTCTGCTGCTGCTGAAATGGAGACGGAAAGACTAAAGCTTGAGTGTACAAGATCTATGCAAATGGTTCAGCAGTGGAAGAAAATGTACGAAAACTTGCATCAATTCTGTGTAAATGAACTTTTGGACAGTGATCAAGCAGGAATCTCCAATGGAAACTCCACCTAAGATGTAGATGTTCTTCTCTCATAACAGTTGCCCAGTTTAAAGGTACAATTAGTATATGGTTATTCTGATAAGGAGGATATATTTTTTGTTTGGTATTATTTTTTCCATTTTTTATTTTCATTTTTGAAATTTTGATTAATTATTATTTAGGGTAATTAGTCTTGAATTTGACTCTCTCTCTCTCTCTCTCTCTCTCTTTCACTCTCTCTCTCTTCTGTAGGGGATGAACTTTAATTCTGTTTTTAAAGTTATACTGCAGAGATTACCATATTCTTTGAATATGAATTTGTAGTTCTGATGATTATTTAGTACATTAGTTGCATTTAACTTCTGCTGGGTCTGATAGATGGCAAACTATCTATTGCTTACATGCTATGGTTATTATAGAGTAACAAGGAAGTTTTACCCTTCAAAATAATTTCAATACTGAGCAAATTCTATAAATATTTTTTTTTAAAAAAAAATATAAAAATGTGTTACATGGCCAGAAAAGGCATCATTAAATACTTTGATCTCATAAAATCTTTCAGTCATGTTTGGTTGACGGAAATGTCTTTGGAGACCAACTTATTTGTAATTTTGTAGCATGATTTTGCTATTACAGGTTTTATTAAGATCTTGAATGCTTTGAAAGACTTTCCGCATTTGATGTATAAACTGATATATGAGTTTATACGATTATCTTTTTTTTTTTCCTGGAAATTACGTGAGAATTAGGATCAGAGTTTATGACCTTGCGCGCGTACACATAAATTATATTCATGCTTTTTTAGTCCATAGCCTATTTGAAAAGATTTATGGCTTATTAATATGAAAATATTCTGGAGAGAATGAATGATTCCTCTCATTAAAATCCATACAGAACCCAAAACCTGCATCCATGACCAATAGGAATCGAGTACAATAGGGGTTCCCTTATAAATCCAAGACTTGTGGTTACACATGATTATCCCAAAAACTTGGAACCGGGCTTTCTTACCTTATTGGTGATTGTCTCATTTGTACAAGTAAAATGTATAAAGGGCCACCCATTATTTTGGTAGTTAAATTCATACTCCGTTGTCCATATATGGGGGGTCAGCGTTTATACAATTTCCTCACTTCATTGGCTGGTGATGAATTTGAGATTATAAAGTCATTTTTCAATCTCTGAACAAGATGTGCTTTGGTTTGATAGCAAGTGTCACGGGTTCAAGTTTGGGAATCCAACTTTCCTAATAATTATTAGGGGTAAGATTGGTTATTAATTACTTTTTAAAAACCTCATAAAAATGGGAGTTTTTGTATATTGGGAACCAATTTTTTTCCCCAATACTTTAACATAAATATGTGATTGGCTCATAATTTGGTTTAGCTTCTTTTTCCTTCAACTATTTATCAGAAACACGAGGTGGCCATCTCGTACCCTGACTCCCCAACTAGGTGGGATCTGAGATTTGCTCTGAAATATTTGATACTTAAGGTTTTATTATTATTTAGGCTAGGGGTCATCTTCTGTCTCTGTTCATTGTGTTCCTTGGTCTATGCGTTTAAGAAGAGGGAATTCCTTTCTAACTTGTAAATGAATCACGTGCATGGATGCAAGCCATTAATTTAAATGAGATTAATCAAGATGTGCAAAGCTCAATATTTGCTTTTGTCACACAGAAAAAGTCTGTGTGATCGCAAATGTTTCATGGAAACACCACCATCATAGAAAAAAAAAGGGTAAATACTCTTACTCAATGTGTTTTTATAACTGAAAACGTGAAAAAACAGAGTGTGAAAAAAATGCCACCCAGCAAAAGAGTCGGGACAACCAAACCCCACCCCTACACTATTTTCTATCAAGGACTGTAGTGGTACCAAAGGTTCAATGAATCAAACCAAACAAGTGGCAACAAATATGCTTTTACTCTCTGGCTTGTTCAATTAGGCAAGAAGAAAATGATCATCCAAGATGAAAGTATTGAAAATCATGTGGAGAGAGAGAGAGGAGATCAGAGATGGGACCATTTCTGAATACTGATTGTGAAAAAAAAAAAAATTATTATTATAAAAGGGCTTTCTTTTTCTCTCTGCTGTTCCCGATGAAGAGGGATAGTGAAAGTTGGACAAGCAAGAATTATTATAATATGTTTGTTTTGCTTTGTTTGCTGTATTGTAATATTATCTACTAGTTTTTTAAAATATGCTGTGGGGGAAGAGGGGATAAGGCGGTGTAACCGTACATGATAATATTGAGTAAATAAAATCCCACCCAACAACATCTTGATCTGTCTCTCCTCTGCCGTCTTTTTATCCAATCGAACCTCTTCTCAGAGAACATGTTCCTTTATTCATTACTTTTTGAATTTTGTGTGCCCTAAGGCACACGCTACACATTAAACTATCTATTTTTAGAAATATTTTTTTAAAATTTGAAAAAATTGTCGATATTTTTTCAATTTACAAGAAAAACTTTTTCAAAAGTGAAAATTATTGTGTGCCCTTAAGGCACGCATTAGCAAAATTCATATATTAAACCTATTATATTATGGATATGAAAGGGAAAGACATCAGGTAGTTTATAGCCACTGATTTCATGATTTGGGAGTGCTTTGAAATCAGGGTATTTTTAAAAATTGTTCTGAAAGAAAAAAATTTTAAAATATATTTTTTAAGATTAAAATAAATAAATAAATTGACTTTGGCTATTTTCAAAATAACGTGTTTGTGGTTTTGGGAAAACAACATGCAACACCCAACGCCACTTCCGTTTTCAAATTAGGTAGGTGCCGTAAAAACATGCTCAGCTATTCTTCAAATTTAGGTTGTAACTCGTGTTTATGTATGGAAACATTCACTAATAGTGATAATAAAGTGGATTTTATGAGTAAGGTGGTCATCTTGACTTACAAGTTGACTACTATAAATAAGTTAATTGACACTACAATTAAAGAAATTAAAATAGACACTTGGTACACAATAACACTTTATTAGAAGTTTAGATTCGACGTGGATTTTGATTGTACTTCGACTTTAATGTATTAGTATATATGAAGGTTTGCAAATCACGTTAGTTTTGTAACCAAATTTTTTATAACATACATATATTTTATTACTAGATTATTATTATTATTATTATTATTATTTATTTTATTTTTTTCAGATTGAAATGGCATTCATTGTTAGGGTTTGGAATTATACTAATTCCAGGTAACTTTGTGTGACGCAATAGAAGTTGGAAGTCCATGTAAACCTACTTGATGCTTCAATTGGTTTACTATCTTAATCGATAATGTGTAATATGTTCATTTATATTACATTTGTTGCTATAAGAGCACTTACATCAATAAGTGTAAAATAGTGCAAAATAGAAAAAATGTTGAGATATGCACATTTTGACCAAAAAAACACTCACATCAGTGGGTATAAAATTGTGCATAAATGCACAAGTGCTATAGTAACCATGCATATATGCACGGTTATAGTAGCTCGTGCATATGATATTTTAGTATTTTTTTGGTAGTGTTGGTATGTGAGAGAGAGGGGTAGTGAGTGAGGAAATAATCAAAAATTGTAAAAGAATTAATATTTTATTGAATAAATGTGTAGAATAAATAGTCTGATGCAATTGCTCTAAAGGCAGGTAACCGTACTCCATCAAATGTCCTTAACCTTTGGATGTAAAAGAGATCTAGTAATGTTCATCAAAAAAGAGATCTAGTACAACTAAGCCATTAATTGCGCTATTCATGCTCCACATTGAATATAAGGTGTGGGTTTGTTATGTGTACATATAAAACTTACTAATGCGGTTGTTGTAAAGGCAGGTAACTGTACTCCATCGGATGTCCTTAACCTTTGGATGTAAAAGAGATCTAGTACAACTGAGCAATTAATTGCGCTATTCATGCTCCACATTAAATATGAGGTGTGGGTTTGTTATGTGTACATATCAAACTTTAATACATCTAGGGGGGATTTTTATTAGGCACATAGTTTGTTTTCATGAACTAAAATCGTGAGTTAAATTCACAATTTTAGTTATTGAAACACACAATGTATGTAACGCTATTTTTCTTTACATTTATATTGCATGTAGTGCTTTACATGTATATATTGTGCAGTTTTCTACTACACCTTCTTCTCTCTCTCTCATAGCATTTTACTAGCTAGCTAGCTAGCATGGTAATGACAAATTTTTCTCTCTTTCTCTATGAGTTAAATTGTATATTTGGTGCTCAACATTTTCTCTTTATTTTAAAGTCATTTTTATACTTCAAAAATGTTTCATCGCAATTCCTATACAATCAAAAAAGTTATTTTGATCATTTCATGGATGGAAAATATTGACATGATAAAACGAATTCATATCATGTCATAACTCTAGCTCAAAGTGACTTCGGTTTTACGAATTTTATTTATTATTTTAGTATTTATCATTAAGCAAATGACGATAATGACCTTTGTGGGGCCCAATAGTTTATGGGCCAGGCCCACTTGCTCATGGGGAGCCCGCAGGCCCAAGTTGAAAAAAGTTATGGCCCAAGCTTAAAAGTATAAGGCCGAGGATGGCCCAGATATGCAGCCGAGGACGGTTTAGTCCTCGGCAAGCCTAAAGCTCCCTTGACAAAAGGGGTAAAAGAGAGCTATAAGAACAAATCCGTAAGAAGATCTAAAATATCTTGGGAAAGTTACCCTTATTACCCTTCCCAAATAAAACTATACACCTAACAAAACCGGATTCTTAGGCTTTATCTACCATCCCCACCAATTCTGGGATTAGACTGACGGGACAAATGTCAGTCCTGGAAAAGTTAACCCTACACGTGGACGAAGGACAGCAAACGCAGGATAATATAAAAGGAAACATAAGGTAACGAAGAGAGGGGCCCCCATCTCACTTCCTGGAAAAGACTCCAGGGATGAGAATGCCCGGACAATATATGTACACCACCACGAAAAACCCACCGCCGGGTAACCGGAGAAAGACATTAGTGCTCCTCGGACATGATCCGAGGAGTCCAATTTCTCAAGTCACAAAGCTGTAGGGCTTGGATACCCAGGCTGAAGCCTTTTCTTATCTGAGTTTCCCTAAAGTCCGGTTAGGACCAACGCCCCGTGACCAAACGCTAGCCTTTCAAGCCCACTCTCTACAAATCTTATTGTGAGGGATCCTTCACGTGCGAGCCCAACGTCATTGTTGGGCCGTTTGAGAATCGTGTCCCTACAATTGGCGCCGTCTGTGGGAAGGCTTGCGCGTTGGCGCAGGTGGCGCATGAATCAACCCTCTAGCAAGAGAAGATTCGCGAATTTTTCCCCATCTCCGGTGATCTGAAGTTGTTGCTCTGATATAAACCTGCACCAGGGCTTACATCCTGTAGCGCCAACGGCACGGGCATCTCTAGGGGCTTCCGACCCCAAATCAGCTCTCCCCGTCAGGGTCAAGGGGCTGACCTGCGAAAAAACCATAAGTTTTGGAT
Organism: Quercus robur; assembly: GCF_932294415.1. Classification (NCBI taxonomy): domain Eukaryota; kingdom Viridiplantae; phylum Streptophyta; class Magnoliopsida; order Fagales; family Fagaceae; genus Quercus; species Quercus robur. The sequence continues at coordinate 4,696,537 of NC_065535.1, forward strand.
AGAACCAAGGCCTTGCATGGTCCTCGGACTCAAGCCTATGGGGAAACCAAGTACACAAAAGAAAAAACACAAGTTTTGGACAGAACCAAGGCCTTGCATGGTCCTCGGACTTAAGCCTATGGGGAAACCAAGTACACAAAAGAAAAACCATAAGTTTTGGACAGAACCAAGGCCTTGCATGGTCCTCAGACTCAAGCCTATGGGGAAACCAAGTACACAAAAGGAAAACCATAAGTTTTGGACAGAACCAAGGCCTTGCATGGTCCTCGGACTCAAGCCTATGGGGAAACCAAGTACACAAAAGAAAAAACACAAGTTTTGGACAGAACCAAGGCCTTGCATGGTCCTCGAACTCAAGCCTATGGGGAAACCAAGTACACAAAAGAAAAACTATAAGTTTTGGACAGAACCAAGGCCTTGCATGGTCCTCGGACTCAAGCCTATGGGGAAACCAAGTACACAAAAGAAAAACCATAAGTTTTGGACAGAACCAAGGCCTTGCATGGTCCTCGGACTCAAGCCTATGGGGAAACCAAGTACACAAAAGAAAAAACATAAGTTTTGGACAGAACCTAGGCCTTGCATGGTCCTCAGACTCAAGCCTATGGGGGAAACCAAGTACACAAAAGCACAGTCGGAGCTCCCTACTTCCCAGTCGATCGCTCAGATGGATTATTTAGGGATTATCAGTCTTGGACGGTATTCGCGTGTTTATCACAGAATATTCAACTGTTACCCCGGTTAGTTTCCTAAATTTGATTTACTATGAATTATCGATATAATGCCTGGTAGTACTGGTAAATTAGAATTAGTTAGATTATGTTTGAAGGTATCTTGCTCTAAATATTCTTGAAGCAACACACACATGGAGCACACCCATTCACAAAGTAATGTTGCCCAAAGGATCAGTACTCAAAACATGTAAATAAATTTCTATTTTTACTAAAACAAAGAAGTAGTACAGCGTACAATGAAAAGCTGGAATCAGCTTATGTCAGAGCTCACTACATAATTGAGTAGGAAGATGCAGAGAATAAAACAAAACCGAGGAGCAGTACAGACGAGAGGTTGGCTACTAAAGCTAACCACATAACCAAAAAGAAAGATACAAGAGAATAAGAGAAAGTCGATGAGGTGGGTCAGAGGAGAGGTTGGCTACTGCTCCAAGACCTTGTTCTTCCTCAATGCTTTTACATGCCCATGACTCAGGCAGCAAAAGAAACCCAACTTGAGCCTGACACCGCTGAAGGAAAGGTGCAGGGAGTTGGAAGTTGAGGGGCTTTCTCTAAATATTTGCCCGCCACAAGGCAGAGGCGCTGACGGCGGAGAATCTTTCTTCTGACACATCAAAACTCTGGCATGAATAGAACCTGCTTCGAATTTTGACTAAAAGAGGGAGAGACACCCTCTCCCCTCGGTCGAAATGGAGTATTCTCTTGAACTTATGCTTCCTGTGCCCGTACCTCGTTATTTTGAGTCTCAGGAGGACACGACGATTCCGTGGCGGAGAGAGTTCCTTCTCCCCAACCCTCGCCTCAAACATGTTATGCTAAGGGAGGACAGCACTGAGTATAGGAGCTGTGATTTGGGAGAAAGCTGAAGGAGTTGTGTGTAGGGAAAGCAACTATCTCTCCCATTTATTTAAGGGAATAAGGTGGTGACAGTTAATTCATGCAGCATCCCAAGGGACGCTACAGACAAAATAGTTCTGGCTCAACTTCCAACGTCAACTGCAACCCCAAGATTAAAGAAGCCTCGTAAAGGCGCACCTCGATCATTGGGACGTCAGAGAGTACCGCGTGGTCAAAGGCTGCAGAGATACCTCTTAATTCGTGGGCCTAGTGAATTCGCGGCCCAAGCCCGTTCTGCATGAGGACCCAGAAACTATGGCCCACGCCAAGAAATAGCCATTGCCAAGAACAACCCCTACTCGGCGCCTCGTGAAATACCTGAGGAAGGGGAGAATCTGAACTTAAAAAAGTTTTGGACAGAACCTAGGACTTGCATGGTCCTCAGACTCAAGCCTATGGGGAAACCAAGTACGCAAAAGAAAAAACACAAGTTTTAGACAGAACCCAGGCGTTGCGAAGTCCTCGGACTCAAGCCTTTTGGGGAAACCAACTACTCGGATGGGGAAGGTCCTCAGCTCAAAATACTGTAAAAGGTTAAGGCCAATGTGTTAAGAAGATGGCGAAACGACCCAATGTTCATTAGCCTAAGGAAACTGATCATTTTGCGGGCGACATGTCCTCGGATGGTTACTTCTTACACCGTATCAAACACTCAGTCCTTATCTCGGCTAATTTTAAGGTGAGTCTCGTTCCTCACTGGTCGGCATTGCCATGTCGAATAATTTTATTAAAGTTACGGTGGCATCTTTTTATTAGCAAGTATTTTGGCCTTAGTTGTCATTGATTCAAATGCTATACTATTGTGCCGAGCAGTGCTCGCAAATTTATTAAAACATATAAACAGAACATGCGAAGTAGAATAACAATAACTTTTATTAATATGAAAAATTACTACAACGTACAAAGAAGGGCTTAAACAAGCCTATACAAAAATGAATTGCCAAAGCAACAATAGCATCCGCAATACAGATAAGTAAACAGTCAGATGTCTTTTAAACTCACCTTCAAAGTCTCTCCAATCTCTGCCTCAGTACTACTCATATCAGGAGAAGAACCTTCTTTAGAAAAAGATGAAGGAGAAGGAAGAAGAATTGGAACACATGGAAGCACTTCAGCAAACTCTTGTCATCAAGGAGCGCAAAGGAAGAAGAGGATGGAGGAGATGAATGAAGAAGATGGAGGACATGAGTAGGAAGGAGGAGAAGAAGAGAGAAGAGATGAAAAGAAAGAGAAAGGAGCAAAAGAGGGAGAAGGAAAAGCACCAAGATGGATCTGGTGGTGGATAGAAGAAGAAAGAGAGGCAAATGGGGGCGCCAGTGAACAAAGAGAGGAAGAAGCAGGGGCACTTAGTCCCTGCCCCAGTCCTGACTCCTAACACGCTGGCGCCATGTTAGATATGCTCATGACAGAGTGGATGGTGGTGATAATGGATGTCTTTGACTCGGTCACGTCGAAAGTGAGATGTGACGAGTCTCTGCTTCGGATTTTGGCTAAAAGGAAGGGGAGACAAATCTTGAGTCTCCGCCATCCTTGCCCTGACCGAGTCATCTCGAGCTTTATTAGGACATGGTGTTTTTGGGAATGAAAGGGTTTATTCATGGCTGATTACTGTGGTGAACCTTTTATCAGATAAGGTACAACCAGAGGGAAGGAGTGGACTCTGGGAGGAATATGAAGGATTCAAGTATGATAAAATCAGTTTTTGTCTTCTCTCTTTATATAGGAGAAGAAGACAAGGGTACATAACACGTTCGGATCCCCAGGGAAATCTACAATTAAGAATACGCCGTTTCGTTCTCCCACGCCATCAATAGCCGTTAGATCTGGGAGGTTTCGTAAAGGGAAGATATTAAAGACGCGCCTCGGATACCCAAACGGCATAAGGGCAACGTGCGCAAATTCAGGGGAACGGCTCGTAGACCGGTACATTCTCTAGGTTGTTGAAGGGTCGCCAACGTCATTCAAGGGCTGAAATAAATGAACCATAATAAGGCTCGGTATCACCAAAATCCACCTTTCCAACCAAGATGTTGGACAGCCGGGTTTTGAGGGGCTATTGTGGGGTCCAATAGTTTATGGGCCAGGCCCACTTGCTCATAGGGAGCCCGCAGGCCCAAGCTGAAAAAAGTTATGGCCCAAGCTTAAAAGTATAAGGCCGAGGATGGCCCAGATATGCAGCCGAGGACGGTTTAGTCCTCGGCAAGCCTAAAGCTCCCTTGACAAAAGGGGTAAAAGAGAGCTATAAGAACAAATCCGTAAGAAAATCTAAAATATCTTGGGAAAGTTACCCTTATTACCCTTCCCAAATAAAACTATACACCTAACAAAACCAGATTCTTAGGCTTTATCTACCATCCCCACCAATTCTGGGATTAGACTGACGGGACAAATGTCAGTCCTGGAAAAGTTAACCCTACACGTGGACGAAGGACAGCAAACGCAGGATAATATAAAAGGAAACATAAGGTAACGAAGAGAGGGGCCCCCATCTCACTTCCTGGAAAAGACTCCAGGGATGAGAATACCCGGACAATATATGTACACCACCACGAAAAACCCACCGCCGGGTAACCGGAGAAAGACATTAGTGCTCCTCGGACATGATCCGAGGAGTCCAATTCCTCAAGTCACAAAGCTGTAGGGCTTGGATACCCAGGCTGAAGCCTTTTCTTATCTGAGTTTCCCTAAAGTCCGGTTAGGACCAACGCCCCGTGACCAAACGCTAGCCTTTCAAGCCCACTCTCTACAAATCTTATTGTGAGGGATCCTTCACGTGCGAGCCCAACGTCATTGTTAGGCCGTTTGAGAATCGTGTCCCTACAACCTTTATATATATAAAATTAAAAACACAACCTTGAAATAATGATAAAAGATCAAAGGACCAAAACCAAAAATGTAATTAAATCCCTTTTCTTTCTTTTTTATTTTTTAGTTTAAACTACATTTTGATCATTGTAGTTTAGGATTGTAACAAATTAAATCCTATACTTTCAAAAATAACAAAGGGTTTCAAAAATTAAAAAAATTAAATCATTAGTAAAATTTAATTTATTATTTTTTTTAAATTTAGGTTTTAATTTGTTACACCTTTTAAAATATATGGTTAATTTTTTTTTTAACCTACTATTTTCTTCCTCACGAATACAGCCAACTCAATTAAAAATTAAAAACAATGTTTCTCTCTACCAAAAAAGAATCTTGTTGTTTCATGAAGGACTGAACTGCATGTGTAGCTAGCTAGCTATCCTTCTCAAAACGACCCTATATGTTTCCTTATCGACGTCTACATCATATCATCATCGATTAATCATATCAAGTGGGGTCCACAACTAGCTAGGCCCCACTGCCTAAATGCCATGGGTGATGATCAGAGGTTGAGGAAGAAGAAACAAATAGTTACAACTTGCAATATTTTTTTTTTTTTTTGAGAAACTACAACTTGCAATATTGAATACCAATTTATATATATATATATATATAGGTACTAGAGTCTGAATTCTGAAATGAAAAAATTACTGCAAACCTTAAGAGAAGAACGTTTCTGTATTTATGTCGGGCATTGGCTTTGCTGGCTACTTTGTCCCTCCCGAAATAGTTGGTTTCTTTAATGGAAAAATAGAAATTGGACCTTGGAATTTGAAATTCGTATTAAACTACATTTACTTGACCATGTACTTCTCCATGACTCGCCACTTGATTATGTTTCCTTCCACCTGACCTACTCTCTTCAATCCTTTTTTCTTCCCCTAAATTTCTTTTGCATAAAAGAGGTCTATATACTGCTATTTTACTTTTCTAAAAAAAAAAAATATATATATATATATATAAGGACACAATTTGTAACGACCAAAAAAATGATATTTGGTTCGTACGTTTAAAGGCCCAAACAATATAATTTGTAGAGCGTGGGCTTGAAAAGCTATGCCTTGATCATCAGACAACAGTTAATCATGGTTTCTATGGAAATTTACACGAGGGTGGACCTGGCGTGTCTAGCAGGGTCTTCTTCCGGTGCGACCTGAGTGGCTCTGGTCCTTAGGCCTCGTTCGAGGAGCTTAGTGTGCTTGTTATTCTCCTTCTTTTAGACTTTTTGGTCGGGGAGACGACCCCCTTTCCATTGGTTCTTTTTCCCTTTTATACTAACATTTACCCTCCTTCCAGTGTCCACGTGTAAGCTCCACTTTCTGGGGTTGAGACTTGTCCTATCAGCCCATACCTAGAGTGGTTGGGGGTGGTTGCAAAAGTTGAATAGCATGGTGAAGAGCATGGACCTGTCAGACGCAGAGTTCTTTATTGCAGTATTGGCAGCTTTTTCACTTAGCCTGTTCCTGCACTGAGCTCGTCCTGTCCTTTAGGGACTCTATGGGGTGTTGAGCATAAGATCGTCCTCGGCCATATCCTTAGGCCTTTTTTGGACTTTCATTATGCGTCCTCGGCAATAGTTCTCCTCGGCTCAGGCCTTGGGTCCTAATGTAAAGTGGGCCGGGGCCACAAATTCTCTGGCCCCTCAATATATATATATATATATATACACATACCCACCTTATCATAATGACAACAATTAGAGTGCAAATAACTAATATCCCCTGTCAGGATTAGTTGTCGAGTAATTTAGAGTTAACCCTCAACATAAAATGCCAAAAATGTAATTTAGTCTTTAAGTTTATCTTTTAAACAACATAAGTTTAAGAAAATAAACTAACCTAAACACACAAGTATTGCGAAGGAAGAAGGATTACAAAGGGTAACAGAGGTGATCTCATTCATTAAGAACTCTTCACACACAAAAGTTTCACAAAAAAATTGATATGTTGTGTTTTTTGGCTTGTAATTTGGAAAAATTATTCCATGCAACCGCTGTATTATATCTTATTTTCATACAAATATTTTTGTGCTATCATATAAATAAAAATTTTATGTAAATAACTCATATGTAAGATTCATCTTTATGTGAAAAGAATATATAATACATTAGGTGAATTGAATAATTTTCTTTATGATATGAGTTTTGAATTTAGATCTTGATTAACTCGGATAGTAAAATAAGTAAATAACAATATAGATAAAATTTTATGAAATTATTTATCCTACACTTTACTCTTCATTTATTATATGTTTAACTATAACCAATTTCACCATAGGAAAATAGGTAGAAATTGATGACAAAAGGGCTGCGGAGCCTAATTTGGTAGTAGGTGAAGGCTTTTACATTACAAGCCACTTTCTGACTTCAGTTTCCTCCTCCCCTTGGTAATTTCGTTGGCAATTCCAGCCAGCACATGAAGCAGGTTGCACAGAACCTGATCCATCTCGAAAAGCGTTCCCTATGCAGTAACACGACTACACGAGGCAGCTTAGCTTAGGCTTTTATTGATGCTAATAATGTCAAATTCACAGTATTTTTGTAACAAATTTTATGCCAAACAAATCATTAGTTATAAAAGGTTATTGGTTTGAGAAATTCTTTTAGAAAATTTTTATTGAAAAAAGCAATTTTTTTTTTCAACTTTTCATATTTTTCAAAAAGAAAAGATCAAAACTTTTTTTTAAATTGTTCATTAATAAATGCTTTATAAACACCCGTTAGCTTGGTAAAAAATTTATATACAAATAAGCTTAGATAAGAACCTATAATAAACAACTATAAAATTATTATAAAAATATTGTGAATATAATATAAACAAGTAGGGTAAGATTAGGTCCTACCAATTTGACCATTGCCACCTGTAGCGATTTCCGATGGACCAAATGGCACCGGATTCCCACCGCCAAACCGGTAAAGTAATAGCATCTCATTTAAAAGAGGCTGGTGAGATTTCTGACACCTGTCATGTGAGTGGGACTTTTAGGTTTCTTAAAAAAAGTGAATTTTAAGGCAAAGTTAGACTCCAACAGTTTTAAGCTGACTTCCACTCAATGCATAGTGTTTTTCCTTTGCTGAATTAAATAATACAAGTACTATCGGTGGGTGGTAATTAAGTTAGGGGACACATCTTTTTACTACTACTAGTACTAGAATAGTACTCTGTACCTGATATTAATTTTTCTTATAATTAAGGTGAAAAATTGAACAAGACCCATATGAATCCACTCTAATTCTAATATCATTTTTAGTTTTTGCATATCTAAGCTTATTGCTATCAAACATCACTGAAAAATAAAAATGATGCATGCACCATCAAAAAGTACTTAGTGCTCAGTTCTGGAATAGTTTTTTTTTTTTTTTTTGATACGAGTCCTGGAATAGTTGGTAGATCTGAACTTTCCACTGGTGGGCCACATTGTAAAATCTTTCAACAATAGGGTGCTATATCCCTATATTTTGTTTATTTTCTTCCAAATTGTTGTTTGTTAATAGCTCTGTTTTATTATCCTATTGTTATGTTACATAAGCAACCACTCATAAATTATATCATCCTATGAGGTTAGGTTTGTTTTTTTTTTTTTTGAGAAACTATGAGGTTAGGTTTATGGTTCCCAAGTCTTTATGATATCCATGAAATTTTGATTATAAGTTTCCTTTCTAATATTTTGTAGCTACTTATATGTAATCCCTCATTGTAATCTAGTGTATATAGAATGAGATAACACGTACTTACAAAATAATCAAGTGCTTAGAAGTCCAAGTCACCTTATATTTAAAAAAGAAAAAAAAAATTGAATTTGAAATCTCTTAATCTGGAATAAGAATTTTTAATTAGGAATGTAATTAAATTTCTATATGGTCTTGGTCAGATCTATCGGTTATTTTTTTCATATCTTGGAGACTTTGGCCCACAAGTTTAATGGTACAGATCAACAGAAGCCAGTGAGCATGCTTTATGATGCTCTTCGAGGTAGAGACAATCATGCACTCGTTTTGAACTTTTAATCTCAAACCATAAAAAGGAGTTTGTCACATAAAAAAGAAGGATAAAAGAAAAAATCATGGATGAAAAGAAAAAGTGAGCTCAATAACTCTGTGGAAAAAATAAAAACAAAAACAAACAAACAACTTTGCAGTAGCAATAGGGCCAAAAATAGTGAAGCATTTTTATACTATATAATATTCAGCCACTTGTTATATATATATATATAGTCTTTGCAACTAGATTGATAAGGGTCTCATTCTCAAAAAAAAAAAAAAAAAAAAAGATTGATAAGGGTCTGTTCCTGATATCACTATTTTATTCGTTTCCCTTCAATTTCTTATTTCTTACCCTTGTATTCTTTTCCTTCACTGCACACTCTGATAAAACTCCAAGTCTTCCATTCTTCTCTTTTATCTTCCCCATCCCTCTGTCTTTCTGCTTAATTCTCAGTTCTCAACTTTTAAATACTTCTCTCTCAAATTGCTCCTCCTTTTAGGACTCTTTTTCTATAGACAGTTCTATAAGCCATGGATCATATGGAGCAGTTAAAGGCATCAGAGGACCAAATGGAGATGATGATGATGTTGGAAATGGACAAACTTCCTGAGTTTTGTGGTGCATACAATGATGTCAATGAGTTGCAAACCCAGGAGTTTTCTGGTCCTAGTAGTATTAGCAATAACAACAATATTAGCAATATGTCGCATTACATGAATAACCCACAAATAGCTTCACCACCTTCACCCTTATTTCTAAACCTACCATCCACTATCTCATTCCCTAACACCAACCCAATTCAACAAGCTTCAACTCCATCATTCTTATCAGGTGCAAGGGCAGTTTCTACAGCAACACAGAAGAGGAATTCAATGGCGGCAATGAGAGAAATGATATTTCGGATAGCAGCAATGCAACCAATACACATAGACCCTGAATCAGTGAAGCCACCAAAGAGAAGGAACGTGAAGATTTCAAAGGATCCCCAAAGTGTAGCTGCACGCCATAGAAGAGAAAGGATAAGTGAGAAGATAAGGATTTTGCAAAGACTTGTCCCAGGAGGTACTAAAATGGACACTGCTTCTATGTTAGATGAAGCAATTCACTATGTGAAATTCTTGAAGACACAAGTGCAATCCTTGGAAAGAGCTGCGGCTAATAGGCCAACTGGGATAGGGTTCCCTGTGGCTATGTCTAGTGGGAGTAATATATAGTAGTTATCTTCCTATGGCAAAAGCTTCCCAAGCTCCTCATGCTCAAACTGTTCAGCCTTATGAAGATGCTTAATTAGCTGAAGAAGATGATTTTTTAGCTTCAGAATATTGATTTTGTCTAATGATTGATGATGATTTGTAAGGTTATAGAGCGGGGCCATGCAATGCAAGGTTGATATTCTCTTTTTATCTTTAGACTTGTATGCCATGTTATATAACAATAAAACTCACTGAAGAGATAGCCCATTTTCCAAAATTGCCAGAGAATCTTTCTTTCCTCTTTCATATCTTTAAAGGTATCCAATCCATTCCTGTTATAGAATAATTTGTTTTAAAATTGAACATTAACATAGAATTCTTCTAACTTTTCATTTATATTTATATTTTTATAGTAGAATGTGTGCGTTCTCTATTCTATACGTTTTAAGTTGGAGAGAGAGAATAAGATTCAAAACTTTATTTGATCTAAAAGCTATTGGTATGATGTGTGAGTTTATTTTCAAGAAGAAGAAGAAGACTTAACATAATAATCTCTATTTCATAAGATGTGACCTCCCAAGTGATTGTGTTATCCCTAAGAATATTATCTCATTCTAATATTTTTATTGTTGTAATTCAGAAAATGATGATGTTGGTGGGTTGATAGACTATGCAGCAGACTATTCATTTATGCCGACGGAGAAAAATCTAGCTAGGGAGTCTAGAAATAGCTATATTGGGGGACCAGTGTATTGGGACTAGTTAGTACCTAGTACATGGAAATTTCAAGCCTTTGGTTTCGGTTAGTGACACATGTATCATTCAAACCAAGAAAATTGCTATTCTAGTCTCCCATATGTACTAAAAGATAGAAAAAAATGTTCTGAACTATACTATTTGTCACAACTTAACCATATATGTCTATGATCGAAAAGTCACTGCTTTTTTTTTTGGCCACTCACTACTCACAATTGTATGTATATGTCAAAATTATGGTAAAAATTGTGGTGATGAACTTTGAAATGAACTAATTGAAGAACAGGTATTTACACGTGTTGGTTAGAGCTCTGTGTAATGATTACACGTCTAGAAGACCGAGTAGTTTGAAATGACGGGCAAGAAAAATTTGATGCATTATTGGGTGAGTGTATCTGTATTCACATTCAATAAGGGAAAGATGTAGAAGTGAGAAGACTGAAGACCAATCCCAAAAGGGAATACATGTGAAAGTCTGACATTTCGGTGGTGCTTTTACTATTGGGACTCGGCAATGACGTCGTTTTTCGTTAACTTAACACGTGATCTCAATCTGCATGGTCAACCTATTTGGATTCTCTCCTTCTTACGTGGCTGTCCACGTTGTACATTCCAAATTAATGGTTTTTTTCTTTTTTCTTTTTTCCCCTCTTACCGCTACAATTTTTCTTTTTTCATACTATTAATATGTTGAATAATTATTAATAAATAAAAAAATAATATGGATAGCAGGTCTAATAAGAGTTTACTATAATAACAATTTATAAAAATGTTATAAAATAGTTTGAGATTAAAACATTACTCTTTTTTAACTTGACAAATTGATCTAATGGGTTAGGATGCATTTTTTTTTTTCCCATTTTATTCATTTCTAGGCTAAAAATTTATATTCTAATTCTAAGTACCAATTAGTAATTTGTGCACTTTTAAACATTCATGAAATAAATTGATTTCAAATAAAAAATCATTTTAAGTATAAGGAGAGTTAGAATTCAAATTTTCCCTCTCATACATGGTGTAACAATTTTCCCCTTTCATTTTAGGAAAATTTTGACATCACTTTTATGAGAAATGAAAAAAACTGTCAAAATATATATTTTTTTTCTTTTCCCATAAAAACTTTTTTTAACTGGATTGTTAACAAGTGTCCTTAAGACACTTGTTAGCATTTCCCTTATAAATATAAGTAAATAATTTGTCAATGTTAATATTTTTAAAATTGTTGATGCCCACTTTGGCAGAGAGGCCCAATAGCGGGAAGAAGCCCAACAATGTGGGAGGAAAATATTAGTAAATTGAGAAGAAAATCATTAAACCCGAATGACTGGAATAATAGATCATAGGCCTAGAAAAATAATAAATAGGCCTCAAAGAAAGCAAGCGGGCCTAAAGAAGCCCAAAGAAAAGAAGTAGTAAACCCATGGGCATTATATGAAATAGAAAGCAAGCAAGAATGGACTAAAGAGGCCCGAAGTAATGAATTAAATGAGTAAGGGGTTAGTGGAAAGCCCATGAATCTCAAAAGTAAAGGATATAGTAATTTGGGCTGAGAAAGCCCAGAAGATTTAGCAAAGGCCCATGGGAGTAAAAATGGGCCGAGGATGCCTAAGGGAAGGAAATGGGCCGAGGATGCCCAAAAGGATGAGATGGGCCGAGGAAGCCTAGAAGCAATAGAATGGGTTAAGGAAGCCCAAAATAGTATGAATACTAGCCCAATGGTAATACTGGGCCACAAGAATTAAGCAAAGGGAAAGTATACAGCAGGCCCAAAAAGAGCCTAACAAGCACGGGCTATACAATAGCATAGCAGGAATGACAGAATGACATGGTAGAAGTGCCAGCAGACCTACGAAAGGGGCAAAGATGGATTAGAGATAGAATAAGCCACAATCAAGCAAGGCCCAACCCAAGAAGGAAGTAAGACATGAAGAACGAAGGCTCAGGGAAACATTCATGCCACAAGAAGTCAAGAACAAGCAGCAGAATGTACAGACTAGTCATCACGTCATGGCAAACACATGAGCAGTAAACAAGCGATGGACACACATGGAAGTGGAGCACACATAAGGCTCAAGCACCACTAACCTATACCCAGCCAATATAGGGGTGGTGGGACATAGGTCAAAGGTAAGAGAGGGTATGGTCTGGCGATGGGGAGAAGGAGAGAGCCTATTCTGGAGTTCCCACTCAAACTCTTTTGGGGAAAATGTCTTGCTGGGATGACATACCACCCAAAAGAGAGAAAGATGAGTTGGAATCACTAGGTGGATGCCATGAGGGATGGTGATAGAGAATGCCCACCCTTATCTGAATGGGAATGCCATGGTAAGCAAGCAAACAAAATAAGACTCTTTGTTTGGTAGTGGGGTGTGGCATGGCCAGCACAAGTAAGTGGTGGTGGCTGAGTAGCTGATAGACCAGTGGGTGGTCTGAAAGGACACCCACATCCAGACAAAAGCAGTTAAGGGGTAAAACAGTAAAAACCTTTCATGACAAGCAATATAAAAGGGCCCTCAGCCGTGTACAGGGAGAGGGGGGGGAGGGGACAGAAAAAACAAGAAGAACGGAGCAACAGGAGAGAAAAGCAAGAGTGAACATAACAACCCCACAAGGGAACAAGAAAAATAGAGAAAAATGGAGTAGAAAACTTAGAAAGAAAAAGGAGGAGTTAGAAAGAAACAATAGAGAGTAGGCAAGAGTGTGAAAACATACATGCACCAATAGGTTAATCCCTTTTCTCCCTCTAAAAATCTACCCTCTATTAAAGATTAAGGAATTTGAGTATAAGTCACTTAGGCCCATTCTCTCAAAGTGAGTTATTTCCATGGCAGGATCTCCCTGTGAGGTTACTCACATTGAAGAAATGGCTCCCTTCTTGGACTTAACCCCATAAGACAACCAAGCACGACAGACTAACAATTTCTTCTTTTGTTTTATTGATTAAGCATTGGTGTTATTTCTCTCTTGTTATTATCATCTTATTTATATTACATTTATACTGTTGCATTGCTTTACCTTTTATTTTATTCAATATTTTCTGCTTTCCTGCTGACAATAAGTATACTCCCTTTTATTGTTGCTATATTATATTTGTTTGCCATAACCTTTTTGTAACAGTTTCCTCTGCCATGGGTATGTCACCAAAATTTTAGCAAAATAGTCTTAGTTTGCGCACAAGCCAGTTTGGGGTGTGTTGCAGTCAAGCCGGTCCTAACTCTCCTACCCAGAACCTTTGGGCCTTAGCATGGCAGGAGGCAACCTAGCCCATAGTTGCAAAAAGGCCCACCACAAAAATCAAACCATTAAATTACATGTTGTCTTTGTGCTTAACATGCATGTCATATTTTATAGTAATTAGACTTTATTTATTATCTGATCAATGATGCAGGAGAAACAACTCCCCAGTTTTACTTTTAACTTAACTTTAAGCGAAGATAAAACAGAAATGTTTGAGAACACTAAAACAGGAACAAGAAAGAAAAAAAGAACATCTATGATATATAATTTTGATGCAATAAATTATGTCCTGCATTATAAATGGTAAGCACAAAGTAAAAGTTCATTTTCCTTTTGTCAACTTTTCCTCTTTTCTCTTTAGTGATAAATAATGTCTTGCAAACGTGTTAGATTACCTTGAGAGAGTAATAACCACCTACACTCTTATTTTAAGAATAATATAAAATTATACATTTTATTCAGTTTTGTTGCCCTTTTGTACAACTTGAACAACAACAAATGTAAGAATATAGTACAGACATTTTAACTCACACAAGCTAGAAAATAAAGACGACGTACTACTACACCATAGCAAACTATAACAAATTTGGACTCAACAACTCACTAAGAATTGTGTAGCATACAAATAATTTTATTATATAAACCTTATAAATCAATGCATCACAAATCATAAAATAATCATTAAAATATGGGCAAAGTTTTGCTACAAAATTGATTGTAGCTTAAGGTTACAGCCTTATTCAATATATTTTTATTAGAAATGAATTTTAATAAATCCACCATTAAATTACATTTTCTTCTTATATCTTCCATGCTTGCAAAATTTTTAGAAAATTATAGATTAATAGTCATGTCATCAATAAATTATTTAAATTGCAAGTTTTTGTAGTTTAAAATTATATATAAAAATATAAGCCTATATATGATATAGTAAATAATATTTGATTGACATAAAATTTAACATGTGTATTGAGAGCATAAAGAATATGCAATTCAATGATTAGATTTTCAAAATATATAAGAATTCTTTATTTTATTAAGTAAGGTTGTAGATTTAGGATACAACCAATTTTATGGCTAAACTTTGTTTTTAAAATATTTATTTCTTATATTTTGAGTGGGTAAGAATCACATAAATCTCATCAATTTATAAGTCTTTTGTGATAAAATTTATAATTATTTTTAAAAAATTGAACTAAAATAGATGAGCTCCTTGACAATTTCAAGTTCTTTATAGAGATGGATAGGTAACAGATTCTAAATATTTCCACCATAGCCCCTGAATATTTTAGACTACGGTCTTGGACATCAATTCACAGACTACGGTCTGGGTCATCAATTCACAAAATCAACAAATATATGCTGATGGTGTCGGCTAAAATTTCAATAAAAATATTATATAAATAATACAAGAAATGTTATATTTATATATAACATTTACACAATGAATATCAAGTGATAGGCTATTATTGGTTGTTACTAATAGACAAAAAAGTAATTTTAGTGGTGGATTTAAATTAAAATTAGTAACAATTTACCATCTGGACTTTTTTTTTTTTTTTTGAGAATTTTTAACTTATGGCGTCCACTCCTGATAATAGCTCTTTATTATCAGACCAAGACACCAATCAGTTTTTGGTGTAGGCGGGGATTGAACCCCAGATCTTTTATACAACCATCAGAGACTTTATCAGTTGAGTTAACTGGAACCTACTACCATCTAGACTTTATTGTAAAAGTATTGTGAACGTAACACTTCTCTAATAATAATAACTACTAATTCCTTAGTCTTTATTAAAAAAAGAAATAACAATAAAATAGAAGTTATTTGCTAAGCACAAGCTAAGTACATTCAAATCCCTCAATTGATGTTCTTATTTTATTTTGTCAACCTTCAAAGAAATAAAACATAACTAGAGGCCTTACATCCCACCCTGTATTGCACTTTCTCTGCACACATAGCTCTTTAGCAACTTTGCTAATCTCTCTGGTCATACACCTCATTGAGCAAGCTATTTTTCCCTGGCAAAGGAGCTGGTGTTAGTGGCACTAGATGCACCTCATCATCGTTGCTAAGCCAACCATGATAAGGTCGCCGTCTTCGGGTATAGGAAGACCATTTGGGGACTGGAACACATGTCAAGTTTTAGCACGAACAATATTTGCTAAGGATGGGAGATAATTCTCATCATCTACAAAACAAGAACATAAATCACATTATTTAATATTTTCATTTGCATATACACTCGTAGTACCATTAAATATATATATATATATATATATATACTATATAATATAAGTTGGGCTTAGAAGTCGTGGTTACGCCAAGTGGCTTAATCAAATTTAAGAGATCTAGGGTTCAATCCCCGCCTACACCAAAAACCGATTGGTGTTTTGGCCTGATGATAAAGAGTATCATCAGGAGCGAACGTCATAAATTGAAACTTTCTCAAAAAAAAAAAAAAAATACAGAAATTTTGTCAAATTTTTTTAAAATAAATATATATTTTTTGTCCTTATCTTCTTCTCCTATAATTTCTAAGTTGATAAAAATTTTAATTTGCTTACAACCCAAATTCTTCATCTAATCCCTTTTGTGTCCACATGAGACTTGGAACCCAGATGGTCTTCCTTATCATGGCTGGATAAGCAATGACTAATAGGTGAATCTAGTGCGACTAACACCAGCTCCTTTGCTAGAAAAAATAGCAAAGTTGCTCAAAGAACTAGATGTGCAGAGAAAGTGCAATAAAAGGTGGGGATGTGAGGTTTCTAGTTATGTTTTATCTCTGTCTTTATGATATGAAGGTTGACACACTACAAAAAAAAGAACTTATGGCCGCGTTTTTAAAACGTGGCTATAGCCTATAGCCGCATTTTTTAGGCCGCGCTTTTTGATGTGGCCTAAAACCTGTGACTATAGGACTGACGGTCCTATGGCCGCACTTTTTAACCGCGGCCCAAGACCAGGTCCTATAGCCCTGTTTACAACGCGGCCTAAGCGTCTGGTCTTAGGCCGCGTTTTAAACGCGGCCTAAGGTTGTGGTCTTGGGCCGCGTTTTAAACGCAGCCCAAGGTTTAACCTTAGGCCACGTTTAAAACACGGCCTAAGACCAGACCCTTAGGCCGCATTTAAAAAGTGCGGCCATAGCTCCCTTGGTTGACAGCCTCAAAGACATATTTTAGTTGCGTTTAAAACACGGCTATAGGTTGTTAGAACTATAGCCGCATTTTTAAAATGCGGCTATAGCCTTTTTTTTTTTTTTTTTTTTCTTCCTTTCTAGGCCTGATGACAAATGCTCTTCTACAAACGCTTCTTATCAGGATTGAATGCAACAAAATAACATGCTTGAATTTTTCTCCATCAATAAAATCATAAGTAAATTTCCAAAGACATCAAAACCCAAAGATCAATAGTTGGAAAGATTTACAATTGATCATATTCAGTTCTAAGACATGGCAAAATGTTCACCATATGATACATAACCTAAGTACCATCCAAACAAGTCTTTTTAGCAACTATACAATTCTTAAATAGATGAGCTTTAGTTTCTAGTTCTAGACCGCAAAGGGAACACGTCTTCTTCTTCAATCTTAATTTAATCTTGAGGCCAAATCTATGTTTAGAGGAAGTGCTCCTACTGCAATTCTCCATAGTTGGACCTTTAGTCTTTTAAGGATTCTACTCTTCCAGTGCTTTTTCTAGAATGGACCTCATCAAGAATTCTACTGCTATGTTCCAAAATTAAATCTTTGAGAGTTGAAATCTAATAAGTAGATATAAAGAAAAGGTACCAGGTTAGCCACCATTAAAGGTTAATAATCAATGCCTTCAAACTTGGGCTTAGGTTTAAAACCATCCACAAATGAAATCTATCTATGGGTCCTTTCAAACCACAATGTCTACATGATTAGATTCATCTTATATTTATCTTTTAATTTTGTTTAAAAAATTTAAGAAAATATCATTTAATGCATTGTCTTTTACATAAAATGGTATAGATTTTTTAAACTATTCTCCTTAAAGTCATAGAAGCAATTTTAAAGATTCTAAAAAGAAAGAATCTTACCATCCATGAACCATCCACCATCAGAGGATATGTAAGCTTTTGTTATGATAAGGTTAAGGTAAGTATGGACTTGTACAACTTCGAGAAGTATTCCATGTTTGTTTGCACTGTCAACCTGCATCATACAATGGAATAAGTACCAAAAGATTCTAAAAATAAAAAAATAAAAAGGCTTGGATTTGTACAACAAAGAGAAACAAATTGAAAGCTATATCCTTATCTAAAGCATATATTGAAAGCTTTACCTAAAGTTCTCATCCTCAAAACAGACTTGTTTTTTTGGCTAATCCAACACTCTCAGGAAAATAACTTATGAAGACAATATCCCTCATAGTAACAGTCCCTTTACACTTTCCTAATTCTTCTACATCATGATCTCTCATTATAGTCATCAACAAACAATTTAACAATATTTGTGTTCCCATAACTGGATACCAAAGTTTTAGCTAAAAAAACAATGAATACCAAAGATTACAGGTGTTAATCTTTGGTATCCATTGTTTTTATATTAGTAAGAGCAATGTTAAAAACAATGGAAACAAGTACTCAACTACAAAAGATGAGGCTTACAGTTACAGGTGTTAATGCCAAGCCCACCAATAAGCCTCTTCTTCTCATCTACTTTTATGGAAATGAGACATTACTATGGAAACAAAAACTATGATTTATTGACTTACCAGAAAAAACTATGATTTATTGACTTACAATTCCACCCTAAAGAAATCTGTGGGCAAGGAACACATCTACATCATACCTGCAAAGCCAGAAGTCCGATTAAAAGGTTCAAAAAGTTTTAACTAAGTTACAAACACTATAAAAGGTAATTAGTGAATTTATATATACTAATTATAGTCAGACCAAAGCAAGAAAGCTATTGTGATTGTACATACAAAAAGCTAAGCCCTTCTAAATTTTATTGTCATTTTTTTCTCATTTATTTTAAAATCTTTTTTTTTTATATATTTATTTAGGGGTGGGTGAGAGGAGGTTAAAATGCAATCTAGAGGGATCAAACTTGTAAATTAAACATTTTGTCAATTATTTTAGTAGATATACGTTCCCACTTCTGGTAAACTCAATGCTGAAAGCCAACTATTTTGGGTCGCAATTGTAAGTTAATGGGGTGGATTGTTGAACACACTCCAAAGGAAGAATCTTATGAGGTGAAATTAAAGCAACTGTCCAAAATAAGTAAAAGCCATAGTCATATGCATTGTCTTGACATACTGCACATCAATCAAAACATCCACAATTCAAATACATTTATTTAATGAGCATGTTTTATTATAATATCACATACCATAAAGCAAATTTGACAACTAATTACTAATTGTGTTGATGGCAACATCACAAAAGACATAAAATGAGGAGGATGAAGGAAGTGAAGCAAGAGAAGCAGTAGCTAGGCTTCTATTCAGCATTGGAGCCATTGAAAACCCCTTTCTTCTAAATTCTAATTCCCAGTGATCAACATATTTAACCCAGTGATCAACCAATGATTTAATTTTCTTGTCATTTCTACATATATAGAAAGTAATAAGGTGCTAAGTGGCAAACTGACAGAGAAGTGTTAAGGCTTTTCTCCTTGTTCTTCTTTTCTTATCCAAATTCTTTGGTTTTGGTATTGGTAAGACCATTTATAGAACTACCTATGCTAGAGTTGTTGATTGTGTTTAAATATATTGACAGCTACAACGCACATTCAAGAAATGAAAACTAAAACAAGCTAATACCCACTTAAATGCAATCACAACATCAAAACCCACTTCATGTGAATATGGCAAAGAGACATAACACAAATTAAAAGGCAAATGAACTTACCAAGAACTTGAAATTTGAACTCACAAACGTTCTAGCTTTCAATCCCACAAATAGTGAAAAAACTGCTGGAACAATTACATTAATAAATTCAATCTCACTTGCTAAAAACAATCAAAGTAGCATCATTACCTCAATGATGCAAGTGAGTACCATATATTGCACTGAGTGATTCAGCCAACAAAAAACAGAGTATCTAATATAAAAAATGCAAGTCAGTATAAAAAAAAAAAAGCAAGTCAGTTTCATTCTCAATGCTCAGTACCATATATTGCACTTATGCTGATAATTAAATGGTAAGAATATCCTTCTACATATTCAATCTCAAGAATTATTTCATAAAAATTAACAAAATTCATTATTAAAGCACTTCAAGTAGAACCATAGATTCCTTAACTAAACCAGAAAACAATTCTTAAGTCATAAACATGTGGTGAAAAATATACCAGAACCTAAGATTTATGGAAATGGAAACAAGTACTATAGTTTCAAAAAGACATGGGACGTTCAGCACAGCCCAATATTTTTCACATATGTTTGAACAAATGTCAGACAAAGGTTTACACAAGCCCTGCCATAAAAAAAGTTGAAACACCCCAAAATCTGTAAGAGTTTTCCTACAAACTGTAGACCAAATTAACCTGAAAAAGAGTTGGACCAAGGCACTATTGCTTCATGGGATATCTCCAAGACAAGATAAATATTCGCATTAGTATATAATAATAATAAAAGGCTGAAAATAAGTTGAGGGTTCTGATTCTTGAGGCTTAAAATTACAATTATTTTATATGTAGCATTACAATATCTTAAATAATATTAATTTATTGTTGGCACCCAGTATTTTTATTTGCATTTCACAAGGTGTGTGCGAACTTTGATTGACAGTCCAAAGCCTAGGATTTTTGTACTCTCCATTGTACATAACAAGCTGACTTTAGATTCTTTATCTCTTTTATTTCTATCAGCTCATACCATACCCATTTAATGACCACCAACAATAAGAGAGTACAAAGGGCATGCCTTGAGTTCACCGTAGAAGGTGATATGTTTGCTTGATGAAAGGATAGTTTTCCCTGATGTGATGCCATGCAGTAACCACTAGATAGTAGGTAACTCTGTCCTGAATTTTATTTTATTTTTTTAAACCAAGCTAGAAGGCTTAAAGCACTGGCATCAACATTGACAACACATTTAATTATAAACCACAAAAACAATTTTAATTAGTATTTTACAAGGTTCTAGTAGTGATAAGCAAACTCAAGTTGTTATAGATAATAAATGAAAATCTCAAAATTTTGAGCAACAAAAATAGTAAAAACAGCTAGTGATAGGTAGAAATAAAATCTTCTATTGTTCCTGAGATCATAACCATCCATCTTGTAATCTACAGATATGTTATTAAGACAAAAAGTGAACTCTTGTTAGAACACAAAAAGGCAAACAATCAAATAATTGTAAACCCTTTATTAACAAGTTACATATCAAGTACAAAATTAAATACCAAATCTTCCAAAGATTATTGTTAATCTAACAAAAACCAAACTTTCAGATGCACACAAATTAGCCAAAAAAGTCAAAAACTCAGCTTTACAATACAATTAGAAGCTTCATACAGAACATGAAAACAACCACAAAGCATGATAATTAGAAATTAATTGAAGTAACAAAAAAAACCAATAGAGTAGAGAACGTTTCTCATTTTTAAGAGTAGATTTTTTTTTTTTTTTTTTGAAATGTCATATACTCCATAAACTACCACAAAAAAAAACTCTCCCAATTAATGGTAACCTCTCCCATATAGTCGATTTTGTGATTTTAGTTCTTCTTTTATTAGTTCAGGTCACTTAATAAACAAATCCCAAAAACCCACACACCCCAATCTCTCAAACAAAACCAAAAATTAAAAAAAGCATTGACTATTGAAATACCCACTTCCCCAACTGCAAAGATGATGAACTAAAAAGCCAAAAACACACACACGCACACAAAATGAAACCAAATATACTGAGAGAGAGAGAGAGAGAGAGAGAGAGAGAGAGAGAGAGAGAGAGAGAGACTCACGGTGGCGTTTGATGATTGCGCAGGGATCAAAACGACGTCGGTGGTTTGGAAGAGAGTGGTGACAAGAGTGCCGGATGGAGGGACCTGGTGGAGGTCGGCGAAGATGGTGGTGGAGGAGATGAGGGAAGCGAAGGAAGATCTGCTCTAATGGAGGGTGAGGGTTGAGCTAGATCGGGCTTGAGAGATGGAGGCTATGTGCGATGGAAGAGGCTAGGGGTGAAAAGGTTTGTAGTTTAGTATTTATATAATTCCTGAAGCCGCGTTTTTAACCTGCAGCTATAGGGGCCATCTGAAGCCACGTTTAATAAACGCGGCCACTTCCTAATTTAAAGCGCGTTTTCTACACGCGGCTATAGACAAAACTTAAAGCCACGTTTGATAAATGCGGCTTTAGCTCAAAAAAACGCGGCCTAAGAATCCGTCTATGGCCCCGTTTTTAAAATGCGGCCACAGTTAAGGAAAAGAAAAGAAAAAAAAGAAAAAAAAAAAAGAAAAAAAAAAAAAGAAAAAAAAGAAGTTTGCCAAAAAATAAAATATGGAGGTCCTTAGGCCGCGTTTTTAGCTCAAAAAAACGCGGCCTAAGAACCCGTCTATGGCCCCGTTTTTAAAATGTGGCCACAGTTAAGGAAAAGAAAAAAAAAAGTTTGCCAAAAAATAAAATACGGAGGTCCTTAGGCCGCGTTTTTAGCTCAAAAAAACGCGGTCTAAGAACCCGTCTATGGCCCCGCTTAAAAAACGCAGCCTAAGAACCCGTCGATGGCCCCGTTTTTAAAATGCGGCCACAGTTAAGGAAAAAAAAAAGTTTGCCAAAAAATAAAATACGGAGGTCCTTAGGCCGCGTTTTTTATAGCCAAGGCTTAAAAAACGCGGCCCAAGGCCCCCGCGTTTTGTAGTGACAAAACAAAAGTGGAACACCAATTGAGGGATTTGAATGCAATCAGCTTGTGCTTAGCAAAAAAACTGCCACTACCCATTTTGTTTTAGTAAAAGAGAGTGCATCTACTGCAAGCCAGAGAGATTAGCAAAGTTGCTTGATGACAAGATGGACTGTGAGATTAGCTAAGTTGCTTAAGAGCTAGTACTTTGGATTTTGGAAGAGAAAGTGTAATACAAGGTGGGTTGTGAGGCTCAAGTTACGTTTATCTCTTTTTAAAGACTTTAATTTTATGGTTGTTTCCGTGTTATTACTTAATAGCATTTGGTAGATTGATAAGGATGAGAATAAATTGTTGAGTTTCTTAAGTTAGATTAAGAATAAGTTCTTAAAAAAAAAAAAAAAAACTCAAAAGTTTTATTTTGTTGCATAGGATAAGAATGCAGGGTTTTTTTTAATGTTAGATTAGGAATAATTATATCTTATCTATGACTTTTTCTATTTAAAATTTTAACTTTATCTTTTAATGCTATATACTCCGGAATCCTATTCTTCATAGTTCTTACTTTTAGAGTAACTATATCATGAAAATTTTAAAATTCTATCTTTCTCTGTTAAAATAAATTGATTATTTTTTTTTTAATATCTTAAATACATACCAAAATGGTAATAGTCCATATGTTTGTTTAGATGTTGTTAGGTTCTAAGACTTTAGGAATTAAATGTATTAGAACTTCCCTTTGTATATATTGGCAAACCATGATCAAAACTGTAAAGTTGAATTTATTCAATCATGTGTTGGCTTTATTCCGTGTCAAATTTGCTTGTAATTTAGAAATTAAATACCCTGTATTTAGGTGAGAATAATGTAAGGATTGTGTGTGAGAGAGTGTGAAGAAATTCAAGTGTGTGTGCATTGGAGGATTCTCGCGATTGGATCTCGCGAGTGATTCGCAACTGGCAACTCGCCAAAATGCCACATGTGTGAAATATGCAGGAAGCTGAAGGGTCACGACAGCTGGAGCACTATAGGACAAAAAGTACAGTCTGACTTGGCAGTTATCTTGCAACTCATCCCACTCGCGAGACTAAGTTGCCAGAATACCATGTTATGCTGAAAAAATGACATTTCACATTCCTCACGTACATTACTATAAATAACTGTGGGGGTAACAGACTGGGGAGCTCACACCAATATACACGTTGGGCCAAGGACCCAGTCTAAGGAAGAACCCTTCCTCAGCCATGGGAAGAACCCCTCCTCGGCCATGACAAAGGGAACGGCCTATCACTGAGAGTGGCACTCCGGGTCATTCCATGGAATAAGAAAAGTACTAAGACAGAAAAGAACAACGGAACGAATGGAAATATCTAAGGGAAAGTTGCCATTATTGCATTCAGTACTCTGTACCTGACAGAGCCATGCTTTTCTGCCTTTACAACCATTCCCAACAGTTTTGGAGAGGGGCTGATGGGACAAGCATCAGCACTATGAATCTAAATCGGGAGGAAGGAAACTAATATAAAAGGGCGTGAAGGGAGGCAATGGGGGGGACTCTGGAACCCCGACCACTCACCACGTACCAAAAAAACTCCTCGGATCGTTCCGAGGACCAACCTTCTTTGATAAACTTAGTTCATCTTTGCTTGACTGTCATGAACACCATATTAACTGTTACCCATGCACTAAGGCCTAGCTCTTCGACCCACTCTCTATAAATTTATTGTACCGGCTTCACAAGTCCAAGATCCCATACATCTTAAGCTTGGGCTGCAAAACGTGACCCTACAATTAGCGCCATCTGTGAGAAGAGCTTGTGCGTTGGTGGATGCAACGGTTAATCATGGTGGGATCAAGCTCCTATCAGTAAGAGTCCCTCGAGAAGACCATTTCGGCGGTGGTACATGCTACACGAAAGCTTCCCCGTTATTTCCAAGAACACACAGTTGTTGTCATAACTCAGCCTTCGTTCAGGTCTACACTTTGAAGTACTGATTACGCGGGGAGGATTGCTAAATGGGGCGCAATTCTAGGGGCTTCTGACGTCAAGTATATGCCCCATACACTTGTCAAGAGGCTAGTTCTCGCGAGTCTAGTAGCCCGGTTCACTGAATCCCCATTGGAGAAAGAAGCCGAGAGTCAAAGCATGGATGGTGAAGCGGTTAAATAGAACCTTAGTTATGTCGAGTCCTCAGACCTCCTGCTTTGGGGAAATTAACACGCATTGAAATCTTTTGAAGCGGTTAAACAGAACCTTAGCTATGTCGGGTTCTCGGACCTTCTGTTTTGGGGAAATTAACATGCACTGAAATCTTCTGAAGTGGTTAAACAGAACCCTAGCTATGTCGGGTCCTCGGACCTCTTACTTTGGGGAAATTAACACACACTGAAATCTTCTGAAGCGGTTAAACAGAATCTTGGCTATGTCGGGTCCTCGGACCTCCTACTTTGGGGAAATTAACACACACTGAAATCTTTTGAAGCGGTTAAACAGAACTTTAGCTATGTCGGGTCCTCGGACCTCCTGCTTTGGGGAAATTGACACGCACTGAAATCTTCTGAAGCGGTTAAACAAAACCTTAGCTGTGTCGGGTCCTCGAACCTCCTGCTTTGGGAAATTAATGCGCACTAAAATCTTCTGAAGCGGTTAAACAGAACCTTAACTGTGTTGAGTCCTCGGACCTCCTGCTTCGGGAAATTAACACGCACTGAAATCTGTTGAAGCGGTTAAACAGAACCTTAGCTATGTCGAGTCCTCGGACCTCCTGCTTTGGGGAAATTAACACGCACTGAAATCTTCTGAAGCGGTTAAACAAAACCTTAGCTATGTCGAGTGTCCTCGGACCTCTTGCTTTGGGGAAATTGACACGCACTGAAATCTTCTGAAGCGGTTAAACAGAACCTTAGCTGTGTCGGGTCCTCGGACCTCCTACTTCAGGAAATTAACACGCACTGAAATTTTCTAAAGCGATTAAACAAAACCTTAGCTATGTCGGGTCCTCGGACCTCCTGCTTTGGGGAAATTAACACGCACTGAAATCTTCTGAAGCAGTTAAACAGATCCTTAGTTTTGCTGGGTCCTCGGACCTCCTGTTTTGGGGAAATTAACACGCACTGACAACTTTCTAAATGATTAAGCTGAACTCAATCATGCCTCGGTCCTCGGACCAAATGATGTGGGAAGGCTAACACTTTGTGACAACTTTTAAAGTGCTTAAATAGAACCTAGTGCATGCCTAAGTCCTCAGACCAGACGCTCAAGGGAAGTTAACGCTATAACATTATCGTAAATGTTGAAAAGAACCTTTGTACCCGGTGGTCCCCTCGGACCGCTTACTTTAAATTACATGTTCTTTGATGGTTGCGCTGTTCGCAGTATAAAGCACACAGTTATTTTCCTGATTAGTCCTACATAGTTAACTTATTTAAAGTTAGCGATCGGGTGCCCGTCAGTTTTGATAAACGCAGGGTGACAACTTTTCATTACCATCAACAACACCAATTCTAAGTACTATTTGAGAGAAAAATACCAACACACCCATTCACGAAATAATTATTGCATAAAAGGAAAGGTTCGTAAAATAAAATGCAGTTATCTTTTTATTAAATAGAGGGAAAGTACATCGTATACAAAAGGGCTTAGGCAAGCCCGTTTTAAAAGCTAATTATAAAAAGCAGTCTATAGGAGCAGTAAATCCATAATCTTGTTCTAGCAGCAATCGAACCAGCATGGATGGTACCGGCGATGAGAAAGAGGAAGAAGCGGAGTATGGATGGTACCGGCGATGAGAAAGAAGAAGAAGTGGAGACGCCAGATCCACAATCTTGATTTAGTAGCAATCGAGTCAGTATGGATGGTACCAGCGATGAGAAAGAAGAAGAAGCGGGAGCGCTTGATGGACCCCTCTTCTCCTAACTACAAGATGTTCTGATATCAAGGCTGAAAGACAGAACACCTGCCTACCCACGTTCTTGTTGGTTTACTTGATCAACCTTAGTTCGTCTCCATGTCTGCGCACATGTGACACATGACGCCGGGTGAAATCCAAATTTTGTCGCACCAAAAATCTGATGCGGTCTACACCTACTTTGGGTTTTGGCTGCAAGAAGAGAGATTTCTTTCTTGCTCGGTTGAAAGGAAGAAATGTCTTTGGCCTCTGCTTCCCTTGCCCTAACTGTGTCATCCTGAATCTTGGCAACGTCCTTAGCTTCTGAAGAGGGCTTGGTTCCTTCACCCTCATCTTTATCCTTGGCCACTTCATTCCCCAAACCTCAATCAACACCCTGGTGGGGCCCTTGGGAACATTTGAAGAGTTAAGAACCTGAAACTCCCGCAGAACTCAAGGATCTGAAAATGAAGAAGAACGACCCCCCCTGTGTCCTATATTAGAGGCAAACCTGGTGGCAATTAATTCGCCCGAATCTCAAAGAAAGAATTACAAGCGAGATAAATCCCGCTCAATTTCCAAAGCAGTCTTCAACCGTTGGATTTGCGTCACCTCGTAAAAGACCTTAATGAAAGCGCGCCTCGTGTACCGAAACAGCAGGAACGCGACTTGGATAAACTAAAAGAATATCTTACAATCAGACATAGTGTAAAATGGGCGCGAAAGAACTATCATCACATCGAGATCCTCCTTTCCTCCCATGGGGAAGAATAGAAGAACCTCGAGGGGCTATTGTGGGGGTAACAGACCGGGGAGCCTACACCAATATACACGTTGTGCCAAGGGCCCAGTCCAAGGAAGAACCCTTCCTCGGCCATGGGAAGAACCCCTCCTTGGCCAGGTATGGCCGAGGATAAAGGGAACGGCCTATCACTGAGAGTGGCACTCTTGGCCGAGGATAAAGGGAACGGCCTATCATTGAGAGTGGCACTCCGAGTCATTCCATGGAATAAGAAAAGTACTAAGGCAGAAAAGGACAACGAAACGAATGGAAATATCTAAGGGAAAACTGCCATTATTACATTCAGTACTCTGTACCTGACAGAGCCATGTTTTTCTGCCTTTACAACCACTCCCAATAGTTTTGGGGAGAGGCTGATGGGACAAGTATCAATACTATGAATCTAAATCGGGAGGAAAGAAACTAATATAAAAGAGGGTGAAGGGAGGCAATGGGGGGGGGGGGGGACTCTGGAACCCCGATCACTCACCACGTACTAGAAAAGCTCCTCGAATCGTGCCGAGGACCAACCTTCTTTGATAAATTCAGTTCATTTTTGCTTGACTGTCATGAATACCATATTAACTGTTACCTATGCACTAAGGCCTAGCTCTTCGACCTACTTTCTACAAATTTATTGTACCGGCTCACAGGTCCAAGATCCCATACATCTTGGGCTTGGGCTACAAAACGTGACCCTACAATAACCTTATACCCACGAAATGTAAAGAGCTTCTAGAGATAATTTTGAGAGAGAAACCCTAAAGAAAACCAAGATTGACTCATCCACAATCTTTGCCTTTTGATTCTCCAAATTCCTCCATTCTCATCCTCTCCTTTGAGAGGTTCATTAGCCAAATCCTTATCTCACTATACCCATATCAGTGAGGAGGTATTTTGGTGCTTGGAAAGCAGTTCAAAGAGGACCAATTCGTTTGGTTGATGCAATGGGCTTAATGCGGGATTCGGAAAGTTAGAGAAGACATGGTTAGGCTTAACCAATTGGTTGCAGGAGCTTAGAGGGCTCAACTACATTGGGTAGACTAAGCTTGGAGGGTATTTTGTTATTCATGTACTCCAACTTTATTCTCTAGTGGATGTTTCATCGCTTGGAGTGCGGTGGAGAGGTTTTTCGCTGAGTTCTTCGATTTCCTCTTCGATAACATGTGCCGGTGTTATCTTTGTGTTGGCATCTCTCTTCCCTTACTCTTTGCCTTTTAATTGTTGTTGTGTTTGTGATTAATTATGGTTTAGAGTGTTTTACCAATTTGGGTTTAGCTTATATTCATCATTCCACACATATATTGTTTATGTATAAGCTTGTATTGGTAATTTTGAAATTGGGGATCCAAACATTCATTGATATTTTACACACTAATTGAACTTTCAAAAACAATGAGTCTAGGTTTAGACTTGCTCAAATTTTGGTTTAATGTAAGTTTGGAATCGAGTAATTATAGGAAATTACTATTCTATATCTGCAAGGCTCAATTGATCGAAGAATAGACTCGATCGATTAAGAATCATGGATTAGGAATTTTCTGCAGAATTTTCAAACCAGCCTAAGCCCAACACACGTGTAGGGTTAAGTGTTTTATTTCTAGTAGATAAAGGAAACTCTAAGTGCGTTTTTATAGGGCTTTTCAAAGAGAGAAGAGTGTGCCTCTTTTGTAGATCTAGGGTTTTGTACCCAAAAACTCTCTAAAGTCTTTGTTGTGTTGTGTGTTGAATTTTCTGTGAGATCTGAGAGGTGTTTACCTTCATCCACACATAGAATTATCAAGATCAAGATTCATGTCAAGAACTTGATGATCTTTTCAGTTGCTACATAAAGAACTATAAAGAAGATCTAAAACCTTTAAGTGGAGTCTTAAAGTCACAAGTAAGAGAACTTGTGGTTGCTGCAAATCAAAGAAAGAAGTAGTCCGTGGACTCGGAGCTGTCACGTGGTCGTGGTAATAAGTTTTCTACTCGAGGTAGTAATAGGATTTTAGTGGTCTAAGTCTTATTATAAAAATTTCAATTCTTTCATAGTTGATCTGTTTTTACCTTGAGGATAGCTAGGTTAAATCTTCCTTAAGTTTTTCACCGGTTATGTTTTCCTGTTATCATATCTTTGTGTTCTTTATTTTTCCGCATTATATCTATTTTACACATGTTGGTTTAACCTAGATCTTATTAACAAACTTGTTAATCAACTTGGCTTAATATTAGGTTAAACAACTTGTGTTAAGGGGTCTAAAAACGTATAGATATTACTATTACAAAGCAAAATCCAAATATCCAATCTAGTCATTTCAAAATAGATAGATGTGACTTAGACATTTACTGTAGAATACAAGAGTTGCCCTAAAACTCTCTAAAATACCTTAATCCATATATTTATGTGAAGGGAAGCCAAGCATCCCCTTTTCCCTCTGTTTGTGAGGGGCCATCCAACATAACTAATCTAATTCAATCTAGAAGATTTAAAACGAAGTTTTAAAATGTTAATGACCTATCTTAAAAAGAAAGGGGAAAAAACAAAACAAGAAGAGTCAAGCAAGCTATTAGAAACCCCATGTGCAAACCTCCCCATGGGGTACATCCCCCTTAGGATCCCAACATGAAGGTTTTCTTCCATCAGTGTGAGCCCCCTTTGTCATGTTTTTACATTACATGAATCCTTCCACCCCTAAATGAAACTTTATCCCTTCAGACAAATTTGTTTGTGTATATAATATATGCTTATATTGCGTCGAGAAAGTATAGAATTTGAGTATAATTCAAATCTTTATTTAAGTTGGTAGATTTCAATAGTCTACCAATAAAGCAATAAGCTTGTCAAGAATATTATAACTGAACTGGTTGGTGCATCTTGATGTTTTCAATAGAGACATTTGTAGTTCAAATTCTCCCACAGGTCCTACCTCCAATTATTAAATTATTAACAAACAAAAAAATAATAATAATGAGCTTTGAGTTTTTGAAGTAGATTTTTGAGCAATTAGAACAAATATCATAATTATTTCCTTAAAAGGAATCAATATCATTTCATAAGAGATGGCATTTAAAGAAATTTGTATTACATATATATTCTGTAAAATACCTAATAATTACTCAGAATATATTGCTCTAGATTTAGTAATGAAATATTTCAAACAGTATAGACTGATTTGGAACGTACATATATTGAACTGTATGGAAAAACAAAAGAAGTAAATGCTAAAAACAAAACCAAAAAACAAAAAACGACAATTAAACATATTCGTTGTTTGGATTAGATTTTGTGGGCTATTCAGAAGAAGCACACAATTAATCTATTGGGCCAATATTCTTTCTTACTTTGTCCCTTTTGATAGGTGGGATGTATTATATATACTTTGCTTGTAGTGGCCCCAGTGTCAATAATACTTATTTTGTTTTTTAACCCAAAAATAAATAAATAAATAAATTAGAAAGAAAAAAAAGGAGGAGATGTATTTTTATTTTGTCTACTAACCCAATCATTTTCTAAAACTTCTTATGCAAATTTTTATGATTATATTTCTAAAAACGTGACTATTGAAGAATGATTATATTTTTTCATCTGTCAACTATAAATTGACTGAATTAGTAATTATTGAACTATATTGACACAATTTAATATTCCCCCCCCCCCCCCCCCCCCCAAAAAAAAAAAAAAAAAACCTTTTCACCAATTATATAACCTGTACCAAATATAATGAAATCTAACAAGTGACACTATAAAATTCAAAGACAAGCTTTTTTTTTTTTTCCTTCATTGACAAGCAATCTGTTGGTGCAGATACACAGAAAAGGCATAATTATCTGGAAGGCAGGCCATGTTCTTTTCCACTATGATCGGTGGACTATGTGTTTGTTGGGTTTTTTATTTTTATTTTTTTATTTTTTTATTTATTTTTTTTTTTTTATGCATACCTTTTTAAGGGACTATTGAGCGATTGCCCTTGTCTCACTTGAGACTAAAATCCCATCCATGTTCAATTGGGTCCAACCAACAGTAGGTGAAGGTCCAAGAGATGAGATCTGTGGGTTTAAGGTCATGAGTTGGGCCTTTGAGGAATTTAATTTTAGGATTTTTTTTTTTTTTTGGGGTAAAACAATGAACATTAAATATAGTGAAGATATTGTGAATTCATTATGTAACCTAAAAAATAAATAATAAAAAAAAAAAAAAAAAAAAAAGAAGAAGAAGAAGAAGGTTACTGTACTCTTGGGCTTGGGTTTGGTTGAAGGTACATATTACAGGAAGTAGGAATCGTCCATTGGATAGGCTTGGACCTATCTTGGGTAGTTACTATGAACATATAAATGTAATATTTAGGTAGTTACTCATTTGTTTTAACGTTATTATTTTAAATGAATTGCACGAGATTGATTATACTTCAAGACAAAATAAATAAATAAATTTTTATTTAACAATCCGATCAAGCACATGGTAGTGACTAGTTTTATATAAGCTAATGTCCAAATTATATTATTTATTTTCTTGATAAGGATGTCCAAGTTATAGTATATACCATATAAAAAAAAATTTCATTCACGCTCCTTATGTTATATGAGGCACTTTAAAATTTTAAAATTATTATTATA
Source organism: Quercus robur (assembly GCF_932294415.1). Taxonomy (NCBI): domain Eukaryota; kingdom Viridiplantae; phylum Streptophyta; class Magnoliopsida; order Fagales; family Fagaceae; genus Quercus; species Quercus robur. Next base: position 4,728,290 of record NC_065535.1, read on the forward strand.
TTTCTTTGAATGAAACTCTACTACACTGATTAAATTTGCACTACCAAAAGTTTTTAGAAGATTCAACTTCATATTTGCATTTGTCATAAAATTTACAATGGTTTTTGTTCTTTATTTTTATAGTCTATTTTATTATTTATTTTTAGTTATATTATTAAAAAAAAATTAGTTTACATATTTGATTTCTCCATTTTTTTTTTGTCTTATTTTTCAAATTTTGCCTTAGTCAGTTTTCGTAATTCCAAATCAATATAAATGAAGCTCCTGTAAATTGGGCCCTTCTTGGGTCCGCAATAAATTTTACGAAAATGTGCTTATATAAAACTAGTCACTACCATGTGCTTGATCGGATAGTTAAATAAAAATTAATTAATTAATTAATTAATTTTGTCTTGAAGTATAATAAATCTCATGCAATTCATTTAAAAGTAATGATGTTAAACAAATGAGTAATTACCTAAATATTACATTTATATGTTCATAGCCTATTAGCCTTCTGTAGGCACACGATTTGCGTTAAACCGCAGTTGAGTTGGGTTCGCACGTAAATGGGCCCGTACAATATCATTTGTAGAGAGTGGGATCGAAAGGCTAAGCCATGTTTACCCGGCTGTGTTTTTGTTAAGATATTTATGCATGGTTCCTGTATATTTGCCTCTGAAGCCCTTTTTTTCTTTCAGTGGGACTGGAGGAGCCCCTCTTTTAGGTTACATATTTTTTCTTTTATACTCGCATGCGTTCAATTTCCTTAGTCCACGTGTAGGGTCGACCCCTTCTGAGACTGATACTTGTCCCATCAGTCTTAGACCTAAGTCATTGAGAGTTGTTGATAAAGTTAATGGATAAGGCTCTATTAGGCGCAGAGATATGCATGGGGAAGGTGACAAAGGAAGCCTCTCTTAGATATTTTAGATTTCCCCTTCGAGCACGCCCCTTTACCTTTCTGCCCTTTTTCTGGGGTCAGCCGAGGACTGCACTGTCCTCGGCTGCTTCTCCGGGCCAATTGGGCCACACTATTCTTGAACTCTGGCCATGACCTTTTTAGGCTTGGGCCTTTGGACCCTTCATCAGCAAACGGGCCTAGCCCGCCGATTATTAGACCCCACACCTTCATATTCAGAAAGACTTTTACTTAAATTTAGTGGGGGATTGAAATACTACGTTAATATGGTTCAATAAGAGTATAGAACAAGAAATGCTATACTAAATATTTTAGATATTACCAGTTTAGATCAATATTTTTTTTGAATAAATTTGGATTTAAAATAAATGCGCTCAACCTAAATCTATCTTTTCCCATTATGTAAGTGCAAAAACCGAAACCGAATGAATGTACCAAAGTGGACCAAAATAGATTTAATAGAGCAAAGTGGACCAAATAAGACCAAAGTCGACCAAATAGCATTGTATGAACCAAAGTGAACTGAATAGGACCAAATAGAAACATATGGACCGAATAGGACCAAAGTAGACCTAATAGGATGGAAGTGGACCGGAAAGGTCTAAAGTGGACAGAATGGACCGAATAGGACTAAAGTAGACCTAGTATAACCAAAGTGGGCTGAATAGGACTAAAATGGAATGAATTGAACTGAAGTGGACAGAATTGGACCAAATTAACCAAATAGGACCAAAGTGGACCGAATAAGAGCAAAGTGAACATAATAGACTGAAGTAGACTGAATAGAAACGAATGGACCGAATAGAACATAATAAAAACAATGTGGACCGAACAGACCGAATGAGACCAAAGTGGACTAAATGAACTGAAGTAAATAGAATGGACCAAATTAGACCGATTAGGACCAAAGTGGAATGAACTAGACTGAAGTGGACAAAATAGGACTGACGTGGACCGAATACAAAAGTTTAAAGAAATTGTCTTATAAAAAAAAATTCAAAGAAATTGATGACTTGGGTATTGACTAAATCGATATTTAGATAAGTTAAAAGTATGACCCTACGAGACCTTCACCAAGTCCATTTATTAGATGTTTGTATGAAAGTGAATATATATATATATATATATATAGATTACTTTTAAAGGCACACAAAAAATGTTACAATGTTAAATATTAAGGTGAAAAATTATGATTTTTTTTAATAGGTAAATAGTGGGTGGAGAATGTGTGGTTCAACATTTCACATAACCTGGCCCACCCGTCGCGAACAGTGATTAGTTTATATTTGAAAGTTTTGAAGAAACATAGTGAAAAAAAAAAAAAAAAAAAAACATTTCACATAACCTCACCATTAACATTATTAATATTAATAAAAACAAAACAAAACATACTACCTCAACACGAGTGAAAGAGATGATGAATTATCTTTTGCATCAAAAGTTAATGATCAAACCAACAGTACATATTTCTGCACTTTCATTAGGAACAGTATCATTGACAGAGACAATAATTTTATCTATTTATTTATTTGGATGTTAATTTCATGGAGATTCCAAGAAAATAGGAACCCATAACATAAATTTTTATATAAGAGTTGGGGTTTTTACTTTTTCAAAGGTTTTAACTAAATGAGACTATAATTAATTTAAATAATTATAAATATGTCAGCTTTCAAGTTACATTTAGATTTAACCCTATTGTTTTTCTTATAATAAATGAGAAAAATAGTTAGTTGATTTAAGATTCTTTTCCAAGAAAAGACTGGATAGTGGGTCCTATCGCTGAATTATAAGGCTCTGACTAGTCAAATAAATTTGTGTTTACACTGTTCAGTGCATTTGCATATTTGTCTGAACAAAAATGCATAGAGCAATTTGCATATTAAAAACAAGATAAATGATTTGACCCAAAAAAAAAAAAAAAAAACGAGATAAATGTCTCCTTTATCTACGTACATGGCGTGCCCAATGCGCAGCAACAACATTGAACAAAAGCTATAGAGCCCACTGATAACTTTGTCAAAGAAGAGATTTGACTGAGAAAAACTAAAAACACAAGCTAAGACCACCATGACATTCAGTAATTATTAACGTGTCAAGGCTATCAAGCTAATGACTCTGTCAAGGAAGAGATTTGACCAACAAAAACTACATGAAGACACGATCTGAGTTGGATTTTTTTTTTTTTTTTTTTTTTTGTTGAGAATCTAATTGGATATTTAGTACAATAAATTAGTAAATAATATAACAACGCTATGTTACACGAATATTGAACAGTCCAGAGAAAATATAACATGCATCGGATACATGTTTCCTCTCTCTATCATGGCATACCACTTTATCTTTGAGAGAGAAAGAGGGAAGGTGACTATACACTTTGGTTGGAAATACATATTACAAGAAGTAGGAATCATCCAAAGGCTAGGCTTGGGCCTAGAGTAAACATTTTCGTATAATTTATTGCGGACCCAAGAAGGTCCCAATTTACTAGAGCTTCATTTATTTTTTATTTTTGATAAAGAGCTTCATTTATATTGATTTGGAATTACGAAAACTGACTAAAGCAAATTTCGAAAACTAAGCTAAATATCATGGCCAAAGAAAAAACAAGGGTGAAGAAATTGTATATGTAAACTAAAAAAATATTTTAATAATATAACAAAATAGACGATAAAAATGAATGATAAAATAGACGATAAAAATAAAGAACAAAAATTATTGTAAGTTATATGACAAACACGAATCTTGAAGTTCAAGTTTCTAAAAAATTTTGGTAGTACAATTTTAATCAGTGTAATAGGCTAGTAGCGTTTCATTCAAAAGAAACATAATAATAATTTGGGTAAACTACGTATTTGGTCCTTATCTTTTACATCATATTTCAATTAATTCTCTAACCTTTCAATTGTGTTAATTTGGTTCCTAACCTTTTAGTATCGTGTCAATTTAGTCCCTGCCATTATCCCTTGGTTGGAAAAGTCTGACGTGTCAAACAACTTAAATAAAAAATTAATTTATTATCACATCAACTGCCACTTGGACTAACATGTCAACATAATCTTAAATTAAAAAAATAAAAACAACAAATAAGTGAAAGTGAGTAACTTTTGGGATCAAATTCCCTAACTCACATCTAAGAAAGAAAAGGTGAGGTACTACGTTTTCGTCCAGACTCCTTCTATGAGGGCGTTTGGACTGGGCGTTTTGTGCGTCCGCGTTTGATCAGTTCACGTTTTCTCTTTTTTTTTTTTTTTTTTTGCCCGCATTTGTTGACTTTTGGGAGACAAATTTTACTGTTATGAACAGTAAATTCACTGTTCATATACTGTGCTGACACTGTTCACGTATTGAAAAATATTAAAAATGGGTCCCACAGTACTATTTACACATTTAAAAATTATTTTGCTACAGTGTTTTCAGTTTTCAGTTTTCAGTTTTCAGTTTCAGCAACAATAAGCTCAACAGTTTCAGCAACAATATTCCATCTTTGATATTCCAGATTATTTGACAAGCAACATTAATCATAACTTTGCGCATATAGGAACTCTCCCTTGTATATAACTTTTTAAACCTATTACTTTACTACATGGAGAATAATATACGCTGAACCTATCTTTTTGCTGGTGAATAATTGAATTGGAATGTAACAAATTATCTAGATAGTAATGGTAATGGACCTTTATGTTGCTTCATCTCTTCAACAACATAGTGGACAGCAAGAAGTTTTACTGATATAATGAGGGGATTGAGGATCAATAGGAGATTGTGAACCCATCACAAACAGAAGCAATCATGAGTTAGAGTTTTTTTTTTTTTGAAAGACGTGAGTTAGGGATTTTGATCCCAAAATTTACTCACTTTCACTTATATGATGTTTATTTATTTATTTTTTAAAAAATTTGAAGATTATGCTAATATGTTGGTCCAGGTGACAGTTGATGTGACAATAAATTTATTTTTTATTTAAGCCGTTTGACATGTCAAACTTTTCTATCCAAAAAATAATGATAGGGACTAAATTGACACAGTACTAAAAAGTTAGGGACCAAATTGACACAACTAAAAGATTAGGAACTAAATTGAAATATGGTGTAAAGGATAGGGACCAAATACGTAGTTTACCCTAATAATTGTAATATTTTAAAGTGCTTCATATACATAAGGAGCAAGTATGACACAACTTTTATATATGGTATTGTAGGGGGCAAAAACTGGCGACAACAGATCCAGCCCAATGATTTGAGGACCCTGTTAGTGGAGTAAGCCCAATACAACTAATTTTGAAGAGGTGGATGGTTAAAGTCAATAGTCCAAGCTTATGTGGTGAGACCTCAGCAAGATTAATGGAAAGATAAGTAAGACTAAGAATATACTTGAAGAAAAAGCTAAGGAATGATTTTCTTTTATTAAAAAGTCTTCCTTGGTCAGTCTGAGGAGCCCAAACTAAAACACAGATGTTCAATAGTTACTATACTCTCTCTCTCTCTCTCTCTAGGAACTTCTTCTCAAGCATTTTCATCAATCCCCTTTCATGGGGGACTTGCCTTTCTATATATATATAGTAGGAGGAAGTGCATCTTGACCTTCCACTTGACTTTCTATATATAGTAGGTTGTGAAAGTTGTGCAGGTACTGTTCAAGGGTCATTTTCCATTTAATGCGGCAGGTTAGTTTGGCAGGAAGCACTGAATGTGAAGGTGATGGGTGCTTCTTCAAGAAGATACCTCCTGCTTTTACTTGCTCCACCTTACTTCCTTCCTCGGCAATTGCCTTATTGACTCTAAGGTTGAACCCCGATCTCCCGAGGAAGGCATGTTCCTAGGGCTCATCGAGTGAGCCATTCCTTACTCGGTTTTTGGTGTCTAGCTACCTCGCCTAGGTTGGGCCCAATCCGATGAACAATGGGGCACATCTGACTTCTCTGGAAGCCCATTCACCACGTTCCTTTGCCCTCGGGTCACTCCTTCCCATAGGTATAGAGTATAACTTCAACATGAGCTTATATAAAACTAGTTACCATCGTGTGTCTTGCACTAGATAGTTAAATAAAAATTAATTTTATTTATTTATTTATTTAGTTTGAAAATATAATCAACCTCATACAATTCATTTAAAAATAACAACATTAAATCAAATGAGTAACTACCCTAAAGATTACCTTTGTATATTCATAGCCTATTAGCCTCATGTTTAGAAAGACTTTTACTTAAATTTAGCTAGATCGAAGTAGGTCGAAATTCTACATTAATGTGACTCAATAAGATCGTAGCAACAAGAAATGTTATATTTAAGATTTTAGATATTACGAGTTTGAGATCTATATTTTTTATTAAAAAATAAATTTGGATTTAAAATAGATGCCCTCAACCCAAACTTATCTTTTCCCACTATGTAAGTGCACAAAAACATATCGAATGCACCGAAGTAGACCAAAATGGAGTTAATAGATCGAAGTGGACTGAATAGGACCAATGTGAACCAAAAATGACCTAAGTGGACTGAATGGACCGAATAGGACTAAAGTGGACCAAATAGAACCGTATGCACTGAATTGGACCGAATAAGACCGAATAAAACCAATGTGGAAGGATTGGACTGAAAGGATCGAATAAGAGCAAAGTGGACAGAATGGACCAAATAGGACTAAAGTGGACAAAATGGATCGAATAAGAATTGGTCCGAATAACACCAAAGTGGATCGAAGAAGATCAAGGTAGACCGAATTGGAAGAAAGTGGACAAAATAGGACCAAATGGACCTAATACAAAAGTTTAAAGAAATGTCTTATAAAAAAAATTCAAAGAAATTGATGACTAGGGTATTGACTAAATTGATATTTAGATAAGTTCAAAGTATGACCCTACGAGGCCTTCACCATGTCCATTAAGATGTTTATATGAAAAATCCAAATAAAGAAAAAAAAATTGTAAGGACACAATAAAAGGATCGGGTACCTAAGGCATGCTTAGGCATGCTTGCAACGTCCTTAGGCATGCTTGGCAACATCCTTGGCCGACCTCGACATGCTTTGCAACGTCCTCGGCATGCTTAGCAACATCCTAAGCGTCCAGAACTAGTGGTACACTACTCCTTCACTTCAAAGCTTATAAGGTAGAAAGTAGGGGGATTTCTTTTCGATGTGGGACGCTTAGGACGTTGCAAAGCATGCCAAGGTCGGCCAAGGACGTTGCCAAGCATGCCTAGGACGTTGTTAAGCATGCCGAGGACGTTGCAAAGCATGCCGAGGTCAGCCAAGGACGTTGCCAAGCATGCCTAAGGACGTTGCAAGCATGCCTAAGCATGCCTTAGGTACCCACAGTTACAATGTTAAATATTAAATTATAATTTTTTTTAATAAGTAAATAGCGGGGAGGAGAATGTGTGGCTCAACATTTCACATGACCTCACAACTGAATTATTAATATTAATAATAATAAAATTAAAAAAAAAAAAAACATATTACCTTAACAAGTGTGAAAATGAAAGAGATTTTTTGCATCAAAAGTTAATAATCAAACCAATAGCCACCAAATCATTGACAAGTAGAAAAGGTGCATTTGCTGCTATTTCATAATTTTCATTAGGAAAGGTATCAATGACAGAGACAATAATTTATTTTATTTAGAATGCTTCATGGAGATTCCAAGAAAATAGGAATCCATAACATAAATTTTTATATTAAAGAGTTAGAGATTTTACCTTTTCCAAGGTTTCATTTATCTAAAATGAGACTATAATTAATTAAAATAATTAAAAATATGTCAAAGCTTTCAAGTTACATTTAACCCTTTTGTTTATGTTATAATAAATGAGTAAATAGTAATTTGATTCCAGACTCTTTTCACCAAAAAAAAAAAAAAAAAAACAAACAAACAAACTGGTTTTTAATTTTTTGCGTACTAAAATACTCTCACGCGAATTCTTAAACTCTCTAAAATACCTCTATCATTTAGTTAAATAATTTTAAATTAAAAAACACAATCTGGTTAAAAGAGTAATTTATTTTTCCTAAGTTTTAGGTTTTTTCTTTTATCTTCTTCATTCAATTTAAAACTTATGAGACTATTTTTAAACATTATTCCGCGTTACTTTATCTCTTTTTTTTTTTTTTTTATTTATGAGAGAGAGAGAGTTTCAACCTATGGCATCCGCTCCTGATGATAGCTCTTTTATCATCAGACCAAGACACTAATCAGTTTTTGGTGTAGGCGGGGATTGAACCCCAGATCTCTTATACAACTATCAGAGACTTTACCAGTTGAACTAATTGGAACCCACACTTTATCTCTTTCTTTAAAAAACAAAATATACACGGTTATTTATATATTACTTTTAAATATTATAACACTAAACTAAAAAAACAAAAAAAAAAAAAAAAAAAGAAAATTATTGTACATGCAAAGTGTGTGTGATGAGTTTAGTAATTTATAATAAGGCTCAGACTACTAAAATTAAACTTGTGTTCAGACTGTTCAGTGCATTTGCATATTTTTCTGCAGAAAAATGCATAGAGCAATTTGCATATTAAAAACAAGATAAATGTATCTTTCTCTACGTACATAGCGGCCCAATGCGTAACAGCAACATTGAACGAAAGCTAGAGCCTACTGATAACGTTGTCAAAGAAGAGATTTGACTGAGAAAAACTAAAGACACAGCTCCGAACTCAGAAGTCATGATGGAACTGTTTTTTTTTTTTTTTTTTTTTTTTTTTTTCTTTTTAAATTTTTAATTCTTTTTCTTTTTCTCTTTTATTATTATTAAGGAATATAGTAAAATAAAAAAGCCTTTAGTCAACATCCATTTTGAGGACAACATCACCGGTGTTGATTAAGTGAAAATATAACAATTGTAGGCTATTTTGCTTACATTAAAAAAGAAATTAATTTTGTCTTAATCTAATAGAAAAGAGTATTAAAGAGCCCATTATTTTTATAAAGAGTATTAGTTGGCCCATCCTTTGGTGGTGTGGTGAGTAATTCATATTTTTGGGCGAAGCTTACACTTGTTCACAAATTATGATTATTTATCGTGCTTTGAAACTACTTAATTTCAGTTCAACTAAAAAAGGTTAAATCTTGTGTACTTGTAGAGTTTGAGAAATCCTTTAGCCTGGCCAAGAGAGATGCGCACTGATTTGGAGCACTTGTGTAAATTGTAATGCTAACAAATTATTTGATTAACAACCTTAATTTACAATTTTTTTATTTTTTATTTGGTGGATGGTGTGCTGGTGAGGGCATTGATTTTGATGAGAGAGAAGGTGAAATTGTAAATTTTATGCCATTAGCAGCCTTGATTAAGGTTGCGTTTGGAATTTGAGGCTGCGTATCAATTTGGAGCACTTGTGTAAATTGTAAAGCTAACAAATTATTTGATTAACAACCTTAAGATTTTTTATTTATTTATTTATTTTTTATTTGATGAATGGTGTGTTGGTGAGGGCATTGATTTTGATGAGAGAGAAGGTAAAATTGTAAATTTTATGTCATTAGCAGCCTTGATTAAGGTTGTGTTTGAGATTTGAAAAAAAGTTAGCTTATTTTACTTTTTAATTTATTTTTGCTTCAAAAGTGGGTCTCATTGCATTGTTAGGTAGGCCTTATTGCTCCAAAAGTCAATTTCTTTTTTTAGTAAAAAAAATTCAGTTTTAGCAAAATAAGTGGTTTCTAAACGAATTTTAAGTGAAATACGATAATTGTGGGATATTCGGCTCACATAAATTTTTTTTTTTTAATTTTATATCTTAATCTAATGATAAAGAATTTTTTTTGATACAAGATAAAAATTATATTCTAACCCAATTTAAATGTATATGTATATGAAACATACTCTGGAAAACTTAAACACCAACTCTTACCTTTATATTTATGGAGTAACCATCACATCAAATTATAAAACAATGCGGTAGATTTTAAATCATATCATATTTATAAAATTAAATAAAACAAAAATGAAATATGATGATACTGCAAATTCAAGAAATTGATATTTATCTAACCAAGAGACAATTACTAATTTGGAATACACTTGTCTAAATCTGTCTTGCTATTTTGATTAACAACCCAAAGAAAAAAAAAATGATTTGATGGATGGTAAGTTGGTGACGGTGTTGTGACACGTCGCGCCGTCCATGGATTCTGACAAAAGAGAAGGTGAAAACTGCAAATGTCATGTCACCACCAGCAGTGCCATGGAGAAACCGACAAGAATGACTTAGAAGAAATTAAGAATTAGCATCATATGCCAAAAAAGATTATGGACGCCCGTGATCGATGATGCAGTGGAAGAAGAATTATAAGAAGAATTGAGCACATGTCCATATACCAAAAATGTGAATTGCAAGGAAGTAGTGAAGGAAGAATTTGAAGCGGAGAATCGTACACGTAAGGTGAAAGGACAGAGAGGTTATATTGATGTTATTCAATCAGTTAACATGTGCACTTAGAATAATTGTTAATAAGTTATTTTAAGAAAGTTTTAAATGGTCCTTTCAATGGTTCTCTTTCCTCTAAGCGAATTCTCATAAAAATGCTCTCTCTCATTTTCTTCCCTTCTTAGGTCAATGAAGTTCTCGGGTCGGATACACTTTTGCAAGTAGAATCATGTGTGATACTTCATGTTCAATCCTCCTTGGTCCTCGAACACCCTACAATATATATATATATATATATATGTATGTATATGTACGTTTTTAGACCCCTTAAAACACAAGTTGTCTAACTTAAGTATTTAGCCAAGTGATTACTTAGGTAAATTATTCAAATCTAGGTCAATACAAGTAAATCATATTATGTAAACAATGCGGAAAATAAAGAATACAACGATATGATAATCCAGGAAAACCAAACCGATAAAAAACTTAGGGAGAATTTAACCTAATTATCCTTAAGGTAAAACAAATCCACTATGACAGAATTGAATTTTTACAATAGCGACTTAGACCACTAACATCCTATTACTATCTCGAGTAGAAAACTTACTACCACGACCATGTGACAACTCCGAGTCCATGGACTACTTCTTTCCTTGCTCCACAGCAACCACGAGTACTCCCACTTGTGTTTTTCTTTAAGCTCTTGAAACAGCAACTGAAGCGATCACCAAGCTCTCGACATCAATCTTGATCTTGATAACCCTAAGTATGTATGAAGGTAAACACTTCTATATCTCACAAGAGATTCACACACACAGCATATCAACAACATCTAAAACGTGGCTAGAGTTTTTCTTTTTATACTTGAAGCAAAATATAAAACTCTACATGTCATATAGACTTGGGCTAAGTTGGAAAATTCTGCAGAAAAACAATTTGCACGAGGTTCAATCGATCGAGTCTAATTTTCAATCGATCGAGCCTTGCAGAAATTGAATATAAATTTCCTACAGTTACTTGATTCCAACTTTACACATACACACACTTTGAGCAGTCTAAATCTAGACTAAACGTTTTAATAATGGTTTGCCAACATATACATATTGAAGTTCTAATACATTAGTTTCTAATTTCTTAAAACCTAACAAACCCCCCCTTTGGTAATCTGTGACAAAACACATACCAAAACAAAAATGCTCAAAGTTACAAAACAACTCATTACAACAAAATGCCCAAAAACAATTCAACCTAACTATTATCTATCAGTTGCCAGTGTAGACAACAGCACGACTAAATCAACCTGTATATTCATGTAACATTCAACAAACACATAAACGCATGTGTGGAAAATACAAGTAAAAACAAAATAAATTCTTGATTTCACAAAACAAAAAATAAAAGACATATATCATGAATAACCTCATAATATAAATCAAAAATCAATGTAGTACATGTGAAACAAGAAACAATAATAGAAATAAAAACATAATGTCTCCCCCTAACATATACATCCCATAAAAACAAATACATCATGAGCCAATAAAAAAGAATACATCATGAATCTTCTAAATACAATCTAAATCTCCCCTTATCAACAAAAACTCAAAATCTCCTCATCAACATGCATAAATACTCCCCCTTTTTGTGACGAATTGGCAAAGGGCAATCAAGACTCATCATCAAAAGGTGGAGGCGGGGAAGAATTTCGAACACTCGCCAAATCTGCTTGTAAAGCCTAAAGCTCAGCAAGCACATCCACCAAAATCTGTCCATGCACTGCTTGAATGGTCATGACAATCTCCAACATACTCCAAGGGCTGGAATCATCCGAAGCAGAAGGTGGAGGACCAACTGTGGCAGTGGGATCAACAAACTCCTCAGCTGTGGGGTCACCTGAAGAAGGAGGTGAGATGCAGCACCTGTGGAAGACTTTACATGAGGGCATTTAGAGTTAGCTTTCATCCGAGCTGCTCTTTGCCTAAGAAAGGTGACACCTATGGGGGCGATGATATGAACAGGCTCAGATGCAGGAAAATCCTCTAAACCCAAATCTAACAAAATCCTATGAATGAAAACTAGAAAGAAAAGACCATGCCTTTTCGAGCTACTCCTATAAACCTCAACTAAAGTGCTACTAAACAAAGAGGGAAAACGAATAGAAGCATTAGTGACAAGAGCATACAAAAAAGCACATCTCTTAATGGGAATAGTGTGTAAATGAGAGATAGGCCAAATGGAATAACATGAAATCCGGAAAAACAAATAATTGAGCTTAGTAAGCTCACGAAAGGTGATACGAGGATCAGTGCCCCACTGAATGGTAGTACCAGTGATGAGTGACATAATGTCGTCAAAATGGGGGGTCTCATCATAAGGATAGACAGGCTATTGTACCAAAGGTACACCAAGAGCAGAGGCCACTACCTGAGGAGTAATGACATACTCTTCTCCCCTTATCCAACTCTTTACAAACTGAATGTTGGATGAAGTGGAGTGAACAGAGAGGTTCAAATAAAAGAGGCAACCAACCCCTACAATCAAAACTCCTACGAATCTTAGGATCAACCTCATCTAAAATCACTTTTCGCTTAGCCCACACCTTCCTATAAACATTCAGTTTCTCAAAGGTTTCTTGATTTTTCGGGCTAAGAAACCTATCACTCTGGAAAACAGGGATAGAGGAGGTGGAGGTTTTCTTATGGGCTCTAGACTTCCTAACCATGATGCTAAGGGTAGGAAAGGAAAGACCAAAATAGATACCAAAGAAAGAAAATAAAGAAAACCAAGGGCAGACTGCATCAGACAAGGTTAGAGAGAAAACAACAAATGATGCATGAATTGAATGAACAAATGATGCATGCTCTAATGCATTAAAAACAGTTCAATTATACTTTAGAAAACAACAAATGACTTGAACATAGAGTTTTAGAACAAAAACCCCAAATTTTGAAAAACCCAATTTCAAAAAATTAACCCAAATTGGCAATTAACCATCATACTAGTTAGGAAACATTATATAATGAATTAATCAATCAATTACACAAGTCAATTTTACCAATTACAGCCCAATTGAACAAAATCCCCAATTTCATGTAGTTTCAAGCCCTAGAATTTCAAATTGTTCTCAAATCACTAAATTGATCAAATAAATGCATGGGAAACATGTTTACAAAATCTAAGAACAAAAACCCAATGATCAATTTTGAAAGAAATCAACTCAAAAATCAAAAACCCCAAAAATCTATAAGTCCGAAAATTTCACCTAAAATGCATGAAAAATGTAAATAAAATGAAAAAGAAGGGGTAATAAGGTCTTACCGGCGCTTGAAGAGAAAAACCTTGAGAAGAATTAGGAAGAAAACGACAAAAATTGACTTGAAGTGGATCAGTTGAAGAAGAAGAGAGAGAAAGCTTTTTGAAAAAGTATGAACAATGTGATGAACACGTGAGAAAAGCCTTTTAAAAAACTCTCTGACTGATTTTCAATCGGTCAAAAATTAGATTCGATCAATAGAAAATCATATTGGACCGATCTAGCATCAATCGAGAACCGATCGAGTCAGGCAGATTCAAACCTTATTTTTTATCGCATTTTCGATCGGTCGAGCAACAGGTTCGATCAATCAAAAATCTGAAAAAAAAAACAGTTTTTTGAAAAACAGAGCATTTTAATGCAAAAACTCCTCAAAACACATTATTTTATGAATAAAATGTATGAGTATGAGATGAATTTTTTTTCAAAAACACTTGAATTCAACCCAGATCTCCCAAAAACAATATTTTCAATCAATTTGTCCTAAAAAACTCAAACATTAAAACATATTTTGCATCAAAATCAAGGAACTTTTAATCTTGGATGGTTACAACAAGTTCACATATAATATCATGTACTAAGTTTAGCAAAGAATAACTTGTGTAGTGTGTGTAACTAGCAATAGTTTGAGATACACGTGAGGTGATAAGTAGATAGTAATCAATTACAATTTCTACAAAATTCATCACATAAGTTTAAAAGTGACTATCACCTAAAGAGTTACATCATATAACTCTTACATCTCTTAGAAAATAAGTTTGCAATCATGTAAGTTTCTTGATTTGCCTCATAATGTACACACCAATTTTATTTTAATTTGAATTTATTTTATCCCAATAATATACACACCAATTTTAATATTATAAGCCAAGGCTACACCTTATATTATTTTTGTACATGTGCTACACTTTCTCAAGCACATAATCATATGATATGCACTAAATTGTTCATGATTAACTAGTAAATAGTGGTGAGATGGTTATTTATGCTTTTCTCTTAGGATTTTTTAGTCATTACAATCAAAAGCATGTGACTTCAAAATCAAGATCATGTGATCAAAAACTATAAACAACTCCCACACAACATGCACTACAAAGCTAAAACTAGCAAGGTGTAGTAAAATAAGCTCATCCAAGCTAAACAAGGTACATAAACGTATTATGTAAAAATAATATGACCAACCTTGATTTCAAATCTAAGAAAAATAATGCAAAACACATTTTTCCTTCCTTTTTCTCCTTTTTAAAATTTTTAAAATTTTTATTTTTGAAGATAATAACAAAAACAACCTAGCATGAAATGCATAAATGTTATGCAATGTAAATCCTAAAAAACAAAGAAAACAAAAACAATAAAGAAGAATGGTCACAAAAAATAGAAAGATGAAGCATAAGGACCATGTCAAAAAAGACTCAATTAGATTGAGCCTTTTGCATCCAAAACTTTTTAGATGCAACTCTTGCATTGGAGTTATTATTCATATTTGAATGATGAACAACAATAGGATTGGAATAAAGGTTTAAAGCCTTTACCAACTCATTAATAAGTACTATAGAATCTTATGCTTGAGGCATAGGTACTTTTGGCTTATTTGCTCGCTTAGCAGCTTGCAACTTGAAACAGTTTGGACGAATGTGTCCAGTCTTTCCACAAAAATGACAAACCCACAAAAGTCCATTATGCAACTTATCCTTAGGAATGGTAGGATTCTTAGGCTTAGACTCTTTACCCTAGTCTTCCTAGGAGGTGTGACTTCTACTGGTTTGACAATCTCACTCGCGGGGGACTCAGAAGAAGAAATAAAGTTTGTGGAATGTGTCTTAGGCACATAGATGCTATCTTCAAAACCTAGACCAGTTTTGTCTAAGGGAGACTTCTAAATACTCAACATGTGTTCAAGTTTAGAACTAGCAAACCTATTTGTTTGTTCTCTAGCAACAAATAATTCAAGTTTCAAATTCTTAGCTTTATTAAGCAACAACATGTTCTCAGTCTTCACCTTATCAAGCAATTCATTAGCATCAAACAATTTCAAGAGCAATTTTTCTTATCAAGTTCAAGAGAAACAATTTTCTGTAAACCTAAATCAACATTCATAGCATTCTTTACAGCGACCTTACAAAGCTTATTATAGGCTTCTTGTAAATCAACATTCTCAGAGAGTTTTCCATCAGAAGGGTTCTCATCAACCACAACATTTTCATCAACTACAACAGTAGTTGTGAAAGTAATGAAATTTCCATCCTTATCACTACCAGACTCATGGTCAGAAACTTCATCATCACTAAGGGTTACAACCATAACTTTACCCTTTAATCTCAAGAATGTGGGACATTCTGATTTCATATGACCATATTCTTGACAACCAAAACATTGTTGACCCATGAAATTATTAGAAGTTTGACCTACTTTCTCTTTAGGTTTAGCAGTATTGTTCACTTTAGTGGGTTCATTCCTATTAAAATTCCTAGGTTCAGCATTGTTTTTACCTCTTGCCCTTCTATTGTTGTTCCTAAGAAAGTTTCTAAAATTCTTGGCAAGATATGCAATCTCTGTAGCAGAGAATTCATCATCAAATTCATTCTCATTAACATCATCAACAGACTTAAGAGCCATTGATTTAAATTTGTTTGTCTTAGGTAGGTCTAACTCATAGGACTAGAAAGATCCTACAAGTTCATTAACAGGGATGGAGTCTACATCCTTACTTTCAGTAATGACAATCACTTTAGGTCTAAAATCCTTAGTTAAGAATCTAACTATCTTCTTGACAATCTTAGGTTGATCATGAATTTCACCTAAATTATAAGTAGAATTAACAATATCATTAAGCTTAGCATAAAATTCATCAAAACTTTCATCATTAGACATTCTAATACTTTCAAATCTAGTTGTTAATTATTGTAGCTTATTGATCTTTACTGCCTTTGTACCTTCATGCACAGTTTGGAGAATATTCCATATAGTATGAGTAACCTCAATATTAGAGATTCTCTTGAATTTCTCCATAGAAACAGCATTAAAAATAGCATTCATGGTTTTGCTATTAAAAGCGGTTGTTTCTTTTTGAGAAGTTTACCACTCGCTTACAGGAGTAGTTGGTTTCTCCCATCCGTATTCAATGGAATTCCAAACTCTCTCATCAATAGATTTTAAGGAATGCTTTCATCCTTACTTTCCAGTAGGCATAGTTGTTCCCATCAAAGTGAGGTGGGATCACAAGAGAGTGACCGTGTTCCATGACAACAGGGGTCAAGGATTAACTCTTAGATCAAAGAATCTAAATACTATAGCTAACTCGTTCTGATACCACTTGTACGTTTTTAGACTCCTTAAAACACAAGTTGTTTAACCTAGTTATTTAGCCAGGTGATTATTTAGGTAAATTATTCAAATCTAAGTTAACACAAGTAAATTATATCATGTAAACAATGCGGAAAATAAAGAATACAACGATATAATAACCCAGAAAAACCAAATCGGTAAAAAACCTGAAGAGGATTTAGCCTAACTATCCTCAAGGTAAAACAGATCAACTATGAAAGAATTGAAGTTTTACAATAACGACTTAGACCACTAACATCTTATTGCTATCTCGAGTAGAAAACTTACTACCACGTCCATATGACAGTTCCGAGTTCACGGACTACTTCTCTCCTTGATTCACAGTAACCACAAGTACTCCCACTTGTGTTTTTCTTTAAGCTTTTGAAACAGCAACTGAAGCGATCACCGAGCTCTCGACATCAATCTTGATCTTGATAACCTTAAGTATGTATGAAGGTAAACACCTCTAGATCTCACAAGAGATTCACACACACAACATATCAACAACATCTAAAACGTGGCTAGGGTTTTTCTTTTTATACTTGAAGCAAAACATAAAACCTTACACGATATATGGGCTTGAGCTGAGTTGGAAAATTCTGCAGAAAAACAATCTGCACAAGCTTCAATCGATCAAGTCTAATTTTCGATCGATCGAGCCTTGTAGAAATTGAATAGTAATTTCCTACAGTTACTCGATTCCAACTTTACACATACACACACTTTGAGCAGCCAAAATTTAGACTAAACGTTTTGATCATGGTTTGCCAACATATGCATATTGAAGTTCTAATACACTAGTTCCTAATTTCTTAAAATCTAACAATATATATATATATATATATAATGCATATTTTCTAATAGCTAGTTGGTTAGTGCTTGCTTTAGTCTTTAGCTGAATTTATGGATTTTAGTGATACATCTTGTACATACGCATATGCACTAAAATAATGTTTCAATACTTTATTGAACACGATTAATGTAACGGTTTAATGCCTAAGTTGAATATTTTGAATGAACTTATAGTTTACCCTTTATTCTTTTGTTAGCACTATTGACAAAATTCTTTTAAGGAATTCACTTTTATTGCAAAATTTATTTTCTACGCAAATTTGTATTCACTTGAATAATTTTCTTTCAGATCCTAGGCTATGAGAAAATGTCTCATCTTTTCATCCTAATGATAAGGAGAAAATAAATAGAGCATATTTACAACGATGTTCTTATCAACCTCTTAACCATGATTTCCCTAAAAAAGAAATTAATGGAGCATTGCATTGATTTAATCCTGATTAGTTTAAAGAATACAAAATATTGGTTGTAATATATCATAAAAAATGATGATGCATTTTGTTTATATTGCTACTTATTTAAGCGAGTTTTTGGTAATTGAACGAGAGATCAGTAGTTTAATGATTATTTGGTTGTGTATCGAAAAAGATGTAACTAATAGCATTAATAATGAAGCTATCATACAGAAATTTCAAATATGAAAAACTCATAGAAGAAAATTGTAAAAGAAAATTTTAAAATTTTATGTATTGGAGATTTTTTTTTAATGTTAATATATTCAAGTTTTATTTTTATTAAATTTTGTTTAATTTAAGTTTCTTAATGGCCACCGTGAAAAAAAATATCTGGAGCCACCACTATCCCTAGTCATTTATTAGTTGTTACAATGAAAAGAAAAAAAAAAAACTGTATTCAAACTTTAGACGTCTCTAACTCTCTGTTGAAAATACCATGAAATTTAGTTTAGCAATAGGACTCTTGACGCATTCATACCTCTTGAAATTAAATGTTATAGGCTAACTATGATAAGATTAAGCACGGTGTTAGGTTCATAGTACAATTAAAGTGTGCAAAACTATAATAAAAATAAGGACAATGCTAGATCAATCCGTAGTACAAATAAGAGTGTACAAAAATCAAGTTGGAGGGCTTTTTCAACCTAATTTAATCTATAATGCTCAAATTTTTTAACCATTTAAGATATTCATAATATATATATATATATATATATATATATATAAATGTGTCATTTAAATTCAAGTTTCTCTTCTTTTTTTTTTTTAAGAAAATTTTCCCCGTTAATTCGAATCACATTTAGACTACATTTATTTAAACAATTTTGATCTACAAATAACCTCAAGTAAAGGCATAAACAATTAAATATTGATAGAGGAGTCAGTGTACATAAAATAGCGAAATAAATTGAAGAAAATTAATCAAATTTAGGTGTATTTGATAACATATTTTGACATTTAAGAATTTCTGTGGTGAGAAAATAATGATAGATGATGTTTCATTGAGTTATGATAATTAATCCTTTTGATCCATCAAGTAACAGATTGACCCATCTATTGAAAAATAAAACCTATTGGAGTGTTGAGCTATAGGCTGTGTTGCTAATACTGATGTGTTAATTACGTAGTGAGGATTACGGTCCCAAACATCGGCACTAGCAGTGTCAATATCGGCATTAGTGTACTGGTACCAGATATAATTAAATCTAGACTAAAACACCAGCTAGCGACAAACATTGTGGGGTTGTGGTGGCCGTACGGCATAGACAGGCAGCCGCCCATGTTTTTTAGCTATATTTTGTGTACTTATTTCTAACCCTATATTGGATGGAGGAGAAGAGTAATTTATGGAGCGGTTGCGTAAAACAGAGGTAATTTTCTACTCAGTTGTTACGTACGTGCAAGCATGACATTGGTACTTGACAGTCCAGCCCGCTGATGCAATGCACTATATAAAACCTCATGTCTGCCTACCTCCAACTAAAACTGACACGTGGCTTTCTACCCTTTAAAGACTAAAGTGCGCACTTCTTCTTAATACCAATTGGTTTTAGGTGCTATGGTTAGCATAGCGGTCTTAAGTCTCAACACATTTCATATTCCAATTTTATTATTTGATCTTCATGTTCATGGGTGATACGTAAGGGGCAACCCAACTTAACCAATATGAAAAACGAGGGTAGGCTGGATAAATATATTTTATATTTTCTGGTTTATGGGATAATAAAAATACACAATAATTTAAAGGATAGATAAGCTTAATACCAAAGTAAACCTAGATGGATCATCTTTTGAAAAACACAAGATTTTTAATTCTGAAAATACATTCTAAATTTTATTTGATTCAGCCAAAAGGCTTAAATAGAGCTTGGAATAGCACCCTAAGCATAGGAAAACGAAAATACTAATTAACACGTTCACTTAATCTGACCAAGGTCAAATATGACTCTTAGGAATTAGAAACATAATAAAATACTTGTCTGTCTAGGAGAAATAAAATATAAAGTCTGATTCATCCTAGGAGACACTAAATAAAGACTATTTAACTTTATTAATAATAATAAAAAATTCAAAATAATGGGTTGTTATTTTAATTTTCAAGGAAAGCTTTTGGGCCTACCTAACATTAGATTGGACTTCTTGGATCTTGGGACACTCCGGTATCAAATATCTTTTGAATTGTTGAAAAATAATGGTTTTATTTGCAAGGGCTTGAAAATCAACTTGGTTAGGCATAAGAAACCATTTGGATTGGGCTGTAGGCTTATTTGGATACTCCTAATACTCAATGTTTGTAGCTACCACTTTACTCCGGTGTCGAAGGGCCATAAATGTATGGAGTGCTATGAGAGAGTGAATTCATGAATTATCCTTCTATAACATAACTTTTGTTAAATTAGAGTCCATGGAAATTTTTTTTGTTAAAAAAAATGTCAAGGAGACTCGCCTAGAGAATCCATTATAAGCTTATAGTATCAAGAGCTAGTTTGAGTCAAATTTTCAATACCCAAATTGAAGTATACGACAATAAAGTGATTAGCTGGGCCTTAAGGACAACAATTAGTCATTGTTTGTACACGCCCTCCAATTGAATTAGTAATTAGCCATTAGAAAACACCGACAAGATAGACTAATTGTTTAATAAATTACAAAGTCATAAGCATGTGTCTCTTACCTTATCTTTTTTCAAAAGTTAGGAATTGTTGTATACAGAATTACAGATATAAATACTGAGTCTGTGTTTGCTAAATTTACGTAGTATTCCCAATTGAGACATTGACATAGCAATTCATCCTTCACCCTCTCCATATTGCTTCTAAGCCATGTCTTCTGAGAAACAATTCTGTGAAAATTATTTTGTGCTGAAGCCAGATAACGCTAGTTTCTATGATCTCGCTAGCTTTCTCTTTTCCTCTAAATCAGAAACTAGTAAATTCATCGAGGGCTCAGAAGAACTTAAGGGAGAATTTTGGAGAAGATGGTACATCTTCAACTCCCTTTTTGCCCAGAAACTCCTCCTTAAGGTGGGAAAACCTATGGTCCAAATAGGGAATGTGTTAGAGCTATGGCTGAATCTTCTTTCAAGTAACGGTGGATTACTCAGGCTCATCACCAATTTCTTAACAGGTTTGGTTTGTGTGATTGTGTCTATATTTTGTTTCATATGTAGTATGATATATTGAGCGTTTAATAGGTTATAAAGTTCCATATATATGATCTGCATGGATGTATGGCAGTATATATGCGCAAAATTGCGTGCATGCAGTAATTATTATGCTATTATGTATGTGTTCTAACTTCTAACTTCTAAATGTTACTAATATCTACTTATTTACTAATATCTACTTTAAGGCAAAATTTTTAGGTACTAATATCTTAGATTTCCTAAGTATTTTGAAAAATATGACTGTAATGCAGTGTTATCTTTCTATTAAACAATCTAATTTAATGCAGTCATGTCTTTAAATTTAGTTGGAGAATTTATTGCCCCCTAATTTATTATTTAAACCAAGATATGCTAATTCCCTGTCTTCCAAAAATTGATGGAGTAGGTGGGTTTTGCAGGAAAATTGGTAAGGCCAAATAGGTCATCGGCAAAGTTTACATCTGTGTTGGCAAATCTTGATCAAAGAGTGGAATTAGACAAAAACATTAGTTATGGTAATAAAAAATACAACGCGTCGCTCTCAATTATGGCCTCCAAATTGTCGTACGAAAATGAAGCATTTGTTAAAACCATAATCAAAGATCATTGGAATGTAAGTATCACTGACATGACAAAACAAATTTTTGCTTGATTCTGTCTTGGTTATATATGATGGGATGGCTATGATGATGATTAACGTTTCATTTTTTTTTTTTTCATTTTTGCACAGATGGAATTCTTGGGCTTCAACAACTTTTGGAACGGTAAGCAACAACCTATATTATATTCTTTTAAAAAAAATTATGTAGTTATGACCTAGGTTATAAAAGAATAGGAATGGAAGTCTTCCATCTCAAAATTATATAAATATATATAAAGAGATTTTAAAAATCTAATATAACTCATAAAAAAACTAATAAACTAAGGGTCTGATTAATATATGCTCTAAAGGCTATATTAATCATCCATAAAAAAAAAAAAATTAAAAAATTAAAAATGGTTTACTAATATTTGGGCATACATTAGTAAAACACATAAACTAATAGGCAAAGATAAATTATCTAAATGTGCACATTACTAACTAATAGATAGAGTCTTTGACTTAAAAATGACAATATTTAATAATATCGGTAAACATATATAATATGGACATGACATGAGTATATACAAATTAGTATTTATTACAAATTGATTCATGTCAAAGTGAATTGACCTATTGAAAATGTTAAAAAGTCTTTAAACACACATGTGCAATACTTCATGAACATTAATGTGACATTGAGTCTGTTGAAACTTGCATTCATTTTTGCCTTGAAAACAACAGCTCCCATACAATCTCCATAAATAACACATGGGCTTGGTCCCTCCTACATCTTGAACCCATAAATTCATTTATCTTTTCATGGGTGCCCAAAAATTTAGTGTATCGGCCTGCTAGGTTTCTGATCTCTGCTCTTTTGCTCTTTATTTTGTTACACTGTCATTTGGGCTTGGATAATGTGTTATCTAAAAGTCCATGTCATCCGTTTAATATACCAATCACTGGGGAGTAGGGGCAAAAGGCCCACGTTATGCCTTAGTGACTCGGGCAATGACCCAATATGGGCTTCATCTAAATAAATGTCAGCTAATTTTAAATAGCAGTACCCTTGATACACCTCAGGGGACCAATTATTATTATTTAATTTAAAAATTGGTTATTTATAATCATTTGTGGTTTATTGTTAGACCAATACTTTCTTCAAATCATAAGCTTGGAAAAAGTTTCTCACCTTGGGCTTGATTTAACTAAACAACAGGACACACTTTGCCTCCAGAGGTGGTATAACTAAACAATCATGTGTGATAGATGTTATATATTTTCATCTTCATTGCCCAAATATAAATTCCTCGGGCTGATTGGCTGAAAAAGTGTACATTTTACCTGCACCTAGTTTAACGCACATACTTACAGTGCAATAATTTGGTAAGATGATAGACTTTTTATTAAATTTATTTATGAGGGCATTCAGTCCTTATGTATCAGGATCTGGATGCAGTCAAAATAGTTATGAAAATAGCAACACTTTGTATAGTTTCCCCATGCTAACTGTAGGACTCAAATTTGAAATTGCATCACAATTTTTACTTTTGTGACAATTTTATTCTCCATGTTTAGGGTCTGTTTGGATAGAACTTATTTTGCTGAAACTGAAAACTGAAAACTGAAAATACTGTAGCAAAATAATTTTTAAATATGTGAATAGTGTTGTGGGACCCATTTTTAATGAAAAAATTGATAAATAGTGGAGTTTGTGGGACCCGTGAACAGTGCATAAGTGCACTGTTCACAGAAGAACGGTCAACCATTACGGCTTGAAGAAAAAAAAAAAAAAAAAAAAAAAAAACGGAGGAAACGCAGACGCAGCATAAGTGCTATCCAAACGAGCACTTAGTGAAAGATTAGTATATGCTTTGAATGCAATTTTAATATTTTTATCTTTTCCTTTTTTGGCCAACTAGAAATCAAATTGTTCTAATCCAACATTTGACAGATTACCAAGAGGACGCTGCAACTCAAGCCATTATGTTCCAAGATAAAAGGGTTGACCCTAACCTAATCGTGGTTGCATTTAGGGGCACTGAGCCATTCGACCCAGAAGCATGGAGAACAGATGTGGATCTCTCGTGGTATGAATTTGAAGGGGTGGGAAAGGCTCATAGTGGCTTTATGAAAGCACTTGGTCTTCAAAAGAACAAAGGATGGCCCAAAGAAATTGAACAAGGAATTAACCAAAAGAAATATGCTTATTATGAAATCAGACAAAGGTTGAGAGAGTTATTGCAAAAAAATGAGAATGCAAAATTTATATTAACAGGACACAGCTTGGGTGCGGCATTGGCAATTTTGTTTCTGACTGTGCTAGCAAAACATGAAGAGGAATGGTTGATGCATAAGTTGGAGGGAGTGTACACATTTGGGCAACCAAGGGTCGGAGACAATCAGTTGGGGGGTTATATGGAGAAGAAGTTGAAGCAATATGATGTGAGGTATTTTAGGTTTGTTTACTGCAATGACATAGTGCCTAGGGTCCCTTATGATGATGAAACTCTCTTTTTTACTCACTTCGGACCTTGCCTCTACTACAACAGCTTCTATAAAGGAAAGGTCAGTACTCTCTCTCTCTCTCTCTCTCTCTCTCTCTCTCTCTAAGCATGTATATTTTTAGATTTGGTTCAATGAGGTTAAACTATGCATCTTGTTGGAGTGCAGATTTTGAAGGACGAGCCAAATAAGAACTACTTCTCAGCGACATGGGCAATTTTCAAATTCATGAATGCAGTTTGGGAGTTGATCCGAAGTTTCGTTATCCCATATACACGGGGTCAGGAGTACAAAGAAAGTTGGTTAATGAAAATGGTGAGGATTTTTGGATTGGTATTTCCAGGATTAGCAGAACATTCGCCTCCAGATTATGTTAATGTTACCCGATTGGGATCTTTACCCCTAGGCCTACAAGATTCTAAGGTTAACTGACCTTAGAATTGAGTAGTGAAATAAATTTCAATAAAAGTACTGAAATATGTTGTTTGGTACTTTGGTGTGAATTTTTAAGTTTTGAGAATTTTGTTCCCAGTTCCAACAAAACATTTGTAATCTTATAATTGGTAAGGATAACAACATTCTATTTAACTTCATCTAAGTTTAGAAAGAATACGATATGCTTTCATCAAACTAGGTCGACAGTGAGGAGGATGAGGAATCGGGTCGGCGATGGTGCGTGGGGTCGACGGTGAGGATGATGGATGAACGGAGCTGGGCTTCGAAAATGGGTGAGAAGGACGATGAATCGGGTCGGCGATGGTGAAAAAGAGCAATTTGAATGGAACGTTTAGGTTGAATGAACAATTAGGAAGGGGAATAGGAAAGGCCTTGAAAAAGAGCCTTTATAGCAGAGAAATTCCTACGCGTCTTTAGTTTTCCTAAGAACATCTCCAATGGTCTATGCAAAAGCAAAATATTCTCTATAATAGAGAATGAGACCAAAAAAAGCCACTCTAATGGATTTTCTATACCCAAAAAATTTTTTGGCTGATGAACAGTAGCTCATCAAGTTTGATGGGCTACTGTTCATTCTTCAAGTTTTTTTTTTTTTTTTTTCTATTATAATAATCAGGTGTTGAGTAAAAAATGTTGGAAGATATGTAGTTGTTAAAAAAAGAATAAATAATGAATGAAGAAATAATATTTAAATGAGATAGAGAATAGAATAAAGAATCTGTTGGAAAGTGTATTTGAAAAAGTGGGTAGACATAGGTAAAAATCACTGTTCATTCTCCAAACAATACAAAAATTTGATGAATTTACTGGAGATACTCTAAGAAGTTAAGTAGAAATTGCAAACCAGTGTCTTTTTGTATTTGACATTTTGACTCACCGTGTTTATTCCATAGAAAAAGAAAAAAAAAAAAAAAGTAGTTTTTTAGACAACCTCTTCCTCGAAGTTTCCGTGATGCAATCTTTCCAAGCGGTTTCAACTTTCCTTCCAACAAGTTAAAGTTGATTTGATCCATCACATTTCACTCTCACGTTTACGAAGGTTCTGATTGGATACTTGGAAGGTGAGATAAATTAGTTCGGTTTAAGATTGAAAAGTTTTTACACAATTATTAATTGATTTTTCATTTCCAATACTTTCCTTCCAACAAGTTAAAGTTGGAGGGCTTTTTCAACCTAATTTAATCTATAATGCTCAATTTTTTTAACCATTTAAGATATTCATAATATATATATATATATATATATATGTATCATTTAAATTCAAGTTTCTCTTTTTTTTTTAAAGAAAATTTTCCCCATTAATTCGAATCACATTTAGACTACATTTATTTAAACAATTTTGATATACAAATAACCTCAAGTAAAGGCATAAACAATTAAATATTGATAGAGGAGTCAGTGTACATAAAATAGCGAAATAAATTGAAGAAAATTAATCAAATTTAGGTGTATTTGATAACATATTTTGACATTTAAGAAATTCTGTGTGGTGAGAAAATAATGATAGATGATGTTTCACTGAGCTATGATAATTAATCCTTTTGATCCATCGAGTAACAAATTGACCCATCTATTGAAAAAAAAAACCTATTGGAGTGCTGAGCTCTAGGCTGTGTTGCTAAATGCTAATACTGATGTGTTAATCACGTAGTGAGGATTACGGTCCCAAAAATCAGCACTAGCAGTGTCAATATCGGCATTAGTGTACTGGTACCAGACTAAAACACCAGCTAGCTAGCGAGTAGCGACAAACATTGGGTGGTTGTGGTGGCCATACGGCATAGACAGGCAGCTGCCCATGTTTTTTAGCTATATTTTGTGTACTTATTTCTAACCCTATATTGGATGGAGGAGAAGAGTAATTTATGGAGTGGTTGCGTAAAACAGAAAAACTTCATCTCCATTGAAAGAGATTAATTTTATTGGCCTTAGGGGGGGACCAACATTTTGTACTCAGTTGTTACGTACGTGCAAGCGTGCTTCACAGTCCAGCCCGCTGATGCAATGCACTATATAAAACCTCATGTCTGCCAACCTCCAAAAAAACTGACACGTGGCTTTCTGCCCTTTAAGGACTAAAGTGCGCACTTCTTCCTAACACCAATTGGTTTTAGGAGCTATGGTTAGCATAGTGGTCTTAAGTCTTAACACATTTCATATTCCAATTTTATTATCTGAATCTAACAGCATGTAAAGTACAAGGGTGATACGTAAGGGGCAATCCAAACTTAACCAATATGAAAAACGAGGGTAGGTTGGATAGATATATTTTATATTTTCTGGTTTATGGGATAATAAAAATACACAATAATTTATAGGATTGATAAACTTACCACCAAAGTAAACCCAAAAGGATATAGACAACATCACCCAAAAGAATTTAGCTAAGGATATAAAACTAGTTTGACTCACCACTCTATGGGATACAAATTTACATCACCCAAGAGATACAGAAACAGAGACTCGCCATCCAAAGGAATCCACCCAAGGGATAAGAGTTGATTTATAAGAAATTCATCTTTTGAAAAACACAAGGTTTTTAATTTTGAAAATACACTCTAAAATTTATTTGATTCAGCCAAAAGGCTTAAATAGAGCTTGGAACACCACCCCAGGCATAGGAAAACGAAAATACTAATTAAAACATTCACTTAACCTGACCAAGGTTAAATATGACTCTTAGAAACTAGAAACATAATAAAATACTTGTCTGCCTAGGAGAAATAAAATATAAAGTTTGATTCGTCCTAAGAGACACTAAATAAAGATTATTTAACTTTATTAATAATAATAATAAATAAAAAACATTCAAAATAATGGGCTGTTATTTTGATCTTCAAGGAAAGCTTGTGGGCCTAAATGACATCAGGTTGGACTTGCTGGATCTTGGGACACTTCGGTATCAAATATCTTCTGAATTGTTGGAAAAATAATGGTTTTATTTGCTGGGCTTGAAAATCAACTTGGTTAGGCATAAGAAACTGTTTGAATTGGGCTATATGCTTATTTGGATACTCCTCATGCTCAATGTTTGTAGCTGCCACTTTACTCCAGCGTCAAAGAGCCATAAATGTATGGAGTGCTATGAGAGAGTGAATTCATGAATTATCCTTCTAACATAATTTTTGTTAAATTAAATTAAAGTCCATGGTAATTTTTTTTGTTAAAAAAAATGTCAAGGAGACCCGCCTAAGAATCCATTATAAGCTTATAGTATTGAGTCAAATTTTCAATACCCGAATTGAAGTATACGACAATAAAGTGATTAGAGCATCTCCAACAGTCATTGTATATCTATTTTTGGAACACCAAATGCTACTTTTCATGCTCCAGTGGATTCTCTAAACGCATAGATTCTCCAATTTTTTTTTGAAGCTGCTATAGTACTTCTCTAAATCTAGAGAATACTGTAGTAACTTCAAATCAATTTTTTTGCTTAAAAAATTATCCCAGCTACTATTATATCAATTCTTTCTCTTTCCTCTAGATTTTTTTTTTTTTTTTTTTTTTTTTCCGTTTCTCACATAATCCAAACACAAAACACAAAACAAAATCTAATTCTTAAAATAAAGTTGAATCAGAACAAGCAAATATGAAAAAAAAAAAAAAAAGGAAAAGAACAAGCCAATCTGACCTCGTTTCTCACATAATCCAAACACAAAACACAAAACAAAATCCAATTCTTAAAATAAAGTTGAATAAGAACAAGCAAATATGAAAAAAAAAAGAAAGAAAAAGAACGCTGATCTGACCCAAGTGGCGGGGAGGAGGACGAGCGGCGGTGGGGCGGCAGACGTGGTAGTGTCGTGTGGTGAACGCCGATCTCCACTGGCTTGTCCTTTTGGCGACCTCAATCTCCACCGGCGGTGGGGCGGTGACCTCGATCTCCACCAGCTTGCCCTCTCTCTCTCTCTCTCTCTCTCTTATATGTGAAGCAAATGAGTTGCTGGAATGTTCTTGAGGTGAAAAAGAAAATAAAAGAAGGGGGGCTGGACACTTGTGTGAAGGAGAAAAGTAAGAAAAAGAAAAAAAGAAATGAAACGTGAATGGATGAAAATGAAATGAAACGAAGAAAAATAATATAAAAAATCATAATTGAAAAATACTACCACAATATTTTCACAATAAATTTTAAGTAACAAATTATTATTAGTTAATATAGGCAAGTAAAAAAATAATTTCAATGGTGGGTTCAATTTAGAACTAGTAACAACTTTCCACATAAATTTTGTTGTGAAAGTATTACGTAAAATGTTGTGAATATAACACTTCTCATTGAAAAATATAATTGTTAAAAAAGAATAAACAATGAATGAAGAAATAATATTTAAATGAGATAGAGAATCTGTTGGAAAGTGTATTTGAAAAAGTGAGTAGGTAAAAGCTAAATGTCACTGTTCATTCTCCAAACAGTACAAAAATTTAGAGAAACTGTTGGAAATGCCCTTAGCTGGGCTTTTTTTTCTTTTTTTTTTTGAGGACAACAATCGGTCATTGTTTGTATACGCCACCCTCCAATTGAATTAGTAATTAGCCATTATAAAACACCGACGAGATAGACTAATTGTTTAATAAATTACAAAGTCATAAGCATGTCTCTTACCTTATCTTTTTTTTTTTCTTAATAACAAGGAATGGAACTTGTAAATTGTAATGCTTACTGAAGGTTTGCTTGCGCTTATTTTTGTGGAATATTCCTAGACTTGAGGAACATATGTATTCTTGACTTAAGAGGAGGGAGTAGTTATTTATTTATTTATTTTTGGAATAGTTATTTACTTATTTTAGCTTTACAATCAAATAAATAAATACGATATTCCTTTTTTATTTTGGATTGAACAGTGCAGCAAAATTGTCCTTTTATATGTTCTTTTTTACATTCTTCAAGAAGATGTTTGTATCATATATATATATTTGTAATTCCAAGATTTTGATAACTTGAAATCAATTCTTTTTTCTTTTTTCTTTTTTTTTAAAGAAGAAACTTGATATCATTTGATGTAAGGTAAGTGTAACTTTTTTTTTTGGTCATTAAATTTTAAAGACCAAAACTTTTTATTACTTACTTGGCTTGATGCATTCTTCAAAGTTCAATAATGAGACCCCAACCCAAGGGGGTACTGGACAGTGGGTAGATTGATTTGAAAAATGAAGTAAATTCGAAAGTCTCAAATTCAATTCATCATATTATTAGTTCATAAGGTTTTTATTTTTTAGAGTATTTCATAAGTAAAGAGTGGAATAGACTAACCAAAAGTTAGAACATCACTCTTTTTAATGTATATAATAAAAAAAAATCAATGATTAAATAATATAAGAGGTGAATACTTCATTTTATCAATATACACACAAAAAAGGGCATCTATAATTTTTCGTGTGGAAGAAATTTCTGATTCTGTAACTACCCTTCTCATTTTAATATTTGTAGATTTTTTTTTTTTTTTTTGGTTGATATTTTGATAGAATATTCGTACCTAATTTCATGTTAAAAAGTGATTAATAGATTCAACAATATATGCCATTTCCAAGCAAGTCGTAATATGATTACCTTTTTCCCTAAAGAAATTATTGATACTCTCGCCTACAGCCACCTACTGCGCTGACTTAAGTCAACTAATAAGAAGTTGGAATTACTTTTCCGAGTCCATGGAAAAAATTTCCAGGAAATTGGGCCAAATTTGTTAAATTTCCAGGAAATTGAGCCAAATTTGTTAAATTTCCGAGTCTGTGCTCGATAAACTTACGTAGTATTCCCAATTGAGACATTGATATAGCAACTCATCCTTCACCTTCTCCATATTGCTTCTAAGCCATGTCTTCTGAGAAACAATTCTGTGAAAATTATTTTGTGCTGAAGCCAGATAACGCTAGTTTCTATGATCTCGCTAGCTTTCTCTTTTCCTCTAAATCAGAAACTAGTAAATTCATCGAGGGCTCAGAAGAACTTAAGGGAGACTTTTGGAGAAGATGGTACATCTTCAACTCCCTTTTTGCGCAGAAACTCCTCCTTAAGGTGGGAAAACCTATGGTCCAAATAGGGAATGTGTTAGAGCTATGGCTGAATCTTCTTTCAAGCAACGGTGGATTACTCAGGCTCATCACCAATTTCTTAACAGGTTTGGTTTGTGTGATTGTGTCTATGTTTTGTTTCATATGTAGTATGATATATTGAGCATTTAATAGGTTAATTATAAAGTTCCATATGTATAATCTGCATGGATGTATGGCAGTATATATGGGCAAAATTGTGTGCATGCAGTAATTATTATGCTATTATGTATGTGTTCTAACTTCTAACTTCTAAATGTTACTAATATCTACTTTAAGGCAAATTTTTTAGGTACTAATATCTAAGATTTCCTAAGTATTTTGAAAACTATGACTGTAATGCAGTGTTATCTTTCTATTAAACAATCTAATTTAATGCAGTCATGTCTTTAAATTTAGTTGGAAAATTTATTGCCCTCTAATTTATTATTTAAACCAAGATATGCTAATTCCCAGTCTTCCAAAAATTGATGGAGTAGGGGGGTTTTCCAGGAAAATTGGTAAGGCCGAATAGGTCATCGGCAAAGTTTACATCTGTGTTGGCAAATCTTGATCAAAGAGTGGAATTAGACAAAAGCATTAGTTATGGTAACAGAAAATACAACGCGTCGCTCTCAATTATGGCTTCCAAATTGTCGTACGAAAATGAAGCATTCGTTAAAACCATAATCAAAGATCATTGGAATGTAAGTATCACTGACCTGGCAAAACAAATTTTTGCTTGATTCTGTCCTTGTTATATATGATGGGATGGCTATGATGATGATTAACGTTTCTTTTTTTCTTTTTCTTTTTTTTTTTCATTTTTGCACAGATGGAATTCTTGGGCTTCAACAACTTTTGGAATGGTAAGCAACAACCTATATTATATTCTTTTTATAAAATTATGTAGTTATGACCTAGGTTATAGAAGAATAGGAAAGGAAATCTTTTGTCTCACAATTATATATATATATATATATATAAATAGATTTTAAAAATATAATATAACTCATTAAAAAAAAAAAAAAAAGCTAATAAACTAAGGATCTGATTAATATATGCTCTAAAGGCTATATTAATCATCCATTAAAAAAAATTTAAAATGGTTTACTAATATTTGGGCATACATTAGTAAAACACATAAACTAATAAGAAAAGATAAATTATCTAAATGTGCACATTACTAACTAATAGATAGAGTCTTCAACTTAAAAATGACAATATTTAATAATATCTGTAAACATATATAATATGGACATGACGTGAGTTTATACAAATTAGTATTTATTACAAATTGATTCATGTCAAAGTGAATTGACCTATTGAAAATGTTAAAAAAGTCTTTAAACACACGTGCAATACTTCATGAACATTAATGTGACATTGAGTCTGTTGACATTGAGTCTTTAAACACACGTCCCCTGAGGTGTACTTGCATTCATTTTTGCCTTCAAAACAACAGCTCCCATACAATCTCCATAAATAACACATGGGCTTGGTCCCTCCTACATCTTGAACCCATAAATTCATTTATCTTTTCATGGGTGCCCAAAAATTTAGTGTATTGGCCAGCTAGGTTTCTAATCTCTGCTCTTTTGCTCTTTATTTTGTTGCACTGTCATTTGGGCTTGGATAATGTGTTATCCATAAGTCCATGTCATCCGTTTAATACCAATCACTGGGGAGTAAGGGCAAAAGGCCCACGTTATGCCTTAGTGACTCGGGCAATGACCCAATATGGGCTTAATGTCAGCTAATTTTAAATAGCTGTACTCTTGGTACACCTCAGGGGATCAATTATTATTATTTAATTTAAAAATTGGTTATCTATAATCATTTGTGGTTTATTGTTAGACCAATACTTTCTTCAAATCATAAGATTGGAAAAAGTTCCTCACCTTGGGCTTGATTTAACTAACCAACAAGACACACTTTGTCCCTTGAGATGTTATAACTAAACAATCATGTGGGATAGATGTTATATATTTTCATCTTCATTGCCCAAATATAAATTCCTCGGGCTGATTGACTAAAAAAGTGTACATTTTACCTGCACCTAGTTTAACGCACATACTTAATAGTGCAATAATTTGGTATGATGATAGACTCTTTATTAAATTTATTTATGAGGGCATTTAGTCCTTATGTTATGTATCAGGATCTTAATGCAGTCAAAATAGTTATGAAAATAGCACCACTTTGTATAGTTTCCCCATGCTATCTGTAGGACTCAAATTTGAAATTGCATCACAATTTTTACTTTTGTGGCAATTTTATTCTCCATGTTTAGTGAAAGATTAGTATATGCTTTGCCTGCAATTTTAATATTTTACCTTTTTCTTTTTTTGGCCAACTAGAAATAAAAAATGTTCTAATCCAATGTTTGGCAGATTACTTGGAGGACGCTGCAACTCAAGCCATTATGTTCCAAGATACAAGGGTTGACCCTAATCTAATCGTGGTTGCATTTAGGGGCACCGAGCCATTCGACCCAGAAGGATGGAGAACAGATGTGGATCTCTCGTGGTATCAATTTGAAGGGGTGGGTAAGACTCATAGTGGCTTTATGAAAGCTCTTGGTCTTCAAAAGAACAAAGGATGGCCCAAAGAAATAGAACAAGGAATTAACCAAAAGAAATATGCTTATTATGAAATCAGACAAAGGTTGAGAGAGTTATTGCAAAAAAATGAGAATGCAAAATTTATATTAACAGGACACAGCTTGGGTGCGGCATTGGCAATTTTGTTTCTAACTGTGCTAGCAAAACATGAAGAGGAAAGGTTGATGCATAAGTTGGAGGGAGTGTATACATTTGGGCAACCAAGGGTCGGAGACAATCAGTTGGGGGGTTATATGGAGAAGAGGTTGAAGCAATATGATGTGCGGTATTTTAGGTTTGTTTACTGCAATGACATAGTGCCTAGGGTCCCTTATGATGATGAAACTTTCTTTTTTACTCACTTTGGACCTTGCCTCTACTACAATAGCTTCTATAAAGGAAAGGTCAGTACTCTCTCTCTCTCTCTCTCTCTCTCTCTCTCTTTAAGCATGTATATTTTTAGATTTGGTTCAATGAGGTTAAACTATGCATCTTGTTGGAGTGCAGATTTTGAAGGACGAGCCAAATAAGAACTACTTCTCAGCCACATGGGCCATTTTCAAATTCATGAATGCAGTTTGGGAGCTAATCCGGAGTTTCATTATCCCATATACAAGCGGTCAGGAGTACAAAGAAAGTTGGTTAATGAAAATGATGAGGATTTTTGGATTGGTATTTCCAGGATTAGCAGAACATTTGCCGCTAGATTATGTTAATGTTACCCGATTGGGATCTTTACCTCTAGGCCTACAAGATTCTAAGGTTAACTGACCTACACTAATACGAAACCGAAACCGTAGATTAACATTTCCTTTAGACTATCAAGAGAATAGAGATTCAAAGAATTGAGAAGTGAAATAAATTTCAGTAAAAGTACTGAAATATGTTGTTTGGTACTTTGGTGTGAAGAATTTTGTTCCCAGTTCCAACAAAACACTTGTAATTTTATAACCGGTAAGAATAACAACATTCTATTTCACTTCATTTGAGTAGAGAAAGAATACGGTATGCCTTCATCAAAGTAATACCAGACCATTCAAAATTAAAGCAGCTTCTTCATATCAATTTTTAGATACCACATTAATTGCAGGAAAGTCACATGTCTCATTTCTCTAAAGGCATGCTAATACTTCAAAAACAATTGATTCCTATATTAAAATAGCACATCATGTCTGAAACAAAACTACTGCATCTTAGATAGAAGACAAAAAGATAAACAAAGTACACTACAAGTTGTCAAGTTATATTGCCCACAATATTACCAATTGGAGGAATTTCAAAAATTAACAAATCAATCATAATAATGCACAGAGTGCACATAAAAACCTAGTCACTTTCAAGTTTTGATAAAACCTAGAGCTTAATTAGATGAGTGGTGTCTCCACATGTACGACAAAATGCCATGGTGAAAAAAACATTCCCCAAAAGAAAAAGAAAAATCTAAAGATTGATTTACAGACATGCATGCATTATTAACCATTGAATCCCCAAGATTGTGTTTACTGGGGTCTCAATCTCATCCTATTGGGAACCTTGATGGGGGAACTAGTGCTTCAAACCACCACAAAATACAATGCTTTGCTCTCAATTATGGCCTCCAAATTGTCGTAAGAAAATAAAGTATTCGCTAAAACCATAATCAATGATCATTGGAATGTAAGTATCATTAACATGGCAAAACAAATTTTTGTTTGATTTTGCCCTTGTTATATATGATGGCTATGAAGATGATTAACGTTTCTTTTTTCAATTTTGCACAGATGAAATTCCTGGGCTTCAACAAAATAGGTCTTTTTAGCCTATATTATTATGGTGCTTTTGAAACCTCCATAATAGGCCATATTTAAAAATATCCTATAGCGGCGCTTTTGAAACTGTCGTTATAGGCCTGTATTTAAAAAGGCCTATAGTGGCGATTTTAAAACCGCCGTTATAGGATATATTACAAAAAGACCCATCCGGTACTTTTAACCGCCGCTATAGGCAACTATTAATGATATTAATTTAATTTCTCAATCTTTAAAATCAAGTCAATTTTATCATTATACCTCCTCATCGTTTAAATTTTAATGGAATTGAAAACTGTAATTGACTTGATTTCAATTTTTTATTCTTCCTAATAACCTTTTAAGGTATACTCCATTTTCAAAAACTAATTTTTTAAAATTTAAATAGAGAGTAGATATAAAGATAAAATTTATTTTCTATTAAAAGTTTAGTAAATAAATTGACTTAATTATTAGATACTGAACTATATTGACACAATTTAATATTACCAAATATATATATATATCTTTCACCAATTATATAAGGTGTGCAAATATAATGAAATCTAACAAGCGACACTTTAAAATTCAATGACAAGCTTTTTTTTGCCTTCATTGACAAGCAATCTGTTGGTGCAGATAGACATAAAAGGCATAATTATCTGGAAGGCAGGCCATGTTCTTTTCCACTTTGATCAGTGGACTATGTGTGTGTGTGTTTTTTTTTTTTTTTTTTTTTTCATCTTTTTTATGCATACCTTTTTAAGGGACTATTGAGTGATTGCCCTTGTCTCACGTGAGAATAAAATCCCATCCATGTTCAATTGGGTCCAACCAACAGTAGGTGAAGGTCCAAGAGATGAGATCTGTGGGTTTAAGGTTATGAATTGGGCCTTTGAGAAATTTAATTTTAGGCTTTTTTTTTTTTTTTGGGATAAACCATGAACATTAAATATTGAAGATATTATATTCATTATGTAACCTTAAAAAAAAATAAATAAATAAAAAAAATAAATAAATAAAAGAAGAGAAGAAAGTAACTGTACTCTTGGGGTTGGGTTTGGTTGAAGGTACATATTACAAGAAGTAAGAATAGTCCATTGGCTAGGCTTGGGCCTATCTTGGGCCAGGAGGTAATCATACATTTTCGTATAATTTATTGTGGACCCAAGAAGGGCCCAATTTATTGGAACTTCATTTATATTGATTTGGAATTACGAAAACTGACTAAAGTGAAATTTGAAAAATAAGACCAAAAAAGAAAAAGAAAAAAAAGGAGAAATCATATATGTAAACTCAATTTTTTTAATAATATAAGTAAAAATAAAGAACAAAAACCATTGTAAGTTTTATGACAAATGCAAATATGAAGTTGAATCTTCTAAAAACTCTTGGTAGTGCAAATTTAATCTGTGTAGTAGAGTTTCATTCAAAGAAATATAATAATAATTTTTTTTTTGAGGGGGAATAATTTTAATATTTTAAAGTGCCTCATATGACATAAGGACCTTGTATGAAACAACTTTTTTATATGGTATATAATATAACTTGGACATCCTTATCAAAAAAATAAATAATATAATTTGGACATGAGCTTATATAAAACTAGTCACTACCATGTGCTTGATCGGATAGTTAAATAAAAATTAATTTATTTATTTATTTATTTTGTCTTGAAGTATAATCAATCTTGTGCAATTCACTTAAAAGTAATGATGTTAAAACAAATGAGTAACCTCCTAAAGATTACATTTATATGTTCATAGCCTATTAGCCTTCATATTTAGAAAAACTTTTACTTAAATTTAGTGGAGGATCGAAGTGGATTGAAATGCTATGTTAGTATGGTTCAACAGGAGTGTAGGAACAAGAAATAATATACTTAAGAATTTAAATATTACAAGTTTGAGATCAATAGTTTTTTTTAATAAATTTGGATTTAAAATAGATGCGCTCAACCCAAATCTATCTTTTCCCATTATGTAAGTGCACAACAACGGACAGAATGTACCAAAGTGGTCCAAAATAGACTTCATGGACCGAAATGGACCAAATAAGACCAAAATGGACCAAATAGAACCGTATGAAACAAAGTGGACTAAATAGAAACATATGGACCGAATAGGACCAAAGTAGACCTAATAGGACCGAAGTGGACCGAAAATGTCTAAAATGGACATAATGGACGGAATAGGACCAAAGTAGACCGAGTATAACCATAGTGGGCCGAATAGGACCAAAGTGGAATGAATTGAACTGAAGTGGAGAGAATTGGACTAAATTGACCCAATAAGACCAAAGTGGACCTAAGAGGACCAAAGTGGACCGAAAAGAAATGAATGCACCGAATAGAACATAATAAAACCAATGTGGACCAAACGGACCGAATAAGACCAAAATGGACGGAATAGGACTGAAGTGAATAGAATGGACCGAATTGGACTAAATTAGACCGATTAGGACCAAAGTGGGCCAAATAGGACTAAAGTAGAATGAACTAGACTGAAGTGGACAAAATAGGACCAACGTGGATCAAATACAAAATTTTAAAGAAATTGTCTTATAAAAAAAAATTCAAAGAAATTGATGACTAGGGTATTGACTAAATCGATATTTAGATAAGTTCAAAGTATGACCCTTCGAGGCCTTCACCAAGTCCATTTATTAGATTTTTGTATGAAAAACCAATATATATATATATATATATATAAATGTTAAGATTAATTTTCAAGACAAACAAAAAATGTTCCAATGTTAAATATTAAGGTGACAAATTATGATTTTTTTTTTTTAATAGGTAAATAGTGGGTGGAGAACGTGTGGTTCAACATTTCTAATAACCTCACCATTGGCATTATTATATTAATAATACAAAACATACTACCTCAACACGGGTGAAAGAGATGATGAATTATTTTTTGCTTCAAAAGTTAATGATCAAACCAACAACCACCAAATCATTGACAAGTAGAAAAGTACATATTTCTGCACTTTCATTAGGAACAGTATCATTGACAGAGACAATAATTTAATTAATTTATTTATTTAGGATGTTAATTTCTTGGAGATTCCAAGAAAATAGGAATCTATAACATAAAATTTTTATATAAGAGTTGGGGTTTTTACTTTTTCAAAGGTTTTATCTAAATGAGACTTTGATTAATTTAAATAATTATATATATGTCAGCTTTCAAATTACATTTAAGATTTAACCCTATTTTTTTTCTTATAATAAATGAGAAAAATAGTTATTTGATTTCAGATTCTTTTCCAAGAAAAGACTGGATAGTGGGTACTATCGCTGAATTATAAGTCTCTGACTAGTCAAATAAATTTGTGTTTGGAGTATAGACTGTTCAGTACATTTGCATATTTGTCTGAACAAAAAAGCATAGAGCAATTTGCATATTAAAAACAAGATAAATGTCTCCTTTCTCTACATACATGGCGTGCCCAATGCGCAGCAACAACATTGAACAAAAGCCATAGAGCCCACTGACAACGTTGTCAAAGAAGAGATTTGACTGGGAAAAA
The DNA here is from genome assembly GCF_932294415.1 of Quercus robur. NCBI lineage: Eukaryota > Viridiplantae > Streptophyta > Magnoliopsida > Fagales > Fagaceae > Quercus > Quercus robur. The sequence goes on from NC_065535.1 coordinate 4,767,130, forward strand.
CTAAAAACACAAGCTAAGACCCCCATGCCATTCAGTAATTATTAACGTGTCAAGGCTATCAAGCTAATGACTCTGTCAAGGAAGAGATTTCACCAACAAAAACTACATGAAGACTTGATCTGAGTTGGAATTTTTTTTTTTTTTTTTTTTTTGTTGAGAATCTAATTGGATATTTAGTACAATAAATTAGTAAATAATATAGCAACACCATGTTACGCGGAGATTGAATAGTCAAACTCTATCTATGCCTTTGAGAGGAAAATACATCATGCATTGGATGCATGTTTCCTCTCTCTCATATGGAGGTAGACCCCACACGTATGGAATCTACCTACATGTAAAAGAGAGAAAACATGCATCCGATACATGATATACCACCTCGCCTTTGAAAGAGAGAGAGAGAAAGTAACTATACTCCTTCGCTGGAGATACATATTACAAGAAGTAGGATTCATCCAATGGCTAGGCTTTGGCCTAGAGTAAACACTTTTGTATAATTTATTGCGGACCCAAGAAGGTCCCAATTTACTGGAGCTTCATTTATTTATTTATTTATTTTGATAAAGAGCTTCATTTATATTGATTTGGAATTACGAAAACTGACTAAAGCAAATTTCAAAAACTAAGTTAAATATCATGGTCAAAGAAAAAAAAAGGTGAAGAAATCGTATATGTAAACTAAAAAAATATTTTAATAATATAACTAAAAATGAATAATAAAATAGACGATAAAAATAAAGAATAAAAATTATTGTAAGTTATATGACAAACGCGAATAATGAAGTTCAAGTTTCTAAAAATTTTTTATTCTCAGAAAAAAAAAAAAGTTTCTAAAAATTTTTGGTAGTACAATTTTAATCAGTGTAGTAGCGTTTCATTAAAAAAAAAAAAAAAACATAATAATAATTTTCATATTTTAAAGTGCTTCGTATAACATAAGGAGTGGGTATGACACAACTTTTATATATGGTATATAATATAACTTCAACATGAGCTTATATAAAACTAGTTACTATCGTGTGTCTTGCACTGGATAGTTAAATAAAAATGAATTAATTTTATTTACTTATTTAGTTTGAAAATATAATCAACCTCATGCAATTCAATTAAAAATAATGACGTTAAATCAAATGAGTAACTACTCTAAAGATTACATTTGTATATTCATAACCTATTAGCCTTCATGTTTAGAAAGACTTTTGTGGGGGTAACAGACTAGGGAACCCATACCAATGTATATGTTGGGCCAACGGCCCAGTCCAAGGAAGAACTCCTCCTCGGCCAGGCAAGGCTGAGGACAAAGAGAATAGCCTGCCATTGAGAGTGACATTCCAGACCATTCCATGAAATAGGATAAGTATTAAGAAAGAAAAGGACAAAGGAAGACATGGAAATATTTGAGAGAAAGCTGTTACTATTGCATTAAGTGCTCTGCAACTAACTGAACCATACTTTTCAGCCTTTACAAGCACTCCTAACGACTTTGGGGAGGGGCTGATGGGACAAGTATCAGCACTGTCAATCTAAATCTACACGTGGACGGTGGAAATGAGAGGAATGTGGTATAAAATAGAGGAGAAGGGGAGAACAAAGGGAAGGGGACTTGTAACAGAGGATTACGAACAATATATATGAAGAATAGACCTCCTCGGACAAAATCTAAGGACATCTCTCCCTAGTAAACATATGTTATCTTTCTTTCTTTATCATCTCCCTAGAAAACATATGTTATCTTTCTTTATTTATCATTTATACATGTTGGTCGATCGTCTGATTCGCTAAGGTCCAAGTTTCCAACCCATTCTCTACAAATTCATTGTATTGAGCTCATTGGACCAAGACTCCATACGCCTTGGACTTGGGCCCTAAAATTGTGACCCTACAATTGGTGCCGTTTGTGGGAACCTACTGTTTTAGGGAGTTGAACGCTCAACATACCGAGGCGATGCAGCGATATATTGACCATTGGTGGAGGAGACCATTTTGGCCGTGGTGCATGCTACACAGAGGATTGCTTCGTACGGAACAACATTGGGGGCTTTCAATATCAAATATATATCTCGTGCCTCCGTCAAGGGCCAGGTTCTCACGAACCTGGTGGTTGAGACCGCTAAACCCTTGCCAGAATGAAATGACAGAAGCACAACATGTAGATGGAAAATTAGTTGGCACGGTCTTGCTACATGGAATCCTTTGTCCAGAATGGTGCATGTTGATAGCACTACAAATCAAAGATGATCCAAAGTGGGGCTAGTTATACCATCTCTATAAAGTGCTTAAATAAAACCCAAGGCATGCCTGAGTTCTCGGACCAGATGCTTGGGGGAAATTAACACTATACCATCTCTATAAAGTGCTTAAACAGAACCTAACGCATTCCTGAGTCCTTGGACCAGATGCTTGGAGGAAATTAGCACTATATCATCTCTATAAAATGCTTAAACATAACCTAATGCATGCCTGAGTCTTCGGACCAGATGCTTGGGGGAAATTAACACTATATCATCTCTATAAAGTGCTTAAACAGAACCTAAAGCATGCCTGAGTCCTCGGACCAGATGCTTGGGGGAAATTAACACTATACCATCTCTACAAAGTGCTTAAACATAACCTAACGCGTGCCTGAGTCCTCGGACCAGATGCTTGGGGGAAATTAACACTATACCATCTCTATAAAGTGCTTAAATAGAACCTAAGGCATGCCTGAGTCCTCGACCAGATTACCATCTCTATAAAGTGCTTAAAAAGAACCTAACGCATGTCTGAGTCCTCGGACTAGATGCTTGGGGGAAATTAACACTATACCATCTCTATAAAGTGCTTAAACAGAACCTAATGTATGCCTGAGTCCTCGGACCAGATGCTTGGGGGAAATTAACACTATACCATCTTTATAAAGTGCTTAAACAGAACCCAAAGCATGCCTGAGTCCTCAGACCAGATGCTTGGGGGTAATTAACACTATAACATCTCTATAAAGTGCTTAAACAGAACCTAACGCATGTCTGAGTCCTCGGACTAGATGTTTTGGGGAAATTAACACTATATCATATCTATAAAGTGCTTAAACAGAACCCAAGGCATGCCTGAGTCCTCGGACCAAATGCTTGGGGGAAATTAACACTATACCATCTCTATAAAGTGCTTAAATAGAACCTAACGCATGCCTGAGTCCTCATACTAGATGCTTGGGAGAAATTAACACTATACCATCTCTATAAAGTGCTTAAACAAAACCCAAGGCATGCCTGAGTCCTTGGACCAGATGCTTGGGGGAAATTAACACTATACCATCTCTATAAAGTACTTAAACAGAACCTAACGCATGCCTGAGTTCTCGGACCAGATGCTTGGGGGAAATTAACACTATACCATCTCTATAAAGTGTTTAAACAGAACCCAAGGCATGCCTAAGTCCTCGGACTAAATGCTCGGAGGAAATTAATGCTATGACTTCTCTATAAAGTGTTTAAACAGAATCTAACGCATGCCTACGTCCTCGGACCAAACGCTTAGGGGAAATTAACGCTATAACATCATCATAAATGTTGAACAGAACCTTAGTACATGATGGTCCCCTCGGATCACTTACTTTAAATTCCACATTCTTTGATGGTTGCACTGTTCGCAGTATAGAGCACACGGTTATTTTCCTGATTATTTCTATATAATTAACTTATTTAAAGTTAGCAGTCGGGTACCACTGTCAGTTTTGATAAAGTCAAGGTGACAACTTTTCGTTACCATCAACAACATCAATCCTAAGTCCTATTTGAGGGGAAAATACCAACACACCCATTCACGAAACAATTATTGCAAAAAGGAAAGATTCATAAAGTAAAAGTGCAGTTTTCTTTTTATTAAATAAAGGAAAAGTACATCATATACAAAATGGCTTAGGCAAGCCTGTTCCAAAAGCTAAACTATAAAATAGAAAGCTCATAGGAATGGTAGATCCACAATCTTGTTCTAGCAGCAATCGAGCCAATATGGATGGTACCGGCGATGAGAAAGAAGAAGGGGCGGGAACGCTTGATGGACCCCTATTCTCCTAACTACAAGGTGTTCTACTATCAAGGCTGAGAAATAGGAAACCTGTCCATCCATGTCCTTGTTGATTTGCTTGATCAACCTTGGGTCGTCTTCACATTTGCGCACACACGATATATGTCGCTAGGTGAGACCTAGATTTTGTTGCACCAAAAATCTGATGCGATCTACATCTGCTTTAAGTCTTGGCTGAAGGAGGAGAGACTTCTTTCTTGCTCGGTTGAAAGGAAGAAACATCTTTGGCCTCTACTTCCCCTGCCTTAACTGTGTCATCCTAGATCTTGGCGGCATCCTTGGTTTTTTAGGAGGGCTTGGTTTCCTTGCCCTCACCTTTACCCTTAGCCACCTCATTCCCTAGACTTCGATCACCATCTTGGCAGGGTCCCTAGGAATGCCTGAAGAGTTAGGAACTTGAGATTCTCGCAGAACTCAAGGATCTATAAATGAGGAAGAACGACTCCCCCAAAGGTGTCTTATATAAAAGGCAAAGTCTAGTGGAAATTAATTCGCCCAAATCTCAAAGAAAGGGTTACAAGTGAGATGAATCCCGCTCAATTTACAAGGAAGTCTTCAATCGTTGGATCTGCGTCACTTCGTAAAGACCTTAATGAAGGCATGCCTCGAGTATCGAAATGTCAGTAACACGACTAGGATAAACTAAGAAATATCTTGCAATCAAAGATAGTTTAAAATGGGTGCGAAAGGGCTATTATCACATCGAGATCCTTCTTTCCTCCCATGGAGAAGAAAAGTAGAATCCCGAGGGGCTATTGTGGGGGTAACAGACCAGGGAACCTATACCAATGTATATGTTGGGCCAAGGGCCCAGTTTAAGGAAAAGCTCCTCCTCGACCAGGCAAGGCCGAGAACAAAGAGAACGGCCTGCCATTGAGAGTGACACTTCGGACCATTCCATGGAATAAGATAAGTATTAAGAAAGAAAAGGACAAAGGAAGGCATGGAAATATCTGAGAGAAAGCTGCTACTATTGCATTAAGTACTCTGCAACTAACTGAACCATGCTTTTCAGCCTTTACAAGCACTCCCAACGACTTTGGGGAGGGGCTGATGGGACAAGTATCAGCACTGTCAATCTAAATCTACATGTGGACGGTGGAAATGAGAGGAAGGTGGTATAAAATAGAGGAGAAGGGGAGAACAAAGGGAAGGGGACTTGTAACAGAGGATTACGAACAATATATATGAAGAATAGACCTCCGAGGACAAAATCCGAGGACATCTCTCCCTAGTAAACATATGTTATCTTTCTTTCTTTATCATCTCCCTAGAAAACATATGTTATCTTTCTTTCTTTATCATTTATACCTGTTGGTCGATCGTCTGATTCGCTAAGATCCAAGTTTCCAACCCATTCTCTACAAATTCATTGTATTGGGCTCATTGGACCAAAACTCCATACACCTTGGACTTGGGCCCTAAAATTGTGACCCTACAACTTTTACTTAAATTTAGCTGGATTGAAGTAGGCCGAAATGCTACATTAATGTGACTCAATAGGATCATAGCAATAAGAAATGTTATACTTAAGATTTTAGATATTACGAGTTTGAGATCTATATTTTTTTTTTTTTTTTTAAAATTGGATTTAAAATAGATGCTCTCAACCCAAACTTATCTTTTCCTAGTATGTAAGTGCACAAAAACAAATCGAATGCACCAAAGTAGACCAAAATGGAGTTAATAGACCGAAGTGGATTGAATATGACCAAATGGACTAAATAAGACCAATGTGGACCGAATATGACCTAAGTGGACAGAATGGACCAAATAGGACTAAAGTGGACTGAATTGGACCGAATAAAACCAATGTGGAACAATTGGACCGAATAAAATCAAAATAGACAGAATGGACGGAATATGACCAAATTGGACGGAATAAATCCAATATGGAACGAATGGACTGAATAGGACCAAAGTGGACAGAATAGATCGAATAAGAATCGGTTCGAATAAGACCAAAGTAGACCGAAGAAGACCAAGGTAGACCGAATTGGAAGAAAGTGGATAGAATATGACTGAATACAAAATTTTAAAGAAATTATCTTATAAAAAAATTCAAAGGAATTGATGACTGGGGTATTGACTAAATCAATATTTAGATAAGTTCAAAGTATGACCCTACGAGGCCTTCACCAAGTCCATTAAGATGTTTGTATGAAAAATCCAAATATATATATATAAATATATATATATATATATATATTAATTTTAGGGACACAAAAAGATGTTACAATATTAAATATCTAATTATTTTTTAAATAAGTAAATAGCGGGAAGGAGAATGTGTGGCTCAACATTTCACATGACCTCACAACTGAAATTATTAATATTAAAAAAAAAAAAAAAGCATATTACCACAACAAGTGTGAAAGTGAAAGAGATGATGAATTATTTTTTGCATCAAAAGTTAATAATCAAACCAACAGCCACCGAATCATTGACAAGTAGAAAAGTACATTTGCTGCTATTTCATAATTTTCATTAGGAAAGGTATCAATGACAGAGACAATAATTTATTTTATTTAGAATGTTTCTTGGAGATTCCAAGAAAATAGGAATCCATAACATAAATTTTTATATTAAAGAGTTGGAGATTTTACCTTTTCCAAGGTTTTATTTATCTAAAATGAGACTATAATTAATTTAAATAATTATAAATATGTCAAAGCTTTCAAGTTAATTTAACCCTTTTGTTTATGTTATAATAAATGAGTAAATAGTAATTTGATTCCAGACTTTTTCTCCAAAAAAAGAAAAAAAAAAAAAAAGAAAACTGGATACTATCACTGAATTATAATTTACAATAAGGCTCCTAACTAGTCAAATTAAACTTGTGTTCAGACTGTTCAGTGCATTTGCATATTTTTCTGAAGAAAAATGCATAGAGCAATTTGCATATTAAAAACAAGATAAATGTATCTTTTTCTACATACATAGCGTGCCCAATGCGCAACGACATCAGGCTAAAATTTCAATAAAAATATTATATAAATAATATAAGAAATGTTATGTTCATAATATTTTCACAACAAATATTAAGTGACAGATTATTATTAGTTGTTACTAATGAGCAAAAAAGTAATTTTAGTGGTGAATTCAAATTAGAACCAGCAACAACTTACTATCTAGAATTTATTGTGAAAGTGTAATAGACGTAACACTTCTCTAATAATAGTAACTACTTGTAGGGTCACGTTTTGCAGCCCAAGTCCAAGATGTATGGGATTTTGGACCAGTGAACCCACTACAATAAATTTGTAGAGAGTGGGTCAAAGAGCTAGGCTTTAATGCATGGATAACAGTTAATATAGCGTTTATCACAATCAAGCAGGGATGAACTGAGTTTATCAAGGAAGGTTAGTCCTCGGCACAATCCGAGGAGCTTTTCGAGTGGGCGTTGAGTGATAGGGATTCCAGAGAGCCCCCCTTATTGCCTCCCTTCACCCCCTTTTATATTAGTTTTCTTCCTCCTGATTTAGATTCATAGTCCTGATACTTGTCCCATCAGCCCCTCCCTGAAGTTGTTAAGAGTGGTTGTAAAGGTAGAAAAGCATGGCTCTGTCAGGTACAGAGCACTGAATGCAATAATGGCAGCTTTCCCTTAGATATGTCCATTCTTTCCGTTGTCCTTTTCTGTCTTAGTACTTTTCCTATTTCATAGAATGACCCGGAGTGCCACTCTCAGTGATAGGCCGTTCCCTTTTGTCCTCGGCCATACCTGGCCGAGGAGGGGTTCTTCCTTAGACTGGGCCCTTGGCCCAACGTGTATATTGGTATGGGCTCCTCGGTCTGTTACCCCCACAATAGCCCCTTGAGATTCTTCTTTTCTTCCCCGTGGGAGGAAATGAGGATCTCGATGTGATGATGGCTCTTTCACGCCCATTTTACACTATGTCTGATTGTAAGATATTCTTTTAGTTTATCCAAGTCGCGTTCCTGCCGTTTCGGTACACGAAGCGCGCTTTCATTAAGGTCTTTTATGAGGTGGTGCAAATCCAATGGCTGAAGACTGCTTTGGAAATTGAGCGAGATTTATCTCGCTTGTAATTCTTTCTTTGAGATTCAGGCGAATTAATTGCCACCGGGTTTGCCTCCTATATAAGACACATGGGGGGGGGGGTCGTTCTTCTTCATTTACAGATCCTTGAGTTCTGCGGCAGTTTCAAGCTCTTAACTCTTCAAATGTTCCCAAGGGCCCCACCAGGGTGTTGATTGAGGTCTAGGGAATGAAATGGCCAAGGATAAAGGTAAGGGTGAGGGAACCAAACCCTCTTCAGAAGCTAAGGATGTTGCCAAGATTCAAGATGACACAGTTAAGGCAAGGGAAGCAGAGGCCAAAGACATTTCTTCCTTTCAGCCGAGCAAGAAAGAAATCTCTCTTCCTGCAGCCAAAACCCAAAGCAGGAGTAGATCGCATCAGATTTTTGGTGCGACAAAATTTGGGTTTCACCCGGCACCGTGTGTCACGTGTGTGCAGATGTGGAGACAGACTAAGGTTGACCAAGCAAACCAACAAGAACGTGGTTAGGCAGGTGTTCTGTCTTTCAGCCTTGATATTAGAACATCTCGTAGTTAGGAGAAGGGGGGTCCATCAAGCGCTCCCGCTTCTTCTTCTTTCTCATCGCCGGTACCATTCATACTAGCTTGATTGCTGCTAGAACAAGATTATGAATCTGGTGTCTCCGCTTCTTCTTCTTTCTCATCGCCGATACCATCCATACTCCACTTCTTTCTCTTTCTCATCGCTGGTACCATCCATACTGGTTCGATTACTGCTAGAACAAGATTGTGGATTTACTATTCCTATAGACTACTTTTTATAATTAGCTTTTGAAACAGGCTTGCCTAAGCCCTTTTGTATACGATGTACTTTCCCTCTATTTAATAAAAAGATAACTGCATTTTATTTTACAAACCTTTCCTTTTCGGCAGTAATTATTTCGTGAATGGGTGTGTTGGTATTTTTCTTTCAAATAGTACTTAGAATTGATGTTGTTGATGGTAATGAAAAGTTGTCACCCTGAGTTTATCAAAACTGACGGGCACCCGACCACTAACTTTAAATAGGTTAACTATGTAGGACTAATCAAGAAAATAACCGTGTGCTTTATACTGCGAACAGCGCAACCATCAAAGAACGTGTAATTTAAAGTAAAAGGTCCGAGGGGACCACCAGGTATAAAGGTTCTTTTCAACATTTACGATGATGTTATAGCGTTAACTCCCCTTAAGCGTCTGGTCCGAGGACTCAGGCATGCGCTAAGTTCTATTTAAGCACTTTAAAAGTTGTCACAGAATGTTAGCCTTCCCACATCATTTAGTCCGAGGACCGAGGCATGATTGAGTTCAGCTTAATCATTTAGAAAGTTGTCAGTGCGTGTTAATTTCCCCAAAGCAGGAGGTCTGAGGACCCAACATAGCTAAGGTTCCGTTTAACCGCTTCATAAGATGCCAGTGTGTGTTAATTTCCCTAAAACAGGAGGTCCGAGGACCCGACATAGCTAAGGTTCTGTTTAATCGCTTCATAAGATGCCAATGCGTGTTAATTTCCCTAAAGCAGGAGGTCCGAGGACCCAACATAGCTAAGATTCTATTTAACCGCTTCAGAAAATTTCAATGCGTGTTAATTTCCCCAAAGTAGGAGGTCCGAGGACCCAACATAGTTAAGGTTCTGTTTAACCGCTTCAGAAGATGCCAGTGCATGTTAATTTTCCCAAAGCAGGAGGTCCAAGGACCCGACATAGCTAAGGTTCTGTTTAACCGCTTCAGAAGATTCCAAAAACAGGATAAATGTCTCCTTTCTCTACATGCATGGCGTGCCCAATGCGCAGCAACAACATTGAACAAAAGCTATGCAGCCCACTGATAACTTTGTCAAAGAAGAGATTTGACTGAGAAAAACTAAAAACACAAGCTAAGACCACCATGACATTCAGTAACTATTAACGTGTCAAGGCTATCAAGCTAATGACTGTCAAGGAAGAGATTTGACCAACAAAAACTACATGAAGACTCGATCCGAGTCGGATTTTTTTTTTTTTTTTTTTTTTTTTTTTGTTGAGAATATAATTTGATATTAAGTACAATAAATTAGTAAATAATATAGCAACGCCATGTTATGCACTTACGCGGAGATTGAACAGTCAAATCTCCGCCTATGCCTTTGAGGAGAAAATACAACATGCATCGGATACATGTTTCTTCTCTCTCATATGATATACCACCTTGCCTTTGAGAGAGAGAGAGAAGGTGACTATACTCTTTGGTTAGGGATACATATTACAAGAAGTAGGAATCATCCAATGGCTAGGCTTGGGTCTAGACTCTAGAGTAAACATTTTCGTATAATTTATTTTGGACCCTAGAAGGTCCCAATTTACTGAAGCTTCATTTATTTTTTATTTTTGATAAAGAGCTTCATTTATTTTGATTTGGAATTACGATTTACGAAAACTGGCTAAAGCAAATTTCGAAAACTAAGTTAAATATCATGGCCAAAGAAAAAAAAAGGGTGAAGAAATCGTATATGTAAACTAAAAATGAATAATAAAATAGACGATAAAAATAAAGAACAAAAATTATTGTAAGTTATATTAAAAACGCGAATCATGAAGTTCACGTTTCTAAAAAATTTTGGTAGTACAATTTTAATCAGTGTAGTAGCGTTTCATTCAAAAGAAACATGATAATAATTTTAATATTTTATAGTGCTATATAACACAAGGAGCATTTCAAAAAAAAATATAACACAAGGAGCGGGTATGACAACTTTTATATATGGTATTGTAGGGGGCAAAAACTTTTATATAACAGATCCGGCCCAATGATTTAAGGGCCCTGCTAGTGGAGTAAGCCCAATAGAACTAATTTCAAAGAGGTGGATGGTCAAAGTCAACAGCCCAATCTTATGTGGTGAGACCTTAGCAAGATTAATGGAAAGATAAGTAAGACTAAGGAATGATTTTCTTTTATTAAAAAGTCTTCCTCGGTCAGTCCAAGGAGCCCAAACTACAACACTTTTTCATCAATTTCCTTTCATGGGGTACTTGCCTTCTATGTATAGTAGGAGGAAGTGCATCCTGACCTTCCATTGGGACATCCCTTAAATTTGGCTTTAGATACTTGTCCCACCACTGCCTTACTGGTGGTGGTAGAATAGATTGTGAAAGCGGTGCAGGTACTATTCAGGAATCATTCTTCATTTAATGCGACATGTTCGTTTGGCATGGAGTATTGAATCTGGAGATGATGAGTGCTTCTTTAGGAAGATACCTCCTGCTTTTACTTGCTCTGCCTTACTTCCTTCCTTGGTAATTGCTTTTGTGGTTTTGAGGTTGAATCCCGATCTCCTAAGAAGGGAGTGTTCCTAGGGCTCCTCGGGTGAGCCATTCTCTACTCGATTTCTAGTGTCTAACTACCTCACTTGGGTTGGGCCCAATCCGATGAACAATGGGGTCCATCTGACTTCTTGGGAAGCTCATTCACCACGTTCCTCTGCCCTCAAGTCACTCCCTCCCATAGGTATATAATATAACTTCAACATGAGCTTATATAAAACTAGTTACTATCATGTGTCTTGCACTGGACACACAATATATAATCAATCTCGTGCAATTTATTTAAAAATATTAATGTTAAATCAAATGAGTAACTACCCTAAAGATTACGTTTGTATGTTCATAGCATATTAACCTTCATGTTTAAAAAGACTTTCACTTAAATTTAGTTGGATCGAAGTATGCTGAAATTCTACATTAATGTGACTCAATAGGATCATAGCAACAAAAAATGTTATGAGTTGAAGATTTTAGATATTACAAGTTTAAGATCTATATTTTTTTATATAAAAAAAAATTGGATTTAAAATAGATGCTTTCAACCCAAACTTTTCTTTTCCCACTATGTAAGTGCACAAAAATAAATCGAATGCATCAAAGTAGACCAAAATGGAGTTAATAGACTGAAGTAGACTGAATATGACCGAATGGACTAAATAGGACCAATGTGGACCGAATATGACCTAAGTGGACAGAATGGACCGAATAGGACTAAAGTGAAACAAACAGAACCATATGGACCGAATAAGACAGAATAAAACCTAAGTGGAAAGATTGGACCGAAAGGACCGAATAAGAGCAAAGTTGACATAATGGACCAAATTGGACCAAATTGAACGGAATAAATCCAATATGGAACAAATGGACTGAATAGAACCAAAGTGGACCGAATTGGAAGAAAGTGGACAGGACCAAATGGACTGGATAGGACAAAATACAAAAGTTTAAAGAAATTGTCTTATAAAAAAAATTCAAAGAAATTGATGAGTAGGGTGTTGACTAAATCAATATTTAGATAAGTTCAAAGTATGATCCTGCGAGGCCTTCACCAAGTCCATTAAGATGTTTGTATGAAAAATCCAAATGGACCGGATAGGACAAAATACAAAAGTTTAAAGAAATTGTCTTATAAAAAAAATTCAAAGAAATTGATGAGTAGCGTGTTGACTAAATCAATATTTAGATAAGTTCAAAGTATGATCCTGGGAGGCCTTCACCAAGTCCATTAAGATGTTTGTATGAAAAATCCAAATAAAGAAAAATAATATATATTAATTTTAAAGACACAAAAAAAAAATGTTACAGTGTTAAATATTAAATTATAATTTCTTTTAATAAGTAAATAGCAGGGACGTGAATGTGTGGCTCAACATTTCACATGACCTCACAACTGAAATTATTAATATTAATTTAAAAAAAAAAAAAAAAACCATATTACCTCAACAAGTGTGAAAGTGAAAGAGATGATGAATTAATTTTTGCATCAAAAGTTAATAATCAAACCAACAGCCACCGAATCATTGACATGCAGAAAAGTACATTTGCTGCTATTTGCCTATTTCATATAATTTTCATTAGGAAAGGTATCAATGACAGAGACAATAATTTATTTTATTTAGAATGTTTCTTGGAGATTCCAAGAAATAAGATAACATATATTTTTATATTAAAGGGTTGGAATTTTACCTTTCCGAGGTTTTATTTATCTAAAATAAGACTATAATTAATTTAAATAATTATAAATATGTCAAAGCTTTCAAGTTACATTTAACCCTTTTGTTTTTCTCATAATAAATGAGTAAATAGTAATTTGATTTCAGACTCTTTCAAACAAAAAAAAAAAAAAAAAAACTGGATACTATCGCTAAATTATAATTTATAATAAGGCTCCTAACTAGTCAAATTAAACTTGTGTTCAGACTGTTCAGTGCATTTGCATATTTTTCTGAAGAAAAATGCATAGAGCAATTTGCATATTAAAAACAAGATAAATGTATCTTTCTCTACATGCATAGCGTGCCCAATGCGCAACAACGACATTGAACGAAAGCTAGAGCCCACTGATAACGTTGTCAAAGAAGAGATTTGACTGAGAAAAATTAAAAACACGAGCTAAGACCACCATGACTTTCAGTAAATTATTACCATGTCAAGGTTATCAAGCTAATGACTCTGTCAAGGAATAGATTTGACCAACAAAAACTATATGAAGACACAATCTGAGTTGGATTTTTTTTTTTTTTTTTTTTTTTTGTTGAGAATCTAATTGGATATTTAGTACAATGAATTAGTACATAAAATATAGCATCGACATGTTAGGCAAAGCATGCTTATTGAGAAAGACGCTACCCACAGGTACAGCTCAGAACTCAGCAGTCATGATGGTACTATTTTTTTTTTTTTTTTCCTTTTCTTTTCTTTTAAGGAATATGGTAAAATAGAAAAGGCTTTAGTCAACATTCATTTTGAGGACAACATCACCGGTGTTGATTAAGTGAAAATATAATAATTGTAGGCTGTTTGCTTTACACTAAAAAGAAATTAATTTTGTTTTAATCTAATAATAAAGAATATTAAATGGTCCATTCTTTGGTAGTGTGGTGAGTAGTTCATATTTTCGGGGAAGCTTACACTTCTTCACAAATTATAACTGTTTCTCGTGCTTTGAAAGTACTTAACTTCAGTTGAACAAAAAAATTGTTAAATCTTGTGAACTTGTAGAGTTGGCAAAAACCTTTAGCCTGGCCAGGAGAGATGCGTATTGATTTGGAGCACTTGTGTAAATTGTCATGCTAACAATTGATTAATTTGATTAACAACCCTAAGGAAAAAAAAAAATTGATTTGATGGAAGTTGAGTTGGTGAGGGCATTGATTTTGATGAACGAGAAGGTGAATTTGTAAATTTTATGTCACTATCACTGTTGATTAAGTGAAATACAATAATTGTGGGATACTTCACTTACATAAATAAATAAAATATATAATAAATAAATAAATAATTAATTAATTTGATTTCTTAATTTGGTGATAAAAAGTATTAATTATGGAGTAGATATAATAAGTTTCAAATTTTATTGTATTTATAAAGTAAAAAAACAAAAAAACAAAAATGAAATATGATGATGATGATAATGATGCAAATTCATGAAATTGATATTAATCTAAGTATCTAACAAAGAGTGACAAGTACCAATTTGGAAGGATCTGATTAACCATTCATAATGAGAAACTTTTTATGAAAAATTTGAAAAAAATGTTAAATCAGTTAGTTACTTTTTTTTCATAAAAAATTTCTTAAAATAATTTGCTAATATAACATACGTTAATAAAACTCAATTTAGAATACACTTATATCGGTCGTGCTACCAATTCAATTGATTAGCAACCCAAAGAAAAAAAAAAAATTGATTTGATGGATGGTGAGTTAATTACGGTGTTGTGACCCATCGAGCCGTCCATGATTAACTGATGATTCACCAAAGGGAAGGGGGAAATTGCAAATGTCATGTCAGCACCAATCCAGAAGTGTCTAGGACTAACTGACAAGGATGAATTAGAAGAAATTAAGAATGAGAATCATATCATATAGGTTTCTCAAAAAAAAAAAAAAAAGAATCATATCATATACCAAAAAAGATTATGGATGCCCGTGATGATGCAGTGGAAGAAGAATTAATTAAGCACGTGCTTATTTTCTCCAAAATAAAAAATAAAAATAAAAAATAAGCACATTCTCATATACCAAAAATGTGGATTGCAATGAAGTAGTGAAGGAAGAATTTGAAGCAGAGAAACGTACAAGAAAGGTAAAAGGGCAGAGAGGTTGTATTGATGTTATTCGACCCATTAACAAGTGCATTTAAAGCAATTGTTAATAAATTATTTTAAGAAAATTTTAATATAATTTTTATGAGAAATATAAAATGTCGTAAAAAATAAATTTTTTTCCCATAAAAATTTTGAAAAAAGTATTTCTTAAATCAATATTCTTATAGTATTTGTTAATTTTTTTTCTTATTTTTTAATTAAGAAATTGACTATAATAAATCTGTTAACTGAACAAAGATCACAGAGATTAGGGATAATATATGTCATAATAAAGCAAGGCTAATGACATCTTCCCCTAACGTAATATCTACTGTTAAGATTTAATATACTGAACACTTTAAAATCCCTACTAATAGTTTTTATTTAAGCTTCAGTTGATTACGGCTACGTTTCAGGATTGCTTCTTGGAAATTGTTGCTGTCTTAAAGTAACAACCAAGTGACCATCCTATATCTGTTTGCCAGTTTGGTAAATGGAGAATTGGCTTCAGTTCAGATGCAAAGAGTTCTTTAATATTAAAAATAATTATTTAATGTTAACTAACTAGTTATATGTATATATATATAGGTAATGAGGGAACATTAATATATTATTAAGACAAAACCTAGAGGAGGAAGCATCATCATCTCGTTTAAAAAATTGCAAAAGAGACTATGAGATGGAGGAGATTAAGATTCTTCCCACTCATTACATCAAATTATTCAAGGGTTAAGCTAGCGAGAGAAAGAGAAAGAGAGTTTGCCCATCTCAAAAAATATGAGCTGCACTCAACAAATAGCCCAACTAATAAGTAATAATTAGTTTATTCTGTTAAGAGTCCCCCAATTGTTGTCCATAATATATTGCCATGAGATTATAGCCCTCTTAGCCGCTTATTGGTTGTTACAATGAAAAGAAGAAGAAGAAGAAGAAAAACTGTCTTCGAACTTTAGATGTGTTTATTGAAAATACCATAAAGTTTAATTTAGCAATAAGACTCTTGACACATTCATACCTCTTGAAATTAAATGTTACAAGCAAACTATGATAAGATTAAATACAATTTTAGGTTCATGGTACAATTAGAGTGTGCAAAACTATGATAAAAATAAGGACCATGTTAGGTTGATCCATAGTACAAATAGCAGTGTACATAAATCAAGTTGGAGGGCTTTTTAACCTAATTTAATCTATAATGCTCAAATTTTATAACCATTCAAGATGAATATAAGATCAATAATATATATGTGAGTATCATTTTTTTTTAGAGAGTTTCAACCTATGACGTCCACTCCTGATGATAACTCTTTATCATCAGACCAAGATACCAATTTGTTTTTAGTGTAAGCGGAGATTGAACTCCAGATATCTTATACAACCATTAGAGATTTTACCAATTGAACTAACTGGAACCCACATGTGTGTGTATCATTTAAATTCAAGTTTCTCTTTTTTTTTAAAGAACATTTTCCCCATTAATTCGAATCACATAAGGGTTTGTTTGGGATCCGTTTATTTCACTAAAACAAAAACTTTTTGCTAAAAGTACTGTAGGTAAAAGTTAGCTAAAATAGTACAGTGAGACCTATGAATAGTAAAATAAGTTGGCTTTTTAATTTTTACCAAACATACACTTGGGGTGTATTTGGATACCGCTTATTTTGCTAAAACTGAAAAATTATTGCTAAAAATACTGTAAATAAAGGCAAAAGTTAATTGAAATAATACAGTGGGGCCCATAAATAGTGCTAAAGTGCAGTGGAGCCATGAATAATAACAAAAATAAGCTGAATAGTGAAATAATTTTCATTTTTCAATCTAACCCAAATGCACGAGAAATTATAGAGTCCTCTGGTGGACCACATCACTTGTCCACCATTCCACTAAAAAACTTCCACTTGTTCAAAATTGCTAAGTTAGTAATTAATTTTTGTTTAAAAAAATTTTCTAACTAACAATTTTAAACGAGTGGAAGTTTTTTAGTGAAATGGTGGACCACATCACTTGTCCACCATGTGGATCTTATAATTTCTCCAAATGCACACTTATTAGACTAAATTTATTTAAACAATTTTCATCTACAAATAACCTCAAGGCATAAACAATTAAATATTGATAAGGGAGTCGGTATACATAAAATAGTGAAATAAATTGAAGAAAATTAATCAAATTTAGGTGATTTGATAACATACTTTGACATTTAAGAAATTCTGTGGTGAGAAAATAATGATAGATGATGTTTCATTGAGCTATGATAATTAATCCTTTTGATCCATCAAGTAACAAATTGACCCATCTATTGAAAAATAAAACCTATTGGAATTGAAGTGTTGAGCTCTAGGCCGTGTTGCTAATTAATTCTGATGTGTTAATTCCGTAGTGAGGATTATGGTCCCAAACATTAGCACTAGCAGTGTCAATATCGGCATTAGTGTACCGGTACCAGATATAATTAAGTTGATGATGTAGGTATAGTAATCAAGACTAAAACACCAGATTGTCTTTGGTTTGGGACCGGACCAGCAGCTTAAAAGGCTAGCGACAAACATTGGGTGGTTGTGGTGGGGGAAGGGTCAACATTTTGTATTAGTACGTATGTGCAAACGTGACATTAATTGGGGCTTGACAGTCCAGCCCGCCGATGCAATGCACTGTATAGAACCTAGCTCATGTCTACCACCCTACCTGCCTGCAGCAAAAACTAACACGTGGCTTTTTGCCTTTAAAGACTAAAGTGCGCGCCTCGTCCTAACACCCATTGGTTTTAGGAGCAATGATTAACTTAGCGGTCTTAACACATTTCATATTGCAGATTTATTTTCTAAATCTAACAGCATGTAACATATAAGGGTGACATCGGATTCGTAAGGGGCAACTCCCAAACTTAACTGATATGATAAATGAGGGTAGACTAGATAAATATATTTTAAATTTTCTAGTTTATGGGATAATAAAAATACCCAATAATTTGAATGATAGATAAGTTCACCACCAAAGAAAATACAAAAGGATATAGATAACACCACCTAAAGGAATGTAGCTAAGGATATAGATTTACACCACCCAAGAAATACAAAAATCGAAACTCGCCACTCAAGGGATAAGAGTTGATTTAGAAGAAATCAATCTTCTGAAAAACACAAGATTTTTAATTCTGAAAATACACTCTGAATTTTATTTGATTCAGCCAAAAGACTTAAATAGAGCTTGGAATAGCACCCCAAGCATAGGAAAACAAAAATACTAATTAAAAAATTCACTTAACCTGACCAAGATCAAATATAACTCTTAAGAACTAGAAACATAATAAAATACTTATCTGCCTAGGAGAAATAAAATATAAAGTCTGATTCATCTTAAGAGAAACTAAATAAAGACTATTTGACTTTATTAATAATAATAATAATAATAAGTTCAAAATAATGGGTTGTTATTCTGATCTTCAAGGAAAGCTTTTGGGCCTTACTGACATTAGATTGAGCTTGCTAGATCTTGGGACACTCTGGTGTCAAATATCTTTTGAATTGTTGTGAAAATAATGGCTTTATTTGTTGGGCTTGAAAATCAACTTGGTTAGGCTTAAGAATTTGCTTGGATTGTGTTGTAGGCTTATTTGGATGCTCCTCATGCCCAATGTTTGTAGCTGCCATTTTACTCTAGTGTCAAAGGGCCATAAATGTATGGAGTGGTATGAGAGAGTGAATTCATGAATTATCCTTCTAACATAATTTATGTTAAATTAGAGTCCATGGTAATTTTTTTTTGTTACAAAAAATGTCAAGGAGACCCGCCTATATGAATCCATTAGAAGCTTATAGTATCAAGAGCTAGCTTGAGTCAAATTTTCAATACCCGAATTGAAGTATACGATAATAAAGTGAATAGCTGGGCCATAAGGACAACAATTAGTCATTGTTTGTACACGCCATCGCCATCCTCCAATTGAATTAGTAATTAGCCATTATAAGACACGGACAAGATAGACTAATTGTTTAATAAATTTCAAAGTCATAAGCATACGTCTCTTACCTTATCTTTTTTGGAAATTGTTAGGAATTGTTGTGTACAGAATTACAGATATAAATACTGAGTCTCTGTTTGCTAAATTTACGTAGTATTCCCAATTGAGACATTGACATAGCAACCCATCCTTCACCTTCTCCATACTGCTTCTAAGCCATGTCTTCTGAGAAACAATTCTGTGAAAATTATTTTGTGCTGAAGCCAGAAAACGCTAGTTTCTATGATCTCGCTAGCTTTCTCTTTTCCTCAAAGTCAGAAACTAGTAAATTCATCGAGTACTCAGAAGAACTTGAGGGAGATTTTTGGATAAGATGGTACATCTTCAACTCCCTTTTTGTGCAGAAACTCCTCCTTAAGGTGGGAAAACCTATGGTCCTAATAGGGAATGTGTTAGAGCTATGGCTGAATCTTCTTTCAAGCAACGGTGGATTACTCAGGCTCATCACCAATTTCTTTACAGGTTTGGTTTGTGTGATTGTGTCTATGTTTTGTTTCATATGTAGCATGATATTTATAAAGTTCCATATATATAATCCGCATGCATGTATGGCAGTATATATGGGCAAAATTGCGATGCAGTAATTATGCTATTATGTATGTGTTCTAACTTCTAAATGTTACTAATATCTAATTTATTAGGTACTAATAAGTACTAATATCTTAGATTTCCTAAGTAAATTGAAAACCATGACTGTAATGCAGTGTTATATTTCTAAAAATTAATTTAATTTAATGCAGTCATGTCTTGAAATTTAGTTGGAGAATCTATTACCCTCTAATTTATTATTTAAACCAAGATATGTTAATTCACATCTTCCAAAAATTGAATGAGTAGGCGGGTTTTGTAGGAAAAATGGTAAGGCCGAATAGGTCATCGGCAAAGTTTACGTCTGTGGTGGGAAATCTTGATCAAAGAGTGGAATTAGACAAAAGGATTAGTTATGGTAACAGAAAATACAACGCGTCACTCTCAATTATGGCCTCCAAATTGTCATACGAAAATGAAGCATTCGTTAAAACCATAATCAAGGATCATTGGAATGTAAGTATCACTGACATGGCAAAACAAATTTTTGCTTGATTCTACCCTTGTTATATATGATGGGATGGCTATGATGATGATGATTAACGTTTCATTTTTTTTTTCTTTCATTTTTGCACAGATGGAATTCTTGGGCTTCAACAACTTTTGGAACGGTAAGCAACAACCTATATGATATTTTTTAAAAAAAAATTATGTAGTTATGACCTAGGTTATAGAAGAATAGGAATGGAAATCTTCTATCTCACAATTTTATCCATAAAATAAAAATATTTAAAAAGCTAACATAACTCATAAACAAATAAGCTAATAAACTATGAGTTTGGTTAATGTATGCTCTAAGAGCTATATTATTCATCAATTTTAGGGAATTTTTTTAATGAAAATTTGAAAAAAAAAAAAAACTGTAAAAAAAGTTAGTTATTTTTCAATTTTTCATTAAAAAAATTTTAAAAAAATTTATTAATATTAGAGCATACATTAGTAAAACACATAAACTAATAAGAAAGATAAATTATCCAAATGTGCACACTACTAACTAATTGAGATAATAATTTCTAAAAAAAAACTAATTGAAATAATTTGTCGGTCAATAATGGACTGCACTTATAATTTGTTAAAAGGGCACTTTCCTTCAATAACTTTAAATCAAAGATCCCATATATGAAAAGTATGAATCCAATTACTAATAAGAGAACGTGTTTTGATACAAAATCACATGGATTATAGATTCTACATTTGCTTTTATCTGCCCCATGTGAAGTGTGTACCCACATGGAAGTTAAAAAATGGGCTAGGGTAGTAAACCTGTTATGATTGTGTTTTTTCGATATTATGTAATATGCATGTCAATTTTATATAATAGGAGTACCAAAGTACACACTATTTTCTTTCCATAAAAAAAATACACACTGTATTCTTATCAGCGTTGGATTCTCGCCTTGAAAGTTCGAATGTACTTTCCTAAGACGCACCTTAAATTCGAATCCCACAATAAAATATATGGTTGTCAATGTCATTAGCAATAATTGGAAGATGTCCAATATTGATTGGAAAGAGTCAAAAGTCAAAACATATTATTATTACCTAGAAATAACTGGTGGTCGTGATTAAAATAATGTCAATTTGTAATTAATTTAGCGTTTGTACTGGTGCATATGGATCAGTACTATATTATAATTCTTACCTAACCCTGATTTGACAGGACTTCACCTAAACAATTTGTTTGGGTGTTTTTTTATTTCCGTCATTGCGTACGGGCAAACCGTTGGCAATATTTTGCTAAACTACGGTAGTTATTGGGATTTTTTTTTTTTGACTGAGAAACTATTGGGATTAAAATATGAAGTATTAACTTATTGATATGAATGCATATGATAGTACCATATTAATAGTCCACTTAGATAAACAATGTACTTAATTATTTGTCAAAAGGTTAAACTAGCGTGTTTTTAATTATGAAAATATGGTAGAATTGTAGAAAAGCATTTGATTTTTTTTTTTTTTAGAGGATAATTACTGAGAATTACGAAGGTGCCCTTTGGCTGTAAAAGCATGAAACAAATAATAGGGGGAAAAAACTCAAAACCCAGTCTGATTAACCACTCAACTAGTTGAACAAAGGTCTCTTAGCTAGTTTAATAGATAGAGTCTTCGACTTAAAGATGACAATCTTTGATAATATCTGTAAACATAATATGGACATGACATGAGTTTATACAAATTAGTATTTATTACAAATTAATTCATGGCAAAGTTAAATCGGCCTATTGAAATTTTTAGAAAGTCTTTAAACACACATATTGTGCGTGTAATGTGAGCACAAGGCAAGTTGTCATTATCACCAATAGTCCAACCCTTTTGTTCTTATGTGTCGAGAAATTTAGGTTTAATTGGTGAGTTTGACTCTCCTACCGATTCTTGACACTAGACAGATCAAAATTAGGTTTTCGACCTAGGAAAATTATTGTGTACTCTCAGAGTACGCATTTATGGCATTCCGGAAGTACTTAATAATTTTCCTTCAACCTAATGGCATGCTTTTCTTTCTCTTTTAAATCTTTAATTGTTTTTCATTTCTTTTTTTTTTTTTTAGAAGCAATAGTAGTGCCTCCCTCTTATATGTGTTGAGGAATCCTTTCTTTTTCAAAAAGAGAAGATGGAGCTTGCTTGTATTAGTGGGTTTGTTGTGCTTTTTAGCATAGGATAATGGGGCTTTAATCTTAATTTATAGGTTATTGGTCCATGCACTATTCTTGGTCTGTGCTAAATGGGGGACTTTAGTTACAAAATTATTATAAAATTTTTGTGTTTATAGCACCACTTTTAATAAGTTATTATGTAGTTTTTTTTTTTAAGTAATGTAGTTTAATATTGCCTATTTTCCTTAAACAAAAGTTAATGTTTTAAAAAATTCTATCTACCACATATGCATATTCCTAGGCTTTAGGGCATAAAATGAAACATTGTCTTGCACCAATCTTTGTCGTGATTCCCATGATTGTGCCAAACTCACATGTGCAATATTTCATGAGCATCAATGTGACAGTGATGGCCTTCTAGGTTTCTAACCTCAGCTCTTTTGCTCTTTGTCTTGTCACACAATCATTTGGGCTTGGATAATTTGTTATCCATCGGCCCATGTCATCTGTTTAATACCAATATGTGAGGAATAGGGGCAAAAGGCCCACATTATTAGTTAGTGAATCGGGCCATGGCCCAAAATGGGCTACACCAGTTAATTTTAATTTTTAGATGGTCATACTCAAAACTTGATACACTTCAATATTCTTTTGTTTATTTATTTATTTTTATATTTTAATTTTAAAATTGGTAATTTATAATTATTTGTTGTTTATTGTTAGGCCAATACTTTCTTAAAATCATAAGATTTGAAAAATCAAAAAGTTACTAACGTTTGGGCTTTGATTTAACTAAACAACATAACGCTATTTGTCTCTAACTAAACAATCATGTGGGATGGATGTTATATATTTTCATCTTCATTGCTCAAACATAAATTCCTCAGATTGGCTAAATCTTCATGGGTTAACGCACATAGTTGCAGTGCAATCATTTGAAACGATGATAGACTCTTTAAGATAAATTTATTTAGGACGGTCTTTTAATTTAGTCCTTATATTAGTATTAGGATTTGGATGCAGTCAAAATAGTTATGAAAATAGCAACACTTTGTATTGTCCCCCCATGCTAACTGTAGCAACACTTTGTGAAAGATTATTATGTTCTTTGCCTGCAATTTAGTAGTTTACCTTTCTCTTTTTTTGGCCAACTAGAAATCAAAAATGTTCTAATCCAATGTTTGGCAGATTACTTGGAGGACGCTGCAACTCAAGCCATTATGTTCCAAGATAAAAGGGTTGACCCTAACCTAATCGTGGTTGCATTTAGGGGCACTGAGCCATTCGACCCAGAAGCATGGAGAACAGATGTGGATCTCTCCTATTATGAATTTAAAGGGGTGGGTAAGACTCATAGTGGCTTTATGAAAGCTCTTGGTCTTCAAAAGAACAAAGGATGGCCTAAAGAAATAGAACAAGGAATTAACCAAAAGAAATATGCTTATTATGAAATCAGACAAAGGTTGAGAGAGTTATTGCAAAAAAATGAGAATGCAAAATTTATATTAACAGGACACAGTTTGGGTGGGGCATTGGCAATTTTGTTTCTAACTGTGCTAGCAAAACATGAAGAGGAATGGTTGATGCATAAGTTGGAGGGAGTGTACACATTTGGGCAACCAAGGGTTGGAGACTATCAGTTGGGGGGTTATATGGAGAAGAAGTTGAAGCAATATGATGTGAGGTATTTAAGGTTTGTTTACTGCAATGACATAGTGCCTAGGGTCCCTTATGATGATGATGATAATGACTTTTTTACTCACTTTGGACCTTGCCTCTACTACAATAGCTTCTATAAAGGAAAGGTCAGTCCTCTCTCTCTCTCTCTCTCTTTTTAAGCATGTATATTTTTAGATTTGGTTCAATGAGGTTAAACTATGCATCCTGTTGGAGTGCAGATTCTGAAGGACGAGCCAAATAAGAACTACTTCTCGGCGACATGGGCCATTTTCAAATTCTTGAATGCAGTTTGGGAGCTGATCCGGAGTTTCATTATCCCATATACAAGCGGTCAGGAGTACAAAGAAAGTTGGTTAATGAAAATTATGAGGATTTTTGGATTGGTATTTCCAGGATTAGCAGAACATTTGCCTCCAAATTATGTTAATGTTACCCGATTGGGATCTTTACCTCTAGGCCTACAAGATTCTGAGGTTAACTGACCTACACAAATACAAAACCGAAACTGTAGATTAACATTTCCTCTAGACTGTCAAGAGAATAGAGATTCAAAGAATTGAGTAGTGAAATAAATTTCAGTAAAAGTATTGAAATATATTGTTCAGTACTTCGGTGTGAATTTAAGTTTTGAGAATTTTGTTCCAAGTTCCAACAATACACTTGTAATCTTATAACTGGTAAGGATAACAACATTCTATTTCACTTCATCGAAGTTTAGAAAGAATACGGTATCTCTTCATCAAAGTAATACTAGACCATTCAAAATTAAGCAGCTTCTACATATCAATTTTTAGATGCCACATTAATTGCAGGAAAGTCATATGTCTCATTTCTCTAATGGCATGCTATTACTTCAAAAACAATTGATTCCTATATTAAAATAGCACATCATGTCCAAAACCAAACTACTGCATCTAAGATATATAGAAGATAAAAAGATAACAAAGTACACTACAAGTTATATTGCCCACCATATTACCAATTGGAAGAATTTCAAAAACTAACAAATCAATCATAATAATGCACAGAGTACACATAACCTAGTCACTTTCAAGGTTTTGATAAAAACTAGAGCTTAATTAGATAAGTAGTATCTCCACATGTACGACAAAATATTATGGTGAAAAAAAATTCCCAAAATGAAAAAGAAAAATCCAAAGATTGATTTACATACATGCATGCATTATTAACCATTGAATCCCCAAGATTGTGTTTACTGGAGAACAGTATAAAATCAGGGATGACGGATCCATTTAAATAGACCTGATGGTCCTAGACTAAGTGGACGGTAAGTCTCCATATGTGGACGGATTTAAGGCACACGACCACGAGGTGGACAAATCCCAAGGTCACGTGGTATCCACAGGACTTAAGTGGCCTCCAAGGAATTCTAAATAGAAACAACTTGCGTCTCATGCTTAACCCTAATCAGTAGAGTTCTAACAAGAAAGGGATCCCGTAATATACGCACATTTATGATGATCTTTCTCGTAAGGAAATACTTTCCTACGCAAGAAACGGAGGTCAGCACTACACTGCTATAAAAACCCAAGGCCCTCAAGAAAAAAGGTACGTATAATTCACCCCAGTTCTGGCACTCTAGAGTTGTGAAAAGATTTCTAACTTAACCTTCGAAAGGTCTTTGGCCGGTAACACACCGGTACTCCTAGGGTTTACTTTGTTTTTGTTTCGCAGGTATTAGATTGAGCACATGAGTGCTGTGTGATTAACTAACGCTTTTTCGTATCATTAGTTGGCGCCGTCTATGGGAATCTCAGGAGATAAGCCACACTTACCGCTCCCTAGACAGAAAGTTACATGGTACTTACTCATTTGATGGCAACCACCACCAACAATTAGGGTGATGAACCGTGCACCACGGCCTTGGAAAGACAAATCAAAACCCTCACAACAGCAGTGAAACGCCTCACCAAGTAGAATCATGACCTAGAGGAACAGCTACGCCAAAAGAACGCAGTGCTGAATACTCAAGAGGAAGACCAAGAAGGAACCAATGCCAAAAGAAGGAATCAGGAGGGGCCAGAAGGCAGCAACGCCCCAAGTAGACAAGAACAACAGGATACCAGCCGTCCATCCTGCACAGATACGACTCCCCCTCAAATAGTCGCGGAGATGCAAATGATGAAGAAACGGATGGACTTCATGATGAACGCCCTCAGAGGATGGGTGTCCAGTGACCTCGACGACTTGGTCCATTGAACTGATTCACCATTCACTGCATCCGTCTTGTCATTCTCTCTATCGCCAAAATTTCGAATGCCTCAGGTGGAAAGCTATAACGGATCAAAGGACCCCCTAAATCACTTGGAATCCTTCAAGACTTTAATGCACTTGCAAGGAATGGCAAACGAGATTATGTGCAGGGCCTTCCCAACTACGTTGAAGGGCCCCACAAGGATTTGATTCAGCAAGTTGACGCCCAATTCCATTGGTACCTTTAAAGAGTTGAGCACCCAGTTCGCCTCACACTTTATCGGGGGACACAGATGTAAGAAGTCCACTGCATACCTGGTGAACATTAAACAACGGGAGGATGAAATGTTGAGGTCTTACATAGCCCGCTTTAACAAGGAAGCGCTCTCGATTGATGAAGCTGACAACAAAATACTCGTGGCCGCATTCACGAATGGGCTACGGAAGGGTAAGTTTCTATTTTCCTTGTATAAGAATGACCCAAAAACCATGTCAGATGTGCTCTACAGGGCTACTAAATACATGAACGTGGAAGACGCGCTATTGGCTCGCGAAGAGAAGCCCAAAAAGAGAGAAAGACAGAAGGAATCACGACAGGACCAAGGGCAGAAGATGGCCAGGACAGGAGATAGAAGGGAAGAAAGGCATTCCAAGCCTCCAACCGGAAGGTTCATAAGCTTTACCCCCCTGAACACCCCAATTGATCAAGTCCTATTGCAGATCAAATACGAAAGGGCCTTGACATTCCCTGACAAGTTGAAGGGAGATCCCAACAAGAGGTCTAGAAATAAGTACTGTTGTTTTCACCGCAATCAAAACCACGACACGTCCGAGTGTTATGACTTAAAGCAGCAAATAGAAGCTCTCATAAGGCAAGGGAAGTTGTAGATTCATCGGTAAGGAAAGGACAGAACAGCCCCAAAGACAGCCTGTTTGGATAGAAAACAAGCGCCCTCGGCCATCCTTAGAAGACATAAGGATTATTATAAGGGGCAACGTAGCCTCTAGTTCTTCT
This sequence comes from Quercus robur, assembly GCF_932294415.1. Classification (NCBI taxonomy): domain Eukaryota; kingdom Viridiplantae; phylum Streptophyta; class Magnoliopsida; order Fagales; family Fagaceae; genus Quercus; species Quercus robur. The sequence continues at coordinate 4,794,462 of NC_065535.1, forward strand.
AGGAAGGCACGCAAGACTTACCTACGGATGGTTCAGAACATCCAGCTGACGGGGAGCACCCAAAGATGGCACGGATCCAAAACCTCGTAATTGGGTTCACGGAGGAAAATGCCCGACGCCTCCATCACCCACATGATGATGCACTTGTAGTCAGCATATGTGTAGGGGACTATAACACCCACTGAGTCCTTGTGGACAATGGGAGCTTTGCCAATATCCTATACTATCCGGAATTCCAACAAATGAGAATAGAGAGAGAACGGTTGATTCCAACCAACGCAATGCTCGTAAGATTTGAAGGGACAAGGGTGCATCCCCTAGAGGCGGTCACCCTGCCAGTGATGGCCGAAGATTACCCTCAGCATATCACCAAGGATGTCACATTCCTAGTTGCTGATTGTTCATCTACGTACAACGCCATATTGGACCATCCTACTCTGAATTCGTGGAAGGCCGTAACCTCAACCTACCATTTGATGATCAAGTTTCCCACCGAGTACGGAGTGGGAGAACTAAGAAGGGATCAAGTGGCAGCACACGAATGCTATATTGCCATACTAGAGATGGACGATCATTTGCAAACTATGTGTATTGAAGAACAACAGACGATAGCGGAGCCAGTGGAAGGGTTGGAAGAAGTACTCCTTGATGATGTTAGGCCTGAACGAACAACGAGGATAGGTACCTTGGCCAATCAGCCAGTGCGTCAGGCACTTACGTCATTCCTAAGGGAAAACCAGGACGTGTTCGCCTAGAGTCATGAGGTCATGCCAAGAATTGATCCGTCGATCATAGTCAACAAGTTGAATGTATCGCTCTCATTCTCTCCCGTCTAGCAGAAAAAACGGGTGTTCGCACAGGAACGAGACAAAGCCATAGCTGAGGAGGTTCACAAATTATAGGATGCAAACTTCATACGAGAAGTATACTACTCTGATTGGCTAACAAATGTAGTAATGGTTAAGAAAGCCAATAGAAAATGGAGGATGTATGTAGATTTCACAAACTTAAACAGGACCTGCCCAAAGGACAGTTATCCTCTCATGCGGATTGACACCTTGGTAGACTCGACCGTAAGACACCAACTACTAAGCTTCATGGACGCATTCTTTGGTTACAACCAAATCAAACTGAATGAGGCCGATCAAGAGAAAACCTCATTTATCACCAGCCAGGGATTCTGCTACAAAGTGATGTTGTTCGGACTCAAGAACACAGGAGCCATGTACCAAAGGTTGATGAACAGAATGTTCGCACACCAGATTGGAAGAAATGTGCAAGTTTACATGGACAACACGTTGGTAGAAAGCATACAGGAGGACGACCACTTGAGTGACCTCCAAGAGACGTTCAACAGCCTTTGGTCGTACAACATGAAACTAAATCCAAACAAGTGTATGTTCGAGGGGATGGCAGAAAAGTTCCTAGGGTTCATGGTATCCCAAAGGGTATCGAGGTCAATCCGGAAAAGATACAAGCCATAATGGAGCTAACTCCGCCAAAGACGGTCAAGGAAGTACAGAACCTGAACGGCAAGATAGTAGCATTAAACAGGTTCGTCTCAAGAGTGACAGATAAGTGCCTACCTTTCTTCCGTACGTTGGGGAAGTCATTTGAATGGACAGAAGAGTGCCAGCAAGCGTTTGAAGATTTGAAGGCATATCTTTCTTCTCCACCCTTACTAAGCCCATCTAAACCTGGGGAAGAACTATTCCTATACCTGGCCGTCTTCCCGGCCATTGTAAGCACGACTTTGGTCAGAGAAAAATAGGGCGTGCAGAAGCCCGTGTACTTCACGAGCCGAGCACTTCGAGGAGCGGAAGAGAGGTATCCTCAGATGGAAAAGCTCACCTTCGCGTTAGTAACTGTGGCACGAAAGCTCAAACCATATTTCCAGGCATACACAGTGATCGTCTTGACGAATAAGCCCCTACGTAAAGTTATGAGTAGTCCCGAAGCTACAGGATGAATGGCACTATGGGCAGTCGAGTTGAGTGAATTCGACATACAATATCGACTACGCATAACCATGAAGGGGTAAATGGTAGTTGACTTCATCGCAGAATTCACACTCGTGGAAGGCGAGGGGGCAGAAGAGGTCCCACAATGGAGCAACCACACAGACGGATCCTCAAATAGGCAAGTAGGTGGAGCTGGTGTGGTACTCCATAACCTGGAAGGAGATATGATCGAATGCATGATCTGTCTGGACTTTCCTATGACCAATAATGAAGCAAAGTACGAAACCTTAATAGCAAGACTAGACCTTGCAAAGGCAGCAGGAGCTGAAAATTTGGTCGTATATTGCGATTCCCAAGTAGTAACCAGTCAAGTTAATGGCGACTATGAGTGCAAGAATGAACGGATGAAGAGGTACCTCGAACAGGTGAAGGGACGAGTTAGCAACCTCCAAGTAAAGTTTGTCGAAATCCCAAGGAAGAAGAACAAGCACGCCGACAGACTTGCTAAAGCTGCTTCAACAAAGCATGTGCTCATCCCTGGTCAGTTATTGTCCTTCATTCAAATGTCATCATTAATAGATGATATTGGTGTGCAAGAGATAAGTTCCAAGAACTATTGGACGACGCCAATAGCCTCTTACCTAAAAGACGATGTGTTACTGGACGATAAAGAGGCTGCGAGGAAGTCGAAGGTTCAGGCAGCTCACTTCATTTTGATTAAAGACGTTCTATATAAGAGGGGCTTCTCCCGACCGTACCTGAGGTGCCTCATCCCCGAGGAGGCAGACTATGTCATGAGAGAAGTCCACAAAGGAGTCCGCAGAAACCACTCTGGATCATGATTGTTGGTACATAAACTAATCCGGGTCGAATACTGCTAGCCAACCATGCAAAAGGATGCCCACGCATACGTTAAAACTTGCGACAAGTGTCAAAGATTTAACAACCTCATCAGGCAACCGACGGAGGAGCTCACTCCAATGACGATTCCATGGCCATTCGCTCAATAGGGATTGGATATCATAGGCCCCTTCCCAACAGCAGTCAGACAGTTGAAGTTCCTGGTGGTCGGCATTGACTACTTCACCAAATGGGTAGAAGCAGAAGCCCTGGCCACCATCATGGAGAAGAATGTGCGTAATTTGGTATGAAAGAACATTATCTGTAGGTATGGTATACCTAGAGTGCTTGTCTTGGACAATAGAAAGCAATTCAACGACAATGCCTTCAGAGACTTCTACTCGCAATTAGGGATCAAGAACCACTACTTATTGCCTGCTCACCCCAGGCCAATGGACAAGTGGAGGTCACAAACTAATCCTTGCTCAAAATTATCAAGACTTGACTCGAAGGGGCAAAGGGTATATGGCATATAGGACGACGACAAGTGTTTTATGGGCATATAGGACGACGGCAAGAATGCCTATAGGGGAGACACTATTTCGACTGGCATACGGAAGTGAGGCAGTCATCCTAGCTGAAATAGAACTTACAAGCTACAGAGTAGGGAACCACGACGAAGGCAAGAATGACGAAGTTATGCGCCTACAGCTTAATTTGGTAGACGAAGTAAAAGCAACAGTTGAGCAAAGGTTAGCAAGGTACCAAAACCTCATGGTCAAACACTATAACTCCAAAGTCAGACCCAGGGACTTCCAGGTTGGGGACCTCGTCTTGAGAAAGGTAATAGGCGCCACGAATGACAGCTCCCAGGGAAAGCTAGGGCCTAACTGGAAAGGGCCATACAGAATTGCGTCGTGGCATAGGAAGGGAACATACCACTTGGAGACATTGGACAGGCGAAAGTTGCATCACCCATGGAATACAGAACACCTGAAGAAGTACTACCAGTAGGTGACAGCATAAACAATGCTTCTCATTTCCAGTTTATTGCTTTCTAATTAAGTTTTTATTATTTGTAGTTTCTTTTAAAGCCCAAAAGGGCATGTTTTTTTAAAAAATTTTAAGAACAACTTTTAAACGCATGTTTACCACAATAAGAGGAGTAGTTATTCAGAAATATCGTGCCTGGTATCTACATGTCTACATAGTTATTAACGTCCTAAAGGGACGAATTCATCCCAAAATGGTGATTTGTAAGTCCACATGGTGGACGGGCTCATCCCATAAAGGGTGATCTGAAGTTAAGTCCAAAGTAGACAGACTTACCCAAAAAGTGGACAGGTTCAACCTCAAGTCCAGAAAGTGGGCAAGTTCAACCACACGCTGAATTAAAATTATGAAGTCCATAAAGTGGACGGATTCAACCACGCGTTTAATTAAAGTTATGAAGTCCATAAAGTGAACGGGTTCAACCACAAGTTGAATTAAAGTTACAAGTCCATAAGAGGACGGGTTCATCCAAGAGGGTGATCAAAAAATTATGAGATCCATAAAATGGTTGGATTCAACCACGTTGAATTAAAACTACTAGTCCATAAGAGGACGGTTTCATCCAAGGGATGATAAGAAAATTGATTTCCATAAAAGTGGATGAATGTAACCATAAGCTGAACAAATTCATCTACAGAAATAAAAGTAGACAGATAAAATAAGTAATCAAATATTACTGAAGCCCATAAAGGAAGAAGCCTAAATACAGAAAGCGATGGATAAATTAAAACATAAACTGTTCTTCAAAAACTTTACATTTTCACCATAAATAAAAAAATAAAAAACTACTACTGGACAAGAATATCTTCATCCTTCTCTTCCACAAATTGAACTTCGTCAAGATGGTAGGTGCTGTCCACGACGGGTTTGATTTGGCTTTCAGTAGTAGTCTCTCCATCACCATGAGGGTCGTCGACAGGGGCATCATCAACAAATAACTCATCCGTGCTCTCGGAGTGGACGGGCTGAACTGAGGTCTGAGCCGGGGCATCGATAGTGACATGGGATATGTCCAACTCTAGAAAAGAAGTTTTGACTTGACGGAGGCAGTCGTCAAAGCTTTCAGCAAAAGAGCCTCCGAGCTCTGCCAAAAGGGCGTCGGAGTCACAATACTCGGGTATCACTTCATCCTTCACCTGACAGAGCCAGTCCTTGGTGTCACTGATTTCTTTCTCTTTGTCCTCCAAGACCTACCTCAACAGCTCCATTTGCTTCTCTAGCTCACCCCTAGCTTCCTCAGACAAAGCAAGCTTCTTCTCCTGAGCAACCTTCCAGGCCTTCAACTTAGCCTGCTCGTCCTCTGTCGACCTCACCTTCGTCCTGATACGGTCCAACGTTGTCTCGTGGTTTAGGCAACGACCATCAACCCCTTTATCATTAACATCGCCTAAAAACAGAAGGGTTAGTAAAAAGAGAAAAGGGATGGACATAGTTACTTGAGCATGTTAAAGAGCCTCGTCTCCCCCATGGCTTCAATTGTGATGATGGATGAGAGTTGCTCCAATGCATACTTAGAATCCTCGCAGAGGAGGACAAGTGGTTTTTTAGTAACGGGGACAAGGCCCGTCATGAGTCCCTTGTCCTTTCCTGAGCCGAGCATAGTGACCGTCTTCTTGGTCTCAACCTTCAACCCCACCACATGCTCGGGGACAGTTTTAGGCTCTTTGGAAAATAGTCAGTCTTTTCTGGCTGCTTTCTCTTGGCAGACGGGTTGGCCGAATTGGTCCCCTTAGGGGGCTAATTCCCCTTTTGTTTTTTCTTCAAAGCAGCTTGCTGCTTGATGTAGGCACGTCTCTTGTTGTCTTCCATTTCTGCACAAAAGTGGACAGATATTTGAAGTTAGATAATGTAAAAACGAAGAAAAGAAACCAAAGTATGGGCGACAGACTTATGTTTACGAACTTGATGGCCGTATCGCTGGGCAGCTTTTGTGGGTTTTGGTTCGTCACAATACCAGAAGTGAGTGTCTAAATTGACTAACTTAGCCCACGTTCTCTTTGATAGCTCAATTTTGTTAAAAATTTTCTCCAAAAACCTCCATTGCTCAAGGGAGACTTGTAGATGGTCCCAGGTTGCAAAAGGAGACGGTTAAGTAACGAATAAGTTAGCATAATCAAAAACTTGAACACAAATGGATACATACTAGACGGGGGCATTATACCTCATGTCTTGTTGACAGGCATAAAGTCTTGGTCACCAGGGTGACACATCCACTCATCACCCTCCATGAAAAAATAACGACTTTTCCAGTTTCTGTTAGAGTCTGGGGTGTCACACACGAGCCTCAGCAACAGGCTCCTAGGTACAAACTATACATTCCCTTAGACTGAATAATCTCAATCGAACGGTAGCAGTGAAAAAATTCTTCCACCATCAACCTGCGCGCCCCTTTGGAAATGTCCTCATACAAGACCTCCACGTCAAGGAAAACTCTCCAGGCGTTTAGGGAGATTTGGGTGACGACCAACCCTAGGTACTGAAGGAGACGACGGTGGAGGGCGCTCAAGGGGAATCTGAGCCTTACTTTCATTATTTGCTCATAAACTCTGATGCCTTCGACGCCCTCGTAATAACACTTCTCTGATTTGTAGGGTAAACTGAGGGGTATGTGGTCAAGTATCTGGTACTTCTCCCTAAGCGTTTTGAAGTGTGACTCTTTGATGGTAGAAATGAAGTCATTTACCATCCACAAAGGAAGTATTATAAACTCCCTAAGTTCGTCAGTGCCTATGACGGATTGGGTTAGGGGTTCAGCACCAATTAGGCCATCAATAGAATCACCCTTTGACCTATCCATGTCCAAATCTTCATCCCTTGTGGAAGGTGAGGTGGTCGACGGGTTCCTTTCTTCACTTGAGGTGTCAGGGTCGTTCTAACCTGACAGGAATACCTCATCATAGCCCGCCCCCTCGCAGACACACGATTGGTTACTTAACACACTAGACATCTATCACCTACACGTGACGAATAAATCCTAAGACACTGACGGATCTACATAGACGACGGGTGTGAAAAGTCCAAAAAAATGACAATAGAATTCAACAGAAGGTAAAAAAATACTTACTAGTTGAAGATAAGCAGCAAGAAAGGTATGGATGACGAATGCACCAAGTAGACAGTATGATGATTTACTGAAGTAGACAGTAGCACTCTGATTACGAATTCACTGCAAAAAGTGAAAAATGAGAATTAAGAGAGCAGGTTTATATAAAGGGAACGACACAGAAGACGAAGGGACGCTTCCTTCCAAGAGATTGGCCATTGAGGGAATGACATGTACCCCTACGACATTAATAACCCTAGGCCAGCCTGTCAATTTGCACACATTTCTCAGTAGACAAGTCTAACCGTCACTTCACAGGTTCGTCTAAGAAGGGTGACGGACCCATAGAGTGAGGGGGCAACTAAAGAGTATAAAATCAGGGATGACGGATCCATTTAAATAGACCTAACGGTACTAGACTAAGTGGATGGTAAGTCTCCATGCGTGGACGGATCTAAGGCACACAGACACGAGGTGGACGGATCCCAAGGCCGCGTGGTATCCATAGGACTTAAGTGGCCTCCAAGGAATCCTAAATGGAAACAACTTGCGTCTCACGCTTAACCCTAATCAGTAGAGTTCTAACAGGAAAGGGATCCCGTAATATACGCACATTTATGATGATATTCCCCGTAAGGAAATACCTTCCTACGCAAGAAACGGAGGTTGGTACTACACTGCTATAGAAACCCAAGGCCCTTAAGAAAAAAGGTATGCATGATTCACCCCAGCTCTAACACTCTAGACTTGTGAAAATATTTTTAACTTAACCTTTGGAGGGTCTTTGGCCGGTACCACACTGGTACTCCTAGGGCTTTGTTTTTGTTTCGTAGGTATTAGATCGAGCATATGAGTACTGTGTGATTAACTAATGATTTTCGATATCATCAACTGGGGTCTCACATCCTATTGGGAACCTTGATAAGGGAATCAGTGATTTAGACCACCACAAAAACTACATCAACACCTAATTAGTGTCAAAATAATATTTTTCCTCTGCTGTACACCATTCATTCATGTTCTTGCACTCCATTTTCCATTCTACTATAACCTAGCCAGAATCAAAACAAAGCATGAGTATATAAGGGAGCGTAGGACAATGAAAAGAAATAGTATTAGCACCATATAAATAGTGCAACATATAATTGTGATACCCCAATTTGATTGATTGTGTGATGTGTGTAGATGTGTGATGAGTCCCACATCGGGTATTTACTGGGTTGAACTGGGTTTTATTAACAATTGCAAGGAGCCTCAATTGTGACTAGTCCTTTTAAGATATAGCGCAGATGTGGCTAGCGCTTTTCTTTGAGTTGTTACATATGTTATCAAAGCTGGCCCAGTAATCCCATGTGGGCTCAGAGGCATTACTCCACAAAAGTGGGCCCTAACGAGGACGTTAGGGATTTAAGTGGGGGAGATTGTGATACCCCAATTTGATTGATTATGTGATGTGTGTGGGTGTGTGCTGAGTCCCACATCAGGTATTTACTGGGTAGATCTAGGTTTTATTAACAACTATAATGAGTCTCAATTGTGACTAGTCCTTTTGAGGTATAGCGTAAATGTGGCTAGCGCTTTTCCTTGGGTTGTTACATATGGTATCAGAGCCGGCCTAGTAATCCCATGTGGGCTCAGAGGCACTACTCCACAAAAGTGGGCCCTAATGAGGACGTTAGGGATTTAAGTGGGGGAGATTGTGATACCCCAATTTGATTGATTGTGTGATGTGTGTGGGTGTGTGATGAGTCCCACATCAGTTATTTACTGGATAGATCTGGGCTTTATTAACAACTACAAGGAGTCTCAATTGTGACTAGTCCTTTTGAGGTATAGCGCAGATGTGGCTAGCGCTTTTTCTTAGGTCGTTACAATAATAGCAGTCTTGAGTTTTTAATTTCTGCATGATCATTCTAAGAAGATACGACACAAGGAAAATTTTGTTGAGTAGAAACGTGTGAACAAAGTCCCAAGTCAAATAATAATTGCAATAGTAAGTGGTTGATTTAACATAATTGGGCTTAAGCTTATAAGGTCAAGCTTTTGAATTATCTGGTATCCCTATATATTATGTTGACTACTCAATTAGAATGTCCCTCATCATTTGTCTCCCCAACACATTTCATGATGCTTAAATAATTTTTTTGCTCCTTTTGGAAATTGTTGAGGGCCATTTGTGGAAGCCCAGGCAGATAGAAAAGCCCAATAATGAGGGCTACAAAGAATTGACAAGATAAATAGCAAAAAACCCATTAGGCCCAAGCGGCAGGAATAATGGATCACAGGCCCAACAAATAAATAAATGGGTCTTGAAGAGGCAAGCGGGCTCAAAGAAGCTAGGAAAGAAAGAAATAGCATCCCATGGGTAGTGTATGAGGTAGAAAAGTGAGAAAGGGCTGCCACAAGCCCAAGGCAATGCAAACTAAGAGAGTAAGGGGTTTATGGCAAGCTCATGAACCCCAAAGATAAGAATAAGGTTATTGGGCCGAGGAAGCCCAATGAAATTAGTAAAAAGCCCATGGGAGTGTGGAATTAGCAAACGGGCTGAGGAAGCCCAAAGAAAGCAATCGGGTCGTGGATGCCCAAAGGAAAGCCCAAAGAGACATAAGAGCCCATAAGTAAAAGCAAAACAGTGCCCATAACAGGCCACTGAGAACAGTGATGAACGGCTGGCCCAAAAAGAGGTCCAGCAGGATTAAATTATTACGGCCGGAATAACAGTTCAAAGTAGCAGGCAATAAAGAAAATCAAAAGTGGGTCAAAGAAATGTAAAGCCCATCATCATATGAAGCCCAACTCCTGAATGGAGCGGGAAACCAAAGAAAAGCCCACATAAAGGGTCAGGAAACGCAGACAGAGAGTCTCCAGATCACGGCAAACGCATGAGCAGTAGGCAGACTCTTGGACATATCTGAAAGGGAAGCATGCGCAAGGCCCAGGCACCACTAGCCTGTACCCAGCCAATATAGGACATCGTGGGGCCATGGGCCAGAGGTAAGAGGTAAAGGGGGTATGGTTTGGTGGTGGGGAGAGGGGAAAAGATCTATTTGCGGCTCCTGCCCAAGCCCTTTTGGGAGGTACGTCCTGCTGGGATGACAGACCACCCAAAAGAGGCAAGTTTGAGAGGGAACCGTTAGGTGCATACCTTGAGAGTGGAGAGAAAAAGCATTTATACCGTGGCAGGAAAGAAGTACTGCGGTAGAGGGAGAAATGAAACCTGCCTCTGTCTGGCAAGAGTGAGTGGCACACACCTCTGGTGGTTGGCAAGTACGTCCAAACCAGACAGAGGCGGTTAAGGGGCAAAATGGTAAAACCTTGGTCACGGCAAGCACTATAAAAAGGCTCTTGTTGTGCCCTGTAAAAGGGATCGAAAAACAGAGCATTTACATGGAGTGAAAAGAAAAACAGAGCAAGAAGAAAAGAAAAAAAGATAAGAAAGAAAACAGAGAAGAAAAGAAAGGAAACTAAGGAAAAGAGAGAGTTAGTTCAATGGGCATGCACCAATAGATCGGTTTCCCTCTCTCCCCCTTTAAATCTTACTTTCTTTCCAAAAATGTAAACAAGAACTCTTTCCTTTTGGGCAATAACCATTCAGGTTCGACTCTCTCAAAGCTATTAATCCCCACAGCAGGATCTCTTTCCTGGGGGATTATTTGCACTGAGAAGAGGCGTTCTCCCCTCTTTGGCTTTGTTCCGGTAGACTAAGCTTAAAACTTGATTTATGCCCATTTGTTTAGCTCGTATTATTTTCTTCACTTTCTCTGTGATTGACAATATCATGACTGTAATCATGTTTTATAAGTAGAGATTATATAGTCATTTGTTTAAATAGACAAGAATATTATGTTATTATTATTATTATCATATCTGTCTGCTGTAACTCATCTGCAACAGTTCCGCTTGCCGTAAGTTTACTCCTGGCAAACAAGGCATAAGTTTGTGCACAAACCAGCCCACGTTGAGTTACAATTGGACCTGCCCCAACTCCCTTACTCAGAAATATTCGGGCCCATTACCGCAGGAGGCAGCCCAAGCCCAATACACCATACACAGAACAGGCCCCTACAAAAATTAAACATGAAGAAAATTTAATTAACTTTATAACTTTCAGCACTGTCAATTAGTATTGTAGATATGTCTGAAAAGTATTCACTTGAAGAGACACCAGTGGAAAGGACATGCATGTAAATGGGAAATATTTAAACAGATCAAATGCTGAAATAGGGAGTATTTTACAAAAAGAAGCTACCTGCTATTATGGGATCGAGTGCCTATCACTCATGAGGCATTAGAAAGCATGGCAGGTGAAACAACCACTCAAAGAGCCCATCTGACGAGTTCTGCTGAATGATAGCGCGTTATGGGAAGCCCCGGTAACTTGATGGGCCTGATTGGCCAGCGTTGAGCTCCTCATTTCTTGAGCTCTCATTTGAATCGATCTAAGCTTGTTCATGATCTTGTCCATAGATGATGATCTCTTCTTTTCGAGCTTCATCTTAAATATATGTCAAGTAATTAATTAAGGGCCATACTACCAAATGCTTATGCCTCCCTTATTCAAAATATGAACACATAATGCATGTTTGTAGGGCGGGTTGAACCATAGATGTAATTAATGCAATCATCTAAGGCCCCCAAATAAAAGAAATCATCTAAGGCCCCCAAATAAAAGAAGACCCTCATTTATAAAATAAAATTTATATATATAATATTCATCTATATATTTTAATTACAAAAAAAAAAAATTAAGTACTTTTATTAGTCATTAAAATGCATTAAAAAGACAACATTATATCTTAAAATGCAGAATACTGCACAATGATAATGCACACAATTTGACAAGACAAAACTACACAATACACACAGCGCTACACACTCTTGTCCACAAGTCACAGCTGGCCCCACACGCCACATGGGCACACACTAATTAATAAGTTATCACTTTTTTTTTTAAATGCAAACTCTTACTTTATCAATTATTATAAATTATCACACCAATTAATAATTTAATATATATTATATTAACTCATTTGTATTATAGTGATACTAATTTATTAAAACATGTAATAAATTAATTTTTATTTGTGCAAGTTTAGACTATAAAATTTAAAAAATAACCCACTTAAAATTTTCGCCTAAGACCCCAAAATTGTTGAGCCAACCCTGCATGTTTGACAAGGATGCCATAAACTATGAGAGAGAGAGAGATCCATAATCAAGCTGGCACAATCTGAGATGTGGAACGTAACTTTTTCCATAGAGACTTCTTATTTCTTAATTGTGAATTTAGCAATCCTGAAAAACTAATTCTTCTTCTTTAAACCATTGGACCATTGCAGGAGATTAATTGTTTAATTAATTACTTAAAGCCATAAGCATATGTCTCTTACCTTACATTTTTCAGAAGTTAGGAATACTTAAAGCCATAAGCATATGTCTCTTACCTTGTCTCTTACCACAAGCATATGTCTCTTACCTTATTTTTTTATTTTTTAAGTTCAGAATTGTTGTATATAGAATTACAGATATAAATATTGAGTTTCTTTGCTAAAATTTACGGTAGTTTTCCCAATTGAGACATTGACTTTATCTATTTATTTTTTTAAATACACTTTCCAACATATTTTCTATCATTTCTCTATCTCAATTAAATATTATTTTTCTATCATTTTTTATTATTTTTTAAATCAATTTTTATTCATTCCCAACTCCCAAGTCTCAACAACTATATTTTCCAAATTATAATAGCTACATTTTTAAATCTCCTAACAGTATAATTTTTAAAAATATTTCAATGATCTATTTTGTTAATGGTCTAATTTTAATTCTCACGCTTTCATTATTTATCTGTCCGTCATTATCAAATCTACCTTAGCATCATGCAAGTTCTTTGAAAATTCTATGTAATTTAAAATTTATCAAATCTAAGTATATTTGGAATGAGTTTATTCATTAAGAAATATTATCTCCACAATATATTCAAATTATAGGTGGCAGGTTATTACAAGTTATTATCAGTGGACAAAAAAATAATTTTAGTAGTAAGTTAAATTTTGAACGAATAACATTGTAAAAATAAAAATATTATAGAAATAACATTTCTCTTAATTTTTTTATATTATAAAAGACAGACTACTAATTTAAAGCCCACGCCCGTTTGAGTGTTTCACTTAAACAAAACAATAGAAGCCATTCACAGATCTCCATTTTATTTGTTCTCATCTCAGACAGAGAGAGAGAGAGGGAGAAATCGTTGTTTTGCTCCATTGAGGGAGAGATCATCGTCTTCCTCGTCTGCTCCACCTCCACCACCAACGACATGCGGCCCAAATGGGTTAGTTCGGTTTTTTTGTTGCTTTTATTGTTCTAATTTCATTAGCTTTATGAGAAAGGATTGTGTTTTGTGATTTAATTAACTTTATAACTTTCAGCACCATCAATTTGTATTGTAGATATGTTTGGAAGACTGGAAAGTATTCACTGGAAGAGACTCTAGTGGAAAAGAAATGCATGTAAATGAGTAATATTTAAGCAGATCAAATGCTAAAACGGAGTGTATTTTACAAAAAGAAGCTACCTGCTATCATGGGCCGAGTGCATATCACTCGATAAGGCATTAGAAAGCATGCCATATGTCTCTTACCTTATCTTTTTCAAAAGTTAGGAATACTTACCTTGTCTCTTAATTACCATAAGCATATGTCTCTAACCTTATCTTTTTTCGAAAGTTAGGAATTGTGGTATACAGAATTGCAGATATAAATATTGAGTCGCTTTGCTAAAATTTGATTACCTGGTTTTCTAATTGAGACATTGACATAGCAACCCATCCTGCACCTTCTCCATATTACTTCTAAGCCATGTCTTGTGATGAAAAAAATTTCAGCAAAAATTATTTTGTGCTGAAGCCAGATAACACTAGTTTCTATGATCTCGGTTGCTTTCTCTTTTCCTCTGAATCAAAAGATTGTGAATTCATTGAGTGCTCATCAGAAGACCTTAAGGGAGGTTTTTGGAGAAGATGGTACATCTTCAGCTCCCTTTTTGCGCAGAAACTCCTCCTTAAGGTGGAAAACCCTATGAAAAAATTAGGGAAAGTGTTAGAGCAATGGCTGAATCTTCTTTCAAGAAACGGTGGATTACTCAGGCTCTTCACCAATTTCTTAACAGGTTTGGCTTGTGTTATATGTAGCATGGTATATTGAGCATTTAATAGGTTCTAAAGTTCCATTTATATAATCTGCATGCATGTACGGCAGGGATTCACATCTAGTGCAATACCTAGGGTATTGGACGGTGTGCAATACCTCAAATCCCAGCCATCCATTTAATCCAATGTCTCCTTATTTTGACACCTCACCAAGACACGCTGGCAATCCTTGTACTCACTCAAAATTTCATTTTAGCTTCCGATTTTTGAATTTCACTAAAACTCTTTCTCCTCTCTCTCAATACCTCCGTGCTCTATCTGTCACTCTCCCTAACGCTCCACTCTCTCAACCCTGACTACGCCTCCACCACTCTTTCAACATCCACGATTGCTCTCTGCCTCTCCGTCAACCCTATCTTCACCACTTCCCACATACCCAACTCAGACCCATAAGCAAAAACAAAGAAAAAATGGCGGCTCACCATCAGAGATCCCGACCCCTAAACATGCACACCCTTTTTAGACCCAGATCAAAGAGAGTAAGGGTTGGGGTTTGGAGAGAATCGGGTGTTTGAGTGAGAATTTGATGCTTTTCAGACCCAGATCAGAGAAAGTAAGGGTTAGGGTTTGATGCTTTTTCAGGTTAGATCTATGGAGGGATATGAGATTGAGAGAGAAAGAGAGTTTGGTCGAAGGAGAGAAGAAGCCACCATCGGAGGTGGAGGTTGTGATGAAAATTATCCTTGCCGATTTGGGCGTGTTTCAAAGAGAGACCACCACTCGGTAAGGGTTTTCTTTTATCTCTATTATTTTTAATAAACTCTGTTTTCTTTTATCTCTATTTTTTAATTCTGTTTTCTGTTTTTTTGGTTTTTAGCTTAGGAATTGAAATCAAGTCTTATATTGCTTGCAATTTTTGTCAATTGTTTAAAAATGCTTGATACAAAAATAGTGATTGTGGAATTAAAAATGCTTTCTCTGGCATTAAAAATCTACCAACGTGATACAAAAACAGTATATTAGAACTGTACATCTTCCAAAAATAATGATTGTGGCTGCTCAACTTAAGGACTCTGGAGGAATTTAGTGTAGATTTTACATAATGTTTTGTAAAATGAATAGGTAAAATAGGTAAAATAGCTTTTTGTGGTGCCAAATAGCTAAAAAAAATAGCTCCACTGCTATGAATGCTCTTATATTCCATCAAAAAAGAGAAGAAAAAGAAAGAAGGTACCTATTGTGAGGACGAGGATGCACCTTGGACCTCGGGGACAAGCACTAGCTATGTGAGACGCATAAAGTTAAAACATCAAGAAGGGAAGAAAGCAGACTTGGCACGGAATACAAGAAGGAGAATGGTGTAGAAGCCATCCTCTCCACATTAAATACAAGACAACCACTCCTCTGGCCGCATTAATGAGAAAATGATTATTAATCTTTAATTTTTTAGAAATTTTGCAAGTATGAAAAATATAAGAAGATGTAATTCAATAGTAAATTTGTCAAAATTCAGCTCTAATAATATGGCTAAACTTTGTCCTAAAAATAATGTGACTTCAAAATTCAGATGCATGGTAGCAGAAAAAGAAGCTCTTGCTTGGAGCTGAGGGAGCTTGAATCCCATGATGAGAGCTCTTTGGAACTCACCCTTCTTATTTCCTTGTTTTTTTGGGGAAATATTGTAGTAGCCGAACTTGATAGAGCTGGATAGTGTGTGATTTGGTATTTTGGTTATTTAAGCCAGCCTGACTCAGCCCAATACTCATTAAAGAAAGTGGGCCAAGCCACAGGCCTCAAAATAAAAATGGGTGTCCCTTTGAAGTTTTTGCTGAGCTTGAACAATTCCACTTAGCACAAGTATATAGGCCCACACTAGAAATCCATTCAATGACACCCATATTTAGTGGTGCGAATTAGAGGCATCAAGGCCCACAATAATCGGTCATAATATCTGTTTGCAAACTTATAATTAATGAGCTAACTCGTAAGTATTGTAATTTTTTTTAGACAATAGGTAACATTTAAAAAAAAAAAAATCCATTTTTAAGTCAACTTTATGATGATTATACATAGTTGGTAGTGGCAGAGTCAGAAATTTATTTTGGGGGGGTCATATATATATATATATATATATATTTTTTTTTTTTTTTTTTTTTGTGTATGAAATGTAAAAATAGTAATGTATAATACTTTATAATTCAATATGTGCTAAAAATAAAAGTGTATTTAATTAAAATTAAACAATCATGAAACAAGATTGACAAAATGATTTAATATCTTTAATCAACTATGAAATGTCAATATAGTAGTATATACTGCATATTTTAATCAACTAATCAAATAAATTTATAATTTATAATGCCATTCGGTATATAATATATTGATTATTATAATAATAAATAATATATTATAAGGAAAATAAAAAAGAAAGCAAATGAAAAGTAAAGTAAAAAAAATCAAAAGAAAACAAATGCAAAGTACTTGAGAAAGAGTTAAAAACAAAGGGTCAGCCAGTCAGTTAGGGGTACAAAGTACTACATAATCAAGGGATGAAGGGCCCATAGCTTTAATCTTTCACTGTTTCTTGTCTAGTTTAGTCACATAGTACAAAACTTTTACTTTTTATATTGTAAACAAACTACAACAGAAATGGGAGGAAAAAAAAAAAAAAAAAAGGCAAAGGACAAGTCGCCAACGGAGAGAGAGAGAGAGAGAGAGAGAGAGAGAGAGAGAGAGAGAGAGTCACCTATGTGAGGTAAAATGTTTATGCAACTGTATGGAGGGACTTGGTAGTGCGGCACATCAACAAAGTTTGACTTTTCGATTTTTCTATTGTTGTGATACAAGTAAATCCTAGATGTGTTGGTATGAAAATTAGAATTGTTTTTTTTTTCTCTTTTCTTTGTTGAGGTAATTGTTAAAATACCTATGTCTTCATTTTAAAGATGTTAAATGTTTTTTTTTTAAAATAGGAAAAGATACTGAAAGTTTAATTATTGTAATTTGCTGACATATATATTTATGGATTGTATTTTATTTAAATGAAAATTATGTTTATTTTTAGACTTTCTAAAATATGTATATTATCAAGTATGAGGGGGCCAAAATAATAAGATTATTTAAAAAAATTCAAATTATTTAGGATACTTCCAAAAAAATAATAATAAAAAAAAATTTTCAAATTTGGGGGGGGGGGGTGCCAAGGCCCCCTGGGTCCTCAAGTGGCTCCACCACTGGTTGGTTGGAAATTAAAAATATAAAATATAAAAAAGAAGTCGAAGACTATACCTAGTTGGTTTAAAAAATCTTTGTTACAAATTTATATGAAATTCTTGTGGTAAAATAATGGTTGAATGACTAAATTAGACATTTTTTAACAGCTTAAATTTTTTTTAATTAAGTGCTAGGATGTGTTGGAAAAATGGAACATCTCACGTGTTTGGCTTTATTTAAGAGAAATATGAGGCAATAGGTGAAGGAGATTGTTAGAATAATGGTCAAATAATTAAAATCACAAATATTTTACCAGTCTTAAGATAGATAAGAAACCTATAAACCAATAAATTTTTAGATTGACAAGAAAAATCAAAACAATAATGAAATTAATAACTACATTAAAAAATTGCTAAAAGTCTTGTAACTCAATCGGCATCTTGTGATATTTCTAACGCATTTAGGATTCAAATCAAACCTCCCATTCTCTTTTTTCTTTTCTTTTTCTTTTTTGGGACAAAATATTTCCCCTTATTGAAACTATCAAAATAATTAAAAACAATAATAGTTTCAATACTTAATGGGCATTTGCATTTCAAGTAGCAACTAATAAATATGCTAGAGAATTGCATTGTCTACAATATTTTCACAACAAATCTTAAGTGACAGTTGGTTACTAGTTATTGTTGGTGAGCAAAAAGAGTAATTCAAGTGATTGGTCCAAATTAGAACCAATAACAGCTTACTATCTATGATTTATTGTGAAAGTGTTATGAAAATATTGTGTTAGGTTCTAAAGTTTAGGACTTTGTGTATTTAGAACTCTAATTTGTATTATTGGCAAACCATGATCAAAACAATTTGTTTAGAAGTGTTTAAAGCTAGCTCAAAGTTGTATATCAATGTAAAGTTGGAATCGAGTGTAAAGCAGAAAGCACTGTAGCTTTCGGCCTGGCTCGATCGATCGAAGCTTAGGCTCAACCGATCAAAGCTCGAGCAGATCGCTTTTCTGCAGAATTTTTCAACTCAGCCCAATTTGTTTTAAAACATTTTTAGGGTTTCTTATTTGTCCAAAGTATAAAAGGTAAACCCTAGCCACGTTTTAGTGTCGCTCATATTGCGGTTTTTGTAAATCTCTTGTGAGATCTAGAGGAGCTTTCATTTACACAAACTTAGAGTTTTCAAGGAGGAGATATTTTCTACACCTTGATAATCAAAACAGTTGCTGCCTTTAAAGTTTAAAGAATACACAAGCGGGGGTGCTTGTAGCTGGTGGGAATCCAAGAAAGAAGGAGTCCGTGGATTCGGAGCTTGCACGTGATCGTGTCAGTAAGTTCTACTGGTTGGTAGCATTAGGAAGTCAAACGCGAGTGCTTGTAAGTCCTTTTGTATGAACTGCGATTCTTTCAAGATAGTAGATTCAAGTTTACCTTGAGGATAGCTAGGTCAAATCCTCCCCAGGTTTTTACCGGTTTGGTTTCCTGGGTGATCATATCTTGTGTTATTTATTTTCTGCTGCTTTGCATGATTTGATCTTTATTATTGTGATAACTTAGACTTATTTAATTGGACTAAGTAACAACTTGGCTAATTACCTAGGTTTAATAAATTGTTTAAGGGGTCTAAAAACTGACAAGTGGTATCAGAGCGGGTAGCTCTTTTGTTGTTGATCATTTGATCACTGAGCTGATCCTTGACCCCTGTTGTTATGGAACACGGACACACTCTAGTTATTCCTCCTCACTTTAATGAGAATAATTATACTTACTGGAAAGTAAGGATGAAAGTTTTCCTGAAATCCATTAATGAGAGGGTGTGGAACTCCGTTGAGTACGGATGGGAGAAGCCCACTACTCCTGTTAGTGAGTGGCAAACTTCTCAGAAAGAAACAGCTTCGTTTAATAGCAAGGCTATGAATGCGATTTTTAATGCTGTTTCTATGAAGGAATTTAAGAGAATCTCGAATATTGAGATCGCTCATACTGCTTGGAATATCCTCCAAACTGTGCATGAAGGCACTAAGGCTGTCAAAATAAATAAATTGCAGCAATTGACTTCTAAATTTGAAAGCATTAGAATGTTTGATGATGAATCTTTTGATGAATTCTATGCTAAACTGAATGATATTGTTAATTTTGTTTTTAACTTGGGTGAAATCTATGATCAACCTAAAATTCTTAGGAAGATTCTTAGATCTTTGACTGAGAACTTTAGACCCAAGGTGACTGCCATTACTGAAAGTAAGGATGTGGACTCCATCCCTGTTGATGAGCTTGTAAGATCTCTTCAATCCTATGAGTTGGATCTACCCAAAACTACCAAATCCAAATCAATGGCTCTTAAGTCAGTTGATGATGTTGATAGTGGTGGATTTGATGATGAACTCTCTGCTACAGAGATTGCCTATCTTGCCAAGAACTTTAGAAACTTTCTCAGGAATAACAATAGAAAGGCAAGAGGCACAAACACTGCTGAACCTATAAATTTTAAGAAGCATAATCCCACTAAGGTTAATAACAATGATAAACCTAGAAAAAGAGTAGGTCAATCTTCCAATAATTCTTTGGGCTCTCAATGTTTTGGATGTCAAGGGTATGGACACATGAAATCTGAATGTCCAACCTATTTGAAATCTATGGGTAAGGCTATGGATGTAACCTTTAGTGATGGTGAAGTTTCTGATCATGAGTCTGATTGTGATGAGGATGGAAACTTCATTGCTTTCACTGCCACTGCTGTAGTTGATGAGAGCATATCTGTTGAAGAGAACCCTTCTGATGGGAAACTCTCTGAAGATGCAGATCTTCAAGAGGCTTATAACAAACTTTGCAAAGTTGCTGCAAAGGATGCTATGAATGTTGAACTTGGCCTAAAGAAAATTGAATCTCTTGAGCTTTTAAAGAAAAATTTGCTTATTAAATTGTTTGATGCTAATGATCTTTTGGACAATGTGAAAACTGAAAACATACTTTTACTTGATAAAGTTAAATCTTTAGAACTTGACGTATCTGTTGCTAGATCTGCTAGTTCTAAACTTGATCAAATGTTGAGTGTTCAAAAGTCGTCTTCTGACAAAACTGGTTTAGGTTATGTTGATAGCATCGGTGTGTCCGCTCCCCATTCCACGAAGTTTGTTCCTTCATCTTCTTCTTCTTAACCTTCAATGAGTGAGATAGTGAGTGAAACTGTCAAACCCTCTGTGAGTGAGGTTGCTAAACCCTTAGAAGATTCATCATCTAGGAAGATTAGGGTTGATCTGAAAGAATCTAAGCCTAAGAAGCCTACCCTATCTAAGGACAAGACACATGATAAACCTGCATGGGTTTGTCATTTTTGTGGAAAGACTGGACACATACGTCCAAATTGCTACAAGTTGCAAGCTGCAAAGAGAGCAAACAAACCAAAAGTACATGTGCCTCAAGCACTTGATCCTATGGTACTTATTGGTGATTTAGTAAAGACTTTAAACATTTATTCCAATCCTGGAGTTGGTAATCATTCTCAAGTGAATAAGAACTCCAATGCTCGTGATGCATCTAAAAAGTTTTGGATGCAAAAGACTCGACCTAACTGAGTCTTTCTGACATGGTCCTTGTGCTTCATTACTCTACCCTTTGTGACCATTGTTCTTTGGTTTTTTTTTTTTTTTTTTTTTTGTCTCTAGGATTTACATATCATAACATTCATGCATTTCATTCTAGGTTTTTTTTATTTTTAAATAAAAATAATAATTAAAAAAAAGGGAAAATGAAGCACATTTTGTTTTACACTATTCTTCTTGGTTTTTGAGAACAAGGTTGGTCAATTTATTTTCACATAACATGTCTTTTGTACCTTATTTAGCTTTGATGAGTTTATTTATTACACTTTACTAGTTGAAGATTTGTAGTACATGTTGTGTGAGAAAGATGTGTATGGTTTTTGATTACTATGTCTTAATTTTGAAGCCACATGTTTTTAAATGTTGGACTTGAACTTTTAGAGAAAGGCATAAATAACCATCTCATCACTGTTCACTAGCCAATCATGAACACCTTAGTGCATATCATAAGATTTTGTGCTCAAGAAAGTGTAGCACATGTACAAAAAGAACATAAGGTAAAGTCTCGGTAAAAGTGCTTAATTCTTAAAATCTAATTGGTGTGTACTATTAGGCTTGATGCCAAACTCACATAAACTTAAAATTAGAATGTATATTATGAGGCATAAATACAAGAAACTTACATGATTGCAAACTTATAATCTAGGAGATGTGGGAGTTATATGATATAACTCTTTAGGTGATAATCTCTTTTAAATTCTTTGTGATGAATTTTGTAGACTTTGTGATTGATTGCTATTCACATATCACCTCACATGTATCTCAAGTCTTTGCTAGTCGCACACACTACACAAGTTACTCTTTGTTAAACATTGTACATGTTATTGTGTGTGTTTATGATCTGACCAACCAAGTTTTTGCAATCACTTTGAATTATGTGCAAACTAAATTTGTTGCTTGAAAATTTGTGGAGAATGCAAAATTTTGTTTTTGGGAATATTGGGCTTAAAATTATTGTTTGGAAAATCATATCATCTCATACTCATGCATTTTTTGTCTTAAATTTTAATGCTTTGAGTTAGATCAACTTGTTTTTCAAAAATTGTGTTTTTCCTGAAAAATATGGTAAGTCTCTGCCTGATTCGATCAGTCCATTCTGTTTTTCGATCAATCGAAATTTTTAAAATTTTAAAATTTTTTGAGAGAGGGAGTCTTTGTCTGTTTCGATCGGTCAAGACTAATTTTCGACCGATCGAAACTCGTGTATCAGGTTTTTTAAAAAAGCTGAATTGGACTTTTTCAAAGTCATTATTCAAACTTTTTCAAGCTTTTCTCTCTCTCCGCGTTGGCTCTTGGCTCCACCATCAAATTTTTGTCGTTTTCCTTCAAGGTTTTTGTCCTTAGAAGCCGGTAAGACCCTTTTGCCCTTCTTTTTCAAGTTTATTTCTTGATTTCATGCATTTTTCATGCATTATCATGAGTATTTTCGGCATCTTCAAACTTTTTGGGGTTTTTGATGATTCAAAACTATTCTTGTGTAATTGATCAATGGGTTTTTGTGCCATGATGTTATATTGATGTTCCCTATAGTTTAATTTGATCAATTTTGTGGTTATGAAAAATTGGAAATTCTAGGGTTTTGAATTTGATCCGAATTGGGGATTTTTTCAAATTGGCTTAAATTGATGAAATTGGCTTCTTCAATTGATGTATTTGGCCATTATTTTTGTTATTATATCATGTGTAATGATCAATTCATCTATTTTTTAAAATTGATCAAGTGGTTTCTATATTTTGGGGTTTTTGTGTTAAAAACCTTTATGTGCAAGCCAATTTTGTAATTTGAACCTTTTTGACTTAATTCACTGCATTAGCACATGCATCATGACATTTAAACTTGTTCATGCATCATATATATTTTGATTCTATTTTTTGTTTTTGTGCTAACTTGCAGTTTGCTCTTGGTTTTTGGTTTGTAGTTTTTGTTCTTTCGCTCTGTGTTTTGATCCTTATCTTAGCACCATGCCTAGGAAAACTAGAGCTCATAGGATCACTTTCACTTCCTCTGAGTCTCCATCTAGAGTAGAGCTGTTTAAAAATGATAAGTGTAGAGAAGCCTATAACACCTCGAACTGTAGGCGTAAGATCTGGTATGAGCGAGTTGTTGTGTTAGATGCGCTTGATCCGGCCATTAAGGCCAATTTTGAGTCTAAGGGTTGGTTGTCTCTCGTAGAGATAGATCATCCACCTCCGACCGCCCTGATTAGAGAGTTCTACTCGAACCTCTCTTGCGACATCTATGATTCCAACACCCTAGTTAGGAGTTGGATACGAGGTGTAGAGTTCACCATTACCCCTCGGGTGGTGGCTGAGGCTCTTGGGGTGCCGGTTGTTCAGGATGCTGACTATCCCTATAATGAGTTACCCTCTTTAGATGTTGTCATGTCTTACATCACTAGGTCATCTATCCAGTGGGGTTTTGATCCTCGGATCACGTCCGCTAAGCTTACCGAGACTGCCTATCTCTTTAGGATTGCGTGTCATTCCTTGTGGCCTATCTCTCACTTCCACACCATTCCTTTAGAGCAATGTGTGTTTTTATACGCCTTTGCTTCTAGAGCGTCCATCAGTTTTCCTCACTTGTTCCTTCATTCTTTGAACGAGGTTCATAGGAGTTTTGCCGTAGGGCATGCGCTGATTCATCCTATTTTCATTCATAGGATTCTGCTCTATTTAGGTCTAGATGGTTTTCCGTCAAGTGAGTCTGTTCATGTGATAGCTCCTATAGGTGCCACATTTCTTCGTCAGAGGGCTGCTCAGTTGAGAGTTCCTCCTTCTCCCTCGTCCTAGAGGTGCGTCATCTAATAGTGTTCCCCCTCTTCCCTCTTCTACAGGTACAGCTATTGCTGAGACTTCAAGTGTTGCTGCTGATACTGATGCTGATGCTGCTGTTCCTCCACCGACTGCTACGGATGATTTAGACATTCGTCGCACGTTGGATCATGTCTTAACCGTTCAAGCGGCTCAAGGACAGATTTTGGTGGACGTACTTGATGAGATCCGTCCCTTGCATGCGAAGTTGGCGCAGTTTAGACCACCTCCCTTTTGATGATGGATATCTTGTTTGCCCTTTGGCATTCCATCACAAAAAGGGGGAGTACTAGTAAGTTTTTGTTTTTAGGGGGAGACTATTTGTTTTTTGGTTGGAGCTTGTAGAGTTTTAGATTGTATCTAAGTGCTTCACTGTGTACTTAACATTTTTAGCTCTTACCTTGTTTTTTATGGGATATTCATGTTAAAGGGAGTTTTATGTTTTTATTGGTACTTTATTTGTTTCTTATTTCAAACTGCTTATTGATTTATATTTATGAGTTATTCATTGATATATGTCTTTATTTGTGTGTTGTTTGAAATCAAGAAGTTATTTTGTTTACTTGTATTATTTCCACACATGCGGTTATGCATTTTGTTTAGTATTTCAGGAAATATACAGGTTGATTCAATTAAGCTGCTGTCTACACTTGCAACTGATGGATAGTAGTTAGGATTGAATTTGGTTTATAAGTATTATTT
The DNA here is from genome assembly GCF_932294415.1 of Quercus robur. Taxonomy (NCBI): domain Eukaryota; kingdom Viridiplantae; phylum Streptophyta; class Magnoliopsida; order Fagales; family Fagaceae; genus Quercus; species Quercus robur. The sequence goes on from NC_065535.1 coordinate 4,818,836, forward strand.
TGTAAAGGGCTTTTCATTTTGTAAACTTTAAGTTTATAAGTTGTGTTTTGTCACGGATTGCCAAAGGGGGAGTTTGTTAGGTTCTAAAGTTTCGGACTTTGTATATTTAGAACTCTAATTTGTATTGTTGGCAAACCATGATCAAAACAATGTGTTTAGAAGTGTTTAAAACTAGCTCAAAATTGTATGTCAACGTAAAGTTGGAATCGAGTGTAAAGCAGAAAGCACTGTGGCTTTCGGCCTAGCTCGATCGATCGAAGTTTAGGCTCGACCGATCGAAGCTCAGACAGATCGCTTTTTTGCAGAATTTTCCAACTCAGCCCTATTTGTTTTAAAACGTTTTTAGGGTTTCTTATTTGTCCTAAGTATAAAAGGTAAACCCTAGCCACGTTTTAGTGTTGCTCATATTGCGGTTTTTGTAAATCTCTTGTGAGATCTAAAAGAGTTTTCTTTTACGCAAACTTAGGATTTTCAAGGAGGAGATATTTTCTACACCTTGATGATCAAAACAGTTGCTGCCATTAAAGCTTAAAAAATACGCAAACGGGAGTGCTTGTAGTTGGTGGGAATCCAAGAAAGGAGTCCATGAATTCGGAGCTTGCACGTGGTCGTGTCAGTAAGTTCTACTGGTTGGTAGCATTAGGAAGTCAAACGGGAGTGCTTGTAAGTCCTTTTGTATGAACTTCGATTCTTTCAAGATAGTAGATTCAAGTTTACCTTGAAGATAGCTAGGTCAAATCCTCCCCAGGTTTTTACCGGTTTGGTTTCCTGGGTGATCATATCGTGTGTTATTTATTTTCCGTTGCTTTGCATGATTTAATCTTTATTATTGTGATAACCTAAACTTATTTAATTGGACTAAATAACAACTTGACTAATTACCTAAGTTTAATCAATTGTTTAAAGGGTCTAAAAACTGACATATTGTGAACGTAACACTTCTCCATTGATTATGATTGCAACCCCATTTTTCCAAGTTAAAGAACACCCTAAAAATCAATTATCCAAAACTGGATTAGCAGAAGAATTGTATATTATTAGGGAGTATACACCGCGGGCTGGTGCACCTAAAAGTGAAAATTTCCAAAATCCATCAAAATTGCTGTCATTGTTGGACCTCCTATTGATCTTCTTCTTCATCTTGTGGATTAGGACTTGACCATTTATTTACGCGAATGCTAGCTTTCTCAGCCTGAAATCCATGAAAACAAGAAATGAATTCATATGGGTTTTACATGCACAAGCACAACACAATGTCAACGTTACTATGACAAGTGAAATTGTGTTAAATTATAGTACCTCCTTTTCCCAATCGCATCGTGCTGTTATGATAGCCAAAATCACTGTTTGGATTGCAGTCCCACCCAAAATCATTCCACCCCAGATACCCTGCCACATCAATTAGTTGTATTACATTTCAACACATTGGAATCCTAGTCATGCCAAATGGAAAATTCTTTTTAGATGAGCTTATACGAGGTAAATTCACCAAGAAAAACATAATTGGTTTTTTTTTAGTTCGTTAACCTTTTCTTTTAACAAACTGGTTCTAAATTCTAATAGAACCCATATAAATTCCTTAGTTTAAATTTGATTCTTTCATATATCCATTCTCACCAAAATCAAGTTTTTAAAATTTTGGTGTTTGGCTGCACAAGCATATTTCCACTATAAAATTTAAATTTTCTTGTGCATGTTAAACACCCACATGAAAAATTAGACTGATTTTGGTTTTGGTTTAAGGGTCGGCTGAACAATAGATGCAATTGTCCAAGACTCAAATAAAAGAAGGCCCTCACTTAAAAAATATATATATATATATATGTGTGTAATATTTATCTATATATTTTAATTACAAAAGAATATTTTAGTCCTTTTATTGATCAGTAAAATGTATTAAAAAACCCCATTGTATCCTAAAATGCAAAATATTAAATAGAAAAAAAAAAAAAAAAAAAAAAAAAAAAAAAAAAAAAAAAAAAACCAAAATAACCAAACTTCAGCTAACAAAATTAAAATTTAAAAGACAAATTCATTAACTCATTCTCAAAATATGCTAAAATCAAAATTAATACTAAACAAATTTATTAAGTATACAACATAATTATCTAGAAATGTATTAAAATAAAGATTATAAATTTCTTAAAAAAAAAAAAAAAAAAATCTCTTATCTTTCTATCCCTTTGCCTCTCTACCTATATTCTTTTCTTTCTTTTCTTCTCTTGATCTTTTTATACAAGCTCAGTCATTCATTTTAAATTATATTTTTTAATTTACCTGATTGATAGGACAAGGACAATAGGCTGAGTTTTGATTCTTGATCTTTTTCTATAAGCTCAGTCATTCATTTTAAGTTATATTTTTTAATCTATTTTAAGTTATATTTTTTAATCTACTTAATTGAAAGGACAAGGACAACACGCTGAATCTTTGATTCTTCATCTTTTTCTACAATTTTTTTTTTTATAGGTAATAACAAATTTATTGATAATAGAAGTACAATGGATTTACGATAGTAAACTCATTGCACTGAAAAAAATACAAACCAATCAAAAAGAAAGACCAGCAGAATTAAGAAAATCAAACAAAGAATGATAATGTGTAAATCCCCAAATACGAGACCACTCAAACAAAGTCCTAAGCAGCAAAGACTTCACACAATCTACAAGTCTCTCAATATCCTCAAAAGTTCGGGCATTGCGCTCCTTCCAAATTAACCACATAAGACATGCTGGAACCATATTCCACACATTTGAAGTGCGACTCCCTAACCAATTCCACCATGCAGAGAGAAGAGAAACAACTTTCTTCGGCATCACCCACTGAACCCCAAACAAACAAAGGACTTCACTCCACAAGGTATGAGCATACTTACAATGGATCAATAACCCAGTCATTCATTTTAAGTTATATTTTTTAATATACTTAATTGAAAGGATAAGGACAACAAGGACAACACGCTGAATCTTTGATTCTTGATCTTTTTCTACAAGCCTAGTAATTCATTTTAAGTTATATTTTTTAATCTATTTAATTGAAAGGAAAAGGACAACATTTTAAGTTATATTTTTTAATCTACTTAATTGAAAGGAAAAGGACAAGACGCTGAATCTTTGATTCTTGATCTTTTTCTACAAGCCCAACAATCATTCATTTTAAGTAATATTTGTTAGGAAGATACACATTAATCTTTTTATTTTTAAAAATATTTTTTCAAAAATTAAAAAAATTATCATTACTTTTTCAAGAAATTTTTTTTAAAAATAGAAATTAATACGTGTTCTAAATATACCCATCAGTAAAGAGTAATTCTTAGATATTCTCAAAACACGAAAAATGGTACTCTTTTCTCTCACATTCATGATAGGATCCGTTCATTAAATTCATGGTGAGATCCACCATAAATATGAGAGAAAAAAAAAACCATTTTACTATACTCCAGAACTATCTAAAAATTTTCCGTAGATAAAATCTTATTTTCTAATCTGCTTAATTGAAAGGACAAGGACAACATGCTGAGATTGCTCCGACACTTGCACAATCTGCTCACACTCACTGACGCCACTGCACAGTGACAATGCACACTGCACAAAGCTTGATACTTGTTGATTAAATGACAAGACTTAGCACTGCACAGGCACAGTGCAATTGTTGAGTATATAATACTTTATAATCTAAAAAAGTGGAAAACAATTTTAGGCCCCAACCAACACAGCTACAAACTCCCTAATCCACCCACACGGCCCACACCCAATGGATACGCACTAAAATTAATACATATTTTTTTTTATGCAAATTTTTACTTTATTAATTATTATTAGTTATTATACCAATTAATAATTTAATGTATATTATATCAACTTATTTATATTTTAATAATACAGATTTATTAAATCAAATAATAAATAAAAATAAAAAATAGATTTTAAATAAGAATAAAAAATTTTAATTAATATTATTTAATTACTATTTAAACATTAAAAAAATTCACTTAAAATTTCCTTCAAAGTTGTTGAGCCGGGACTTTAACTTGTATCAGAAGATTCAGAACCAAACTAATTCTATGATCCCTTATAAAACACGAAGACAACCAGCCATTCAATCCGGAATGCAAACTAAGTCCAAACTTCTTATGTAACTGAACATATTAAGCCTATTGTACAAAATAGGCAACTGACCTAAAAGGTCTTCAAAAGAAGACAAAATTTAACTAGCTGATGCACTTTCACCATGTATGTGCTAGGAGCTGTTGGATAACCTACAAGGCTCTTTTCTTTTCTTTTCTTTCTAAAATGGTTTGAGGCATTAGCCACTAGAGCCGTGTCAAAGGAGAAAGCATCTCCTTCTTCCATTGAGTGGGTAAAAGTATCTCTTATGTTTGCTCTATAAGATGGGCCTTTAAGATAATTTTCGATCTCAAATATTTGTGGGTTTAATGTCTGTGAAATCTACTAACTTCCCTAACTTGTGAGAGACGTGTTCAATTTAGTATGCTTATAAGATATTTCCTGGTGCCAAAGGATTTTTAGGACAACACAATTACGGATGCGTCTATTTTCATACCAAATTTCACCATTTGTTCATTTGTGTAATTGTGAATAGTTAATAAAAAATGATGAGTCCATATGGACAAAATGTGTGTCCGTCATTCATAATTACATAAATCAATAAGTTAGAGAAATTTGGCACAGGATTGAGTATTTCTAGAATTTTTCTAATGGGTTCAACATACCCAAAGTACATGACTTTTGATGCACATTTACTTTCATGATTGACTGAGTCGGTAGACCTATATTCACGCTACAAACATGACTCTTAGCTTTGTTCTTGACTTTTCTTTATTTTTTTGGTTTTAGACTTCACTCTGTTTATTAGGGGCCATGTTGAGGCCGAACCAACTATCATATGTAAATGCCCACAAAGCCAGTGACGGATTAGGTATATATCATAATCTCTACTAAATCGGAGGCTAATGAAAGAAGTTACGCATACCATAACTCCAAGGTCGAAGACCAATCCCATTACAAGTCCAAGTGGGAGCCCAACGACATAGTAGCAGCACAGATTTATATATGCAACCCATGCCTGCCATCCCGATCCAACAGCCACTCCTGTCATAGTGAAGAAAATATATTTACAACTGATTTCAAAGAGGAAAAGACTAGTACTTAGAGACATCGTTTGATAACCTATATTTTCTTCTTTAATTAAGTTTTGACAAAATTTAATGCCAATATTCAAATGAAAGGGATAATCACCAAATATAGGTTCAAAACAAACAAAAATACTATGTTTGATTAGGTGTGTTTCATTTTATATTCTAACAAATGTGATATATCATATGTCAAGCTATGCTTAGCAAAGCATAGAATGAAACACAAACATTAGAACAAAGGATTTTTATTTGTTCAACTCTATGGTATTTTTCACATCTCATGTTCATGGTGCTCTTCAAGAAGCACATCTAGATACTAACACTATGTGGTTTTCTAAAGTATAAACAATTTGATTAGAAATTACCTATGTAGCATAGATACGGACATTATACATAATACAACATGCTACGTAATATAGTAACACGACATTTCTTGAAAAATTAGGATACGATATGTAGAGGATTCGAGAAAAAATTACTTAACTAAATTTATTTTTAGGTATATATATTTTATATTTGAAATAAATTATGTTTATTTTGGATTTAAAAAGTATGTAACAACAATTAAATACTTGAAAATATATCTAAAATTAATTTAAAGACAATAAAATATTGTTTAAAGTACGAACAAAAAGAGTTCAAATAAATTGAACACCCATAAAAAGAGTTCAAATAAACAACATTCAACATCAAAATAGAAAAACTAAATTAAAAAATAATTTTTTTAAGTGCGTATTTGACATGTTTGTGTCCATGTTGAATATGTGTCATGTTGGATATGTGTCCGACACTAGTGCGTTAGTAATTTTGCTATGTCCGTTCTTCTTCGGAAATTACCTGATAAAATAGGTTGAACACTGTTTAGGAGAATTGTAACAGCTAATAGAACAGTGAGCTTATCAACTGCTTCAAGCACTTCAGTGGTGGTTGTGAATAAATAAGCATACTTGTCATGGAGTATCATGATTAGAGCGCAAAAAAAGATCCCAATCACACTCGATTGTATCACGGAGACTATTGTTGCGAATTGTGCTGCCTTGCCATTCCCAGCTCCTAGCTCATTGGCTACCCTAACTCTGTAAATTCCATGACAAAAAGTTCAAATAACTATCATTCCATGTTAAAAAGTCAAACTAAACGCATTTGAAGGGATACAGTAAGTTACAAATTCTAATCATTCCCTAGCATCATTTTTATCTTTCTCACCCAAATTGCCCACAAAGTTCCAAATTCAAATCAATCTTTCACTTTTTATTATTAACATTATTAAAGAATTTTTATTTTAGTCTTTAACCAAATTAATCCACTTCCCACCCATAAAACACACTAAAAACCGGCTCTGGTTGAATGACTTGAATCTCCTCCTTCACTTTGTTTTATTAAGTTTTAAAATTCTTTTCTTAACTAAAAAAAGTCAGTTTTACTTTTCATTTTATTTCTGTACCTAAACAAGTAGGTTGGTCTCCCTATTTTTAAGTAAGTTTTGTTTTTTTTTTTTTTGACTTTTTTTAGGTGCATTTATGAACACGTGATGCAGAGGTTGGTCAAGTCCCGTATCCTTTTTTTTTTTAAATAGTCTTTTTACTTTTACTAAATAATCTCTTAATTAATAGTTATATATAATTATATATTGAAAGAAATACATGATAATGATAAGACAATCAAATATTGGGAAAAGGACTAAGGAGTTGTCAATTTGTACCCGGTACCAGCAAAAAAGGCCAGAGGAATCATCATCTCCCAGCCATTGATAGTCATGCTGCAAAATTGTAATTGAAATCCACCAACCAAACCGAAAAAGTGTTACAAAAATTTCTTATAACTTCATACTTCATACCAAACCACCATGGGAAAAAGGTGCAATTTCCATTTCTTCCTGAATATTAGAAAAACTCATTTTTCTTTATGAAAGTCTCTTTGATTCATTTCAAAAGTATAATTAAAGTACTTGGCGGTAAGAACTACTTTTTTTTTTTTTTTAGCAATCACATGACAGTAATATATAACTAATAAAACAGATTATCAAAAAAAAAAAAAAATATATATATATATATATATAAAACTAATAAAACATGGGGAGAGAAGAGAACCACGTACCAGATTGACAAAGCATCCACGGCTAAAGTGGCATTCTGTAGGAACCCAGTCATTAATATTAGTATTCTGTAATACCAATTCTCCAAGCTACACAAATCACCAACAACACCCACATAAAAAATAATAATAATAAATAAATAAATAATGATATCAAAGAAACAGTTGAGAGTTGGAACAGTGAATAAGTAACACACCAACCAAAATCTTCCATCCCCTTGGGTTGAACAATGTTTCATTTTTTTAATCCACCAACCAAAATCTTCTATCCCCTTGGGTTGAACAATGTTTCATTTTTTTAATCCACCAATTATAATATTTAATGCTTTTTTTTTAATTTTTTTTCTTGGAACAAAATATGCAAACTATTGTTATTGGGAGTATAAAATAGAAAAGAAATCAAACCAGAAAAAAAAAATAGAAAAGAAATGAATTATTCAGAACTGAGAGAATAATGTTAGCTCCTTTCATGTATACGGCAAATTCTACTAAAATTTAATCAATAGGACACATTATTATTTTTAAAGGATCTTTGTATGTTTACCTTATACTTATAATGTAAATTTATAGTATAACACATAAAAAGTAATAAATGTTACTTTCAATGTGTCTATAATGTGGGCCGTTATTAAGTACTTCAAGAGTATGTTCCTTCCTTCTCATATAGGATAGTACTAACTCGCCATGTGGCCCACCTCTATTTAAGAGGGACTATTCAATAATCTTCACCTTACATTGCACTGTACAATGTAAAAGAAAAAATTTCTCAAATATTGAATAATTGATATGAACTATCAAAAAAGAGAGAGAGAGAGAGAGAACACCGCATAGAATATACATTGAGAGAGAGAGAGACCATAGCATAACGCCAGAAGCAGCAGAGAGTTTGAGAAATTCCCATAGGCCAGAAAAGGCTTCAGTGGAGAACCCATGCCAAGTCAAAGGACAGCCACCAAAGGCAGTATAGCCGTACAATCCAAAAATCAAAACCCACCAGGAGATATCCAAAGCAAGAGCCGCACCCACAAGGCCAAGATCCAACACATAAATGAATAGCCAACTAGTCAACACATTCACCAACAGACCCACCAAAGAAACCCAAGCAATCACTATGTTCTTCAGCTGGGACTGCAAGAACCTTTGCAATGGGAACTGAAACGCAAAGCTGAAATGCAATGGTATTAACCAACAGGCCACCACACCTGAAGCCTCTGCCACGTCATCGGGTTGTCCTATGAGTTTCAGCAGCGGAGAGGCGAAAACGTAGAAGGGTAGTAGCAAGAAACAACATAGGACTAGCACAATCCATGACCTTTGCATGTATATTCCCAACATGTGGTACCTCTTCGCACCAAATGCTTGCCCACACAATGTCTCTAACGCACTTGCCATCCCTAACTGCTTGCCCAAAACAAAAATACCCAAAACCAATGTTAACCAAAGTCAATCATTGTTTCTAATTATCTCATATATCAGAAATATGCATCGTTCACTTCACACTAGAAGAAGGCATTTCATGTTTCGAATATATATACTTTTTTGAACATCAAATAATGATTGCTCGGATGCATCAGATATATGTATCGTTTCTTTGTCTAACAACGAGTAAGCCTCATACAGCTGTGAGGTAGTCTGTAGTCAAGACATGAATACATGAGATAATTAATTAGTATTATTCCGACTAGTATGGAGTTTTGACGAATTACCAGTAGGCCGAAATTGAAGCCAACGATAACAGTGTTGGCAATGGAAATCGCAGCAAGTTCAACTTCACCAAGGCGGCCAGCGAAGGCTTGGGTGACAACGTTCATGGTGTAAGAAGCGATGCGGCTGAAGATGGCGGGACCCACGATTTGCCATAGCTTCTTGGATTCAATCCACACCCTTGATGAAAGATTTTTCTTTTCTTCATCTTTGAGTCCAACTTCTGTGGTTGTCGATTCCGGTAATAGTGGCTCGTTAATGCTCCCCATCAGAGTGAGTTTAGAAATTAGAATTTAGAAACAGTCTCAGCCTAATCTATATATATATATATAAAACCAAAACTTTTGAAACTTCCATAATTTTCTCCATCAGCACAACATTAAAAAAAAATTAATAATAAAACATAAAACAATAAAACCAAAACCCAAAAAAAAAAAAACGTCTTAAACCCATTCCCTACCCGACTCTGATTTTCACGCTTTCCCTTTTACGAAAACTCTGCCATTACCTTCCTCCCAGCTCCTCCTCAATCACACCCATGGCAAGCCAATCAGACCCACGGCAATTCAACACCCAACCCATCCAGCCTACCTTTCCCGATCCTCTGCCTCTCCCTTTCCACGGCAAGACCCAATAGACACCTTCAACAAGGGTTACCAGAGATACACATATATATTTACAATTGAGAAAGGCTTAAGACAATTTGGTTTTCCTTTGAAGGAAACAAAAGAAAAAAAAAGTGGGTATGATAAAGAAAGGATCTAGGAAGATTACCTTTTTGAGATTTGGCTTAGAATCCATAAAAAACAGAGATACTCAACCAACGACAAGCGGCTAATAACTGGCTGTGAGGAATACAAAGAGATTGAGAGGAAAGGAACGATAACGGTTTCCGTTGGAAAGCCTGTTTGATTTGGACGGAGTTATTACGGAGTGAGTTACACCAACTAACGACAAGCGGCTAATAACTGACGACATTAAATCTGGGTATCAGTTCTTGCAACAAGGGCACCAGAATGCACAGCCTGGTCAATCTGATGTTTCGAGGTTGAAACCGTTGTGGCAAGCTATTTGGAACCTCCCCGTACCGAGCAAAGTGAAGAACTTGGTTTGGAGAGCAACCAAGAACTCCTTGCCAACCAAAGACAACCTGGTTCGAAGAAAGATTATCCAAAACGGCAGCTGTGATGTTTGCCGAGAACACATGGAAGATGTGAAGCATGCATTATATAGCTGTCCAAAGCTTGCTGAACTGTGGAAAAAAATGCCTCAATGGACTCACGTGAACTGTTTGATTTGGACGGAGTTATTAAGGAGTGAGTTACTCCAACTAACGACAAGCGGCTTTCCAAAGAGGCGTCTATTGGGTTATAGCCTTACAGGCTTATTAGACAGATTTTTGTTTCAACATGGTGGGCCTTTTGAGCCCAATATGGTTTTAGCCTAATGGGACCCAGTTATGGACCCAAAATAATGAATTATTGGGCCCATCCAACAAGAATACTGTTCATTCTGTTAATTTTCTACTGCTAATCTGCTTTTCAATGGCCGAATAAAATTTAGACAAAATTCTGTTTTTTTGTGTGTGAAAACTGAGTTATTGGTCGATTTGAATTGTTTTTGTGTGAAAACTGAGTTATGATTTATTTTTTACCCCAGCCTAGTATTCTAGAGTTGATTGAATTGTAGCTTTTGTGCACACACTAAGATAATCAAATTGAATATATGTTTTTGTGTGGAAATTGAGCTATTGGTCAATTTGAATTGTTTTTGTGTGGAAAATGAACTATGGGTTTGAATTTGTTTAGTGGAAATTGAGAGAGGTGGAGTTATCAGCTTGCTTCCTTTGTTTTTGTGTGGAAACTGAGCTATGATTTATTTTTTACCCCAGCCTATTTTGTATTCTAGAGTTGATTGAATATATGTTTTTAAATATAATGAATGCATTGAATATTTAGTGGAATATATGAAATAAATGAAATTGAAAAATAACAACATGCTACTAGAGAATCGATGTTGAATTCCAATAGCTAATGTCACATCATTTGGAAAAAATTGATAGCTTTCCCGTGCATCGCACGGGTTAGCGACTAGTGGCCTAAATTTAAGAGAGATTGATAGAAGGGTAGTGATGTAGGACAACCTAGGCATCCCACCTAGATTAGTCTCACCGTAAAACCTTAGGCTTCCCACCTAAGGTGTTTGGAATCACCACCAAACAAATCAATGAAAATAATCTCAATAATAATAATAGTCTGTCCAACACAAAGGAATCGTCTGGAGCTTTATATACAGCTTCCAGGAATCATAATAATAAAGATAAACTCTCCTAAACAATCTCAAATACTAATACGATAATCCTAATAATCTCAAATACTAATCCAATACTAAAAATAAACTCAAATAAAGATAACATAAATGATAAAGATAATCTCCACAGATGTGCCATCATGTGGTGTCCGAACCAATTCCCCTAGGGTGGGAGAAACTCGACCCCGTCGAGTAAAGCTCATAAGGATCAAGTGACATCAAAACAAACTCCATCAAACCACAAGCTCACTGGATCAGCATGACGCCTCCGTCAACGCTCATATGTGCAAGTGATAGGAGGTAGAGATGAGGTAGTAGCAAGTGTATCCAAGTAAGCCTCCAAAAGAGTAGGATCAAGCTGCCGCAACTCCTCTCTGGTGATCCATGTACAGTCAGAATCAGGCCGTCCTCGCCAGCGAACCAAGAAGCGCTAAACTGTTCCATCCCTAGTGAAAAGAGACAGCTCATCCAAAATAACATCAATAATATCTTTATGTGCCTTTTGGAAACAAGATGGTGTAGGGCTAGGGACAGGGTTAGCCAAAGAAGAAGAGGGAGGATCATAAAAAGGGTTATAGGGAATAACTGTTGGACCTTTAAAAGCAAGTAAATCAGCAATATTAAAAGTAGAACTAATACCATAATCTAAAGGTATATCAATCACATAAGCATTAGGTCCAAGTTTCTTTAATTCCTTGAATGGGCCAGCACTGCGGGTCTGCAGTTTCTTAACGGTTCTTGAAGGATACCGTTCAGGCCTGATACGAATCATAACATAATCTCCTACATCAAAGTCTAAATGACGTCGATGTAAATCAGCCTGAGTCTTATACTTAAGATTACTAACATGAATTCGTTTGTTGATCTCTTTATGCAGCTCATGCATGTGACTAGCAAACTCTACTGCAGACACAAAAACCCTATCATGTGAGGACATTGGGAGAAGGTCTAAAGGTCTCCTAGGTGTATAACCATGAACAACTTCAAATGTGCTTATACCTATGGACCTATTGATTGAGTTATTATAAGCAAATTGGGCTACAGGGAGTATAAATTCCCAAGTCTTACCATTCTCACCTATGAGACACCTTAAAAGATTTCCTAGACTCCTATTGACAAACTCAATTTGACCATTAGTTTGAGGATGGTATGCTGTAGAAAATTTCAACTTTGTTCCCATCATGTGCCAAAGGGTCTTTCAAAAATAGCTCATAAATTTAACATCCCTATCTGACACAATTGATTTAGGCAACCCATACAACTTAACAATCTCATCAAAGAAAATCTTGGCTACCTTGGATGCATCAGAAGTCTTAGAGCATGGAAGAAAGTGAGCCATCTTAGAGAACTGGTCTACCACTACAAGGATGAAATCAAACTTCCTAAAGGTACGGGGAAGACCTAGTATAAAGTCCATGCTAATATCCTTCCAAGGACGGAATGGAACTAGTAAAGGAGTGTAAAGGCCAGTATTTTGCTTGCAATGCTTAGCCGGTTCACATTGACGACATTGACCAATTATTTTGGCAACATACCTCTTAAGACTTGGCCAATAGAACTACCTCTTTACCTCTTCAATTGTCTTATCATGTCCAAAATGTCCTGAAAGTCCTCCTGCATGTATTTCCCAAACCAAAAAGTCTCTAACTGATGTGCGGGGGATACAAAGCTTATTGGCTTTAAACAAGTAGCCATCTTGGAGGATAAAATCATCAACAACCTGAAGATGCTTAGTCTTAAGTGTAGTGTACACTTCTCCAAAATCTGGGCAAGATTCATACTCTTGCAACTTCTCAAACCCCATGACTTTTGTGCTCATCACAGAAAGTAAGGTGACTCGGCGACTCAAAGCATCAGCTACCTTATTCTCAACACGAGATTTATGTCTCAATACAAAAGAGAATCTTTGCAAAAACTCATGTGAGGCTGCAGGGTATATACAGATTGCCGGGGTTGGTTTGCAGATCTCGTGAGGTAGGGATTTGGGTTGCTTTGGTTTGCAAATCTCGCGGGGTAAGTATTTGAGTAATGGCATGTCTGGAAGTTGATTTGTTTGGTGATGGTGAGTGTGGTTGTGGGATGTCAGTCGTGATTTTGGTTACTGAAAGGGGAGATCGAGTTGGGCTCTGATACCAAGTTGATGTAAGACAACCTAGGCTTCCCACCTAGATTAGTCCCACCGTAAAACCTTAGGCTTCCCACCTAAGGTGTTTGGAATCATCACCAAACAAATCAATGAAAATAATCTCAATAATAATAATAGTCTGTCCAACACAAAGGAACCGTCTGGAGCTTTATATACAGCTTCTAGGAATCATAATGATAAAGATAAACCCTCCTAAACAATCTCAAATACTAATGCGATAATCCTAATAATCTCAAATACTAATCCAATACTAAAGATAAACCCAAATAAAGATAATATAAATGATAAAGATAATCTCCACAGATGTGCCATCATGTGGTGTCCGCACCAGGTAGGTTCATATATTGGATTTGGCGGTGGACTTTGAAGAGGAGGACACGTACAATATAAAAGGTGGACTTGACTTCCTAAACAGACAATCAATTTAATTATCAAAGACCCTTTAAATTATGCGGTGTGTATTGTGACGGCAGGTATATATATATCCAGGCTTTTTTTGATAAGCATCAATATTATTTAAGAGAAAGACAAAATTATAAAGGGTTCGATTAATGTGTGCCCTAAGGGCACATATTAAGCTTTTTATTTTTGAAAACATTTTTTCGAGAATTGAAAAAGCTGTCATTACTTTTTTAATTTTTGAGAAAATTTTTTCCAAAAATAGAAATTAATGTGTGCCCTAAGGACATACATTAGTAAAATCCAATTATAAAAAACTACAGTCAACGTCACATACAGTTGTTTTATATAGACTCCAAAACAATATTTTGCCTTATAGGTAAAGTTATGTAATAAATTTTTAAAAATTAATAGTATATCAGCTTTTTAAACACCCTGGAACAGTGTATCAGCTTTTATGCAAAAATTGAATGACTTTCAGCAAATTAGGTAATGAATCCTCTACAGCAGTATATATGCCCAAAATTGCGTGCATGCATTAATTATTATGCTATTATGTATGTGTTCTAATTTACTATACATCTAATTTAAGGCAAATATTTAGGAACTAAGAGCATCCACACCAGCTCGTGTAAACTTATCATCTATTTTACACGGAAAAATCTATTTTTTCTATTTTACACTATCACATTTCTAAAACACCCACATCAGTTCATCTATTTTACAAATCTATTCTAATTAAATAATATTATTTATTGTTTTTTTATTATTAGTTATTAAAACCGTTTCTTTCTCTCTTTCCCTACCCGTTTCTCTCTTTCCCTCACTCACTCCCAGCTCGCCGACCCAACCGATCCAGCTCATTCCCAGCTCACCGATCCAACTCGCCGCCGCCGCCACCTCAGCCATCAGTCGATTCGGCCTCCCTTTCACTTTCGCCCTCTCTCTCTCCTCCACAACTGACCCTTCGCCTCCCACCTCCAACCGACAACAGCAATGGAAGATCCGGCGGCAACAATGGAAGACCCGACAGCAGCAGTGGCAGCAGATCCGACTCCATTGGGTTGGGTTTTCCGGTGGGTGTGGACTGTTTTTGGGTTGGGTTGATTTTTGGGTTTCTGTTGATTTTGGGTTGGGTTGATTTTTGAGTTTCTGTTGATTTTGGGATTTTTTCTGTGCTAGGTTGCGGTGTTTGGGGGTGGCGCTGGGTTTGGTGGTTGGGTTTGTTGTAGTTTGGTGGTGGCGCTGGCACTGACGCTTGGATATTCTTCTTCCTTGCCGTGCTAGTTTGTTGCAGTTTGATAGAAAAGAGAGAAAAAAAGAATAAAAAATTATTTACACATTGAACAGTAACCGTGCATATATGCACGGTTATTATTCATTTACACAACCAGGTGTATATTTTACACATCTTTACACCCACTGATGTGGGTGTTTTTTTGCCTAAAATGTGTAAAACTTGCACCTTTTTCTATTTTAGAGGACTTTACATGAGCTAATGGAGATGCTCTAATATCTTAGATTTCGTAAATAATTTGAAAACCATGACTGTAATGCAGAGATATCTTTCTATAAAGCAATCTAATTTAATGCAATCATTTGTTTAAATTTAGTTGAGAATTTATTATTTTCTTCCAAAAATTGATGGAGTAAGTGGGTTTTGTAGGAAAAAGGGAAAGAGCGCCGAATAGGTTATCGGCAAAGTTCACATCTGTGGTGGGAAATCTTGATCCAAGAGTGGAATTAGACAAAAGTATCAGATATGATAACATAAAATACAACGCTTTTCTCTCAATTATAGCCTCCAAATTGTCGTACAAAATGAAGAATTCGCTAAAATCATAATCAATGATCATTGGAATGTAAGTATCATTAACATGGCAAAACTTTTTTTTTTTTTTTTTTTGATTCTGCCCTTGTGATATATAATGGCTATGATGAAGATTAACGTTTCTTTTTTCATTTTTGCACAGATGAAATTCTTGTACTTCGACAACTATTGGAATGGTAAGCATCAACCTATATTATATTCCAATCCTTAAAAAAATTATGTAGTTATAGCCTAGGTTATAGAAATCATTTGTCTCACTCTTTTTAATTAGTTAAGTATAAAGTGGGACAAATTATTTGTATTAAGAAGAGTCGCAAATTAAATAATATGCCATCTAAGTTTACTTCTCTTAAAATTAGCTTTTATTCACAAGCATATTTGTCATCTGGTAAAATTATAAAAACAAATTTATCTATTAAAAAAAAATGTTATGTCTACAAAATTTTTACAATAATTTTACGATAAATCATAAGTGGCTAATTGTTACATATTATTATTGGTGGGGAAAAAAAAATTAATTTCAATGGTAGGTTTAAATTAGAACCAAATATTGTAGCCATAGCACTTCTCTAAAAAAAGTGATTTTAAAAAGCAAACATAACTCATAAACAAATAAGCTAATAAACTAATATAAGAAAAGATAAATTATCCAAATACATACTACTAACTAATGGAGGAAATAGTTTCTCAAAAATAAATAAATAAATAATTGAGATAATTTGTCAATTAATAATGGACTGAGATTATAATTAGTTAAAAGTGCACTTTCCTTTTATCTCTTTAAATCAAAGATCCCATGAAAAGTATAGATCAAATTACTAATATGAGAATGCCTTTGATACAAAATCATATGGATTATGGATCCCACATTTGCTTTTATTTGCCCCATGTGAAACCACATGGAAGTTGAAAAACGGGCTAGGGTTGCAAACCTGTACCAAATTATATATTATGTTCTTTCCGTAACAAAATAAAGGAAAAAGTTAATGGATACTCAAAGGACATTAGTTTAAAAATTATTTTTAAAAAATTTTATATGAAAATAAAAAATAATTAATTTTATTTACTGTTTATTATATTTCCCATAAAATTAGTTCAAAACTTTTTTTAAATAATTTATTAACAATTATTCTTTTTTGCTAAACTATTAACAATTGCTTTAAGATCTCTGATTAAGAAAGTTTTGACATCACTTTTATGAGAAATATAAAAAGTTGCCAACAATATTTATTATTTTATCATTCTC
The DNA here is from genome assembly GCF_932294415.1 of Quercus robur. NCBI lineage: Eukaryota > Viridiplantae > Streptophyta > Magnoliopsida > Fagales > Fagaceae > Quercus > Quercus robur. The sequence goes on from NC_065535.1 coordinate 4,835,721, forward strand.
CTAATAAAATGTTTCTAAAAATAGCTAAAGGCATTTGTTAACATTTCCCTAAAATATTATATAAACTTTCTTCCGTCATTGCTTACAGGCAAATCGTTGGCAATATTTTGTTAAACTAAATGTTAGTTATTGAGATTAAAATATGAAGTATTAATTTATAGTGGAGTACTCTATTATTAGTCCACTTAGATAAACAAGGTGCTTAATTATTTGTCAAAAGGTTAAACTAACTCGTCTTTAATTATTTCTATAAATAAAAATAAAAACTCGTTTTTAATTATGAAAATAAAGTACAAAATCATATAATTACTAAGAATTACAAAGGTCTCCCTTTGGCTGTAAAAGAGTGAAACAAATAACCGGGGAAAAAAAAACTCAAAACTCGGCTGTAACTTCTCAACTATTTGGACAAAGGTCTCTTAGCTTAATAGAGTCTTCGACTTAAGAATGACATTATTTTATACTATCTATTAACATAATATGGCATGACACGAGTTTATGCAGATTAGTATTTATTTAACTATTTATTACAATTTGTTTTATGTCTTGACCCGAGCTGATCAACATTAAGTCTTCCCCTAATGGCATGCTTTTCTTAATTTCTTTCTTTAATCTTCGATTGTTGGTCATGTCATATTTCTGTAGAAGCAATCACGCAAAAGTAGTGCCTCCCTCTAAATTCTAATATGTGTTGAGGAATCTTTTCTCTTTAAAAAGAGAAGAGGGAGCTTGCTTGTATCATTGGGTTTATTGTGCTTTCTAGTTTTTAGTTTTTAGCATAGGATAATAGGGGTTCAATATTTTTTTTGGCTACCCAACCATGGTGGATGGGGTTTGGCCCATTAACCCATGGGCCTAAGGTCTTCAGCCAGTGTTGAAAGCTCTACCTTAACAAACCCAACATAGATCCAATCACTTTTATTGTCCCACTTGGTAATAAGCCTATGTTACCAGGCTTGACATGGCTTTAATCTTTAATTGGTTGCTAAATGGGGACTTTAGTTACGAAATTATTATGAAATTGTTGTATTGATGGCCATGATTGTGCCAAATTCACATGTGCAATATTTCATGAGCATCAATATGACAGTGAGTGATGGCTGCCAAGTTTTGCACAAAAATTAGTGTATAGGCCTTCTAGGTTTCTTTGTTTCTAACCTCTGCTCTTTTGCTCTTTATTTTGTCACACTATCATTTGGGCTTGGATAATTTGTTATCCATTGGCCCATGTCATCCGTTTAATACCAATCTCTGAGGATAAGGGTAAAAGGCCCACGTTATGCGTTAGTGAGTCGGGCCATGGCCCAATATGGGCTTCATCTAAAATAAATGTCAGCTAAATTTAAACTGTTGTACTCAAGAGTCAAAACCTGATACGCTTCAGGGGACCAAAATTATTTTGTTTATTTTCATATATATTTAAAAATTAGTAATTTTATATTATTTGTGGTTTACTGTTATACCAAAACTTTCTTCAAATCAGAAGATTGGAAAAAGTTCCTCACAGTAGGAAGCCCTTTGCCTCCGGAGATTGATGTTATATATCTTGATTATTTTCTTCTTCATTGCTCAAATATAAATTCATCATGCTGATTGGCTGAATCTCTTTTTAAAAAGTGTACACTTTATAGCCACCTAGTTTGTGGGGTTGACGCACATAGTTGCAGTGCAATCATTAGGTAAGATGATAGATTCTTTACTTCTTATTATTAGTATTAGGAAAAAATAATAAAAATAACCACATTTTGTATTGTTCCCCATGCTAACTGTAGGACTCAAATTTGAAATTGTGTCTCAATTTTTACTTTTGTGATAATTTTATTCCCCGTGTTTAGTGAAAGATTAGTATGTGCTTTACCTGCAAATTGCAATTTTACCTTTTTCTTTTTTGGCTAACTAGAAAATAAATTGTTCTAATCCAGTGTTTGACAGATTACCTGAATGACTATACAACTCAAGCCATTATGTTCCAAGATACAAGGGTTGACCCTAACCTGATCGTGGTTGCATTTAGGGGCACCCACCCATTCGATCCAAAAGCTTGGAGAGTAGATGTGGATCTCTCATGGTATGAAATTGAAGGGGTGGGTAATACTCATAGTGGCTTTATGAAAGCTCTTGGGTCTTCAAAAGAGAAAAGGATGGCCCGAATTAGGAAGTAACCAAAACAAATATGCTTATTATGAAATCAGACAAAGGTTGAGAAAGTTATTGCAAAAAAATAAGAATGCAAAATTTATATTGACAGGGCACAGCTTGGGTGGGGCATTAGCGATTTTGTTTCTGACTGTGCTAGCAATACATGAAGAGGAATGGTTGATGGATAAGTTGGAGGGAGTGTACACATTTGGGCAACCAAGGGTTGGAGACAATCAGTTGAAGGAATATATGGAGAAGAAGTTGGAGCAATATGATGTGAGGTATTTTAGGTTTGTTTACTGCAATGACATAGTGCCTAGGGTCCCTTATGATGATGATAATGTCTTTTTTACTCACTTTGGAACTTGCTACTACTACAATAGCTCCTATAAAGGAAAGGTCAGTCCTCTCTCTCTCTCTACTATGTCTCTATCCCTCTCTGTCTTTTCAAGCATGTAGATTTTTAGATTTGGTTCAATGAGGTTAAACTATGCATCCTGGTTGGAGTGCAGGTCATTACAGAGGAGCCGAATAAGAACTACTTCTCAGTGCCATGGACCATTGTCAAATTCAGGCTTAACGCAATTTGGGAGCTGAACCGAAGTTTCATTTTCCCATATACGAGGGGTCCAGAGTACAAAAAAAGTTGGCTAATGAAAACTATGAGGATTTTTGGATTGGTATTTCCCGGATTAGTAGCACATATGCCCCAAGATTATGTTAATGCTACCCGATTGGGATCTTTACCTCTAGACCTCCAAGACCTCCAAGACCTCCAAAGCACAATTAATGCATCAACTAGATTCTAAGGTTAACTGACCTACACAAATACGAAACCGAAACTGTACATATTATTCACTTTTATCACATTAACATTTCCCCTTGATAGTCAAGAGATCAAGTACCGAAATAAATTTCATGAACAAAAAATAATAATAATAATTGCTTTTGCATACCTTATTCAAGTTATTAAAGCTACAAATTGAAATCCAAAGTTCCAAACCCCTCTCTTCAAATACTTCAATCCAAATAAACAACCAATGTATTTAATGGTCACAACTGCGAATATAATCTCAAAAGGAATAAGGTATGCCTTCATCAAAGGCAATTTACTGAAGTCTGAAACCACTGCCTGCTTTCTAAAAGCAGTAAATGGCTCTTAGACTGTTAAATAAAGTACAAGAGGATATGCCCAATATTGGTAAGAAAATCTAACAGACTGTAATTGTGGGAACGATTTTAGAGATCTCAACATCACTGTATCTAAAACTAAGAAACCTGGGATCCGTTTGGTAAATGTGTTTAAAAACAGAAAATTGTTGTTTGAAAATATTTGTAGAAATACGTGTAGGTGAAAAAGTGCGTTGAAATGCGTGAAATGTTGTTTAAAAAATGAAAATGGTTGTTTAAAAACATAAACCAAACACCCCCTAGACCATTCAAAATTAAAGCAGTTTATTCATATCAATTTTCAGATACCACATTAATGGCAGGAAAGTCATATGTCTCATTTCTCTAATGGCATGCTAATACTTCAAAAACAATTGATTCCTATATTAAAATAACATATCATGTCCGAAACCAAACTACTGCATCTTAGATAGAAGACGAAAAGGTAACGAAGTACACTACAAGTTATACTGCCCACAATATTACCAATTGGAAGAATTTCAAAATTTAACAAATCAATCATAATAATGCAGAGTGCACATAACCTAGTCACTTTCAAGCTTTGATAAAAACTAGAGCTTAATTAGATGAGTGGTATCTCCACGTGTACGACAAAATGTCATGGTGAAAAAAACATTCCCAAAGAGAAAAAGAAAAATCTAAAGATTGATTTACATACATACATGCATTATTAACCATTGAATCCCCAAGATTGTGTTTACTGGGGTCTCACATCCTATTGGGAACCTTGATAGGGGAACCAGTGCTTCAGACCACCACAAAAACTGCATCAACACTGAATTAGTGTCAAAATAATATTTTTCCTCTACTGTACACCATTCATTCATGTTCTTGCACTCCATTTTCCACTCTACTGTAACCTATACAGAATCAGAGCAAAGCACGAGTAAACAAGGGAGCGTACAGTGTTAGGATCATATAAGTAGTGCAACATATAATAGCATTTGAGTTTTTAATTTCTGCAAGATCAATCTAAGAAGATAGGACATGCATGTAAATGGGAAATATTTAAACAGATCAAATGCTGAAACAGGGAGTATTTTACAAAAAGAAGCTACCTGCTATTATGGGATCGAGTGCATATCACTCATGAGGAATTAGAAAGCATGGCAGGTGAAACAACCACTCAAAAGAGCCCATCTGACGGGTTCTGCTGAATGATAGCGCCTTATGGGAAGCCCCGGTAACTTGATGGGCCTGATTGGCCAGCATTGAGCTCCTCATTTCTTGAGCTCTCATCTGAGTCGATCTAAGCTTGTTCATAATCTTGTCCATAGATGATGATCTCTTCTTTTCGAGCTTCATCTTAAATATATGTCAAGTAATTAATTAAGGGCCATAGTACCAAATGCTTATGCCTCCCTTATTCAGAATATGAACACATAATGCATGTTTGTAGGGCGGGCTGAACCATAGATGTAATTAATGCAATCACCTAAGGCCCCCAAATAAAAGAAGATCCTCATTTATAAAATAAAAAAAAATAAAATTTATATATATAATATTCATCTGTATATTTTAATTACAAAAAAAAATTAAGTACTTTTATTGGTCATTAAAATGCATTAAAAAGACCACATTGTATCTTAAAATGCATAATACTACACAGTGATAATGCACACAACTTGACAAGACAAGACTACACAATACACACAGCGCTACACACTCTTGTCCACAGGTCACAGCTGGCCCCACACGCCACATGGGCACACACTAATTAATAAGTTATCACATTTTTTTTTAAATGCAAACTCTTACTTTATCAATTATTATAAATTATCACACCAATTAATAATTTAATATATATTATATTAACTCATTTGTATTATAGTGATACTAATTTATTGAAACATGTAATAAATTAATTTTTATTTGTGCAAGTTTAGACTATAAAGTTTAAAAAATGACCCATTTAAAATTTTCGCCTAAGACCCCAAAATTGTTGAGCCGACCCTGCATGTTTGACAAGGATGCCATAAACTATGAGAGAGAGAGAGAGAGAGAGAGAGAGCTGGCACAATCTGAGATGTGGAACGTAACTTTTTCCATAGAGACTTCTTATTTCTTAATTGTGAATTTAGCAATCCTAAAAAACTAATTCTTCTTCTTTAAACCATTGGACCATTGCAGGAGACTAATTGTTTTTTTTTTTTTTGGAGGGGAAACATCGAAATTTTTATTAAAAAGCGCCTCTTAAATTGGCTTGAACAACAGAATAAAGATGTGGTGGAACATCCTCCATCCATACTAGGAAATCTGGTATGCCAATGGCATGTTTAGCCAGACCATGAGTTAAAGAATTACCTTCTCTAAATGTATGAGAATAAAGTAATTTAAAAAATTGTGAGGATAAACTTTTCACCTCATCTATGAATAAACCAAATGGAGCTAAAGGGACCGAATCATCCGTTTGAGCCTTAAAAACTTCCAGTGAGTCTCCTTCTAAGATAGCTTGTTGAACTCCTATGTCTGATGCCAAGGAAAGGGCTGTAACAGCCGCCATCGCCTCAACCTCTCTACTGCTATAGGCTTGATGCAACAGTTTCGAGCATGAAGCTATCACTTCACCATCTCCATCTCTTATCACCACTCCTATCCCTGATTTATTTTCTTTCGGAAAGGTCGCGCCGTCGTAATTTATTTTCAAAAACTCACTCATCGAAGGCTTCCACCTGCTTCTGGCCCATCGCGTTTCTTGTTGTACTTGGGATGCATGATCTACTTGCCTTCTTTGAAATTCCAGTAGCCACGTCCTGGCGGTATGAGCAAGTTGGTGAAGACTATCAGCTGGTATATTAAGTCTGACTCTGTTCCGCTGGTTCCAGATCATCCATATCGTTGCTGCAAATAATTCAACATCCTTTTTCTGCAGAATCAACCACAACAATAGCTCTTTGAAGTCCAGGAAGTGCACTGAACTTCTGAAACCCCACAGCTCCGCATTGGCCCACACCGGATCCAGTTCAGGACACCGCCACAAAGCATGTAAAGAGTTTTCTGCCGAGTTACAGCATAGCTAACACACTGGATCTTCAATGATTTTGCGACGGACTAAGGCTTGCTTTGTTGGCAAAGCTTCACGGCAGGCCCTCCATAGCACGGTCTTCACCTTTTGTGGTGTACGCATAGACCAAATGTTCTTCCAAATGTGCTTATCCCTGTTCTGTTGATCCTGTGCAACATCACCCAAAGCAGTTGCCTCCTCCTTTAGGAATCTATAGCCGGATTTACAACTGTAGACACCGTTGCTTAAATGGGGGCCAAAATAGAGTATCCTCAGATGAAGCTCAGCCTAAAGGAATTTTTTTAATCATCTCGGCATCCTCCCTTCTAAAAAGACCGTCGACCAACTCCACTACCCACTGCCTGTTCAATGGATCAATGAGTGTATCTACCGTTAAATCCTCAAAGTCTTGAATTGGACATTCCGGTAAATAAGGTGGATGCTTCCTTGGCAGCCAATGGTGCTGCCATATCTTAATCTTCTGCCCATTACCAATCCGCCATCTAGCACCCCTCTGTAAAACTTCTCTACCATGAAGGATACTCCTCCAAGCGTAGGAGCCCATCCGTGAATCTGTGGCTTCCATAATAGTAGTGTTAGGGAAAAATCGGGCTTTGAAAACTTTGTAAAATAGTGAATCGGTATTGTGCAATAAACGCCATGCTTGCTTTGCAAGGAAAGAATCATTGTGCAAAGCAAGCTCTCGAAAACCCATTCCACCTATTGTTTTTGATCTTGTCATATCTTCCCATTTAACCCAATGAATCCTCCTTCGGTCTCCTCTTTGGTCCCACCAAAACTTCTTGATTAGGCCCTCGATCTCATTACATAAGCCAATGGGAATTTTGAAACACCCCATTGTGTAAGTAGGAATAGCTTGGATAACCGACTTAATCAACACTTCTCTACCCGCCTGAGAAAGTAACTTCCCTTCCCACCCTTGGAGTTTCCGCCACACCTTTTCTTTAATATAATTGAAACTAGCCTTCTTTCCTTTACCCACAAAAGATGGAAGACCCAAGTATCTTTCATAATGCGTTATTTCTGACACACCCCAAGCCTCCTTGATAGCCCTCTTCGCTTCAACATTTGTTGCTTTACTAAAAAAGATTGTGGTTTTGCTCTTGTTCACTTTTTGACCTGAAGCTTCCTCATATTTATTCAGCACTTCCAACACCTTTCCACACTCCTCCATAGTTGCCCTGCAAAAAAGGAGATTATCATCTGCAAAAAGCAGATGTGTTAGTTTTGGACCCCGTCTGCAAAGAGAAAAGCCATGGATATCACCCCTCCTCTCAGCCTGCTTTATCATCCCATTTAACCCTTCAGAAGTTAGGAATATTTAAAGCCATAAGCATATGTCTCTTACCTTGTCTCTTACCACAAGCATATGCCTCTTACCTTATTTTTTTTATTTTTTAAGTTGAGAATTGTTGTATATAGAATTACAGAGATAAATATTGAGTTTCTTTGCTAAAATTTACGGTAGTTTTCCCAATTGAGACATTGACTTTGTCTATTTATTTTTTTAAATACACTTTTCAACATATTTTCTATCATTTCCCTATCTCAATTAAATATTATTTTTCTATCATTTTTTATTATTTTTTAAATCAATTTTTATTCATTCCCAACTCCCAAGTCTCAACAACTATATTTTCCAAATTATAATAGCTACATTTTTAAATCTCCTAACAGTATAATTTTTAAAAATATTTCAATGATCTATTTTGTTAATGGTCTAATTTTAATTCTCACGCTTTCATTATTTATCTGTCCGTCATTATCAAATCTACCTTAGCATTATGCAAGTTCTTTGAAAATTCTATGTAATTTAAAATTTATCAAATCTAAGTATATTTGGAATGAGTTTATTCATTAAGAAATATTATCTCCACAATATATTCAAATTATAGGTGGCAAGTTGTTACAAATTGTTATCAGTGGACAAAAAAATAATTTTAGTAGTAAGTTGAAATTTGAACTAATAATATTGTAAAAATATTATAGAAATAACATTTCTCTTAATTTTCTATATTATAAAAGACAGACTACTAATTTAAAGCCCACACCCGTTTGAGTGTTTCACTTAAACAAAACAATAGAAGCCATTCACAGATCTCCATTTTATTTGTTCTCATCTCAGACAGGGAGAGAGAGAGGGAGAAATCGTTGTTGTGCTCCATTGAGGGAGAGATCATCGTCTTCCTCGCCTGCTCGGCCTCCACCACCAACAACATGCGGGCCCAAATGGGTTAAATCGGTTTTTTTTTTTTTTGATTGCTTTTATTGTTCTAATTTCATTAGCTTTTTGAGAAAGGGTTGTGTTTTGTGATTTAATTAACTTTATAACTTTCAGCACCATCAATTAGTATTGTAGATATGTCTGGAAAGTATTCGCTGGAAGAGACTCCAGTGGAAAGGACATGCATGTAAATGAGAAATATTTAAGCAGATCAAATGCAAAAACGGAGTGTATTTTACTAAAAGAAGCTACCTGCTATTTGGGTCGAGTGCATATCACTCGATGAGGCATATTAGAAAGCATGGCATATGTCTCTTATCTTTTTCAAAAGTTAGGAATACTTACCTTGTCTCTTACCTTGTCTCTTATTTTTTTCGAAAGTTAGGAATTGTGGTATACAGAATTGCAATTATAAATATTGAGTCGCTTTGCTAAAATTTAATTACCTGGTTTTCCAATTGAGACATTGACATAGCAACCCATCCTGCACCTTCTCCATATTACTTCTAAGCCATGTCTTGTGATGAAAAAAATTTCAGCAAAAATTATTTTGTGCTGAAGCCAGATAACGCTAGTTTCTATGATCTCGGTTGCTTTCTCTTTTCCTCTGAATCAAAAGATTGTGAATTCATTGAGTGCTCATCAGAAGACCTTAAGAGAGGTTTTTGGAGAAGATGGTACATCTTCAGCTCCCTTTTTGCGCAGAAACTCCTCCTTAAGGTGGAAAACCCTATGAAAAAATTAGGGAAAGTGTTAGAGCAATGGCTGAATCTTCTTTCAAGCAACGGTGGATTACTCAGGCTCTTCACCAATTTCTTAACAGGTTTGGTTTGTGTTATATGTAGCATGGTATATTGAGCATTTCATAGGTTATAAAGTTCCATATAGATAATCTGCATGCAGGGGCGGAGTCAGGGAGGGGTCGAGAGGGGGCACTTGCCCCCCCTGACCTGCCCAAAATTTTTCTTTTTTTTATGTGTGTAATAGTAAAAGGTGGAGATTTAATTGAAACTGTGATAAGTAGTGCGTGAGTAATTGAGCTATATTGAAAATCTCTTCAACTACATGTTTCAAAATAATACTGTAAAGTACAGAGCCACAGTAAACAACCATATACATCCTTTTTTTCTTTGTGGATATATATATCTCCCTATCTTTTTGAAAAGTCAAACTCAATTGATATATCATATATCTTCATATCTTTTTTTACTTTATCAATATTTTTTAAAGTTCAAAATTTATAAAAATAAACTTAAATAAAGAAGAAAAAGTCTTAATTGAAGAGACGAAAATAGCACCTAGAAAAAAGGTTTCCTTTCAAAAGTATTAAGATATAAAATTTGGAAACAATTACATGACAAATTCCATAAAATATATTAGGAGATTATTTTATTCGCTATATATTAAAAAAAAAAAAACACTAATAAACTATACACAATATAATGATATGCAATGATTTTAGGGGATCTTTCAATATTGAATGATCACTTACTATTTATATTATTGGCATTTAATTGTCAAGTTTGGTTAATATTGTGTATATATGATGCATATGTTGTATGCTACATACACAATATGTATTTGTTTATAGAGACACATGTATATTAGTTATAAATTTTGCCCCCCCTAAAGTCGAATCCTAGCTCCGCCATTGTCTGCATGCATGTACGGCAGTATATATACCCAAAATTGCGTGCATGCATTAATTATTATGCTATTATGTATGTGTTCTAACTTACTATATACTCCCTCCGTCTCACTTTTTTTATCCCCTATTACATTTTGAGATGTCCCAAAATATTGTCCTATTTCTAAAAATAAAAGTCATTAATTTACTAGTTCAATTTTTCAATAAATTTTTTAAGAGTAGTTTTGGAAACTTATACATTTTTAAAAGGTAAACAAGACAAAAATGATATTCCCTTAAAAAGTTTGACTTTTCAAACAGGACAAAAAAAGTGGGACGGAGGGAGTATCTAATTTAAAGCAAATATTTAGGAACTAATATCTTAAATTTCGTAAATAATTTGAAAACCATAACTGTAATGCAGTGTTATCTTTCTAGAGAGATGCTACATCTACAATATTTTTACAACAAATCACAGGTAATTAGCTGTTATTGGTTCAAATTTGAAACTAACACTAAAATTACTTTTTTGCCCTAACAATAACAACCAATAACAACCTGCCACTTATGATTTGTTGTAAAAATGTTATAGACATATCATTTCTCCTCTATAAAACAATCTAATTTAATGCAATCATTTGTTTAAATTTAGTTGAGAATTTATTATTTTCTTCCAAAAATTGATGGAGTAAGTGGGTTTTGTAGGAAAGAGGGAAAGAATGCCGAATAGGTTATCGGCAAAGTTCACATCTGTGGTGGGAAATCTTGATCCAAGAGTGGAATTAGACAAAAGTATCAGATATGGTAACACAAAATACAATGCTTTTCTCTCAATTATGGCCTCCAAATTGTCGTATGAAAATGAAGAATTCGCTAAAATCATAATCAATGATCATTGGAATGTAAGTATCATTAACAAGACAACTTTTTTTTTTTTTATTCTGCCCTTGTGATATATAATGGCTATGATGAAGATTAACGTTTCATTTTTCATTTTTGCACAGATGGAATTCTTGTACTTCGACAACTATTGGAATGGTAAGCATCAACCTATATTATATTCCGATCCTTAAAAAAATTATGTAGTTATAGCCTAGGTTATTGAAATCATTTATCTCACTCTTTTTAATTAGTTAAGTATAAAGTGGGACATATTATTTGTATTAAGAAGAGTCGCAAATTAAATAACATGCCATCTAAGTTGACTTCTCTTAAAATTAGCTTTTATTCACAAGCATATTTGTCATTTGGTAAAAATTATAAAAACAAATTTATCTATTAAAAAAAAAAAGGTTATGTCTTCAAAATTTTTACAATAATTTTACGATAAATCATAAGTGGCTGATTGTTACATATTATAATTGGTGGGGAAAAAAAAGTAATTTTAGTGGTAGGTTTAAATTAGAACCAAATATTGTAGTCATAGCACTTCTCTAAAAAAAGTGATTTTAAAAAGCAAACATAACTCATAAACAAATAAGCTAATAAACTAATATAAGAAAAGATAAATTATCCAAATACATACTACTAACTAATGGAGGAAATAGTTTCTCAAAAAAAAAAAAAAACTAATTGAGATAATTTGTCAATTAATAATGGACTGAGATTATAATTAGTTAAAAGTGCACTTTCCTTTTATCTCTTTAAATCAAAGATCCCATGAAAAGTATAGATCCAATTACTAATAAGAGAATGCCTTTGATACAAAATCATATGGATTATGGATCCCACATTTGCTTTTATTTGCCCCATGTGAAACCACATGGAAGTTGAAAAATGGGCTGGGGTTGCAAACCTGTACCAAATTATATATTATGTTGTTTCTGTAACAAAATAAAGTTAAAAGTTAATGGGTACTCTAAGGACATTAGTTTAGAAATTATTTTTAAAAACTTTTATATGAAAATAAAAAATAATTAATTTTATTTACGGCTTATTATATTTCCCATGAAATTAGTTCAAAACTTTTTTTAAATAATTTATTAACAATTATTCTTTTTTGCTAAACTATTAACAATTGCTTTAAGATCTCTGATTAAGAAAGTTTTGACATCACTTTTATGAGAAATATAAAAAGTTGTCAACAATATTTATTATTTTATCATTCTCCTAATAAAATGTTTCTAAAAATAGCTAAGGGTATTTGTTAACATTTCCCTAAAATACTATATAAACTTTCTTCCATCATTGCATACAGGCAAACCGTTGGCAATATTTTGCTAAACTAAATGTTAGTTATTGAGACCACCGCACACCCTTGGGTGTGCGATGGTCACTCCACAAGTATAAGTGCTTATGGAGTGTGGGGGGCAAGAGCCGGGATTCAAGTCTCCAAGAAGGAGTTTCACACACATATACACTTAGATTAAATTAGAGTAGAATTCTATCTTATATCAAAAAATGTTATTTATTGAGATTAAAATATGAAGTATTAATTTATAGGGTAGTACTCTATTATTAGTCCACTTAGATAAACAAGGTGCTTAATTATTTGTCAAAAGGTTAAACTAACTCGTCTTTAATTATTTCTATAAATAAAAAATAAAAATAAAAACTCATTTTTAATTAAGAAAATAAAGTATAAAATCATATAATTACTAAGAATTACAAAGGTCTCCCTTTGGCTGTAAAAGAGTGAAACAAATAACTGGGGGAAAAAAAACTCAAAACTCGGCTGTAACTTCTCAACTATTTGGACAAAGGTCTCTTAGCTGGGAAATTATTGTGTACTCCCGGAATACCATAAATGCATACTCCCTCCTCTCACATGAATGGTGGGTCCCACTAATTAAATTTATGGTGGGATCCACCATTCATGTGAGAAGAGGGAGTACGCATTTATGGTACTCCGGGAGTACCTAATAATTTTCCCTCTTAACTTAATAGAGTCTTCAACTTAAGAATGACAATATTTTATACTATCTATTAACATAATATGGCATGACACAAGTTTATGCAGATGAGTATTTATTTAACTATTTATTACAATTTGTTTTATGTCTTGACCCGAGCTGATCAACATTAAGTCTTCCCCCTAATGGCATGCTTTTCCTAATTTCTTTCTTTAATCTTTGATTGTTGGTCATGTCATATTTCTGTAGAAGCAATCAAGCAATAGTAGTGCCTCCCTCTAAATTCTAATATGTGTTGAGGAATCTTTTCTCTTTAAAAAGAGAAGAGGGAGCTTGCTTGTATCATTGGGTTTATTGTGCTTTCTAGTTTTTAGTTTTTTGCATAGATCCATAGGGGTTCAATATTTTTTTTTTGGCTACCCAACCATGGTGGATGGGGTTTGGCCCATTAACCCATTGGCCTAGGGTCTTCAGCCAGTGTTGAAAGCCCCACCTTAACAAACCTAACATAGATCTAATCACTTTTATTGTCCCACTTGGTAACAAGCCTACGTTACCAGACTTGACAGGGCTTTAATCTTTAATGGGTAGCTAAATGGGGACTTTAGTTACAAAATTATTATGAAATTGTTGTATTGATGGCCATGATTGTGCCAAACTCACATGTGCAATATTTCATGAGCATCAATATGACAATGAGTGATGGCTGCCGAGTTTTGCACAAAAATTAGTGTACGGGCCTTCTAGGTTTCTCTGTTTCTAACCTCTGCTCTTTTGCTCTTTATTTTGTCACACTATCATTTGGGCTTGGATAATTTGTTATCCATTGGCCCATGTCATCCATTTAATACCAATCTCTGACGATTAGGAAAAAAGACCCACGTTATGCGTTAGTGAGTCGGGCCATGGCCCAATATGGGTTTCATCTAAAATAAATGTCAGCTAATTTTAAACTGTTGTACTCAAAAATCAAAACCTGATACGCTTCAAGGGACCAAAATTATTTTGTTTATTCTCATATATATTTAAAAATTAGTAATTTTATATTATTTGTGGTTTACTGTTATATTTTCTTCTTCATTGCTCAAATATAAATTCATCGTGCTGATTGGCTGAATCTCTTTTTAAAAAGTGTACACTTTACAGGCACCTAATTTGTGAGGTTGACGCACATAGTTGCAGTGCAATCATTTGGTAAGATGATAGATTCTTTAGTTCTTATTATTAGTATTAGGAAAAAATAATAAAAATAACCACATTTTTTATTGTTCCCGGCCCCATGCTAACTGTAGGACTCAAATTTGAAATTGTGTCTCAATTTTTACTTTTGTGATAATTTTATTCTCCGTGTTTGGTGAAAGATTAGTATGTGCTTTACCTGTAAATTGCAATTTTACCTTTTTCTATTTTGGCCAACTAGAAAATAAATTGTTCTAATCCAGTGTTTGACAGATTACCTGAAGGACTATACAACTCAAGCCATTATGTTCCAAGATACAAGGGTTGACCCTAACCTGATCGTGGTTGCATTTAGGGGCACCCACCCATTCGACCCAAAAGCTTGGAGAGTAGATGTGGATCTCTCATGGTATGAAATTGAAGGGGTGGGTCAGACTCATAGTGGCTTTATGAAAGCTCTTGGTCTTCAAAAGAGAAAAGGATGGCCCGAACTAGGAAGTAACCAAAACAAATATGCTTATTATGAAATCAGACAAAGGTTGAGAAAGTTATTGCAAAAAAATAAGAATGCAAAATTTATATTGACAGGGCACAGCTTGGGTGGGGCATTGGCGATTTTGTTTCTGACTGTGCTAGCAATACATGAAGAGGAATGGTTGATGGATAAGTTGGAGGGAGTGTACACATTTGGGCAACCAAGGGTTGGAGACTATCAGTTGAAGGAATATATGGAGAAGAAGTTGGAGCAATATGATGTGAGGTATTTTAGGTTTGTTTACTGCAATGACATAGTGCCTAGGGTCCCTTATGATGATGATAATGTCTTTTTTACTCACTTTGGAACTTGCTACTACTACAATAGCTCCTATAAAGGAAAGGTCAGTCCTCTCTCTCTCTACTATGTCTCTATCCCTCTCTGTCTTTTCAAGCATGTAGATTTTTAGATTTGGTTCAATGAGGTTAAACTATGCATCCTGGTTGGAGTGCAGGTCATTACAGAGGAGCCGAATAAGAACTACTTCTCAGTGCCATGGACCATTGTCAAATTCAGGCTTAACGCAATTTGGGAGCTGAACCGAAGTTTCATTTTCCCATATACGAGAGGTCCAGAGTACAAAGAAAGTTGGCTAATGAAAACGATGAGGATTTTTGGATTGGTATTTCCCGGATTAGTAGCACATATGCCCCAAGATTATGTTAATGCTACCCGATTGGGATCTTTACCTCTAGACCTCCAAAGCACAATGCATCAACTAGATTCTAAGGTTAACTGACCTACACAAATACGAAACCGAAACTGTACATATTATTCACTTTTATCACATTAACATTTCCAAACCCCTCTCTTCAAATACTTCAATCCAAATAAACAACCAATGTATTTAATGGTCACAGCTGCGAATATAATCTCAAAAGGAATAAGGTATGCCTTCATCAAAGGCAATTTACTGAAGTCTGAAACCACTGCCTGCTTTCTAAAAGCAGTAAATGGCTCTTAGACTGTTAAATCAAGTACAAGAGGATATGCCCAATATTGGTAAGAAAATCTACCAGACTGTAATTGTGGGAACGATTTTAGAGATCTCAACATCACTGTATCTAAAACTAAGAAACCAGACCATTCAAAATTAAAGCAGTTTATTCATATCAATTTTCAGATACCACATTAATGGCAGGAAAGTCATATGTCTCATTTCTCTAATGGCATGCTAATACTTCAAAAACAATTGATTCCTATATTAAAATAACATATCATGTCCGAAACCAAACTACTGCATCTTAGATAGAAGACGAAAAGGTAACAAAGTACACTACAAGTTATATTGCCCACAATATTACCAATTGGAAGAATTTCAAAATTTAACAAATCAATCATAATAATGCAGAGTGCACATAACCTAGTCACTTTCAAGCTTTGATAAAAACTAGAGCTTAATTAGATGAGTGGTATCTCCACGTGTACGACAAAATGTCATGGTGAAAAAAACATTCCCAAAAAGAAAAAGAAAAATCTAAAGATTGATTTACATACATACATGCATTATTAACCATTGAATCCCCAAGATTGTGTTTACTGGGGTCTCACATCCTATTGGGAACCTTGAGAGGGGAACCAGTGCTTCAGACCACCACAAAAACTGCATCGACACTGAATTAGTGTCAAAATAATATTTTTCCTCTGCTGTACACCATTCATTCATGTTCTTGCACTCCATTTTCCACTCTACTGTAACCTAGACAGAATCATAGCAAAGCACGAGTAAACAAGGGAGCGTACAGTGTTAGGATCATATAAGTAGTGCAACATATAATAGCATTTGAGTTTTTAATTTCTGCAAGATCAATCTAAGAAGATAGGACATGCATGTAAATGAGAAAATTTGAAGCAGATCAAATGCTGAAACAGAGAGTATTTTACAAAAAGAAGCTACCTGCTATTATGGGCGAATGCATATTACTCGATGAGGCATTAGAAAGTATGGCAAGTGAAACAACCACTCAAAGAGCCCATCTGACGGGTTCTGCAGAATGATATCGCCTTATGGGAAGCCCCAGTAACTTGATGGGCCTGATTGGCCAGCATTGAACTCCTCATTTCTTGAGCTTTCTTCTGAGCCGATCTGAGCTTGTTCATAATCTTGTCCATAGATGATGACCTTTTCTTTTCGAGCTTCATCTGAAATAAATGTCAAGTAAGGGCCATAGTACCAAATGCTTATGCCTCCCTTTTTCAGAATATGAACACATAATGCATATTTGACAAGGTTGCCATAAACCATGAGAGAGACAGAAAGATAGAAATCCATGATCAAGCTGGCACAGTCTGAGATGTGGAACTTTTTCCATGGAGACTTCTTATTTCTTAATTGTGAATTTAGCAATCCCAAAAAAACTAATTCTTCTTCTTCTTCTTTATATACTATTTGCAACTCACACACATGAGAGAGAGAGAGAGAGAGAGAATGATTTCTTTACTACTTTTATCATTTCTTTCTTTGGCCTGCACATCCACCAGAGATGAAGGCTTAAAATGAATAGATAACTAACTGGTTTTAGTGAAAATTCTTCTATAATCCTATTTCCTGCAAATTTCAGTTCAATGGTTGGGCTGAATGGCCTTCCCATAATCCTCCAATGTCCTGCTATTAAGTAAAAGGAAAAACATTCTTGCAAAATTTCACATTTCAACTGACTTATTCAAGAAAAGTCACTTTGTAGCATGTTCAGGAGTGAAGTGTGTCATGTTCCCCCATCAGTAAACCTAAACTAAAGACAATTTGATTAACCCAGAATTCATCTTTGGTGATATATTGACTAGAAATAAAATCATGCTAGACTAGACCAAAGTGATACATTGAAAAGATATATTCGGGGAAATAAGAAAAAGAAGTACCAAGGACTGATCATTGGTAAATTTTTCAACTGATATAAAATGATACATGATGAAACACTTTATTAAAAATGACCTCTAGTTTGCGTATTGCTGCCTCAGCTTTTGCCTTCTGCAGGTTCTCCCATGCATTGATTTTGGCTTCCTCTCTTTTCAACCTGGAAAAATCAGCCATTGACACATTAATATAGAATAGATAAATATCTGCATAACTTTCATGACAGTAGCTACTAGCACAGGGTGAGTCTTATCCTCTGATATGGTACTGTGGCCAAACTTCTTTTCAGTAATTAAGGCTTATAAGTAATAAAATCGGTGGCCTGAAATATCTTTACTAAACTAACCAATCAATTGCTATCATCTGGAAGGCTTGGAGCTGAATTATTTTGGGAAAATTTGTTCGAGTTCATGGTAACAGCTCAACTTCTTGAGAGAATTAAATTACTATATATCATAGGTCCGTGCTCCACTCAACTTAAGAACCTAGCCATCTTCTTAGGATGATTTAAACAATCATTGTCTTTCCAACTATAACATGAAAAGATATATTCTAAAGTTTATAATGGCAGTGTTACAAAATCAAAAACCCTTTCTTCTATTTGACCCCATGTTGATGACCTATGGAACAATATTAAAAAGAAGGTAAATTCAAAGATTTCCTGTTAGGGGACCTCATGATTTTTGGAAAAGAGAACATTGCTTCTTTGACATTTTTCTTTGCAAACCTTCAATGACCCAATTTGCTTCTAAGGTCTCCTTCGTATCATATTTTCATTCAATGATCCCACTAAATAAAGATAATGTAAGTAATAAAGTTGTCAAATATTCATACTTGGAAATTGTCTTTATATCCCAATCTGATGATTGAGCATCCAAATCTTTCTTTTTCCAGTTATCAACATTGTCTGAACCCTTCCCAGGAAATCGGGCTTTATGTTTCTTGGACCACCTAGTCATGGTGACACGTTCATCTACCTGCACATCCCTAACTTCCAATTTAGAGGACGGAACACTCTGCAACTCCATTATAGGCAGGGCAGAGGGATTGGAGTTAGAGAATGAAAGCCTCCTTTCGGGAGATGAATGAGAGCTACCCTCTGGGCTCATCTGGGTTGCCATGTCCCTTCTCGACACACCACTAGATATATCAGTGCCAGCATCCTTGACCCCATCATTTTTTTCATCTGTGTTAGATCCAAGGTCAAAAACCCAAATATCAGATATGTAAAAATACAACAGGTTTAACAATTTCATTAAAGATCCTCATCTTCAAAGACGAAGATAGACTTAAACTCAACATAGTCCAAATCCAGCACCTCGCCCACATCAATATGTTCCTACTATTATCTATTATAAGAATCCTAACCAACTTTCTTCAACTAATCAAGACCACACCTATTAATTGGGTCAACAACTCACTTTATCAAACAAAACAAAAAATAACCAAAAACCCATTGAAGAAACTGACATCCAGTTATTAACTCAGCTTTTTTTTTTTTTTGGGAAAAGACAATTTCATGTTTTAGATTAGCATTACAAGTCTAAAGGTATATTGAGTACCACATTCGAAATCCACAAATTAAATGAAAGCTGAATAACATGCAAGTTCTAATTCAAGAAACAGAGGCTTAAACAAAGCTGAAGTGTTAAACTAGTAGTCTAGTACCTCTTGACCCAGGCAATGAAGACTGGTTCAGCATCTCAGAGTACCCATGCACACTAACCGACCTAGCCATGCAAGGCTCATTCCTTCCTATAAACCCTCCACCATTGCCACCACCACCACCACAGCCGCCGCCACGCATGGCCAATCCATCGGCCGCCATGACTCCGGCCGAGAACGGAGACCCCGCCATCACAAAATTCCCCACGTTCCCTCCATCAAATATCGGCGAATACAGCGAGTAATACGCAACCCCAGGCGGCCCGAGCGGTCCGCTCTTCGACTTAGGCCGCCTTTGCTGCGGCAGCGGCTGCTGAGGCTGAACTGAATTCCTCGAACTACCGTTATCTCCCGATACCGGACTGAAAATCCACCTCTCTGCATCTTCCCATTTCGAAGGCAAAGTCCTTCCATTGTTGAAAGGTAACAACGAAGTACTAGTAGCTAGTTGTCTACGGTTACCACCGCCACCACCACCACCACCACCACCATTCGAGTGCGATGGTACTCGCTCTGAGCTCCAACCTTTCTGCATTCCTACACTCGCGTGCCGATAATTCGGCGTACCGGGACTCGGAAACGTACCGCCGGATTTCCGAGACGAAATCGCCGAGGCCTTTTTCATCGATGCCAATCGCGGCGAGGACGCGGCGGCGGCGGTTGTAGCATTGTTTAGATCCAACGAAGCTGGTCTTCTTCTATCTAGCTTCTTCGATAGCGCTTCAGATCTGGATCTCCGATCCTGGCACTCTATATAGAACAAAGAAACAAACAAAAAGTACAGCTGAACAAGTTTAATACTATTTTCGAATACAATCATGAAAGTAAGAGCTCAGTGAAAAGTGTACCTTTGAGAGCAAGAGAGAAAGAGCTTCTCGCAGAATCTAGTGGAGGAGATTCGTCTTCAAAGTCTCCATCATTATTATTGTCTTCTTTTTGAGCTGCGTATTGCAGAAGGAAACAATCAGTGAGTGAGTGAGTGCGTGAGTGAGAGAGAGAGAAAGAGAAAGAGAAAGAGACATTGAATGAGGATTTGAAATTTCCAAAAAGCGTCGTCGTCTGTACTTTTTGTTTTGGTTCGTTTGAATTTTCAAAAAGAGCCAAATCTACGAGAAAAAAAAAAACACTGTGAGTGTGAGTTGAGTACCGTACCTTTTGATTTTTCTCCTCTTTTAGAGAAAAAACGACTGTGCTGTTTGTTGTTTGGATCTGGATTTGGATCTGGACCACTCAAACTCTCGTGATGATGATTATCTGTTAAATGCTGCACCGACTAGTTTTTTTTATTAGCTGCCTTCAATTCTAGCGGTAGAAATGCGAAATCAAAATAGAAAAAAAAACAAACATAACATGCAAAAAGAATATTACTAGAGAGATTTCGGAGGCGAAAGAGTCGTGATCGTGAGCATCGGAGGCGAAAGAGCAGCGATCGACGCTAGCCGAAGCCGAAGAAAACAAGCTGAAGTTGGATTCGAGAGTGAAGATCACAGAATCAGGACTAGCATCGCGATGAGCTCTCAATCCTGATGATCTCGACGAGACTTGCTGCTCTTGAAACCCTATCTCCGGCATTGTATATATGTAAGTTTCAGTGTAAGCAGCTTTTTCAATTCCCTCTCTCACATCGCATTCACACTTAAAACCCGAAAAAACTCAAAACGCTAAAAATGTGAATGATAGATTTTACAGACTCTCTCTGACTCTGTGTGTGTGTGAATGGCGGGTACGAATATATAATACTAATAAGCGCTAATTATGTTTCGCGAGCGTGCTTGGCGTTGTGTTTATGACTTACTGTTTTTTTTTTTTTTTTTTGAATTATTTAAGCGTGAAAGGACTCGAGAGAAAAGACAACGGTTTTGGCTTTTTATCTAAATTCTTTAGGCGGGGTTTTGTTTGTGTTAATAAGGTGAAAAATGAAGCACAGAAGCAGAAAATATGGTGGAAAACAAGTGGGGCTTGCTTCTTTTGATGTTTTGTGGGGGTTTTCATGGACTTTGACTGACTGTAAATTTGACTGGACGGGAATGACAGTAGGGCCCTTGGATCTTATCTTGGATTTGAATGTGTGGGGTTAATGATATTTGGCCCATTTAGGGGTAATAATGACTTTTTGGTTTGTTACTTTTTACCAAGGTAATTATTACTATTTCGAAAGGGAATTTTTTTTTTTTTTTTGAAAGGGGAATGTAAAAAATCTCGCAATCCAAGGACAAAGGCATGGCAGGACATCATTACGACGTATGTCTTGGGAGTAAATTTTAACGATAAAGGTCAAAAGGAGGTTTAAAAAAATTACAGGAAAAAAGTGGCAATTTTGTTTGATTCCAAAATCTGATGAATTATCGTGTAATCTTATTGGCTTATAAAATCAATCAATCACTGAAAACAACCTTTCATTAAAGAAAACAAAACGTTGTGAACTCATCTTTAGCTTTTAGATTAGTAAACTATTTAAATACCACTTCCACGTATCTTGCAAAAAGAAAAAGGGCTGAGGCTGAGCAATAAGTAATAACCATCTTTTGCTAAAAAAATTTGAAATTGTGATACTGTTAAACTTGTGAGTAGTAAGTAAAATGTTTTTACCAACCATAAAATGTTTTGGTTTCAAATTTTTTTAGTTTGTAGTGTAATGGATTTGATTACGACTAATATAGAAAGGAAAACCATAAAAGAAAATTTTCTAACAAAAGTTTTTTTTTTTCTTGGCTGAATAGTCATATATTCACAAACTATTGAATTGCACATCTCAATCAAACTGTTAAACAGCGACAATGTGGTTATTCTCTAAAGCACTAAATTATTCTGTTAAATTACACCAAACTGTTGAAGTGCACATCGCAATCAAACTGTTAAAACAGCAAAAAAGATTCTTTTTCTTATTCTTTTGACACATGGCCTTTTGAAATTTTGCTTGTTTTGTTTGTGCTTTTGGAACAGACTCACTAAGATTTCGCCGGCGAGATTCTTTAACCAGCGCCATTTATGCCATAACCTACTTTCATTAAGTTACCCATTCACTACTTTCACTTCATTAGAAATTATTGTATATTTTCATAATATCATAAATACGTACTCTCTCCTCTCACATGAATAGTTACTCTCATTAATCAAATTTATGGTGGAATCTACCATTTATGTGAGAGGGATGAGTACGCATTTATGGTACTCCGGGAGTACTTAATAAATTTCCTCACTTCCTAGACAAACCATATTTTCACCTAGCTTTTTCTCAATCAATATATATAAGGGAAATGCTAACTTGTGCCCTTAGGATACTGGTTAAGAATCCAGTTAAAGAAAATTTTTATGGAAAAAAAAAATTAATGTTTTGACAACTTTTTTCATTTTCCATAAAAATGATGTTAAAACTTTTCTAAAATAGATTGTTAGCATGACCCTATATATAAATATAAACAAAAAGGTCGGATGGAAGTTACACAACTCAATAACTTATTATAAAATTCATATTTTAAAAATCTCACCATTAAATTATATGTTCTTAAAATTCATGTTAATTTTCATGTCAATTGGATATTATTTATCATTTGATTCATAAACTCATCTTTCATGCATTATTTTAAACTACAAAAATTTGAATTAAAACAATTAATTGATGATATGACTATTAATCTTTGATCATCTTGAAATTTTGCAAGTATAGAAAATATACAAATGTAGGGGTGATAGGCCCAGGAGCCCATATCTATGTATATATTAGGCCCCTAGCCCCAATCCGAGGACGTTAGGTAATCCGAAGACGGGTAAAACACTTTCATAGGAATCCATGTTAATAGGTGAAGAAGTGAAGTCCGATCAAAACCGTCCAAGAGGGTGGTCCGAGGAGGAGTGCGTCCTCGGCTGAGCAAAACCGAGGTCAGAGGGTGTGGACTGCTATTAAGAGTAATGTTTCGGATCATTCCATGGATGAGGATAAGTATCAGAAGAGAACAAGTTAGAGGAAAGCTACGAAATATTTAAAAAGAAAGCTGCTACCACCACATTAAATGCTCTGCAGCTAACTCGATGGCCGCATTAATTAGGAAGTGATACTTGAACAGTAACTTTCAGTCTTACAGCTGCTACCCAAAAACTTTAGGAAAATGCTAATAGGACAAGGATCAATACCAACAATCTAATCTACACGTAGACGGTGGAGATGAAAGGAGAAGATAATATAAAATGGAAAAGAAACCCTAAGAGAGGGGGATCAAGAAATAAAAAGAAAAACACTGTAACAATCAAGAATGAAACTTGTAATCTAACTTGAGAGAAATATATAAAAACTGATCTCCTAAGATTGTACTGAGGACAATTTTATTTAGAATAAACCAGTCTATCTTCAATTTTTTGTCATCTAAATCCACTTTACTTCTTATCTGATTCATTAAAACCCAGTTTTCCAACCCACTCTCTACAAATTCATTGTATTGGGTTTTTTGGGTCTAAGTTCATTTATCATTTAAGCTAGGAACTCAAATTGCGTCTTTACAACGAATATAACAGTAATTTTGTCAAAATTCACATTCAATTAAAAAATATTGAGTGGTGTAATATTACTTAAAGTTACACCAAGTGTAATCTGAACCCACCAAGTAATGGATTCCAACTAGTCTAACGATAAAAGAGTAATCATCGAAAACGGATGCCATAAATTAAAACACTCTACAAAAAATTAAAGCAAAATATACATTTTTACCGAACAAAATTCAATTTTTTTAAATAATAGTGCGCCAATCAGTCATTCATATATTCATAAGGCACCTATGTATTGTTTCTGTCCCCTGCGGGAACAGAAGAAATGTGACTGTATCTTTTTGTCCCCATAACCGGTGCCACTGGACCTGGTCGTCCTTTTTGTTAATTGACTCTCTTTGTCACGTCTATGCATTGATTTTTTTAGATATATAAACTTAATATAAAGTTTCGGAAATATATGTTAAAGGGCAAAAATTAAGTATGGTTGCTAAACATTGTGTCATAAGTTTTTTAATCAAATTTGGTCATGTAGTTATATATTGTACAAAGATAATATTCGTTGTGATTTATTGAATAATGAAAGACAATCACAATAAAACAAAAAATGAATAATGCTATTACAAAACAAAAACAATACCCGCCACTCAAATGATGTTGTAATCGATTCAGTACTATCATCTTGAATGATTCTTCCATTCCATAACAAAAAATCACTGGTGTCCAATCTACCAAGTTAGGTAATATTAAAGGAATCCCATAAAAGCATTCTATCAATAGCATTTCATCCTTGTTCATTTACTTGGAATTGAACTATTCCTCACAGAAAACGTCCAATATGTACTTCAATCAAGGATCACATATATCGGTGATTGAGATTGACTCATCACAGGGGGAAAAAATGTAAAGAAAAGTAATAAACAAGTCCTCGAGGAAGGAGCTCTCTGGCTTTTTTGTCAACAACATATTCAATCGGTGGCAGATAACAGATGGTGAACCTGGGCTCAAGCCGGACAAACCGGGTTTTGTAGCAAACGAATAATAAAATAAAATAAAAAATTCTTTAATTATATAAAAATCTCAAACTAGATGGAAATTGGAAAGTTCTAAATCTATATAGCACTGGACAATGGTGGCTCATATAGCATGAATTTAAAAACTTGAAGATAACACGTGAAGAAAGTGATAAAACACTTGGGTAAGAACAAGCAAAGCTGGCCTGACTCATTTGGTAATATATATATATATATGAGATGAGAGCATTAACTATGCCAAATAGAGTCTGTCTTTTACCTCACTCAGTCACTCGTGAGTCGTGACCTAACACTGTGCAACCCCTCAAGGCTTCCCAAGTTGCGATAAGAGTAAAGAGCTTTCTATTTGGTTGAGCTTAGGCGATGCCCCATTCCTCGAATGGTCACTTTCCTTTGATCATCAACTCACATCAAGGTCTACTTAAAAAAGTAATGACAACACAAAATTAAGGTCAAGTTGGGATGTAATGGGAGGTTCAACTGTCAATTCAATTATTCAATTCTCTTCCTAAATTCATTTTGATAGAATAATAACAAAACCAAGTTCATTCAAGCTGGGATGCAAATCAATAATCATGTAATGGGATGTCCAAAATGTCAATTCAATTATAAGCTTTTGATAGTGTCAAGTTGGGATGCAAGTCATGCAATGGGATGTTCAAATGTCAATTCAATTATATGCTTTTTATAGTGTACATTTCGAGACCATATATTTTTTGGTAAATTTTTTTTTAGAGATAATTTCAAAACGTCCATTTTTTATGATTACTCTTTTTTATCAAATTAAGACATCAATTGATTTTTTTTGGTATAGATGGAGATCAAATCCCGTAACTCTTATCAAAAGATAGTGTTTATCAAAATATATATTTTTGTGGGTTTTATGTTAAATGTGTAACAAAAAAGACTAAAAACTAGCAAAAAAAAACTAGTTAAATTAAATTAAAAAATGAAAATGAAAAATTGATAAAAACTAAAAATTAACAAACACTTTGTAAATTTAATTTTGGCGAAAACACCATTTTGGTCCTTACATTTTAGGGTTACAATCAATTTAGTCCCTACATTTTTGTAGCAATCAATTTGGTTCCTGTTATTTTTAGTTTGCAGTTAATTTGGTCCCTACCGTTAACTTACTAATGGAAAATGCCTACATGGTAAACAGTGTGCACTGTTGGCACACTTTAAGCTTAGTGACAACTAAAATAATAATATTACATGCCACATCATTTGGAAAAAAAAATTAATTTATCAGTTTTAAAGAAACAAAAAAGAAAAAAAAAATCAGATGTAGGAAGAACATGAACCCAGAAAAATCCAACCAAAATCCACTTCCAGCATATTCTTCAAGCAAATCAAAAAATAAAACCAAACAAATATAAAAAATGGTTAACAATAGAGCACTGAGATAGTTTTCTTCCTTACAGCACCTTAGCCAAAACGAAAAACACAATTGACAGTACAGTGATAGCAAAATAGAGAGAACCCATGTAGGTCGAAAAACCTTTCTCTCATTTCTTTTGTTCTTGGTTCTTTGAACAATTGAGAGATTTGTGTGCTTGAGCAATACAAAAAAAATCTCATCTCTTCTTTCTAAGCCTTTGCTTCTTAACCAAGTGCCAACTGCCAAGTGCTCGATACAGTACTCATTGTATTAACCCACTTATGTCAATCCCACTATGAACATTTGTGAAGTTGAAACCACAAAGCCAAATCTTTCGTGAGGTTAACCATTTGATATTTGTTTGATCTTATTTTTGGATTTGCTTAAAAAATATGCTGGAAGTGGATTTGGGTTGGATTTTTTCTAGGTTCACCTTCTTCCCAGATCTTAATTTCTTTCTTCTTCTTTTTTTTTTTTTTTTTTTTTTTTTTTTTTTTGTTTCTTTAAAAGTGATAAATTAATTTTTTTCCAAATGATGTGGCCTATAATATTATTATTTTAGTTGCTACATAAGCTTAAAGTGTACCAACAGAGCACGCTGTTTGTCACGTAGACATTTTTCGTTAGAGATTTAACGGTAAAACCAAATTGACAGCAAATTGAAAATAACAAGAACCATATTGATTTCTATGAAAATATAGAAATTAAATTGACTATAACCCTAAAATATAAAAACCAAAATGGTGTTTTCCCTTTTAATTTTTCATTAAGAGTGTGGATTCCAGTTAGCTCAACTGGTAAAGTCTCTGATGGTTGTATAAGAGATATGGGGTTCAAACTCATATGTTGAAACTCTTTAAAAAAAAAAAAATTCATTAAGAGTGTTAGGTGCAGATGTTAATTAGAAAATTACGTGATTTGCACTTTCAACTATAAAATAAAATAATTATTTTAAACCCAAAATAAAATTAAATTAAATACAAACAACAGAGGATGTATTATGCTAAATCCGGTACAAGGAAAAGGCAGCACCGTTAATGGGGAAGCTTTCATGATTTAGAAACATGACACTCCGACATACATAAATAAATAAAAAGTAGTATAATAAAGCTTTCAGCTGCAGGTTGTTTTGTAGTTATTATGGCATTCAAATCAGTACAATTTTTGTTCTGACAAGGATATTTATGTGCTGGTCCAACTAAAAGGCCCTTTCCTCTTCAATATTCATGGAAGTTCTAAGCAAGTTGATACGTAGCAATCTCACAACCAAATGCACGAAGCCTTCCTTCTTTCAGATTTTTTTTGTATTCAATGCTCGACCTATAACCCTTTTTTTTTTTTTGCTAAATCGACCTATAACCCTTAAATACAACTAGCATATTCCATTGCCAACTGGGAAGCATACATGTCCATCTCTAGAAATTTTAAGAAATTTAGGAAAGTCCGTTGTCAAGTATCTTACTTTATTTGTTAATGAACTATTTTAAGAAAATTTTAATATAATTTCTATAGAAAATATAAATTTTGTAAAAAAAAATACAGTTACTTTTTCATTTTTATAAAAAATTCCTGAAATATATTACATAAAGTCATAAACCAACGTCAATAGGGGATCTATTAAACAGTTGGCAGGAGAGTGCAGGACCACATGACCATTCTCATTCTCTAGTTGTATAGTATAATAAACCATTGGACCATTGCCTTGAGCTAATTAGTTCGGATATCAACATCTTTAAAGTTTAAACTCTTAAATATTAATGAATAGTGACTCATCTTGAGCTCTCTCCTTACCAAGACGTCAATAAATCCATCGGCATAAGTGGAACGAAAAATGCAAACATTTATGAAGCCAACATTCACAAGTCCTAACAAAACAAGACCTTACACCCACAAGCACACGTGTTGAGGGAGCCAGAGAGAGGTGTACACTTTGATTGTTCTTCATAAACAACTACAATAATCCAACAACCTTCATTATTATATGGCTTTAGGGAGCAACAACTCGAGAACCAATTGATTCAATTCTTTGAACCCTTTAATAGTCAATAGTTCATTTGATTCGTTAAACTCCTAAAGAAAAAAAAAAAGGCCACCCTCCTACTTCAATGGGTGGCTGCGTAACCAAACTCAACTACATGTTTCAATGACGCATTTACTAATTTGAAAGGAAAATATATCGTAGAAAAACCTCCTCGTTGCCGAACTAACCATTAATTCCTATGATCCACAATCTACCCAATAAGGACACTAAGGGTCAGTTTGGATGGAGGGGAAGAGAAAAGGAGTAGAGTCCTTTTCTGTACTACCTCTTACCATAATCTACAGGGTATCGTAGTCTTCCCGTACCAGGAGAAGACTCGCCTGATTGACTTGTTATTTTATTCTGTTGGTGACCATATTTTGTTACAACCCAATGTTAGTTTATAGGAAAAATAACATTTCTTTAATTTATATGGAAAATATCTTTCCAACACTGGCTAATATTGCACTACATAATCTATCAAATGTCCAAAGTCAGTCCGTAGAGTAATTTACAAAATTGTACAAACGCTGTAGAATAACTTACAAAATTGTACATACGCCATGGCTACAACTAGATAGCCACTTTAACAGGTGCTCCATGTCCATATAATATGGAGTTCAGCTACCATCTGATCTCACCACCGGTGCATCAGTGATCAGGCTGATTTACTGTCAACTGCTGAAGTATTGAAGTAAGCAGTTATTGCCTTCAACTTGCCATTTAAATAGTTCTTTTCAACCTGGGACCATGGACCTTGGCCATTAGTAATGAAAATATAAAAAGTAGTAAGTGAAAAAAAAAAAAAATTGCACAATGAGCTGGTCCTGAAAATATCAACAAACCAAACAACAAACATTGAAAGTCCATATTAAATTGTATTCCAGGCTGTCAGTGAGAATGGGGCAAGACTGTAAAAAGATGCCAGTAAATTCTCTTACTAATTCTATGGCAGTATTACTAGACACAATTTAGTCCCAATTTTTCATTTTACCATCAGCTTTACAGCACAATGTAACATATAATAATTCTTTCTGGATAACTAACAGATATAAATATTAGAAACAGGACACTTTTTGGACACGATTCATTCTTAATGGAAACTAAAGGTCCAAAGCCAATTTCGAGAAGACAGAAAGTTGATCCATCACCGTTCATTAACAAAGACTCTAAAGAATGAAAATTTCCATCTTAAAGGTGCTAGCTACCCCAGCTAGAAATGTTTCTCAGTGGGTACCAAAGACAACAGCTCAAAGCCTGCCTTCACTGAGGACAGATGTTAAAGGGATAGGAGAGCACTAACACCACTACGTAGTCAAGAGGCCTAATTGGCATCCAATGGACCAAAATAATGCCATTTCATAAAATCTTAGAATTAATCTTAGCATTTTTTAGTTATTACTAAAGGATGAAATATAACCCTAAAAGCTACATGAAGCCTGAAATGCAATTAAGAAATGCTGCAATCACAAACATCCAATTGAAACCATGGGCCAATGATCATATCTTAAATTGACTTTAACAATGGAGGAAAGAGTGAAACATCTACCAAATATTAAACTTAGTGTCTGTTTGGCAAATATTATTTTTGCCAACTTATTTTACTATTCAACATATTTTTACTACTATTCATGAGTCCCATTACACTTTTTGGTACTATTCATGGATCCCACTATACTATTTCAGCTAACTTTTACCTTTATTTACAGTACTTTCCGCAAAAAAATTTCAATTTCAGCAAAATAAGCAGACCCCAAACGAACACTTAGAAAAAGCTCACCAAATAAACAAAATTAAGAGATGTACCTCTAGTGCCCATGGAGGATGAGCAGATAAACACAACTCTGCCAATTGGTTGAGATCAACATTTCTTGGGAGAAACATGACTAGTCTGGAAGCAATTTCCTTTGCAGTATTAAAGAGAGAATATCTGCACAAGTACATATCAGAGCAGCATGATGTTAACACCAGCCTTCAGAAGGGAAAAAAGAAAATTTTAATATAATGCCCAACTTAGAAAGGAAATCCTCACCCATCACGTGGCTTTAGCATTGTCTTGATGTCATATGTCTTCACTTTAGTATAATCAGGTCCCCCCCAAGGCGGTGATAGAAAAACTGTGTCTGCCTGCAGCACCAAAGCACACTTGCTGAATACAATCAGAATATCAAAGAAAATAATTACAACATCAACAAAGCAGTAGTCCCAAATTTTTGAGGTCAGCTATGGCTTCTCAACAAATTAGTCAAGGTCAGCCATGTCTATTCTTTTCCTCCATTCTATTCTATATGTAGTCATACACACATGCATAAATAAATACATCTTAAATTTGCGCATCATACAGAATAGTAAATGTTTACCATTTCATCGTAAAGTTTAAACATTGTAACAGAATAATATCTGGGATAGCTACCCAACTAAAGAAGTTTTAAATCAACACAACATTATTTTGAAAACAAATAAAAGAAATGTAATTTTTTTCACAGCTTATGAGGGGGGATGCTACTTAAAGATAATTTTTTGCACCACTTACTG
The DNA here is from genome assembly GCF_932294415.1 of Quercus robur. Classification (NCBI taxonomy): domain Eukaryota; kingdom Viridiplantae; phylum Streptophyta; class Magnoliopsida; order Fagales; family Fagaceae; genus Quercus; species Quercus robur. Next base: position 4,866,464 of record NC_065535.1, read on the forward strand.
TTCCAGCCAGATCTGTTCGACTATGAGCCCACCAGGCAAATAACAGACTAAAATCAGAATATTTTCTATTGAAGGACCCTTGAACATGAAAGATACTAGAATTAATCAGTATGAGGGATTCTGATTGAAGGACACCTTTCAAAACAAACATTTAAACAAGTCCATGCCAATACCAATTGGTTGTAGAAATATTCCCATTGTACAAAACAGCAGAATTGCTTGAAACTTCTCAACATCACATCTTAAAGGCTGATCCTCAACATATACAAATGTTAATGCTCTTAATCTAAGGCACCAATTCTTTACTTTCACTAAACGGTCCATTTATAGACTAATGTAATACTTTTGGGGTACTTAATGTTCTTCATAACAACAAAGCCTTCAACAACATTAATGATAACCTAACATCACCATTGCTCCTCCCTAACAACAAATAACTATCATAGAACTATTGAATTTTTTTTTTTTTTTTTAATTTATTCTAGATTATATCTCTTTATAACCAACTTAAAATTGAGAGGAAATAGAAAATGTACCAACTCAAAGCATCATGCAATTTCCACCACTCTGCAGGACATCAAACACGGTCACATGTTATTATGTTAAGAAACCAATTCAATACCTTCAGTTTGGGTGCCAAACTGAAAAAGTCTCCATTTATGAAATCAATGCGGTCATCAACTCCATAGATAGCAGCATTGTGATGTGCATAATCAATCTTATTTTCATCAATATCAATTGCAATCACATGTTTGCTCCTGAAAATTGACAAATACAAGGGCAAGCATAAATAATCAAATATATGGTGCAAGAACATATTGGGAAAAAGAGCCATGAAGTTCCACCTGATCCCTGCACATGTATCATGAATAAAAACGAATAGGGTAGATGAAACCTGAATTTATAGAGGTACTTAAAATTAGTTAACATGGGTAAAAACACCAAACACCAATAGTTTCACAATATTCAAAGAGGAACACTTGGGGTAACAAAAATAAGAAGTAGAAAAGGCACCACCAAACCAGAATAATTCAAAAAAATAGAGTAAATAAGGGGAAAAAATCAATAAAGTTTACGCGTGTAATAAAGACATCCACTGTTTTTATAAGTAAAAAATTTAATAAAGAAATGAAACAAGAATAAAGACGTCCATTTTTATCCACTTAAAAAAATACACTTCAACTATACTAAATGTCTTACTAAAGGGTAAAAGCATGAGGTCTGTGGTCTGAATACTGGCCCTGTTGGCTTCTGTTTATCATATATGGCAGCAGAGGAATGCATAGATTCATTGTGGAAGGATTAAAACAGAGTAAAGGATTTTGCAGATCAGATGGGAAGTTATGAACAGGGTGGGAGCAAAAGGAGGCTTTTGCACCCTATTTTTAATAGGGCCCTTTCTTGTACCTGGGATATTTCAGTGTTAAAGCATTCAGTAATTTTATCTTGTGTTAAGGTTTGATGGGATAGCTACAGCTCTCAGCGGCTCAGCTGCAGTTCTCAAAGCTAACTTCATTTTTTCATTCAGGAAAAGGTCCAATCAAGCTTCAGCATGATGCATACACAGGAACTGCAATGGAAGTCAATGCAGATCTCAATTCAATCCTAAGATTCAGTAAATTACCTTTTCATCCGTACTATTTAGGATTGTTAGTTGACAACCCTTACCTCACTTGCAGTCTTGGAAGCTTAAATTCAATTCTGAAGGTCAAAGATTAATCAAGTTTCAGTAGAAAGCTTCAATCAAATGTTTACTTGGTGACTGTAACGGACAATTTTCCTCTTTTTTTTGGATAACGTAGGGAACCTTTCTAAAGAAGAGCCCTTCGGACTCGCCTTTAGCCAGACTTACAGGCAACTGACCCTACTTGCCAAAAGGACAAGTTTCATTTATTATTGACAAGCAATCAAAAAGTCAAGAGGAAATCAAAGATAGCATGATGGAAACATGAAAGCATCAAAAAGAAGGTGACTCATATCTTATATTTGACTGTGACCCCTTTGATAACATGAAGCATCTGGAGAAATCAAATCATCAAATAGAGATTTTCAACTTTCAGACAGTTACTAAATCGGCAATAGCATAGTTTATTAAATTTCATCACAGGTTTTTTTTTTCTTTTTATCATTTTGATTGGTAGTTTACACACATACACAGAGGATTTTGAGCTCATTACCTCACCCTCCTCTCCATTTCACAGGGGGAAGAGGCGCTATTTGAGCTAGTGGTCATTAGAAAATTTCATCACAAAGTTGAATGGCAAGTTTAACATATTGGAATTTTGTTTTTTGATAAGTATATATTGGAATATCTACAAAGAACAAGAACTAACGTGGAAGACAAAGGTATACATTCTGAGATGTGCACCTTAATCTCCCCGCAACAATAACAATCATTTAACAGAGAAAAGAAAGAAAAAAATCACACCCAACACTGCAGGACATCACAGCTATAAAAGCATGTATAAGATGAACTTACAAAACACTAATTAATAATAGCTTTTAGCTTAAGGATTTTCAAGAACAAACACACCACTTGAAATTTCAAAGACTAAGAAGTGAAACTTGGTAGAGAATTATAAAAACCCTCAGGTTTACTCAATACAATGGAGTCATGACAAAATAAAATCACAAAAATGGAGTCACATCAAACTCACCTTTGAGCAAATTGGATGGCATTCCCACCAACTCCAGTAAAACAGTCAACTATGATGCCACTGCCACAACGAGATGCATGATGCCTAGCTATAGACTCTGGAGTGACAGAAAACCATCCTTCTTCATCCATTTTTATACCATTATCAAATCTGGAAAAAAGTAGGTACCTCTGCCACCAGTACTTGGCAATATCAGCAGAAAATTCTCCAGGAATTCCTTGAAATTGAAGCTCTGCATTATGCAATTGGTTTATCACAATTTAACCAAATGTTGATGATATTTTGAAGTAACAGAAACTACTATCAACAATAACAGCACAAAGAAGTTAACTATCTTGGCAAAAAGAACAAGCACACTGAACACATACAAAGTGGAAGTACACCATATTATCCTTCAATGTGGATAGGCCAATATTACAGGCATGAGCACCAACCATATGAGCAACAGTCCTATGTTTGGGAGATCATGATGGAAGGACAGTAGGGAATGAATAGGCATATTCTTTTAAGACATGTTTGGTGCAGAATAAAATCTGTTTATTTTTATATATAAAAAATGCATGATCAAATTACACAAAATCATCATTATAGGTTACATTTTTTTCCTTTCTTGCTTCATACCTTAAATTACAGTAAAACGATAAAGATCATTAGCATCTATGCACTTCATTCTTTGAAGATGTATGAGTCATTCTTGTGATTGAGATTAAAACTATTAAGTCTAGAAGTAACACAGGGATCATTAGTTGAGGGAAACACAGACTCATGCTAACATAAGGGTGAATTTGGGAGGCGAGAAGAACAGAACAATGCGATAAAAGGATTCCACCTATACAATTTTCAGCAGAATCAGCAAAAATTAAGCTGGCAGCACAGCTGCACCACCTTGATCCAATTAGTCAGTCTATCATGACACCTTCAACCAAAAATTTACCAGGGATGGTATGAATCATAAAAAAATCACCACGTAGATCAAGGGGCAAAAGGTCTAATTAAAATTGAATATGTATACACTTAAAGTTACAGGGACCAGAAGGTAACAACTAGCTTGTTGAGGCCTCATGTCCTCCTATCAAAGATGGAGGAGAGAAAAAATCTTCACCAAAATATTGTGTTTAACAGATGGGAGGCTGCTGCCTCCCCTTGTGTAGCCCCAAACCCATTACCTCAAATGATCCACACACACACACGCAGGAAAATTATTTCACAAACCTTCATCATCATTGGAAACATTTCTTTGTCTTCGTGTTCTTCTCACTTTCTTTTTTTTCTTTTTCATGACGAGGGCATCATGGGTATCTATCTTATCTGTTACAGTGTCAAAATTTCCCAAAGGCATATAACCAGACTCAGAAACTACTTCAGTAATTGTATTGTTCAAGCTGCAAAACAAGATTACATGTTAGAAGAGCAAGCAGGCAAAGCATTTTATATAAAAGCTGAAACAGACACAACCATGACCAAGCTTTTATATTCTACCTGCTAATATCAAAAACTTGAAAGGCTTCATCATCTTCATGATTTACATCACAAGAGATAATTTTATTACATTTATCAGGGAGATTAACACAAGCATATATACAGAATTTAATGAATATATATAGAAACACACACTAATGGAAAACAAAATACCTGTCAATATGCTCCAGGGCATTTGGTAACAAACACAATGTATTTACATCAATGCAACTTCCATTAATCTCATAAAGCTCATCTGTATGCTCAAGACTTCTACTCACAGTAGTTACATCCACACAAGACATAGAGTTGTCTGCACCATGTCCATTCCCCACTGAGAGCTCATCGGGTGGCTGACACCCTAATTTACCGTTACTTATGGATTCCTCAAATGAGTCAATTTTAGTTTGCAGAGTACACAAATCAGTTACCTCTACAACAGGGCAAACATCCATTTCAGTTGCTTCAGTAGACTCTTCGTTCGACTTGTTGTTAATGTCACCATATTCTAGATGTTCCATGCCTGGGGGCGGGTTCCATGTTGAAGAATATGTTTTGATATTATAAAAATAGTTTCTCTTATAAAAGGAGTCCCAAAACACCGTCCAGTCCCCAAGATCGTCATTGCATTCAAAGCTGTCGGTTCTATCATGGTCAAGCATTTTTGACAAAGGGGTATATACAACTGAATCAGGGACAAATGACTGCTCGGTGCCATTATCATTTGAATTTTTCTCATGTTCTATATCATGGTAAGCAGCTGATAAACATTCTAAACGTTCATACTCCAGTAATCTTCCATCACAGTGTTTCTTATCATGGTCAAAACTAGCATCTGGCAAAGGGTTTACAGCAGGAGGTCCAGTATCCAAGTTAGTCAAATTAGCTGAATTTTTCACGTCATCCTTGAACACAGTAGAACCGTGTACAGAGTCACAATCCTGGCAATCATTAGACACAATGTCGGATCTTCCAACAAAAACTTGTTCCTTGTCAGCTTCACCAGTGATCCCAGTTGAACTTGCTAAATTATCTCCTCCACCAGAGGGGCATTGGGATATTTTGGCATCCACTGCAACATCATAATTAGATGATTCACTTTGGCCCAGCATTGACATAGAACATAAAGAACTGCTTGTATTATCATGAAATATAGTAGGAGATACAATCTCCCCCTCACTCACTTTGGATAATTCAAGTGCATCATCCTCGATATCTTGATGGCTTTTAGAATGCTTCATGCGTGTACCCTTTCTTTTGCCTGTACCCATTCCATTCCACTTCTGCCAAAAAAAGTTTCATTATCACATACAATAAGAGTGATGAGGCAGCCTCTAACAATTCCTTGACCAAGTGCAAATAAGTTTCCTTATTTCATTTCATACTCAAATGGTTAGATGACATAAGGAAACATGATTAAGAAATCTAAAAGCATAACAGGTTATACTTTGATTGTAATCATTGGATAGTCTCAATTTCCATATTGTAATAATTTCTTGAGTAATTTATGACTTCCACAGATAGAACATAAGCTCCATCTTAAAGATAGGACCACTTATCTGACTGTTTTTCTAGTTGCTCTCTTCATATGAAAGGCAAGGGTCATTCCCCCACCATTAACTAATCCTTCATCACCTCTTAGAGGAAAAAGAATCTCAATAAGTCAAAGGACACAAAAAATTTCAAAGTACTTGTTTTAAGTGGTGTCCGTAGTAGGCTCGTGTGAAAGTAATGTTAGCTCCAATCACAACTTGCCACGTTAGCAAGTTGTGAAAAAGGTTGTGTCCCTAGCATTGCTCAAAGAATTTAAGGTATGTTTGGACCCCAGATTGTGTGGACCAAACAGATTAACCGCACTCGAATGCATCAAATGAAATGTAACAGACACAAACAAAACAAGACATTAACCATAACACAATAGACGTCGTGTAAACCCACCTCCTTGTTTGTGTGGAACGAAAGAGGCAGCCCCAATGCGTTCATCCGTTCACTCAGCTCCGTTTCTTCCGGCAAAATGCCATAATCTGACACAACCCCAAAATCAAACAACATTTGTTAGAATTACGGCTAAATCATTAAATTCACAGTTTCCTAATAGCTTAAGCTTTTAAAAGAATCAGTAATCCTTCCACATAGAAACTTTAAACGCCTCTTTTAAAACGTAACATGAACATAGTCATAGTCATAGTAAAACGTGATACACACGTATGTATTTAGCAGAATAAGTCAGTAACACATGAAATAATTCAAGAATTATGAGAAGAACTTGCCAGTAGCTGTGGAAAGAATATTTGACTCGTTGTTGTTATCATCATCTTCAGCTGATTTCTGATATTTCAACGAAGAATCAAATAATTTTCAAATAATAATAAATCAAGAAATAAATTATTTAAAAGACGCATCAGTAATTTATGGACTTACAGTTACAAAGCGTCTAGTAACACCATCGTCCCTGCAAAAACAAATTGAAAACGTGTTATTCCACGTTGCTCAAACCCCTAATTTGTGTGTGTGTGTGTGTGAGAGAGAGAGAGAGAGAGAGAGAGACCAGAGAAAGACTTGGGTGAGCTTGAAGAGAGAACCGAGGGCTTTGATAGCGAGGCCTTCGGATTCGTCCATTTTGAAGAAGAAGAAGAAGAAGAAAGGAAAATATTTGGACTGGATTTGACAACTCAAATTTGCGTTGTTTTCAAGTTTCTGTTTCCGTCGAACTGAAAAGAGAAAATCTGCTTTATAGCAACGCAGCCGCTATGGCTAAAACGACACGGTTTTGTAAGCTTACTACTGTTACGCGCCCTTGTAAAATATAAATTAAAAAAATCCCAAAAAGGCAAAAACAGAAAAATCTTTTTATATATATACACGTTTCGGGATAATATTTTAAGATTCTCGAGAATGTTTAAAAATTCTCATGTTTAGTTTCAAATTACGTTAAGGAATCATATGGTTAGGGGAATCTGGATTTCTCCTTTAAACCCCTCTCAGTAAGAATGTGGATTATCTTTAAAACATGTGAATATTCAGATTCCCAAGTTTGAAAGAAATTATATTTTTTATAAATTTACAATTTTAACTATTTTTCTTTATCATTTAAGCAATTAAAATAAAATATAAAACAAATCATCAATATCTTTTCTCTTGTCTTATAGACCTAAACGTTGTCAGGCTATTTTGTTATGAATTAAGCTCTTTTAAAAATTATTATTAAGAATAAAGCATTTAAGAATTTAAATAGTTATTTTTGTATTGTATTTGTCATTTTAAAATGTTAGGCTATAGTTTTAATGAATTTGTTATAATTAATAGTTTATATTTTTTTTTTCATTATTTATTTAGAGGAATATTTTAAAAAAAAAAAAAAACTTGATAGTTCACATTCAAATTTAAAGATAGAATGGGAAAAATAAATAATTCATTTAAAATTCCTAAGAATAAACCAAACATTATCATCTTACATTCCTAAAAATCTTAAGAGATTTCCAATGAAACCAAACATAGGAATAACTACATTTCTAGGCATCCAGATTTAGGGATGGCAATTTTTGTACGACCCACAGGTACCTAGCCCAGTTTGATAAAAAATAGGGTCAGGTTTGGGTTAAAAAAAAAATCTGAAGTGGGTCGGGGTTTTTTCCAAAACCTAGCCTGAACCCGAACCCGACCCGATTATATATGTATAGTGTTAAGGGTTGGATTGATGAGGTGATAGTAGCTAAATTCGAGGTTAGCTAGGCCTCCTGGGATGAATGCAGGAATGGGAAGAAGAATTGAATAAAAAAGAATATTGAGTTTTACTGAATTGATGCCCCTCATGGTTACATGCCTCTCCTCCTTATACCCCAATTCCCTTTGGTAACTAACTGCACATAGTTGTGCTTACAGCTGTGTAACTAACTCACACCCCAGCTGTCCTAGCTGTCACAACTAACTCCACTAACCCTTACACCTGATTCGGGTACAAGCATCCCTATAGTCTTATTGTAGTTCCTACATACTTACCTTTGCTATTTTAGCTAATTAGGTACCTTAGCAAACAGCCAAGCACTTAACCAATTAAAATAGCAATGGTCATTACATTTAACAATTCTCCTAATTAAAACTCCTAACAAATAGTTACTAAAATACCCTCATATATATATATATATAGAGTTATAAACCCTAAAATTTTCTATTCCTCGTTTCATTTCAACTCAAACCTCTACCTCTCATCTCTTGAGCTCACAATCTCACTCGCTCTCAATCTCATCGCCGGCCCAACTGCCCAACCTCTCACCGCCACCCTAGCTTTCACCACCGTCCCAAGCTGTCTCAGCTCTCTCATTCACTGTCTCACACGATTGCCTCTCCCTCTTCATCTCTCAACTCTCTCACTCACATGGGCACAAGCCCACAATCAATCAAGCACAAGCACAACTCTCAACTCCATTTCATCCTCGCCGTCACCAATCTCACACTATCGCACAGCCCTCTGCCCCTCTCATCTTCCCTGCCTATGGCCTCACGGCCTCACTTGCTCCACCTCGTTCTCCATTTTTTTTCTTTTTCTTTTTCTTTTGGGTTTAATTCGTCTCAATCATGTGAGTTTGTGTTTGTGTGTTATGTTTGTGATTTTGAAAGAAAAAATCATAGATCTAAAATTTGTGTTTGGTTTGTGATTTTGAAAGGGAAAATCATAGATTTGAAATTTATGTGTTATGGTTTCTGTGTTTATGTTTGTGATCGTGTTTGGATTTGTGTTTGTGATTGTGATTTTGGGCCGAAAAATCATAAATCGAAATTTATGTTTCTAATTTTGGGCTTGGTTGGGCATGAGGGGACGGGGCTCGTGAAGGCCCGACGAGGCAGGTTTGGGGTTAAGAAAAAAATTTGTTTAATAAACGGGCTAGGTCCGGGTTTTCGGGGCAAACCCATGGGTCGGGTTTGGGTATGAAAAAACTCGGGCTGTTGCCATTTCTATCCAGATTGCAAGGAATCACATTCCTAGGAATTTGGATGCCAAGAGTAATATGGATTCCCCTATACCAAATGCCACATTAAAGTGTATGTACGTAGAACAAATTAAATTATACAAACCAAAAATCTTATTACACACTTCATACACACTTTATTTTGAAAACATTATTTTAGTCCATGTGACAATGTTTAGACAGTGAGTATGTAATAAGAAATGTATTACTATCATTACTCTTAAAAAAACTCCCTATGTTATGATCCAAGTGTCCCACATAGATTAAGTATGAGTTTAACCATGTGTTTATAAACTCTTGGACACCCTCCCCTTACAAACGAGTTTTAAGGTTGAGTTCTACCCATGAGTTTGTAACATTTGATATCAGAGCCAATTACTACCTTGAGTATGAGCTACCCTCAGGAAGGGTTCAAGTAATACAATATAGATTTATAACCATTTAAAAAAAAAGCATATTGTAACGAATTGGTCATGGTCAAAGAAGCTCAACATTTTTTCCCCAAATTATAGAAGTTAGTCGAGTTGAGTTCAAGCTTAATTTATTTGCTAAGCTCAAGTTAATCATCAAATAGTATTACATGTTCTAGTTTTGTTTATTTTATTGTCAAATAAGCTTAAGCTTGTTCACAAACAATTAGATTATTCTTCTCCCATATATAGTAAATCCATGATTGTAATTTTTGACTCGTCTACAAACTTATGAATTTCTATTGTAACGAATTGGCCATAGTCAAAGAGGTTCATGGTTTTTGAGATGTCATTAAAGGTTTACCAACAAAAGGTGTGTAGCCTAATGGTTGTTTGGACATACAACTCAAGCTCAACATATTTTTTTCCCAATTTATAGAAGTGGGTCGAGTTGAATTCAAGCTTAATTTATTTGCTAAGCTCAAGTTAATCAGCAAACAGTATTACATGTTGGAGTTTTATTTATTTTATTGTCAAATAAGCTTAAGTTTATTCACAAACAATTAGATTACTCTTCTCCCATATATAATAAATTCATGATTGTAATTTTTGACCATTCACAAATTTATGAATTTCTATTTACAAATGGATTGTTTATATTATCAATAAATTACAAATAATAATTTGATATCATATGAATCTACTCACAAACGTATACAATTCAATCTATAGTCTATATAAATGTTTTTTTAGACAAATATAAATATAACAATATAATATTATATACATATAGTTAAATCAAGCATTTTGTTTACGAGCTTATTCATAAATATATTATTATGTTTGAACTTGAGTCGTCTAATAGACAAGCCTAAACTTATGGCATATTTGGTATGTTGTAATAAGCAACTTAATGGAATGGTTATTCTTGTGTCATGGAATAGTTATTCAGTATTGGGTTACATCTTAATCATAGGGAATTGTAATTCTTTAGGAATAGAAAAATATCTATTGCTTAAATTGAGGCATAACTATTCATATCTAAAAGTACTTTTTTTTTTCCTGAAATTATAGAATATCTAAAACTTCTAATGGTTATTCTTTATAGCAATAATTTTAAAATTTAATACATTTTTTAAAAATTCAAACTTTTTATTTGCAAATATAATTATAAAAAAATCATCCAAAATATAGGTTTTATATTTCATATACTTATTTATATTTTACAATCAAACAGCACAAATAAGAATAGTAATTCCATTCCTATTTAAAAAAAAAAAAAAGTAATTCCATTGATTCTTAAAAAAATTAGTAATAAAGATTACCACTTTTATTGTAATCTTTATTCAATATACCAAACAAGACATCAAACTTGAATTTGACTTGATTTAAAAAAAAAAAAAAAAAAAAAAAAAAAAAAAAAAAAAAAAGGTATTGTAAGCGGGCATAAACAATTAGGCCCATCTAGAATGAAAAGCTTAAATAATATGGCCCAATACAATTAATTAAGTTTTTGAGGTCAACCTTGATTTGCTTATATGGTTTTACAAGATAGTAAATGGAAAAATTTTGCACAAGGTACCAGATGGTAGCAAGTTCTTTGACTAACACTTCTTCAAGATAGGCCGAGGAACGTCAGTTCATATACTAATATTCAAGTTTGAATTACAAGATAGTTATACATAAGAAGTATTTCCTTTTAGTTTTTCATCCCCTCTTCTAGAGGGGTTTCCTTTCTTTATATAATCAGTTGAATTGTATCTAAGCCCTCCACTTGTAGAATCATCGACCTTTCTTTAGATGCTTGTTCTATCAGCATTTTTTGCTAAAGGTGGAAAAGTGTGTGGCAAGTTATGAGGGCATTGTTTAGTGGTCATTTCTTCATTAATGCGACCAGCTAAGTTGGTGTATTGCATTGAATGCCGAGGTAATAGTTACTTTATCTAAATATATATATATATATTTTTTTTACTTGCATGTTTCTACCGTCTTTCTCAGTATTTTGTCTTATGATGCAAATAGCTTGCTTAAAGTAATATGAGGAACGCTCACTCTTCGGGCTCCTCGAGGGATCAACCTCTTCATCTCTCTTCCTCGGATTCTTATCCATGTGTCAAGCCAGTACTGATATGTGGGTGGGCCCTTCACCTTCTCAAACTAGGCCCACAAGCTCTATTCCGTATCCTGATCTTAGAGCATCCACAACCGGTTTTCATATCTCATCTTATTTTACCATCTCAAAAAGTTACTTTATCAATTATACCATACCATTTTACAATACCTCCAACATCCCAACTTTTATTTTTCTATTCTACTCATTAAAATAATATTTCTACACAATAAAACATATTTTTTTTCTTTTTTGTTTTTTTCCAAATTTTCCCCTCTACCTTCCCTCAACCTCTATCACCAGGCCTTCACTGCCCAGTCACCACCACTACGCCTCCACCATGCCCACTATGCCACCACTGCCCACCAAAATCCCACTGGAGCAAAAACCTATATTAAATAAAATAAAATAAAAACCAGAACCCAGAAAACACAGAACCAGAACCCAGAACGGCAACACAAGCCACCAATCTGTTCTTCAACCTAAAATCTTAGATGTGCAAAACCAAAATGGCAACACAAGCCATCGATCCCACTCCAAATCAAATACTCGATCTTCTCATACCCCACGAACCCCACGAACTAAAACCCAATCTCCTCGAGCCCAAGGTACAATCCCACCACTTGAACCATGATTTGCCACGATCTCCACAATTAAACCATGATCTCCACGATCAGACCACGCCGGGTGAGATAGTGGAGACAGTGGCCAACGGCGGCCTGGGCTTGGCGTTGAGAGCAAAGGGAGAGGGAGAAGTCTGAGAGAGAGAGATGTGGGAGACAGAGTTTGAGAGAGTGGGAGAGTTAGGGAGACAGATGAGAGAGAAAGATAATAAAATAATAGTTTTTGTTTTAGAATTATGCTACAGTGCAATTCTACATGTAGAATTGCACTATAGCAAAATTCTAATTTTTTTTGCAATAGTTGCATTATACAAGTCCGGATGCAGAGGTTATTTTGTGCTTATATGTTAAATTGAACCAAGATATGGCATATGCCATTTGGGCTGCGGATGCTCTTAGAGCATTAGCATTGGGAAATGCTAATGCTATTCTATTTTACAATTCTAAAAACTCACTTTATCATTATACCATCTTATTTTACAATACCTCCACATCCCAAACTTCTATTTTCCTCTTTCACTCATTAAAATAATATATTTACAAAATAAAATAATATATATCAAAATTATATCTGTTCTCTCTCCTCTCTCTCCTCTCTTCCATTTTCAGCTCTCTTCCAGACACACACAGCAACCCAGAAACCTCACAGCAACCCACACAGCAACCCAGAAACCTCAGACCCGAAACCCATGGCCACCACCATCACCACGGCAACCCCCCACCTTCACCACCATGAACCCACATGACCCATAATAAAAACCCCACCCCCTTCCACCACGCCACCACCCCACGGCAACCCCAGAAACCCATGGCCACCACCATCTCCACGGCAACACCCCACCTTCACCACCTTCACCACCATGAACCCACATGACCCATAATAAAAACCCCACCCCCTTCCACCACGCCACCACCCCACGGCAACCCCAGAAACCCATGGCCACCACCATCTCCACGGCAACACCCCACCTTCACCACCTTCACCACCATGAACCCACATGACCCATAATAAAAACTCCACCCCCTTCCACCACGCCACCACCCCACGGCAACCCCAGAAACCCATGGCCACCACCATCTCCACGGCAACACCCCACCTTCACCACCTTCACCACCATGAACCCACATGACCCATAATAAAAACTCCACCCCCTTCCACCACGCCACCACCCCACGGCAACCCCAGAAACCCATGGCCACCACCATCTCCACGGTAACACCCCACCTTCACCACCTTCACCACCATGAACCCACATGACCCATAATAAAAACCCCACCCCTTCCACCACTCCACCACCCCACGGCAACCCCAGAAACCCATGGCCACCACCATCTCCACGGCAAGCCCCCACCTTCACCACCACGAACCCACATATGACCCATAATAAAAACCCCACCCCCTTCCACCACCACCACTACCACGGCAACCCCCAACACCACCACCATGAACCCACCAAAAAAAAATCCATCCCAAAATCAAATCAAACCAATAGCAAATTCCAAATCCACAAGATGACCCACAAAAAAAAATCAAGTCAAAATTTACACAAACCCAGCTACAAACCGATCTCGCCGCTGCAAACCACACCGGAAACCCAAAAATCGCCGCTGCAAATCAATAAAAAACCCAGAAATCGCCACCAGTTGAACGCCGATCGGACTTCCCAGTCTCACCTCCACGCCGGACCCACGACCCACGCCAGAAAAGCCCACCGTGAGAGAGAGACGTGATGAGAGAGAGAAGCCGTTGTGGTGAGAGAGAGACGTGATGAGAGAGAGAAGAGAGCCGTTGGGGAGAGGAATGAAGAGAAACAAAGGGAGAGAGAGTCAGAAGAAAGGAATAAAAAATTAATATACCTTATACAATTGTGCTACAGTACTATTCTATCTTTAGAATTGTACTGTAGCACAATTCTAAATAATTTTGCAATACTTCCTTATAGCATTCTCTGATGCAGTGGTTATTTGATGCATTTATGCTAAAATACCCTTAGATATGGCTTTAGCATCTTCTGATGCTAATGCTCTTACCCTTCCACGAGTATTTTTCCCAAATTGAGCTAGTTATAATAATCAATTAACTGATTTAAAACCCGAAATTTTAAAACATTGTAAATAAAACAAAATAAGTTTATAACAACTAATCATTAAAAAAAAAAAAAAATGTAATAATGTTTTCCCTTCATATTTTTTGATTACAAAGCATATTTCAAACATCAGATTAGCACAAAACACATAGTTGAGAGTCGAGACTCGACAGTGAGCAGTGAGCAGCGGTAAGCGTAGTAAAAAAAAGAAAGAAAGAATGGAAGACGGAGAGATAGACGAGGAAGGCGTGATGGTTGTGGAAGAAGAAGACGCGCCGCCGCCGCCGCCGCCTCCGCCGTCGCGAAAGATAGATTCAAAGTCGCCATACGAACAGCTTCAAGAGAGCAAAGCCTCGGTTGAAGACATCGTTTCCAAAATGCTCTCCATCAAAAGAGACTCCAAACCTAAACCTCTTCTCCGAGACCTCGTCACTCAAATGCTCCTCCACTTCATCACTCTCCGCCAGGTTAGGGTTTCACAACCGTTGATTTTTAACACAATTTCAAATCAATTATCGCTAATTTTTGGTTTGGTTTTTAATAGGCGAACCGATCGATATTGCTAGAAGAGGATCGAGTGAAGGCAGAGACGGAGCGAGCAAAGGCGCCAGTGGATTTCACGTCGCTTCAGCTTCACAACTTGATGTACGAGAAGAGTCACTATGTGAAAGCTATAAAAGCTTGCAAGGATTTCAAGTCGAAATATCCCGATATCGACTTGGTAGCTGAGGAAGAGTTCTTTCGTGATGCGCCTCAAGATATTAAAGCCAAGAAGTTGTCGAATGACGCCGCTCATGATCTCATGATGAAGAGGCTCCATTTCGAGCTCTTTCAGGTTTTTACAATACTACTTGGCCTTGTTATATACATTCATAAGTACATACATATGTTGTTGTTGTTGTTAAGAATGTGTTATTTTTGTTCACCAGGACATGTTCAATGTTGGTAAGAGATTTTCACAATGTCATATGATTTTTTGGTTAAGAATAAGAGAGAAATAGTTGGAGCTTTAGAAGAATATAACATTTTGGGCAAAAGTTATGATTTTAGATGCATTGACCGATAAAACGCTAACAATGTTATTTGAATTTAATTGGAGAACCTAATGTAATGTTACGAAAAAGAATAGTATGACTTGGATTGGATACGATAGAATGACCAAAAAGAATACATGTGTCTGAACTTGAAACTCGATTAGTCTGTTGAGGATTCATAGCTGACTCCAAAGTTTTTGGACTAAGGGTTGGTTATTGTTGTTGTATGAATGATAGGGGATTTTTGAGGTGTCACAAAATCTGTGCTGTGCATTAATTATTATTATTATTTTTTTGCTTGAAATCAGTTACTCGTCTTTGTTCCGTACTTCCCTTCTTTCAAAATTCCATGTCAATTTAAGATGTTCAGTATGTGCAATTTTTATCCTTCTTCCAAATGGCTTACATTTCTATATAGCGTTTCCAAATTTAACATTTGATGTAGGAGAAGCTTTGAGTAAGGGAATAAGGATGGACGAATTCAGTGTGACTAAGCATTTGAAGACTTTAGCAAAGAAATATGGAAATTCTTCCTCTAGACTGATGAAATTTCCTAGTATGTGTGTATGTGCTTTCTTTTTACCAACACAGATACCCATGGATACTAACAGATTTGAGCACTCACATCTGATATTGTACATGGCTGTGGCAAGGGTACATAGGTGGTATCTAGTAGTAGGATATGTGTAGGAATCTTCTTTAAGAATGGGGGTGGAGGGTATGGTCAATTAGCCAGTAGATAATGGCTGTGAACACACATATTTGTACAAATAATTGGCTGTGGTAAAGGGCAATGAGCTTTAGCTCAAATGGCATCTCCTCTCTCCATAAGAAAGGGGTGGGGGGTATGATGTGGGTTTAGTGTAAAAAAAAAAGGAAAAAAAAAAAAGATAGGAAATGTGTAGGAATTATCCCTTTTTCATGGATGTTTGGTCCATTTCATTTAGTCAAGTATTTTTCTGCTTGATTTATCCATAACAAAAAAATTATGCTTGATTTAAAAATTTGTTTTCCTTCACCCCCATATATGTCAAGTTTGTCATGCATTCATACTAAATTTGGATTCATTGTGGCGCTTGCTATTTTTGGTTCTTATTGTCACTTTTATTTTTTTGTTGAGTAAAGCATTGGGGTTACTGATTTATTCATATCTCTATCAGCGTAAAGAGCTATGCAAACTTCATGGGAAACTAGAACAACAGAAGAAAGGTCTTTTGGATATAATTGCAGACCGAAAGAAATTCTTGTCAAGTCTCCCTTCACACCTTAAGTCTCTTAAGAAGGCATCCTTGCCAGTACAGAACCAGTTAGGGATTCAGCATACAAAGAAATTAAAGCAGCACCATTTAGCAGAGTTGCTTCCACCTCCGCTTTACGTGGTATACTCACAGTTCATAGCACAAAAGGAAGCATTTGGTGAAAATATCGATTTGGAGATAGTAGGAAGTGTGAAGGATGCTCAAACTTTTGCCCGTCAGCAAGCAAATAAGGACACTGGTAATTTATGTTTATTCATACTCTGTAACTACTTGATGGATAGTGATTAATAGTGTGCTGTCTTGACAACCTATATCATGGTTGGAATCTTTTTAATTTTTAATTTATAAATTAATGCAAGTCCATGTATGCTTGTGCTTTAGTTGCTAGTCTTTGACTCAGGCGTGATAGATACAAATTAAGTTGATTGATTGTTAGATGATTCAGTTATTTTTTAAGATGGATCTTTTTAATTGTGAGATAATGTTTCAATCTGAAATGGTTGAAACTAGCATCACACACCATCTGTTTCAAGTTTGGATACCCCCCCTCCCCCCACCCAAAAAAACAAAAAAAGGAGAATGAATACTGATGTGGTTTATGGCTCAGGCATATCTACCAATGTAGAGAGTTCCAGATTGGACGATGATGCAGCCGATGAGGAAGATGATGGCCAGAGGAGGAGAAAGCGGCCAAAGAGGGTTCCAAGCAAGGAGAGCCTTGACCAGGAGGGAGTGTATCAAGTTCATCCACTAAAAATTATTCTTCATATTTATGATGAAGAGGTTTCTGATCCGAAGTCTGCAAAACTTATAACTCTGAAGTTTGAATACTTGTTAAAGTTGAATGTGGTGTGTGTTGGGATTGAAGGGTCCCATGACCGACCTGAGACTAACATCTTATGCAACTTATTCCCTGATGACACTGGTGTTGAGCTTCCTCACCAGGTATGAATGTTCATTTCAGTCTTGTTGGTGATTCACACTTTCTTCCTGTTTCTCTCATTTCCCACTTTCCATTTTCCATTATTATAGTAATGATAATTGACTGGATGATGCAGTCAGCCAAGCTCTTTGTTGGTGATGCCCTTGCATTCGATGAAAAGAGAACATCGCGCCCATATAAGTGGGCCCAGCATTTGGCAGGAATTGATTTTTTGCCAGACGTGTCACCCTTGCTTGCTTTCCATGAAACTCCAAATGGTGAAACAGCTAAAAGTGATGCTGTTATATCTGGTCTTTCATTGTATCGCCATCAGAACCGGGTTCAGACAGTTGTGCAAAGAATTCGCTCTCGGAAAAAGGCTCAGCTGGCTCTTGTGTGAGTCATTGCTTTGTATGTTTGGAATCCTGGATCCCAAGGACAAACTAGAAATCAATAGGGGAGAGATCAATGTGGTCAATCTGAATTTAGAACTATGGTTTTCTCACACTTTGTTGAGACTCTTCTTGGCACCTTTTATAATATGTAGTGGCTTATATTATGGTTGTTTTAAGGAAATTCAATCTGTTCTGCATGTCTGTGACTTGTGTGCTTACTGCCTTTTATTAGAGGAAACTTCTTTTTCTTGGTCTCTTTGTCTTGTTTGTCAGCGTCGTAAGATGTGCTTTATGTTGAAAATTTGGAATTCTTATTGGCTTACAGGGCACAGCTTGATTTGCTTACGAAGCTTAAATGGCCTGCTCTAACTTGTCAAAGTGTTCCGTGGGCTTTGCATGATCCTTTGTGCAATTTGCATGGTTGGTCACCTGTAGGGCCCCCACCTATTCAGGCTTTATCTTTGCCTGTTATTGATACGGACCAAGTTCAGGAACCTATAGATGATGATATGATTGGAAGACCTGGTGCTTCAAAGGAAGAGCTAGAGAGTGCAAGAGAAGACGGGGAGCTTCCATTGTTGCTTCCTTCTGCATCTGTCACGAGTGATGTTAAACTTAACCGCTCAAAAGGGTCTAATCTTGAGCATTCAAGGCAGCTGGCTTTGATCACAAAAAGCCTTGTACCTCCATTCACTAAGGCAAAATCACAAAGTTTTAAGAAGTTTGATGAGGATTCTGATCTGATGCTGGATACTGATAGTGATCAGGATGGGCCTGCATATATTGAGGTCGAGGGAGAAAATTCTGCTTCTGCTCAATATAATGAGATGGGAGAGAAGTTATGGGTGGATTTTGGGGTCAGGGAGTTTTGTCTTGTTTTAACTAGGAACATGGATACTGACAAGAGAATTTGGAAGTTAGAAGCCAAGGTAGCTAAAATTCTGTTACTCTTGAATTTTGTTCATTCATTATTTTTTGGGTAGCTGACATCAAATTCTATTATGGCAGATTAAGATCAGCATGGAATATCCTCTTAGACCTCCTCATTTTTTATTGGGTCTTTACACTATATCTTCTGGAGGAAATAATTCTGAGAGTGATGGTTCTGAGTGGTACAATGAGCTTCGTGCAATTGAAGCTGAGGTAAGCAATTGATATCTTGGGAATGGCTATTTCTAGCTATATAAATATACTGTGGCTTATTGGACTATTCTTCAAAACATGGAAACATATTGGAAGTTATTATAACTTTATTGCAAATTTACTACTCTCCACTAAACATTATAGATCACAGCCCTCATGTACCAAGGACATGTATTGGATTAACTTTTTTTGGGGAAGATTTTCTGTTCTGTAGCTTATGATGGGAATGCTGTTTTGATCTCTTTAAATTCTAAAAGTTGATTGGTACAGACTTCCCGATATCTTCTCAAGATAAACACAGTTTAAATGAGTGTATTCCCATAACTTCTTGCCTACCTTAATAATAGATTTCTGATAATTACTTATCTTTTGCTTTTGCATCTTGTAGGTCAATCTTCACATATTAAAGATGCTACCGCTGGATCAGGAAAACCATATTTTATCTCATCAAGTGTGTTGCCTTGCAATGTTGTTTGACTATTTCATGGGTGAGGCATCCTCATCCTCAGAAAAGAGAAAGAGTACATCTGTGGTTGATGTTGGTTTGTCTAAGCCCGTTACTGGTAGGCTTCTTGCCAGATCATTTAGAGGAAGGGATCGTAGGAAGATGATATCATGGAAGGACATGGAATGCACTTCTGGCTATCCTAACTAAATGTGTTGATTTGGGATCTGAAGGTGATGAAACCAGTGCATCCCCTGCTGCAGCCTGCAAGCCAGGGACGGAAAGAAATCATAGGAAGGATGAATGATAGGTTTTGTAGCTTTTTTTAACAGTAGTAGATCTACTATAAGCGTAAACATTGATGTGATACAAAAAATTTGACAGGATGCTACTTATCAAAAAAAAAAAAATTTGACAGGATGCTTGGAGCACCTCATTTCGGATATGAATTGTAAAATCATGGAGGTCTTAAGTCTGGAGGGGTTCTTCTTGGCCATAAGTTATATTCTGCATTTTGTCAACTTTGGGTTACCCTGGTAGGAATTCTGGTTGAAGAAGAATGGTAGAAATTCTGGGATGTGTTATATGTCTGACTCAATTTGGTTAGCCATCCAGATGTAGATCTTTTGGTTAATTGTCTAGTCCTGAATTTTGGAGATTTGAGAACCTCATGGACTTAAAAGCAACGAGTTGAATGTGTTGTTGTTTTTGGTATTTTAATTATTATTTAATTTAAGGATTCAAACTAGGTGAGATGGTATCGTTGAGCTGGAAAGCTCTTGATGAATGTTATGGTGTTTCCAGTTATTTGGCGTTCTATGCATAGAAGTAAACTTGAATTGTCCTGCGGATGCCATCCCTTTTTCACCATCTAACTCGCTGTATGATTATTTTGATCACGGGGACATTTGGTCCAGCCCATGCTCATAGATTGTAGTCTTGTTCCAAAGTATCTCCTCGTGGCAACCTGTCTTTAAAAAAAAAAAAAATCAATTGAGTCCTTTTTTTTTTAAATTATAAATTCACTCGAGTCCTGCCAGTTGACTTGTAACTCAACCTGTATTTCAAATTTTTGATAAAAAAAAAAAAAAATATATATATATATATATTTATCTTATCAACAAGAAATCTTAAATTCTCAAAATTATTATTATTTTTTGGGTCCAATTTGGTATATACTGCTATTGGGTTTGTCATTAAACTCTACTCTGTAGTGTTTCACCACATCCGGGCTTCTTTGGGAGAACAATTTTGTATCAAATTGTGGGAAAAAGTAACAACTGATAACTTTGACCAAAAAGCTATATTTCACGGTTTCAACAAAATCCAAGATTTCTAAAATAGGAGATCTAACAATCAAAATTCCTCCTTGAAAGACATAAATACAAGCAATCTTTTCCAAAATACGACCAAAAAGAGAATATAAGAAAAAATTTCGAGAATTATTATCAAAATTATATGATAGTGATGATGAAATGGAAGCCCAAAGAGAAACTGATCTTTAGAATCATCCACAAATCTTTTATAAGACAATGAGGATGATTGTTTTAGAAATTCATGCTCCAATCCTTTAACAAAAGCAAACGAGCAAAACAGAGTAGCGAGAAATCCATTTTCACCTTTCGAAGACAAAAGCAATAAAATAAAGGAATTGAGCAAAATCCAAAATGTAAAGCAAGATGTGTGTTCTTTGCCAAAAATTTTAAAATGTTTCAAAAAGACAATAATGGCATGGTAGAACAATAGTAAATAAAATTAATGCAAAGCAAAGTGTGTATTCATCTCAAAAAATATTTAAGTGATTCAAAAAGCCAACAATGACATGGGAGATCAAAATTATATCAAAGATCAAATGATAACATTTAAAACCAAAGGATTCAACAAGTTAATCAAAGACAATGGAGACTAAAAGAGACGATAACAAAATCCCATGATCTAAAAGAAATAAACTTCACTTTAGAACAAGACACCACCGTATATCTCTATCTATCTCTTGTAGCATTTCTTCTTGAACTCTACTTCTTTTTTTGTCTCTCTCATCTCCTTATAGCCTTCAAATTTAATTAGTTCCAAGTTTACACCTCAAAGTTTGTTTGTAAGTATTTTAAATTCAATGAATAATTTACCCTGGTTAATCTATCGGTGGAAGATACTATTCAATGAATAGCTTAAACTTTTCATAAATAATGACATTTTGTTTTGTTCTATATGTCGGTTTTGCCGTGGATGATACTTCTTTCCTATCTTTCTTCTTTTTATATTCTTTCTGTCCTTATTCTGTCTTCTTGCAATTATAAAGCTTTGCCATAGATAATGCTTCTTTCCATATTTTTTTTTTTTGTCCTTATTTTCTCTTCTTGTAATTATAATATTTTGCCGTAGTGTAGTTTACATTTATGCTTTATATTTGCTTTATTTATAAGTTCCATTTAATTATTTCAATTGTTTCTAATATCTCTCCACACACACACATTTAACATTGTTTTCCTTTCTACACTTCTTTTCATTTTTTTAGGAAGAGACTTAATTTTAACTATGGTAATTTAGACCCAAAAAAAATGAAAAGGTTTCCTTTCAGGTTAAAAAATAAAAAGAAATAAAAGAAGAAAACAGTTGATGGTTGGCACGTAATTAAACCACCCCCTCACCCCACCGTACATACGACAGCATTCAAACCTTGCCCTACAATCCTATCCAAAAAAAAAAAAAAAAAAACCCCTTTCCCTACAAGATAGGAATTTTTGTGTACCCGTGACCTCATGTAAGGGGTATTACACGCAATACCACCTATTAGGAGAGAGACATGCCATTCTTGCAAGAACATATATTTTTCACCAAAATACAATTTTGGGGTCAAAATTAATTTGATTTTTACATTTTAACAAGAGTCGATTTGGTTTATGTTATTGACTCAAACGGTGTGTCTATTGGCACACTTGAATCCAACATGGCCAATAAAATATTAATAATAAAAGTAATAGATGATTTTTGGTGAGTTTATACATGTCACCTAACCGTAATTCTTCGAAGAGAAAATCATTGAGTGGTTTAAAAATAAATAAATAAGAAGACATTAATGTAAGGACAAAGTTTGACATGTGTATTGAGAGTAAAAATAATATGCAATTCAACAGTTAGATTTTGAAAATATGTAGTAATGTTGATTTTATTGAGTAAGGTTGTAACTTTAGATTACAACTAATTTTGTAATTAAACTTTGTCCTTAATGTAATATGAACTCATCAAAGGTCTATATGCACACCCACCACCATTCCATGCATTACACCAAGTTAATTGAGAAACATACTTGTCTAGGAACTGGGATTAGAATCCTCTCCATTTGTTTTGAAATAAAGAAGATCAATTTAATAATGAGGATTTCATTTTCCTATATCTAAAGATGAACTTCATGCCAATGCCATGTAATTTAAATTTTCATAAAATCAAATCATGAATGATTGTTCATTTGAATGACGTGACATTATATTAACTTTTTTTTTTTTGGAGAGGATTTCAACCTATAGCGTCCACTCCTGATAATAAATTAAGAGCTCTTTATTATCAGACCAAGATATCAATTAGTTTTGGTGTAGGCGAGGATTGAATCTCAGATCTCTTATACAACCATCAGAGACTTTACCAATTGAACTAACTGGAACCCACTTGTATTAACTTTTATATACATGAAATATTAAATCTTCAATATGAAATAGACTATATGATCATTTTCCTCTAATCTACTACCTACAATATTTTAAGCTTCAAATGCCATGAAATATGATAAAAGTTCTTTACGTAGATGAAAAGGATAAACATATCTAATAAAACTTGCCTAAATGAAACAGCTCAAGAAAAAGCCAACCATAGAAGAGCAGCCCATTATAGTTCTTTTCCATGACAAAAAGAGGAAGAAAATCACATAACATTAAGCACCTCTGTCATGTAAATGTTGGTATTTATGCTATAAAATCCAATTTATTGGTATGTCATAAATAATTAAATTGTTAAATTATATGATACTATTTATAAATAAACTAATGAGACATTATCATAATTCTTGAGATACTTTGTATGTGATTTAGTCATAGAAGATATAAATCACAAGTTCCTTATAAATTCAAAATATAGTTCATAGTCGGTAATGAAATTTGGCGTTTCATCTGCGAAAACTATAACGCATCAACTAAGATAGTTAGTCTTGATCATGGAAGTGGAGACTTCTAGTTGATGTGTTGATGTGTTTTAAGTGTTAAGGCATATTAAACTGGACCGCTGTGAGATTAATTATTCAATAAAAAATTGTCATCTGAATGATTAATCTCACGATTTCTAATTTCATAGACTTTCAATCCTGAGAGAATAGTGAACCCGATCATAAAATGTAGGTTATTTTGATATATTAGGAGTAAGATCTAATATTTATGGTCAAAATCTTAGTATGTTGGGTAACCACACATAGTGTTGAGGGAAAACATATTCTCAAAATGAAATTTATAATTTCTTTTTATAGAGACACAAAATATCCCTTTGAGATAAATTTAATAAGAGTTGATTATTCAGAGCGCTCACTTTAGTAAGGAGTTACTAAAGTTTATATTTATTGAAATTGGATTTCAATAAATGTGAATAACTAAAAGATTTAATCGGATACTCAAGGATAAAATAGTTGTTTACAAAGTGACAGTTCATTATGATTTTGTTCACTATGGATATTTCATAGAAGGGTCAAATGATATCATTAAAGTATTGACATATAATTTATTAATAAGGTTTAAAGTGCAATTATATTTATATAGTGATATTAAATATAATTAATGATAATTTTAGATTTGTTAAGAGTTGATAGATAAGCCCATGGCCCATTGGAATTAGAGTCTTACTTGTTCCCTTTGGTTCCATCTCAAGTCACAAACTAAAGCCCAATTGAGTAGGCTCAAAATGCTAACCCAATTAAATAATTAGTTATATATAAGGAGGGAGACATACAAAATTTTCAAATTATGAAAATAGTGTGTATGTGAGTGTAAGTCACTCTCTTATTCTCTTTTTAACACATACATGTAAATTGATTAAAAGACCACACTTCTTCGGCACCATGTGGAATTAAGATGTTGATTAGAGGTATTCTCAAGTCTTGTTTTTGAATTTCATAGCATCAAGGTACGATTTCTATTTTTTGTTTTAAAATTCAAGGTTACATGTTATATTTCATAAATGAAGTAGACTCGTATTTATTGCTTCTACTGTGTGTTTTGTATGAGATGCAAAACTAGATTTTCCAACAATAAATGCATGTTAGTATCAAATCACAAACAAGAGAAACTTTCATATAAGCTAGATGTTGCAATGTGGAACCATGAATCAAGGTACACTTCCTATATTGTTTTAAAATTCAAGATTACATGTTATCTCTCATGAATAAAGCAAATCCGTGTTTGTTACTTCCGCCGTGTGTTTTGTATGAGATGCAAAACCAGATTTTCCAATAATAAATGCATATTAGTATCAAATCACAAACAAAAGAAACTTTCATATAAGGTAGATGTTGCAATGTAGAACCGCGATGACGGCCAGGGAAAGAGGAAAGTTTCAGGCTAGTCTCATAGTCTGGCCTTCCGAAACATGCTTCCATGCGGAGATTATGTCAGGTCCATGAAGACCAAAGACTATGGAGCCTTTTCCAATCGGTATTGCATGTTGTCCAGCTGAGAGAACCTGTTTCATCATTCAACATCTGTACTGCTTGAAACATCCATATGCAATGTGAAAATGATGGACAATAAACATATAATTTGACAGAGTCAAGGGCATCATTGCCTTCAAAAGGCTGGTAACACAAGAAAATTTGTAGGACTAGTGATGGTAGGAAACTAGACATGGTCTAAGACATACGAAATGGTATGTAACAGACTATATACTGCTTCTCCATCCTTCCCCTACCTACCCTTGTTTTGAGGAAATGCAAACCAACAAGATATGGGAAGGTCTATCTAGCACACCAAAACTCTTCTTCTCAATATACAGGACACACGTTTGCCTTTAATTATGTACAGCCAACTACCATAAATAAAATTTTCAACCACATTAACAATCCCATTCTCACACTTTACCATGGACCAGTCTGTGTTCTTCTCAAGCATTGTTTCTTAACTCCTCGTTGTGAATTCATGATCTCCAAGACCTGTGACATCACCAAATGTCAAATTCTATAAGATTCACTCGACTTCATTTTTTTTCTTTTCTAGTCATTAAAAAAAATCAATAAGCAGTTATTTCAGTAAGAAAGAGAGAGAGGGTGTGTCTGTGCATGTCAGTGTGTTCCAGAGAGTAAATTAAAACTATAAAAAGACAACTAAAGACAACAAAGAATTTAAACTTTGTGCCAGTGTACACTATTCCATTCTTTTATTAGGACTATTGTAACAGAATAAAAATCTTGAGATGCATGTGAAAAATTGTTATGTTATTCCAAGTTTGAATTGGAGGGGCATATTCCATATGCCAGGGTTTAAAAAGAGTTCTCCATCAATCAGTAGGGATGGTATAGTAAGGAGTAAAACCTTGGCCCAGCAGGACAACCAGCATCTTTATAATTTAAAAATATCTTAATAAAATAGGATTGAGGGGTTGACCTTCTAATTAGTGTTTCAACAGCAACTCTTGCGTGCAAGATAATAAGATATTTGTGTAACATGGTTTTGTAATGAGCAACAAATACAAGCAACTGCAGAATAGCAAACCATTTGGAGTTGGAAGAAAGACAAGCCAAATGCGAAAAGAACAAGGCTAGAGGCATTAAGAAAATCTATGAGGCCTTTAAAAAAAAAAATAAATAAAAAATAGTGATTTAAAAGTAAAAGACTAAAAAAAGAAGCGCCCCCAAAGAGATCAGATTCACACAAAAATGACTCCCAAGTAAGCCTTGCTGGGTAAGTTGAGTTATCAGCTTCACTTATTCAAACTTCATGAAGAAAAAATGATGTATGCTGAGGAGGACAATCAAAATGCACTAAACTCAAAAGGGAGTCTCTGTAGTCTCAGAAACCTCAGGGGAGGCCTTTACAATTCATCCTTTCTTCCTCAAATCTTATTTATTTAGTTTTTTCCACAAACTTATGTTTAAGAATCACACAATTCTCATTCCAACCATGGTTTTCAAATGACAAAGTATTTTAGTACCCAACTTGAAGCATTTTCTTTATAATGATTGATTACATCATTCAAAAATGCTCAGCTGTACAAGCTAATCAGATCATACGAGAGAGTTGGCAACAAATAAGACAAATCAGTGAGCACATTGCGAGATAGTTTATTCTAGATTCTGTGTATCCTAAATGAATACAATCTTTTACTTTCCAAATCCTAGTACAATTCTCCATTTTCAGTTATTTATAGATGTGTGCCCAAACCAATTAGTCTAATTCATTTAAAGATGGCAATCATGAATCTAGATAATTTAGAGCTTATGCAAAACACAGATTTCATACCACTATAGCATCCAAACAAGCCATACAAGTTGATATGATACACAAACAGTAAAATAACACAGCCAGACCAATCTATACACGACTAAGAAACAATTTGCCATCAGCAATGCTATTAATCATGCTTCAAAGAGAGGAAGAGCAAAAACAGAATGGGATGATTTTGTCTTTCATTAGTCATGAATCTAGGAAGATTCTGTCTTGGTTAGATTCTCGATTGTAGATTCATATCTCAACAATCATGGGTTTGTTTTTTTGGGGGGGGGGGGGGGGGGGTTGGTGTTGGGAGGGGGAGGAGATAAAGGAAAATCCAAATTACCTGATTCTTCTGCATTTCCATAATTTCGGCCTGCAGCAACAAAAGTACAGTAAATGAGGGTTTACGGCAGGAATGTAAGTTTAGTGCAGCTAATAGATTCATGTGTGTTAATTTTCAACCAACTGTGTCTGCGACAACTAATAGTACCTGCTTTTTCCGCAACTCTTCATTTTCCTCTTTTAACTTTGCAACTTCAGCTTCCAATTCCATAGTATAAGCCTGGAAGAAGCCCAAAAAAATATCAAGCACATATCAAGATACAATGTTACAAACCATTAGCAGTCACATCCCCCCAATTCAATAACTCTAACAGCATTAAGGACACAGGTATTGAACTCATTTGATACTTTTATTGTTTTTGAGACTAAACAACCTAATTTGACATCATGTTCCTTACAGCAAATTTCTAATTACCTAGTACTAAACTTGTTCCTTATAACTGCTCATGACCGTAACTTCTCAAAACCTTTCATCTCTGGTCATGTCAGATCGCTATCACATTACCATTCTGCTGCATAATCTTTCATGAAGTTTTGGGAAAGAGCACAGCCAAAGATGATGAAACCAGAAGGTTAATGTCTAGCAAAATTCATAAAGTGACAAGAAGATGAAAGATGTCATTATATTCCTTTGAATTAATGGTGCCATTCTATATTTTTTTTAATCTCCTTTAGAATAAGCTTCATGGAACTACATTTTCTTCAGGACTACCACAAAAATAATCAGTTACTAGAGGTTTGCCATCAGTATTTCTCCACTATCCTGGAGTTCAAATCAGTACAAAACATTATGACAGCAATACCAAAGCTGATCTCAACAGCAGCCCAGAACATGATCACACCACAGTCAAATGGAAATACGATACACTAATATGAGTACATCATTAGAAATTTCACACATTCATTTTAGATTCAAGAAATTAAACATCTACCTTGAACTATCCAAGTCCCACTAGCAGATCCATATTTACAAAGACAAACCAGAGTAGCAAACTAGCAGCACACAATTACTTAAATCTGTGCCCACATACATAATCAAGCAGTATTCAATGAAAAAATATCGGACAAAAATTAATTCACCTGTTTTCGAGCTCGTGACCTTGCAGCTGACTCCCTATTCTTGATCATCCTCCTCTGCCTCCTCTCAACGACCTTCTCCACAGCTCCACTCCTTCTCCCCCTTAAAGTCCCATTATACCCATAAGGAGCTGGTGAAACAGATGACATATCACCATTACTTTTCCCAATCCCATCCGAAGACAGCTGATTCGCCGGCGACCCTGCAGCTACAGTAACTCCTCCACCACCACCTCCTAATCCAACCATCCCCATCCCTCCTCCTCCACCCTGCAACACCGCAGCCGCGTTTTGAACCATCATTCCAGGACCCCCCAACTGAGGCATTGCATAAGCCACAGGAGGAACTTGCTTAGGCAGTATCTGTGGCTGCAGATTCTGCTGCTGCTGTTGCTGCTGCTGCTGCTGCTGCTGCTGTTGCTGTTGTGGCCTTGACAATTGTGTCTGATTCGATCTAACCCCATTAACATTCAACGGCAAATTCTGCGAAGGCTGAATCGAAAACTGACCATTACTATTACCATTACCATTACTACTAATCTCTGAAATCCGATTCTCCATGTACCCACCACCAGTTTGCTGAAACCCATATCCAAAACCAGAATTTCCAAAGTACCCAGCAGTAGTATTAGGCTTAACATTAACCATACCCAACTGGGTCTGAGCTTGAATTTCCTCTCTCACAACCCCAGCTCTCACTAAAAACTCCTCCAAAGTCATTTCCCCTAAAGTCTGTTGCCTCTGTGCCTGTGGCACACTTGAACCTCCATTTCCACTCCCATCCTTCGATATATCTTTCCAAACCTCATCCACTGTCTTCTGACTCAAAGTCCTCGGCAAAGTCAGGGACCCTTGTTTCTGCAAATACCCACTTGACGGACCTGACCCTTCAAACCCAGTAATCACTGAGCTACTATTATTATTATTACTACTACTATTAGTATTAGTACTAGCCATAGCCGTAGTCTGAGTCTCCTCAGCACTCCAAATATTCTTGAGCAACTCATCCATATTCATAGACCCAAAATCCTTCCCTACACTCCCACCAATAGTGTTCTGAAACTCGTCGAACGTCAACGAATACACCGACGATTGCCGCGTTAACGGAAAATTCCCCGGCGGCCTTCCGTTACCGTTACCGTCAGCTTCTGACTCCCCCATAATAAAGCTATTCTTGAAGTTCAAATTGGTCCCCATTTTTTTTTTTGTTTCCTTTGTCTGAAAACAAAACAAAACAACAATCTGCAACCAAAAACATAGTCAGACAATGAAAATTCAAACACACCCAGAAACCATATATCACTACTTAAAAACAGTAACATTTACAAACAGTACGAAGTTTTTTTTTTTTTTTTTTCTCAATAATCAGAAAAAAAAAAACCTCCAAAAAGAAGAAAATAAATAATTTACCTTATATTATAAATATTTTTTTGTTGTTGTTGCTATTTCTGTTTCTGGTAGCTTCTTTTGGCTGCGTGTGTTTCTCTTTCCTTGTTCTTCGCTTAAAAAACAGAGGCTTGTTGTGAACGCCAAGTGTCGTTTTTTGTTTGAGAGGTTTGTGTCTCTGTGTCTGTGCGTTAATGTTTTTTTTTGATTGATATTTAGGACACTGGGGGAGGTTTGATTTAAAAAGATGCCATATATGTATATTATATTGTTAATTTTTTTAATTATTATTTTAAGTGGGCCAGCTAAATGTGGAAACGTGGACCAGTGATGATAAGGTAGGAAGCATTGATTTGACATTTAGCCAATGAGGTTAAGCAATGTGGGGTTGATCTTAGCCGTCCACGTTTTCTGCAAGGAACGCTTGGATCATGTGATTTTGGAGGATTGTGGTGTTGGATAACGACGAGAGGAATACGCACAATGAAAAAAAAGTCCTTTTTTTTGGTACCTATAATTTATTGGAGTAACTTTTTTTTTTTTTATTAACTTTCAGATAATATATACCACACATTTTTTTTGTTATTATATTGTTTATCTTTCTTTTTTTTTTTTTTTTTGGACAAGGTTGTATCGTTGATGTGAAGGCAATTGTTGCCTTGTTTGGAATGGCAAAACGATCTCTCCAATCATACGAGTTAAATATATTATGAAGGGTAAAATTTAATTACAAACTTTTAAATATTGTATCTAAATTTAAAGATAAATATAATAATATTTTATTTAAATAAATTATTATTCTTTGTTTGATAGATTGAGATTATAAACAATATCTTTAATATATATATATATATATATTTTTTTTTTTGGAGTGGTACCAAACAAGAAGCACGGTTTAATGTGAAATTGTGAAGTGCTTTATTAGTAAATGTGAAAATTTTATTACTATGTGTGACCATATTAAATGCAATCGCAATAATAGCCACAACAATTAAACCTTATTTTCAATTTTTTGTTCGGTCAGTTATGGATGTTTAATAAATTACATAGGACAAAATGTAGGTATAGTACTTTAGATGCTGTTCTTTAGATTCTCCTCTTAAGATTCAGTTATATGACTACTTAACTAAAAAAATACACTTTTATCTCATGAGAAAAAATTTACACAGCAGAATCTTAAAAGAGAAATTTAGAAAATAACACCTAAGTATTATACTTAAGTCTTGCCCATTAGGCAAAATTATGTGTGAACCTATTACATAAAGTCCATATTCCAAAAATATATATATCTATATATATATATATTGATATAATATGATGGAACCATAATTTTTGTGTATATATTATCTTATTTAATTCTATCACAATTTAATTGAAAAAACATTTAAAATTTTAAAAGAATTGTTCAATGTAACTTTAATAAAATGTACTTAATTAATGCATGATTCTTTAGTTTTCTTTTCTTTTCTTTTTGGTAGAAAAATGTTCATATCAAATTAGGTAGAACAAAATCTATTACACGTGCTGTCTAATCTAGGCTAGCAAGTTTTCCACCATAAATCAGGTGTTATCAAATAAAACAAAAGTAAATAAAGTCTTCTTTTTTTTTTTTTTCTTTTTTTTTTTGTTGATAATTAAAGTACATAAAGTCTTAAACCAAGTTTAACAACGGCATAAAAACAGTGATTAGCTTCTTTGTAGATATGCTCAATCTAAGCTATAGAGAGATCTCCCATACACGATTTTTTAGTTTTTGTAGTCTCACATCTCACTTTAACTATATATAGAGATGTCAATATTCTTCAATTATACTTGTGGGGCCCAATAATTTGTGGCCCTGGCCCATTTATTCATTGGGGCCCAAGGCCCGAGCCGAGGAAGGTTACAACCCAGGCTCAGTAATACAAGTACAAAATAGTTTTGGGACATAGCCGAGGACGATTCAGTCCTCGGCATGTCCGATGTCTCACTAAAAGGAAGGGCAAAAACGGTATAAGAGCAGCTTGAAAAAAAATCTAAAATATCTAAGTCAATGGAGAAGGATACGCTGGAAAGTATAACGACCAGGGAAAGCTGCCCTTACTGCCATTCACACCTGACAAAGCCATACTCTCCAGCTTTTACAACCACCCCCAACCACTCTGGATATGGGTTGATGGGACAAGTATCAGTCTTGGAAAAGTCGATCCTACACGTGGACGAAGGATAAGGAACACATGCTAGTATAAAAGGAAAAGTAAGCAATCCAGAACGGAGGCTGGGAAAAATGGCTAAAAACCAAAACCTCCTAGCCCGCCTCTAGGAGAAAGACTTCTAGGGCGAACACGATTTTAATTACATATGTCCACCACGAAAAACCCACTGTCTTGTAACTAAGGCCTAGCCTTTCAAACCCACGCTCTATAAATGATATTGTTTGGGCCTTTTTATGTGCGAACCCAACACTGTTACGGGTCGTTGCGAATCGTGTCCTCACAATACTAATTATTTTCTTGATAGGATCAATCATAATAATAATAATAAAAAATAGGCCAAAATGCAACTCGTCCTCTAAGTTTCACAATTTTTCATTTCAGTCCTCTAAGTTTGAGTTTTGTCATTTTAGTCCTCTAAATCTCATTCATTCCCAATCGAGTCATTCATTAGTATTCTGTTAATTACTGCCGTCAACTTACCAAAACTACACCGTTTTGGTTTAATTTTTATTTTATCATTTACTTTTTAATTAAAAAAACATTAATTAAAAAAAAAAAAACAAAAATCAAAATAACCCCACCCATCTCATTTGATCTCTAAAGAACACGAAATCCCTAGCTTAACCCATCAATAAGTGAGAGACCAAGGGGGAGAAAGAGAAAGAAAGAGAGATTGAGAGGAAGAAGGAGACCAAGAGATCGAGCAGGAGAAGGAGTGAATGCATACAGCTCTTGGAGCAACGGAGTATTGGTTGGAGCTGCCGAGTACAACTTTTGGAGCGGAGCAGAACTGCCAAGAAACCTTGGAATCGAGACGCTAGAAACCTCTTTATCTGTCTCAATTTGTGTGTGTGTTTTGTAGGAACATGAACAATAGGAAGATGACGATAATAGTTGTGTTCGCCCCAGTCTTACAAGCATCTCTCTATTTTTTATTTTTTTAATTAAGAAGGAAATAATTAAATAAAATTAAATTTTAAATTATGGATGACAGGTTAACGGATGATTGAATTGAGGAAGTTTGAAACTTAGAGGATTGAAATGACAAAACTCAAACTTAAAGGACTAAAATGAAAAACGGTGAAACTTAGAAGGTGAGTTTTGTATTTTGGCCAAAAAAATACGTCATTCTTTGTAATATGATTAAGTTCAACTAATATAATAAGTTATCTTTTACATTTTCATGGGTTTTCTATATGCTCCTTGTGTTTATAATTGATTGTATTGTCTAATTTTGTCATTAATGGAGTTTTTTTTTTTTTTTTTTTTCATTAAATAAATTGGAAATTCGAAATATTAAGCCCTTGTTCTTAGAAAAGAAGAGGAGAGAGAGACATTGTAACAAAGATGATGAGGCTGAAGGGCATTTTTTTTAAAGAAATGATGGCGCTCATGTTTAGTGCACGTGAAAACAAAGGGCCGACAGAACAAATGTCCAAATCTTCTATACTACTATTTAAGGGGTTTCTCCTGTTTGAGATCCTCATTTTTTTTGGTTCAAAAATGCCCTTACACCCATATCTATATATATAAAATAATAGATGAAACTGAGAGAATCTCAAATTAGAATTCCAAATTAGAGTTCCAATTTTGTACAATGTGTCATAAATTATTTATTCTTAAAGATTTTTATTTCTTAATTTTATAATCAAATGAGGGTCTACATCATAAATATTCATTAAAGTGAATTATTAAGTACAAAAACCAAAGATTTTAGAATAAATGAATCGTAAAAAAAGAAAAAAGAAAAAAAGTGCTTCACAATTAAAAAAGAAGAAGAACAATTTACATTTTATACTTAATAATATATTTACAAATTTTTTTTAAAGAGTTAATAAAATATAAAAATGACTATCAACAATATTTAAATTATATATTTTAGGAATTATATTATACATTTTATTGTATATTTTTAAGTGTATCCGTGCATATGCATAGGGTTATAAGCTAGTGTTTAAATAGAGACAAAATTAAATGACAATTCGATAAAAATATAACTCTAACTCCTACTAAAATAATGCTTAAAAAATAGGATCACTTTCCTATTGATTTTCAAATTACTTTATTCACTTATAAATTAAATTCTCAAAATAAAAATTATATAATAGTCTCGCACGTGAGATGCTCTTCTAATTTTTTGGAAAAAAAGTTAATAATTTGAATCTGTTATAATTTGAGATTACTATATTTTCTAATATAAAAAAATAGAGGTGTGATGAAAAATTATTTCATCTACAAATACATAATACTATTATACTTCTAAATTTTTTGTGATTAAAAATATAGTAATTTAATAAATATAAATTATTAATTTTTTTCAAAAAAATATAAGAATTTTCGGACACGCACGTTTTCAATGGCTAATTTCGCTTACCGTAAGAGCCACGAGGCGCCGGCATGAGTAGTGGGTTCTTTTTGGACATAAATGCCCGTACATTTGTCTTACAATTTTGTTGAAATGACAAGGATCTGCTTGTACTGCTGGTTTGACAAAAAGTATTTTTTTTTCTTTTTTTTTGGTTCCTTGCAATTAGAGAATTTTTTTTTTTTTTTTTTTTTTTTTTTGTTGGGTCCAAGACTTTTGATAAAGTGAAATAGTACAACATTCTGTGATTCTGATAAAAGCCGAAAGTTTTTAAATTTTTTCTGTGCCATTGCCAAACATGCCTCAGCGATATTTCTTTTAGATAAAGATAAAGTTCAGTGAACACTTAATAGTCCCTGAAGCGTAGAATGTGGGAAGTATTAAATAAAAAAAAAATATATTCACAATATTTTTATAATAAATTTTAAGTAATAGATTGTTACTGGTTATTATTGTTGAGGTAAAAAAATAATCTTAGTGTTAAGTTCAAATTTGAATCAACAATAACTAACTTGCTTATGATTTGTTGTAAAAATGCTATGAAAACGTTATGGACATAGGCAAAAAATAAATGAAAAACACTACATTTACAATATTTTTATATCAAATCATATGTAGTAAGTTAATTATTGGTTCTAATTAAAATCTACCATTGAAATTACTTTTTTTTTTTCCCACCAATAACAACCTTAGCACTTTACTACTTATAATTTATTGTAAAAGTATTAAGAAGATATTGTAAATATAGCATTTCTTAAAATAAATATCATTAAGAATACCCTTAAATATCTAATTTATTACAATATATTAGTTACTGAGCAAAAAGTCATATATTATTATAAAAGAGTAATTATTAATAATTGTGGTGTCATAACTAAAGGGAAAAAAAGTGGGCAATGTTGTACACTTGTTTGTGTAATGTTAAATTCTAATATGTTCGTTTGGAAGCAACTTATTTAGTTTTTTATTGATTTTTTTAATAAAAGTGTGCTAAAATATATTTATACTTTGATAAAACGAGAAAAATATAATTTTAAAAAGTTGACATAAAAGTTAAAAACTAAAAATTGTGTTATTTGTTTTAGCCACTTCATTTTCTTTAATTGATTAGTTGAAAATTGAAAGCTCCCAATTTTGCTCTTAAAATTTTTCTTTATTTGTTTCTCGGAGCCCTAAGAAAATAACTGTGTTTTTTTTTTAGCTAAATTTTTTTTGGGATAAGAATAAGATGAAGGAGTCAAATCCTTGTAATTCAACTGATATTTCATGAATTTTAATGATAATATCAATGATTCAAATCAGTCCATTGCAACTATTAATGTATTAAATAATAATAATAATAATAATAATGATAAGAAGATGAAGGCGTGCATGATAAAAAATGGTACGGAGCATTAAATAATTAAAAAGTTGAAAAGTATAGAGATTAATTAAGATGGTTGAACTTGCATCATTGGTCCGCGAATTATGACTTCCATAA
Organism: Quercus robur; assembly: GCF_932294415.1. Lineage (NCBI taxonomy): Eukaryota > Viridiplantae > Streptophyta > Magnoliopsida > Fagales > Fagaceae > Quercus > Quercus robur. The sequence goes on from NC_065535.1 coordinate 4,902,279, forward strand.
ATGACAATGAATAACTATAAACAAAGAGGACGGTATACAATACACTCATTTACTTTATTATTATCCAAAAGATTGCGTAAAGTTTTGGGGAGGAGGTAGTTGAACACCACAAATTAAGCAGAAAAATTTAATTAAGACACACCAAACCAAAATTAAATTGGAACGCGGCTGCTTTTGTCGTAATTTGATAATTTCAACTTATTATTATTAGTACCATTTCATAGTTATCCTTATCCACTTCTATTTAATAGTTGGGGAATTTTAATTTAATTAGTGGGTGCATCGAGTCCTTGACCCTTGGGAGTGTTAAATAAACAGGCATTACTAAAAATAGAAATATAGAATCTAGACGGATCTATTATATAAATATAAATATAAATATACCCGTTTTTCCTTCTAAGACGCCTTAATATTGTAAATTGAGTAATGCAATAAACTATATAATATATGCATATATACACACACACACAAAGTGGTCCATTGCCCCCAACGAAGAGTCGTGGAAATGGGCTTGAGGTTCGTCTGTGAGCTTCACTTTCTTCAATTTGGTGCATCATCGTGCTGCCTACCATTTTAAAGAAGAGGAAAATGTTAGAATCACAATGATTTAGGTAACTTTTGTCGCAATTTGTCATACGAAGAATTGTGAACAGTAGAGATATAGACCCACATAAATCCAAATGGTGAATAGTATAAGTCCTAGCATTTTTACCTTTAAAAATGGTCTTAGAGTTGAGGAATATGGTTTTTATTTATTTATATAATGAATAGTGTTGGCAAATATGATTTATTAGATCATGATGATTTAATATAAGGAGTGTGGTTTTTTGAGCTCTTGTTATGGGATGTCTAAGGGCAAGAGCAATGGTTAAAATAGAATTTTGAATGCAATTAAATCATTGTGGGGGTCGGTTAATCAATAATTATTAAAACCGTATTAACTGGGCTTGTGACCCATCCGAGGACGTTAAACCATCCGAGAAGGCCTATATAAGGTTATAAGGGGAACCAAATGAAAAGAAGAGTAGATATCACATGAGATGGGTCCAGTATTCGTCCGAGGACTAAATCCTTCTCAAAAATATGTGTCTGAGGACGACCTGAAAGCTATATTGTCACAAACACACTTCGAAACTACATTACAACTAAAGGTGGGACATGAGGCCAAGGGTAAGAAAGAAAAGATAAACAAATATTTTTAACAACTGCTGCCTCCGCATTAATTGCCACTCAACCAATTCTCTGACCGCAATAATATGGAGGTGATGCTTGAACAGTGATGAAGCAGCCTTACAGCTGTTGGTTGGAGGTTCCAGGAGGTGTTGGATGGGACAGGAAGGGATCCCTCGAATCCAACCTACACGTGTGTGGTGAAGATGACACCAAGAAGGCAGTATATAACATGGAAGAATGCGTTAAGGAAAAAGATCAGAACTTCTAAACAATTGATGCTTAGAAGAAAATCTTACGAAATAAAGAACTTAGCTTGTTTCAAGGATAAATTGATCGTAATATCTGTATTAATCCATTTAAAAATGTTAAGTTTAATCATTTTTTTTTTTGAAGTTAATCTAGTTCTTTTATATCCACGCTCTACAAATTTATTGTTTGGGTTTTTAGCGTTCGAACCCAATACGAGTTTGGGATTGACACAAATTGAGTCCTTACAATCACTTTTAAGTAAAATAAGTTCAATTTTTAATGGACAGAATTTAGCTACAAAACTGGTTGTAATTTTACTTAATATCTTTTTATTGGAGGTGAATATTGACAAATCCACTATTGGATATCTTTTTCTATTATCTTCCATACTTATAATAACATTTTTAGAAAATTAAAGATCAATAACTATGTTATCAATAAATTGTTTAAATTACAAGTTTTTGTAATTTAAAATTATGCATAAAATATAAGTTTATAGATCATATAGTAAATAATATTTGATTGACACAAAATTTGACATATGTATTAAAAACGCAAAAAACATGCAATTCAATGGTTAGATTTTCTAAATATATAGTAATATTTATTTTATTAAGTAAGATTGTAGTTTATTGCTACAACCTATTTTGTAGCTAAACTTTTTCATTTTTTAAATTAATTTTTATTACTTTCCAATACAAATGAAACTCGTTTTATTCTTTTGAACAATAGCACCCATTAACATATTTTAAAATGTTGAGACTTTTGTTAATAGACACCCTTGAACAAAAGAGTAATAATAAATTAAAATATAATGTTTTAATTGGAAGTGATTCGATCGCCATAAAAAGTTGCTCGATTGCGTTGGATTTCCTTTTGGAAAAAAAAAAATTAGAGAAGCCCTTTGAAATTTCAACACAAGCTGTGTCTGTCATTTTGACCAAGTAGCGGAGAAAAGGGTGATAGGGATTAGGGCTACCCGACTTTTATAAGTCAAAGGATTATTTTCTGTTTTTAAGTTGTTTTCAATGTGTTGTTTAAAAAAAAAAAAAAAAAAAAACGATCAGTATATCATATTCAAACCACGAAATTCTCTTCAAAAGCTAATACCAAATCCTAATTTCCTACGTGTGAAGAGGATGGGATAACCAAAAGGCTACAAATTTTGGCATTTTTCCCTGCTGGATTGTATTACTTACTATTCAGAGAAAATGAACATGAGGCCACAATTGTCTGGATTACTATTCAGAGAAAATGAACATGAGGCCACAATTGTCTGGAAAATCCAATCCTATACGGCATGATCGGCAGGTTTAAGACAATATCTTAATTTGAATAAAATTGATTACTTGGTTTGATGATAAAAAACTATTATCATAAGTGAACGTCACACGTTGAAACTCTCTCTAAAAAAAAAAAAAAAAAAAAAAAAAAAAAAAAAAAAAATACTCTCTTTTTCATAATAAGCATGCCTTGGTTGGTTGCATGGTTCTCTACGCCCTCTTTTTTTCGTGTGTGATCTTATAGAATCATGCTTAATTATTCAATCGTTTATGTACTTAAATAAATATGTTTTGCTTTAAGCAGAGTTTTAGGAGATTCCCATCTCAAACTTCACTCCCTTGAGCATTAGCATTGGGGAATGCTAATGCTATTCTATTTTATCATTCTAAAACACCACTTTATCATTATACCATACCATTTTACCATTTCTCCTACATCGCAAAACTCTATTTTTATTAAAATATTATTTTTTAATAATTCTTTATTATTATCTTCCAACCGCTACATTTTTTCAGATAGCTGGTATTTCATTTTTTTTTTTCACTTTCTCTCCCGTGCTCTCTGTCACTTTCTCTCTGCCCCTCCATTTCATTTTCTCTATGCCTGACTGCCTCTCGAGTTTGTGGGTCTCTTTGGTGCTGGGTGTGGCTGGGCGGTGGATCGTGGATCATGGGTCTCTGCGGTGGATCGTGGATCGTTTTTTGGTGAGTTTTAATTTTGTTGGGTTTTGATTGATTTTGGTGGGATTTGATTTTTGTGGTTGGGTTTGTGGGTTGATCGGAGTGGCTTTGGATGCTGGTTGTGGATGGGTTTGGGTTATGGTGTTGGTGGCGGATTGATTTTGGGTTGGGGTTTGATTTTTGTGGTTAGGTTCGTGGGTTGATCGGAGCGACTTTGGGTGCTGGTTGTGGATGGGTATGGGTTACGGTGTTGGTGGCGGATTGATTTTGGGTTGGGGTTGTGGATGGGTATGGGTTACGGTGTTGGTGGCAGATTGATTTTGGGTTGGGGTTTGATTTTTGTGGTTGGGTTCGTGGGTTGATCGGAGTGGCTTTGGGTGCTGGTTGTGGATGGGTATGGGTTACGGTGTTGGTGGTGGATTGATTTTGGGTTGGGGTTGTGGATGGGTATGGGTTACGGTGTTGGTGGCAGATTGATTTTGGGTTGGGGTTTGATTTTTGTGGTTGGGTTCGTGGGTTGATTGGAGTGGCTTTGGGTGCTGGTTGTGGATGGGTATAGGTTACGGTGTTAGTGGCGGATTGATTTTGGGTTGGGGTTCACGGTGATGGAAGGTAGGTGGGTGAGTGGGTTTTGGTTGATGGTGGTTGGGGTTGAGGTTGTGGGTGGTGGTGGCGACAGTGGGGGCTATGGCTGTGGTCGTGGCTGTGGCTGTGGTGACAGTGGGTGTGGGTAGTGATGCTTCAGTGATGGAGATGGCTGAGAGGCTTGGTGAAGCTTCAGCGATGGTGTTTGGGTCTGAAGAGAGGAGAGTAAACGGAGAAATAGAGAAGGAAGAAAGAGAAGATTACGTGGGAAAAAACATAATAAAATATTATTATTTTTTTACAATACTGTGAACAGTACAATTCTATGTTTAGAATTGTACAGTAGCAGTATTGCAAAAAAATTTGCAATAGTGCTGTTTACCATTCTCTGATGCAGATGGTTTTGGGGTTAAAAATGCTAAATTTCTTTTAGATTTGACATTAGCATTCCCCAATGCTAATGCTCAGAATGAGACAAAAGTAGTATCTTTGACCATATGATATGACAATCTGTGAATAGCTTAATACATGATTATTATTTTTTGGTTAACATGGATGTTTAGGATTCATGGAGCAGCCAATTAATCCCCATATGTATTTAATCATTCTTTCTATACATAATGGATAATTATAAGGAGGACTTTAGCAACCCCAAAATATTGATTAGGAGACTTGAATCTAGAAAATCAGAGATCACATCAGGTTTAGAAATCACTAGACTCTTGGAATTAATGATTAAGTATAATTAATTATATGAAGGGAGTCTTTTTCTGTTTAGCAATATTGCTAGTTGAACTTGGACTAAATTTTAGAATTTTCCAAACAAAAGACAAGTAGCAACATACTTTTTGGGTACTCTAAAAAAAAAATTTTGAATTTTTTTTTTCTACCACTTAATAGACTAATGTTTTTAGTTATCAAATAGAAAATAAAACGACCCCCTTTTAAAATGATTCTATCCACACATATTTTGTTCCTAGTACAAAATCCCCAAAAGCAGAAAATGACAAACAAAAAAATGTGTGGTGTAAATTAATTAGTCCATTAGAAGCTTACGACACTCCTAAATAATATGTTACAATCAATAATTAAAAGTGGTCAAAAAATTGTGCGACATTTTTTTCTTTTTTTTGGTTGCTTGTTTCACTTCATGTGCAATGTCAAAGATAAGAGGCTAATAGGTTGATTTCCAACTTTATCAAATAAACTAGATAAGCCACATCAAATCCAATGAAAACTTTAATTCTGGGGCAAAGTCATTTTCACCTAAGCCCAAAAATAGGACGTAACAAAAGAGTCGCAAATCTTTATCTTCTTTAGTGGATTATTCTTCCTCCTAGTCGCAAATCTTTATCTTCTTTAGTGGATTATTTTTCTTCCTAGTGATGATGAGGGTGGGGATTTGCAGCTTTTGATTGTGAGCTAAGGTCATTTTCGCAATAGATAAACAAATTGCTTTCCCCGCATGAAAAAAAAAAGCACTAAAAACCTTATGTTAAATAGGAGTAAAATTGTCCATAAGTGAGGTTCATAATGTGCATGATTTTCCATGCAAGTGTGAATCCAAAATAGGAAAATTTTCTTGTTTTTCAAAGATTCATCTATAATGTCAAATATAGTTTAGGGTTTCTGACAATCCGATATTGGAAGTAAAGCAAGTGGACAAGTTGTGCTTGTGCACTCATTTTCTATGTCTAAAGAACTTTTAACACGTGGAAACGATTTCTTTTAGGAAGAAATTTGGGCCCAAACAATGGAACAATAAAGTTTGTAGCTTAATTTAGCCCCAAAAAAAAAACTGAAATTAAAATTTTTTTTTTGACTACTTCGTAGTTTAATATTACAAGAAATCCAACTTCGTTTATCTCATTGAAAATTTAGGAGGTCTAGTAGTAAAGGGTCACAATAATGAACATCGACACTAATATTTTTGCTGAATTATATTAAAACATAGAAAACCCAAGATGGAGTATATAGATGTGATGGACTACCTGGCTTTTCAAACAAAAGATTTTGACGTTTTTTACTCTTATTTCATTGGTCGAATTGGATAAAAATATAGTAGTTGTTTAATTGTACACTTTAAAATAATAATAATAATAATAATAATAAGCCATCTTTAAAAAGTTGTAGCTTAATTTAAAAAATTAAAGACTTAAACGTATGAACATCCCGAATGTTTGGATTAGTGGCAAAAGCATCCACCGGAGTTGCAAAGCAAGTCTTCCTTATACTTTCTATGATTTCTATATCCACCAAATTGACCCGATTAATTTTTGTTAGTCTTCATGAATAAAATAAAATAAAAATATGACTATCACATGACTAGTGGCATGAATTAATTGTTAAATTTTTTTAATGTGCTCATGTGATAATTATATAACTTTTCCATTCATAAAAACTAACAAAAGTTAGTCTCACGAGCTAATTCCGCGGATACAAAAGCCTTGAGAGTCGTAACAAAGAATCAAAAACCCTAAAAAGGTGTTTTTGCAACTGAAACTGAACAAATCTTAAGGGGTATTTTTACATTTTGACCTTAAAAAAAAAATCCAAGAACTATGGATCTAGATTCTAGGCCGGTGGTACAGATTTTGGTGTCTCACAAGAGGACAGAGACACAAAAAGTTGTCATTTTGGGTATCTCTCAGCCCACGAAGCCCCATTTTCCAATTAAAAAGCATGGGCAGCCTTTGGAAAGTCCTCATTTTACCATATTTTATACTATGTTCTTTTTCTTCCTTTTTTTGGTAAACATATTTATACTATGTTCGAATACTTGAAACTATATCTCTTTTTACCACAAACAGCCTTTTTTATATTTATTTATTACAGTTCAAATATCCTTTTGAAGTATACAATATACATATACTTTCTATTGCATTCTTTTCTCTGAATTGTCACGTGAGCACATTATTGAACTATGTTCCCACTTCCCAGTATTCCTTTTCCCTTTAAAATGGGTTAAAAAAAAGTGACCTCCCATCCAATTATTTTCACACACATTTCAGTCTTTGTCCACACACGTCGTCAAGACCTTGTTCTTCTCTGATCAGTTGTGAATATTATTGTTTTGTTTCCTTCTCTAGACTCTATCTCTTTATCCCAGTATCTCTTCCCTATTTCTGTACGTTTTTTCTTTAATCCATAGGTTTCAAGGACCAAGAAGAATGTGACACTTAATCTTTGTCCATGTGCAAAGCTGACCTATAGTCCATGTGCAAGTCTAAGCTTTGCTGGTCTTTTTGTTTATTTATTATGAGTTCTAAAAGGGAAAGTGCAGGTATACGTGGATGCTCTCAGGATCATCTTCAATTTTATATCAATAACACCTTTTCTCCATGATTGGTGGACAGCATAAATAATGTTTTAATTTTAACGACTCTAGTTCCAGCACAGAACAACATCGTCATCACTTGAAACAATTATTCTTTAGTTTCACGAAAAAGATTAAAGAAAAAATGGTGTCAATTATTGAACTTTACTCAATGTTTTTACAGATTTAAACTGGAGATAGATTTGATTAAAAAAAATGTTTACGAAGTGAAAATTGATGTTGACCAAAAAGGGAAAAAAAATATTATTAGAAACGCAAAAAACTTTGATAAGATGACAAGTTTGAAGTACATGTGAATGTGTGCGCATTGTCATATTCGTACCTTAAACATTTTGATATTTTCTGTCCATCAAAAAAATACAATTGGAGTCTTTATAAATGGTCATTGTTACAAATAGTTTGGTTGAGAGTAGTTGCAATCCATAAGGTAATGGATTTTGGTGTAATTAGGTTTTGAAATTGTTTGTCTATTGCGTGCGTGAGTGAGTGAGTTTGTCTATTGTGTGAGTGAGTGAGTGAGTGAGAGTTATTTGGTGTAATGAGGTTTTGAAATTTTGAGTTTGTGTGTAAGATTTGTAAGTTAGCCTGTGTTCCTGAGAGCTTGAGGTTGGTTTGTGAGATTTGATTGAGAGTAATTGTAATCCATAAGGTAATGGATTTTGGTTGGTATCACCCATGAAAGTAAGTTTAGAGTTGGCCAAATCATGTTAAATATTGTTGTCTTGTGTGGATTTGTTTTTCTTATTTGTGTAAATGCGCTTCCACTAGCCTAGCCCCAAATCACAATATTGAATTTCAAAACTTCAAGTTCAACAAATTCATGAGAACTCTTCTTATGAGTTGTGCCCAACAAGAACATAAAATAAATTTGAAGGCTAATTAATGGAGAAATAAGACCTAGAATAAATGCGGTTCTCTCTTTAAAGATAGTCTGCACTCTGCAGGATGGAGTGGACTCCATGTTTGCAACTAATACCTTCTCATACCAATAACATCATGCAGACCAATATGAAACAATTGGAGAAAGAAAGAAAGTATTCTCTGTCACTCAATGGTCCACATAAAAAACTGATATAACTGTTTACTCTCTCATTACTTCTTAATCCATGAAAGGTGTTGTGCTGGAAACAGGATCATTTGAAAATTGATAATACATAAAATATTTTTTTACTAAGATAATATACATAAATATTGGACAATATGACTTACTGGAGTGGATAATTATACATAATTCAGTCAATTACATACAGCATTCAGTCCCATCTTTTTCCATCAATTGCCCCGAACTTAAAGAAGTCAAGAAAATCAAATACCTCCTAATTTCTAACATGCTACTTAACATGTTATAAATAAGAAAAAATAAAATAAAAAAGAAAAAGGAAAATTCTTTCAATACAATGATACAGGTGGCAGACAAATTGAGAATGCTACCTTCATAAACTACGCCTTTGTTTTCGGAAATGTCTGAGGATGAAACTGTCTGCATATAAAGGATAGTTCTTCCTGATCAGGCCCTTTATGCACTTCCAATATGAAAAATCAACCAACTGTCCATCCTTTCGAACTATGAACAAACAACGTGACCTTTCAAACTCAGGATGATAACCAATCTGTCAATCCAAAAAGAGATATATGCATCATTTCCAGATCAACTGCAAAATAAACATTATAATCATCCAAGTTCCTTAGATTTCAAACTATTTTTAGCCTTAAAGGTTTTGATACAAGCATGACAGTGCCTCTGAGATCTAGCCTCAGACCTTAAAAGAAAAAGGACACTGCCCTTGAGACCTGCTAATCTTGTTATTTGCACCTGAAGGTCAAGTGCCATCATCTTGGCAGCAAGGTCTGGAAGCATGTGTGGTTTTGCCTTGATCAAGAAGAGAAATCACCATGGGTTTTAAGGAAAAACAACAATGAATTGTTTGGAATTTTCTGGATTTTGAAACTGTACTTTAGCATGTTCTTTGGCCAATTAAATTCAAATTCTCATGTCTCTAAACACAGGAAAGTAATGAATGAGCTATCCTTATATAAAAGTGACTACTGCACATGAAGTCCAATACCATTAGAACATCACATGCCAACACACCATGCAATCAAAGCCTGTGTAGGTAATCATATTACGTAAACAAACAAGAAGTCAAAAAAGGAAGTAGAAGTACAGATCGCATCAATCAAACTGATGATACTCATGGGGCCAACATCCATACCTACTGATATGTGAGTCATGGGTCAAATATAAAACCAGATCCATATATTTGTTAAGTATAAAGCACATAGTCAAGCTAAGTTAGATCATCCATCCAGCAACAAAGTGCATATATAGATTGCATAACTGTCAATACTAACTTAAAGTTTTCATCAGATAAATAAGAAAGCATCATTTTGGTACGCATTGTACAAAGTGTATCACTGAGAATGGTGGATATCCTTTTCAAATTAAACCATTCTTTTTGTGTGTGTGTGTGTGAGAGAGAGAGAGAGAGAGAGAGAGAGAGAGAGAGAGAGAGAGAGAGAGAGAGTTATACTGTGATATAATCAATGCCGCATCCAATCTTCTTTTCAAACTCAGGATGAAATGGAAGCAATCTATCAATAATGGTTTTCTCATGCTCTGGAGTCAATCTATCTCCACTTTGATATCTGCATCAAGATTTTCCATTTGCACATAATGAAATTAGCTACATAAATGGACGCTAACTCAATTATAGTCAGTTACATTTAGTGTTCTCATAATAAGGATTATGAATGCTGATAACAATGACTTCAACACTAATTCCAATTGGACCACGCAAATTATGTTTGCCATGGGAATGACATCAAAATTAAACATGACATGAAACATGAACCACAACAGGAGGGACAATATGCAGCCATCCAGTGCCTTGCACCCAAATAACTTCCATGGTAAGAAAAACCAGTTCACTGCATAAATATTGATCTCAAATGCATATCAAAAGGACCAAGACTATGTAATAGTAGAGCCTGCGCAGCATTTCAAGATTGGGGTAACATTATTAGCTTTTCAGATTCTCTCTGAACCACACATGCCCGTAATAGAACTGAAACTAATTTCTTTTATTTATTTATTCTCTAACTCTCTCGCTCTTTGGTCAAGCAAGAAAAAGTACATAGTACATTCAAAAGGAGCCCATACACAAAGATATAAGATGAAACAAATGTGAAAAAATAAAAAATCGCATGAAGCAAATGTCATATAACAAATTGACGATCAAAATTTATGAAAATGTAAAACACAATTGTCCTCTAAACTACGTAATAATTTTACACAAGAAAAGTTCTCATCTCAAAAAATTTAATCTGCAAAAGTGCTATAGTTCATTGATAAATTAGTACAACCAAGTTCAATATTTAGCAGTCACAAGTATCCGCGTTAACACACATCCTATCGCGATATACAATTAATTTTTATAAATTCAATCAATCAATCAATCAACTACTCCTCCATTAAAAAAAAATCCAATTAACACAACTAAAATTATGCGCTCCATCCAATTACATTGTCCACAATTTAAGAAATTGTATTCATGACCCAGCTAGACTTCCGTAGTTATATAATACTAAACCATGATTGAATTCAAACACATGATTGTATTGAATGACGGACCACAAACATTGTTAAAATTTAAATTCAACCATATGCTTCGTTGATCAAATGTAACCATAATATAACAGTACATATCACATGATAAAAAGTTGTATGACTTGTCCCACTAATAAAAATGTTTAAAACACAAAAATGAAATCATTCAATTTTTGAAAATAGGCTTACTTTCCAGAATGAAGAATCATTCTAACGAACCCAACGAGAGGAACAGTGTCCTCCAAAATCCGGTCCTCCCAATCAACAAATTTCTCGTCGTCGTCGTCGTCGTCACTTTCCTCGTACTCTGTCGTTCCCTCACTGTCCTCGTCTTTTTCCGAAACCCCAACCGTGTCCAAGTCCGTGTCCGTGTCCGTGTCCGGAGAGATAATAGGTTTCCTAAGCAAATCGGAGCCGTATCCGTCGGGACCGGTTTTGAGAGCACAGACGCAGAAGCGAGTGCGGTGATGAAGATGAAGCGACGTCGTTGGGAATGGGGAGGGAGGAGGGAATGATAGGATCACCGCCACGGGTGAGAAGTGGAGAGGGATAGGGTTTGTGCGGAAGTGGACACGTGGCGGTATTTTAGATATCAAAGCCATGGCCAGAGCCTTGTTGCTTTGCTTTGCTTTGCTCAGCTGTGACTGTGAGTGTAAGTAATTCTGTGTATTTCAGATATTAGTACTTTGCTTTTGCATTTTGAAGTGAAGGTGTTTGAACTTGGAAGTGGCTTTGGCTATGGACCTCGTTGTAACAGGTTAACGGTTTTTGGTCACATATTGAGATTTGAGAGAAAGAGGAAAAAGGAAAACGGATCTTGGACCTGGCTCCGTTTTGTTGTGGTTGTGATTGTGGGTCATTTCTTTTGTCAGTGTGGTACTGGGCTTAAAGCCTTAAACAGAATGGCCCAAAATACCCTTTTCTAAACCCATCAGTATTCAGTATTAAACGACCTTAGAAATGGGAAGGCCTTTTTTTTATAGATAAAATGTTAAGGTACTTTTTTTTTTTTTTTTTGGGTAAACAGACGATACATTAAAGCTAAGAAACTACATCAAGGACAGAACAAATTCTGTCAACAAAGACACCATTACAAACCTCATCTAAAATAGTCCTAATGATCTCAAGTGGGCAATCAAAATGCACTAAGCAAGAAATCTGATCCAACCCCACCTTAGCCAACATGTCCACACAACGGTTTGCCTCCCGGTAGTAGTGTTTAAACTGAATTTGATGGAATTGCATCATTAACTCCTTACAATCATCCAGAATAGGCGATATAACATTTCCCTCACAGTTTGGGTTCCCAAATACATCAACAATTGACTTCGCATCAAGCTCAACAATAATGGAGTGAATGTTCAAATTGTAGCAAAGAGCAAGTCCATCTCTAATGCCCCACAGTTCAACTACAAAACTGGTAGTTGACCCAATATTCCTAGAAAAACCAGCAACCCAAGCACCATTTTCATCCCTGATCAGCCCCCCACACCCTGTTAAACCCGAGCTTTCCACAGCAGCCCCATCCGTGTTAAGCTTAGCCCAACCAGGTGGTGGTTTTTCCCAACACACCCTCTTGATAATATGGCGTGACAGATCCCTCGGTTGATAGACACAATGCATAAACTCCATTGCTTTATTTTGGATATTAGCCACCAAGTTTAGATTCTGCATTTTCCTATTGAAGACAAAATCATTCCTATACTTCCATATGCTCCAAATAGCGAAAGGGAAAAGAATTTTCCAAGGGGGTTTTCCAGCAGGTTGGCTGATGTTCAATCTACCATTTAAGTTTAACCAACTTGTCAGGTTGGAATTCTAGAACCCGTGGTTGCTCATTTGAACACCAATCTGCCTCCACACCAGTTGAACCCGAGGGCAATCCCTTAAAGCATGCAAGATAGATTCAACTTCCCTATTGCAAATGGGACAAGTACCATCTTCTACCACTCCTCTTCTTGTGAGGCATTCTTTGACAGCAATGCTATTATGAGTACATTGCCATAGAAAGGATTTAATGTGAGGAAGAGTCGGAGCTTTCCAAATCCAACTCGCTGTAAAAGGTACAACTTCCTCCCTATCCATAGCAAGATTATATGCACTCTTTAAATCAAAGCTACCCTTCGGGTTTGCAGTCCATACAAGCTTATCACCACTTCTACCTGTTAGTGACAACGGAGTGGCTTGGAGTACATGCTTAATTTCTGGAGGAAAAATAAAAGGCACACAACTCCAATCAATTCCCGAGTCCAGCATGATGTCTTTGACAGCCTAATTGGAAGCCCCCCTGGTTAAGGGGCTCTGAATAAGGTGCCTTAGAGGACCTTGTTTCATCCACTTCTCATGCCAGAAGCTTAGCATGCTATCTCTTCTTGCTATCCACATACTCCCTTGAGTAAAAACTTCTCTTCCTTTCTTGATTGCTTTCCAAATCCGAGAGCAAGGTAGCTTGTCAGCATTGGCTGCATTTAACCTCCTGTTATTACAGTATTTTGCTTGTAGGACTTTGGCCCATGGAGCCTCCCTTTCAGTGTTGAGCCTCCAATTAAGCTTGGCAAGCATGGCTATATTTCTTCCCCTAGCTGTTTGCAATCCTAGACCCCCATCTTCTTTAGGTTTGGTCACCTTATGCCACCCAACCCAATGCATCTTCCTCATTGATTCTGTTGTACCCCAAAGAAAATTTTGATTCACTCTATCTATACCATCCAAAATTCTCCTTGGCAACAAATTACATTGCATGACATAGGAGGGGATAGCAGCTGTGGAAGCTTGAATAAGCACATTTCGCCCTGCTAAGGACAATAAATTGGCCTTCCAACCCGCAAGTTTCTGCTTCACTCTATCCAAAATGAAATTAAATTCGTTGGAAGAGTCTCTCAGAACCTTCAAAGGAATCCCCAAATATTTTCCAATGTTTGGAGTGGAGCTAAAGCCAAGAACGTCACTAAGAGATTCTCTAGTGTCAATGTCAACATTGGGCGAAAAGTAAACTCTAGATTTTGCTTCACTCACAGATTGACCCAACAAACTACAAAAACTATCTAAAACATCTCTGATAGCTATACAATTGGTAAGGTCCGCTTTAGCAAAAAAGACAATGTCATATGCAAATATCAAGTGAGAGAAGGCCGGCCCGCTTTGAGAAACTTTAACTGGCTGCCACAAATTCTCCCTACATTTCTCCTCAACTAAATGTCCAAGGAATTCCATACACAGAATGAAAAGATAAGGGGATAGCGGATCCCCTTGCCTTATCCCTCTTGAGGGGTAGATTGGGTCTAGAGCATCCCCATTGACCAAAATAGAGGTAGAGACCGTTGAGACACAGCTCATAATAATGTCAATGAGATTCATAGGGAGATTAATTCTGTAAAGCATGTCTCTTATAAAGCTCCATTCCAATTTGTCATACGCCTTCTCCAAATCAATCTTCAGCACCATATAACCCTCCTTACCTCTCTTCTTGCTAACGGTATGAATAACTTCTTGGGCTATGATAGCATTATCTATGCCCCTTCTTCCAGGAACAAATGCAGCTTAGAGAGGGGAGACAAGAGTGTTAAGAAAAGGTCTGTGAGAGTGCCTTTTTCGGGATACTCAGGCCCAAGGATCCCGGGCCTGAGAGAAAAAGGAAGGATTTGGTGGACCGGGCCTTGACTCACCGCAGCTAACGAGCTGTTTAAGAATCAAGTGAATGCAGAGAATACTTTTGACAATATACAGAAAAATGACAAACAAGGATATCGAAGAGTGCCAAAAATTAACAATGTAAGTTCAGAAGGAAAAAAAAAAAGGATTAGCAAGACGATAAAAAAAGTGCTGTGGGGATCCTGGGAATTATGAAACAATATTTCATTAATACATTATCTGTTTGATTACAGAAAGCTCACTAGGACGTGATACAAGGTCCAATCAAGCTCAAAAATTGCAGTCTTGAATGGCTATTTCAGCCTTCAAAACTTGCAAAGTTTGATTCTCGTTGAATCCGAGTATGTGCAATAGTGGCCTTTACAGGATATCGGGAAGCAGTATTTGTTTTCCCTTAGTATTTTCTTTCTGCACAGATTTTTCTGATAGTTTTTCTTAGAGAATTTCTTCTTTCTTGCATTTCTTTCTTTTTTTCTCGCTGCCTTCTTCACAACCCATCCCCTCCTTTTATAATGGAGTTTTTCTGGGCGTCCCGGGGAACCGTTGGTTCCCCTGTTTTGTTCTTTTGCAAATAGAGCATGTTCTATCCCCATCGTCTCGGTAAGTCCCTTTTCCGTTTTCTCTCATTCTTTCCTTCTCTTGGTTCTGATTCCTTCGAAAGCTTCTGGTTGGCCATCCTCTTTGGGACGTGCTGAGGTATGCCCTTCTCGGCATCCCCACTTCTGGCGCCTTCTACTTTTTCGTTTCTTTCCTATTTGGGCGGAATCCTGTTCTGCCTTTTTAAAAATCGTTTTGTTATCATTCTTCTTCCCTGTCTTGGTTCCCCGAGGCCTCTTCTGTCTGTGCCATGAAAGGTCGCTTGCGTTCTTTTGTTTTCTTGTTTTCTTTTTTCTGTCTTCTTTCTATCGATCTGTCCCGGTCTTCTTTTTTATTTGTGCTTGAAGGGATCTGCGCTTATTGAGGATCCTTGCTTCTCTATACTTTGCCGTGGTCTCTTTTTTGGATGCTTCTTTTTTTTTTCTGGGCTTCAGGATCCTCTGGGCCTTCCTTTTATTCCCCCATGGGTCATCCGTATCTATTGCTTTGGGCTTAGCCTGAATTTTTCCTTTTGGGCTTGACTTGTTCTTCTGTTTTGGGCTTATTTTATTATGACCTTTTTTTAGACCTCAACAAGGTCTTAATCTAGCCACTAAGATCTTTGTGACTATCTTGTAGACTGTATTACATAGACTTATAGGTCTATAGTTCCCTAAGGTCTCCGGACCTTGAATTTTTGGGATGAGAGCAACATGGGTCTTGTTCAGGTATTTCGACACTCTTCTCTCTTTAAAAATCCTCTTCACTTCATCCACAACTGATTTACCCAATAGGAGCCAGAATCTTTGGAAAAAGCCCGCATGAAGACCATCTGGGCCTGGGGCTTTAAAGGTTTTCAAAGACCATAAGGCTGCCTTAATTTCATCTTCCGTTACTGCTCTACTGATGCTAATCTTTTCCTCATCCGAGAGCATGGCTTGCCATTGGGAAGGCACAGAAGCTAACCGAGGAACACTGGTGAAAGAAGAAGTGAAAGTATTCATAAATCCCACCCTAATGAACTCCTTGATTTCTTCCTCCTCATAAATCCAATCCCCAATAGAATTTTTAATAGCCAAAATCTGATTCATTTTCCTTCTCACCAAAGTTGAAACGTGATAGAAATTGGTGTTTCTATCCCCTTGAATCATCCAATTAACCCGGGATTTAAGAGCCCCTAATTCCTCCTCTTGGCGAAGAATAGTATCAAACTCCTTTACCAACTCTTTTTCAAGGTTTAGGAGGAAGGTTGATGGCTTTATGGAGACTGCTCGCTGGATGCCTTTCAACCTTGCTAGGATATTCTTTTTCTTGACAAAAATGTTACCAAAATGGCGCCTGTTCCACGAGTTAGCCTCCTTGGTAAAGATCTCAGTTGCTTCTCTTAGACTGCGGGGCTGTCTCCAAGGCTACGTAACAATACTCGGAAAGGTGGGGCCAGTCATCCAGCAGGTTTGGAACTTGAACAGCCTATCTCTCTCCCTGGTTGTTCTAGGAAGCAAATCAATCATAACCGGGCAATGGTCTGAGTGACACCTTGCAAGGTGCATAACTCTTGCTTCAGGATAATGAAGGAACCAGCTGGGATTAACAAAAAACCTGTCTAGTCTTACTTGGATGAGAGCTTGGACTTCCCTTTTATTAGTCCAAGTGAAGCGCGGCCCAGAAAAACCAATATCAATCATATTACAATTATCCAAACACTCTTTGAATCGAAGAGAGCTATTTACCCCAACAGCCCTACCCCCAAACTTATCCTCAGCTGTAAGAGTTTCATTAAAATCACCCGCAATAACCCAAGGCATATCATGAAGCTCAGCTACTTTATTTAAGTTATTCCATAAAATATGCCTTTCGACACTCCTAGGACTAGCATAAATTGCAGTAAATAACCAACTGAAGTTAGAGTTCATTACCTTAACCATGGCATGGATCTCTTGTTCAGTACTTGACAGCGGTTTAACCTCCACTTTATCAGAAGTCCAAAGCATCCATAGCCCACCTGCATATCTGATAGTATCCGTGTGAATCACACCATCAAAAGGAAGGCGATCAGTGATCTCTTTAGCCCGCTCACCACCAACTTTAGTTTCCATCAGGACTAGAATAGCCGGATTATGGATACGAATCAACTCTCTGACATAACCTAGGAAGGTGGGCTTCAAAGCTCCCCTACAGTTCCATATGATGACATTCATGAGGATAAAAAAATTTGGAGGTGAGGCACTCGTCAAAAGGAGGCATCAGCTTGACCTCCTTTCTCAAAATCCATACGAATCGCTTCCGCATCTCCTTCATCTGCTCCTCCCCTGAGAACAGTGTCAGTTTCCATTGAAGCACTCCTATTTTTAGTTCTTAAAATGCTACAGGAAGATTGCACAGCAGATTCAGTTGAAGGCCTTGGAAAATCTTTGTCATGTATTAGTTTCCCGTGAACCTCTCCATCTACCTTCTCACTGTTAGATTCTTCGGTATCTCTACTACAATTCCCTTTGAACTTATAGCCTATCTCCGGCCAGGCCAAAATTGTAAGCGGAGATTCATCAGCAACTCTTGGGATTGGGAAATCCTCACCTCTTTGCTCGGACTTGTCCTCACTCCCATTGATAGGCATAGACTTCAGGCTGAGGTGATTTACGGATTGGGAATTTCCAGATGGAACAATCTGGTGGCGTTGAAGTGCCTTAGCTCGTGCAAGGGCCTTTTTTCCCTTTACCGAAGCTTTAGAGTTGGCACTACTAACACTAACATCCACTATAGCCTGTTCCCTCCTATTAGCTAGAACATCTGTAGATGGGCTTTGATTTGCAGTCACTGGCTTTGAAGGGCCGATTCTTGGGCCATATGTGTTGCAGTGGTGCCAATCCTCTGGATAACCTGAGCAAAATGGGCTTCATTAACACTTTTCAAGGGCATAAGTTTTCTCTTGGACTCCCTAACCGGCCTATCATTGGCCTTAAAACTCCCCGTGTTGTTGTTGAACCTCGCCTCATTCACGCTCTTCCTCAAATCTTGCCTAAGCCGACCGTTACCTGGCACTGTATGGGACCCTCCACTACCATGGGATTTTGTCCCATTCTTTCTACGCGCAACAACAATCCAAGGTTCGTATGTACTATTCTGTAATTCCTCATGCTCACTTTCATGCACGATCTTGCTGGGCCCCACTTCTTCTCTAGTGTTGTCAGGCGCATGTAAATCGCATGCACGATGTCTCTGAACCTCAACCTCCTCTGCTACCACCTCCCTCGGCCGTGGCTCTGGTCGGATAGTATATGGGCAGCTTTCTTTCCGGTGGCCAATTCGACCGCAAGAAAAGCATAGTCTCTGTAGCCCTTCGTAGCACATAGCTTGTTCAAATTTTCCAATCAAAACTACCGTGACCAATGGTTTATCCACATCAACTTGAATACAAATCCTAGCAAATCTACCTCTTGTCTCCGTGGCAGTATGAGAGTCTATCCTCAAAACATGTCCAATGGATCTACCAATGTGCAGCAAGGCTTCAGAGTTATAGTATTCAATAGGGAGTGCATTTAATCGAACCCACACAGCTACTAAGTTGACATTTGCCAATTCCGGACGGAAATTTGGTTCCCAAGGCCGAATGGAGAGGAAGTGTTCTCCAATGAACCAAGGCCCCTTCTTGAGTATAAGCTTATAATCCTCTTTCAATGAGAATTGAGTGAGGAAAAACCTATTCTCTAGATCAACACAATCCAGCCTACCAGCGGGTTTCCACAAGGAAAGAAGTCTATTATGGAGGAAGTTTAGTCCCACCGACTTGCCATAGAGCTTCACAATAAGGGCTTTCGACCATGGTGTTCGAATATGCTGTTTAAAACCCTTTGAAATTTTGACAGCAACTAGACCTTGACGCAAGTTTTCAACTTCTTCGTCTGAATCCGCATCGTCATCCATGGCCTCTCCACAGAAGAAAGCCTCAATGTACGCACCAGGGATATCTCCAACGACCTTATCCCTGAATGAGGTTGCTCCATTCCAAGACCCATATCCATGTTTAGGCGAAGAAGAGCCCGAACCTGGTCCTTCTTTGTATCCTGCATGATTCACATCTTTCACTTTCTTGTTACTACGAACTAACTCTTCTTGTTCTTCTCGTGACAGGGGAAGAGGAGAGGGATCCATCGAGCTTTTTATTGATTTCACTTGCCAGTCTTCTTTTAATTTTTCTAGGAATCCATCGAGCTTTTTATATTTATGAGCAAAAAAATAACATTCCACTTGGAATGAGCTGACTTGAACTGGTAAGAATTAGGCCCCCAAAAAAAAGCTTATAGGAGTCAACTTAACATTGAAAGTTCAAGTACAAGCTTTTTTTTTTTTTTTTGGGGGGGGGGGGGGGTGGGGCCTAATTCTTACCAATTCAAGTCAGCTCATTCCAAGTGGAATGTTATTTTTTTGCTCATAAATATAAGAAAAACTTATCCGAGTGGATGTTGACTTTTTATTTTTATTTTATTTTTATAAAAATAATAATAGAAAAATATATATTTAAACTCTCGAGGTCTCTTATAAGAAATATTAAGGGATATTGTTAGAGTTATAAGGCTCTTGATAGTAAATGTTGACTATTCCCCATAATTAGAGGAAATAATCTACAATACCTTAATTTGTGGGTTTCAATCTATGCCGTGCAAAAACTTCCTTCCCTGCACTAGTGAGATCAACCACTCCTTGTTGAAAATGGCGTGAATGAAAAGAGAGAGAGAAAGGCAAAGAATGAGAGAAAAATAAATGCCAGTGAGAGAAGGTTGAGAGAGAAAGGCAAAGAAAAATAAATGTGATTATGCGTTTAGTGAAGAAGAATACACGCCAATTGTAGCAAGACCCTCCGCAAAGTTAAGGAGCTATTTGGTACATCATTTTAAACACATGTTTTCAGTTTTTAAACAACATTACATGTATTTCCACATACTTTTTCACTTACACGTATTTTCAAAAAAAACTGAAAACTGTTATTTAAACACACGTACCAAACAGGCCCTAAAATTGTGGGAAAAAATATTGAGACTGGTGTGTGATTGCTTTACTTGACTTTCACTAAAAATAGAGTTAAAATATTATTTTAAAGAGATTGATGTGAATACTCTTAATTGTAGTTCGTTCCCCCAATCCATTAAAAAAAAAGCCAAGCATGTCATCAATTTCATTTAAAAGATCTATTTTAAATAATACAACTAGCGCAAATTGTTGGATCTTGAAATTGCATGTGAGATTTCTTGTCTCTTTCTTTTCTTGGTCCATTTCCTTTGTTAGTGCTTTATTTGTCAACAAGTTGACTTAGGAAAGTTACACAACAATCAGAAAGAAAATAGAAGGGATATACATAAAAGAGTAATTCTACGGTACCCCCAAAAAAAAGGGGGTACGGTACCCACTAGTAGGTAACCTGCTACACCAGATTACTTTTTTCTTACATTTGACGGTTCCATCCTCACATTATATAGTTCTAACATCACATGTGACAGTTCTTTTCTCACATTTGGTGGTTCTCTTACTTTTTTCTCACATTTGACGGTTCCATCCTCATATTGTGCAGTTCCAACATCATATGTAACAGTTCTTTTCTCACATTTGGTGGTTCCTTTACTTTTTTTTTCTCACATCTGACGGTTCCATCCTCACATTGTGCGGTTCCAACATCACATATGACCGTTTTTTTGTCACATTGGGTGGTTCTCTTACTTTTTTTTCTCACACTTGACGGTTCCATCCTCACATTGTGCAGTTCCAACATCACATGTGATAGTTCTTTTCTCACATTTGGCGGTTCCCTTACTTTTTTTTTCTCACATTTGACGGTTTCATCCTCACATTGTACAGTTCCAACATCACATATGACAGTTCTTTTTTCACATTTGGCGGTCCCCTTACTTTTTTTTCTCACATTTGACGGTTCCATCATCACATTGTGTAGTTTCAACATCACATATGACAGTTCTTTTGTCACATTGGGTGGTTTCCTTACCTTTTTCTCACACTTGACGGTTCCATTCTCACATTATGCGGTTCCAACATTACATATGACAATTCTTTTGTCACATTGGGTGGTTCCCTTACCTTTTCTCACACTTAACGGTTCCATCTTCACATTGTGCGGTTCTAACATTATATATGACAGTTCTTTTGTCACATTGGGTGGTTTCCTTACTTATTTTTTCTAATATTTGACTGTTTCATCTTCACATTGTACAGCTCCAACATCACATATAATAGTTTTTTTCTCACATTTGGTGGTTCCTTTACTTTTTCCTCACATTTGACGACTTCATCCTCACATTGTGCAGTTCTAACATCACATATGTCAGTTCTTTTGTCACATTATGTGGTTCCCTTATTTTTTTTTTCTCACATTTGACGATTCCATCCTCATATTGTGCAGTTTTAACATCACATGTGACAGTTCTTTTCTCACGTTGGGTGGTTCCCTTACATTTTTCTCACATTTGACGGTTTCATCCTCATATTGTGTAGTTCCAATATCACATTTGACAATTCTTTTGTCACATATAGTAGTTCCTTTATTTTTTTTCTTAAATTTGATGGTTCCATTGTTATATTAAGGAGTACCAACATCGCATCTGTTCTATTTTTGTTACATGTAACAGTTTTTTTATTACATTTGGTGGTTCCCTTACTTTTTTCTCACATTTGACGGTTCTATCCTCATATTGTGCAGTTCCAATATCACATGTGACAGTTCTTTTCTCACATTTGGTGGTTCCCTTGTTTTTTTTTTTTTTTTTTTTTTTTTTTTTTTTTTTTTCACATTTGATAGTTTCATTCTCGCATTGTGCAGTTTCAAAATCACATGTGACCATTTTTTTCTCACATTTGGTGGTTCCCTTACTTTTTTTCTCACATTTGATGGTTCCATTGTCTTATTAAGTAGTACCAACATCGCATCTGACTCTATTTTTGACACATTCAGTGGTACCCTATTTTTTTATTCTCAAATTTGACCGTTCCATTATTACATTGGGCAATACCCACATTACTTCTGACCGTGCTTTTGTCACATTCGGTGATACCCTATTTTTTTCCTTACAATTGACAGTTCAATCGTCACAATAAGCACTACTAATATCACATCTGACCATAATTTTACATTTAGACTTATCACTAAGGTAACTTTTTTACTTACTAATAACCGCTCATGACAATGGTAATTTTTTTTAAGTTATTAAAAAATTTAGATCTAAAATCGAAAACCAAAAAAAAAAAAAAAAGCATCCCATGAAATTAGCCCAACCACAATAATTACTTTTGTTCAGAAAAAAAAATCAGCTGAAATTATCTTGGTTTCTTCCGCAAATATTTGAATATACCAATTAACTTCCTACGTATCTCCCTTGGTAGCTTCCATCACATTCAGGGGCATACCTCCCTATAAAATAACATAGTTGAGGTCATTTTCTTGATGTTTATATTTTTATTATTTATATATGATGGTGAACCAAAAATTAGACTATCTCCAATTCGTCCATAGTGTTGTTCAAGAACAGAAAGGTCATCCAAGTGCAAGAAGGTCATCCAGCATGGAGTCACCTGGACGACCGCCAAACACTTAGAAATTTTTGGAGTAAATTTATATCCAAAAGCTTATGATTTAGACCACGTTCTACTATTCTGAAGTAGGAGCGAAATTCTTATTCATCGCGCTAACTTTCCACTAAGTTCTTAACTTCTGATGGCAGTTGTAGAAATTAACTTTGAACCTTCTAACTTCCATCCACGTCGAGGAAGTTATTAAACAAGTAACCACTCCAAAACTCACTATAAAAGGACTCAGCCATATGAAATCAAAGTAAGTTTTTCACCACTTATAGAGTTGAAATTCCTAATTTCAATAGAGAAAACTAACTTAAGCATCGGAAGGTTCTTGGCCAGTTCATCCTAGTCACCTTTGATCTTGTACTTCTTTCTTTCCAACCCTTCCAAGTAATCTCAAGCCCATTGAAACCCAAAACATTTAGCCTATTGATTTTCTATGCATCATCAATATATACTATAAAACTGAAGATGTATAACCTTATGTGCTCTCTAATTGTTCTTATGCAACATCTGCAACTTGATCACGGTTGTGTGTTTATTGTGGTGTCTAAGGTTGGAAATAGGGTGACTATAGAGTTAGCAAGTTATGCAAAAAACTAATTTCCAAAGTTTATCATGGAATACATTTTCTTATAAGCACAGACAAAATCTGCATAGTGACGTTTTTATCATTTGAAAGTTTCCTTTCATTTTAGTAACTTTAGGGGAAATTTTTCAAAAATTCCAAACAAATTTAAATTGAAAAAAAAGAAAGACTGGCAAATTTTTTGAAGGTAGAGTAAAGGGGATAGGTAGAAAGAATAGACAGTAGAAATGAACTTTTTTCTCACTCCATATCTTTGTAACAAGCCAAAACAAAAGGTAAATAAAGCTCATGAAGTTTCTGCAAAATTATGTCCTGCAAGTCGTTTTACAAAAGTTGGATTTGCATCCCATGTTCAAGCAAAACACAACAATATGCCCAACACTGATGATGAGCTAAAAAGAAAAGAGAGAACCAAGTTTTGCCAATTCTCCACCAAGAAAATTAGGTATCAGAAGAAACACACCCATAAACAAAGAGAAAACCATGTAATCAAACCATAATAAATGATAGAGATTTTAAGCCTCCAGCATAGAGGTTGCTGCACGCTACATTGATGCAGACTTGATAAGGTGGTTGTAATCAAATATACAAGCTGGGAGTAATCAAATCTCCCATAAGAGCAGTGAGAGGGATAATACATATATTGGATCCATAATATAAACATTGTGAGTGAGGAGCGTTGGTTATTAACTTATTATTTGAATAATCAAAACCAGAGAAGAATCTTCTAGCAACTGAATGTTAGAGACAAATATAACAATTCCATTTTTTTTTTCAATTTATTCATAATGATCTCCAAAAGTTTGGACAAAAAATTAAAAAGATAATAACATCAAACACAATATAATGACCAATGAGCTAGTTTGCTTGCAATTCATGAAGAATATATACAGGTCAATACAATATGAAGTGGCTGATTACCTAGCCTGCAACAAACTAGCACAAAAAATTACAAGGAAATCAAGGCAAGAACAAGCAGCCTAAGTTCAGCATAGTGAAGATTAGCTACCACGATACCGATGGAATTTAAAGCTTCCCGTATATTCCCAGTAGATGTAAAATTCCTGATATGATACCCCAGAATAGTATCTCTGCAAAGATGACATAGAGTAGAATGCCAAACCCCAACAAAAATGTACTTCTGAATCCAATATACCTATCACAGTTTAACAGCAAAATATTAACAACACTAACAAATTAAAAGATTATTATAGAAAAAATGACAAGAAGTAAGATGATGATTAAAGTTTGGTAGAGGATTTTTTTTTAAAAAATTATAAATTGTATAGGTTGATTGCTCAGATTTGCCAAAAGCAAGGTGCAGACCTTGTAGACAATAATCCATGTGTCTATAAGCGAGACCAATAAGATACATTAGGTTGAATCCACCAATATGAAGATTAAATACTTGTGCAGGGAAGTAAGAAATAATTTGATGGCATTGAATATTAAACAGAAAAGGAAGACACAAAGACATGGATGCGAGAAAGGGAAATGAAAAGTGCCTCCTCAATGGAGTTTTGGCAAGTTTTGGGAGATTAAACATGTTCCAAAGCTTGACAAGTTGTGCATATCTGACAGAAAAATATATGTGCAGTTCTGTAAGTTCATTAAACATGAGGGACCTGGGGGCCAATGGCATTAGAATCGACAAATTCGAAATCTTAAATCAACATTTGCAAATTGAGATTACTATAAACATTAATCCTACTCTACTCCAGCACATAATTGTCAACAAAGAATCAAGAATGCTATACCTATTTCCCCATGTTTGTTAGATTTTATATATGAAATGTGAGATCTACATACTCCAATGCCATAAATTATAATTAACAACAGATGCATTCATAAATTCATATATTCCAATCAATGAATTATTTACCATATAATGTTGTGTGTTGATTTTTAGGTTGAATTGGATATGTAGGTCGTTGTCTTACCTAGAAGATATGGTCTTGTTATGTAGGTCTAAATTAATGTGGACCACTTTGATACAAACAGTTGGGTCAAATAAGATATAAAAAGTAAAAGACAGTGATGATGTGTTAAGGCTTACACAGGGCTTGACACATAATGTTCTGTTTTAGGACTCATTGCTGAATTCATGAATCTTGATGTCCTTCATTGAGTGAACTAGTCGCTAACTTGTGCAATGCACAAGAAATTTCATTAAAAAATATTTATACATGATATATATAAATTAATATTAGAGAAATTGTAGAAAAGAGTAACATAATTAAATTAAATTTTGTTTAGAAAAAGTAGAATGTAATTGAATCAATGTTTTGGTTTATTTTAATAAAACAATGAGTTCTAACCTAATAAATAAATAAATAATATATATATATATATATATATTAAGGATTCAGATCTTTTAGAGTTCCTAGGGTACTTTACCAAGTAAATTTCTTTAAATCCTCACCCCTCATTTAAAATTAATGGTTTAAGATGCTGCCACATCATCATTCCACTAACTTACTCTTTTAAAAACATAAAAAAATGAATAACTTTAGGAAGCAGCCATGATTTTTAACGTTAGCAAACGGATCCAACGTTTTTTTTTTCTTTTAACGTTAGCAAACGGATCCAACGTTTTTTTTTTCTTTTAACGTTAGCAAACGGATCCAACATTTTTTTTTTCTTTTTGGATGGAACAAATCTCAAACCCAGGAATTTCATCATCCCACAAATTACTCTTGCCATTTTTCCCATCTGAATCCAAAAGACACTCCTAGGCAAGAAGAAACCAGACTTTCTTTTACATCTGAATCCATGGCTCCCTATCTCCTGTGAATCAAAACCTCACTCCCTTGAAATGCTTTAAGGTACAGGATGCCAGGTCATCCTTAGCATGTTCTTCTCTATTGTTAGTCTCATGTCACCACAAGAAAATGCAATTTTATTGAGGCTCAAGACATTATCAATAGATAGTTTAAGTTAGTCTCATGTCACCATATAACATTTTTATTCTTTGATTACAACCATTTTGTTTGCTAGAATTGGAGTTCTGTTGGTTATAATCTGTTGCTTCTGGAGAAAGTTCTCATTACTTAAGAGTATTAATTTTGGAAGAAGGAATATTGGTTCTTCACGTGGAAAAAGCCTGGTTCTTGAAAACTAGAACTTTAATTTTTTGGAAATGGCCTAAATCTAGAACTTTTGAATTGACTGGTTCTTCACATGGATTCAATGAAATTTGTATGATGAAATTTTTTGATAAGTGCTTATTACCCTTTATTTTCACTCAAATGATAATTTTGAGTCTTCTTTGACACTTTGACACTTATTGATCTTTACGGTCCAACTTTGACACTTTTTAGTTCTTTTTTTCCAGCTTCTAATTTCAGGTTCACTTGAAAGCTTGGATGTTGATGATCTATGATTGCACACTAATTATGCGGGTGGCTATCACTGAGTAGCATCCACAGTGGCTTTTAGGATTTAGTTCTTTGGAAAAAAGACAGTAGTAAAGATCACAATATTTAAGAAGAATATGTATTTATCAAAAAAAAAAAAAAAAAAAAAATTTAAGAAGAATATGTACCAATAGTGGCTAAAATGCTTCATGTATTACCAATGTTTCAATAGTTATAGATATGTAATGAATAGTTTTTTTTTTTTTTTGAAAGCGATATGTAATGAATAGTTATTGGCAATAATATCAATTTTATCAGTTTTATCTTACTTTGTTATTTCATAGATGCTTGTAATATAATGTAATTTATTGCTAGACATTCAAATTGCCAATAGTATTGATTTAAAATCTAGAAGTTTGAACTTTGCACAAGGTACAATTGTTCTAAAGAAGGGAAAATGCTACATATCAAAGGCCTATCCCCTATTCTACAAAGGGACAATCTTAACAAAAGAAAATGTAACATTGGCAGCATTAACAATGGTCTATCCCCTCCTCTCTTTTGCAACGGAGACAATCTTAACAAAAGAAAAATGTAACATTGGCAGCATTAACAATGGCCTATCCCCTCTTCTCTTTTACAACAAGGACAATCTTAACAAAAGAAAAATGTAACATTGGCAGCATTAACAAAGGCCCATCTCCTCTTCAACGTCCATAGCATTGGCAACATCAAAATCACATACCTATACATATTTCAAAAACCCAAGGTTATCTTTTGATAACTTAGTAAAGGCAAAAAAGAAAAAAAAAAAGCTTTCCATCATTTGTTAATCATTTACCAAGAAAATTCATGTGAGCATCATAATTATTTGTTGTGTCACCCAAAGGAACTTGTGCTTGTTCAAACCCAACATCCATTCCCTGCAAGAAATTATAATGATTTTGTGTCATCTGTCATTGCATAAAAGAACATGCCACTTGTTAATAACTTAAAAAAGCTGAATGAACAAGTTCACCGTTAATGATTCAATGAAATTGTTTTGGCACCTATTTCCTTGGAGACCTTCATATGTCATCCATGCCATTGAATTAGGTGCCTGATTAGTTTCCTATATCACAAATCACAAATAGTTCTCGTTAAAACTTTCAGATTTTTAGCAATAAAAATTCTTTAAAATTGCTTACCTACAAACTCACAAGATTGCTCACCTTATGTGAATAGCATTGCACAGGTGAGATAAAGTTATTGTAATTTATGAGAGAAGAGTTATTGTTTTTCTGTATGGTAAGATATAAGGAATTAGTTTAACCAAGAATAAAAAAATAAACTATTTGTACACAATGCATTTAAATTTGTCAATATTTTTTGCATCAAGAGCATTCCTTGGATAATTGTTGTCTAACAGTATCTTTTGTTGAATTTTTTTTCTTTCTCCTTGATTGTTGTTCAACCCAACTTTTACATCTTTTTCGACCCTTACAACCTTCTTTCTTTTTGAGGCCTTTAACCTTTTCAACTAAATTCTTTATAGGTTCTCCATGATCCACAATTTCACTACCACCCAATGACATTTGATCTTTAGAATTATCAAGACTCACACTTGAAAATTTCATGGCAATATCTTCAACTTGCTTTTCTAATTCCTCTATAACACTCTCTACCAAAGCATATGCTTCTTCGATTTCAGCAGCTCGTGTGGCTAATCTAACTAACCTGGGACATAATCTTCTATACCGTTGTGTAACTTTTAAGTTAACATCCCCATTGACATCCTTCCCAATACTATCTATGACATACCCATTTTTTGCTTCTCTTGTCCATCTCTTCAAAATGTAAGCATCAGGAATTATCTTTATATCAAGTATGTTGAAAACCTTCAAAGCATGACAACACAAAATCCCAAATGTTTCAAACTTCCTACAACTACATGAGATTGTCCTACTAATAGGACTACACAATACTTTATATTCTCCAACTTTCTCAAGAAGCACAACAGTATATTCATGCACTGGCTGGCTACAATTCCGATCTTTTATTATTGCAGTTGATGCATAGTCATACTCATTTTGGAACACTTTAAATATTGTAGGGGTATACACTTGTGATGCTTGCTTCAATAAAGGTGAATTCTTCAAGCACAAAGGAGGCAATTTTTCCCTAGCATTATACTCAGCCTCTAACTCTTTATCCTGCTTCTGCCCTACTACCATCTCAAAATGCTCAAAAAAATCATCCATATTCAAATTTGATTTCAAGTAATCTTTCAAATCCCCATTCAAACTTTCACTAAGCTGAGTACTTCGCATTCCCAAAGTAACTGCCCTCTTCATGTAACAGTTAGCCCATTTTTCCTTCAATTTGTATATACCATTTAACCAACTAAGATCCTTAATTGTATAGGTCTGAATCATTTTATTCCAAGCTTCTTCAAATTCACTCTCATTCTCATACTTATACATGCAGTCCTTAAAGTCTCGGAGGAACAATGAGCCATCCTTCGTCAAATTTCCCAATTTCTTGATTCCATTTTGCATTATGTGCCAAGTACATAATCCATGCCATGTCTCCGGCATCACCTCAGCTAATGCCTTTGCAATAGCAAAATCTTGATCAGTAAAGATAGATTTAGGCTTTCTACCACCATGTGCTTTTAAAAAACTCTCAAAAAGCCATTTGAATGATTCAGCTGTCTCATCGTATAAAAGTGCAGCCCCAAAAATCACCATCTCTCTATGGTGATTGAAACCAATAAACACAGCTAAAGGTCTAAATTCTTTGTTTGTGCCAAATGTAGTGTCAAAACTAAAAACATCACCAAAATGGGCATAATCAATTATCATTTTAGCATTAGCCCAAAATATATTAGTTATTTGCTTCTCGATATCCAACTGTACAGCATAATGGAACGATGGATTATGAATCAATTGTTGTTGAAAATACCTTAATAAACTACCGGCTTCTCCATATATCAAGCTTCGTTGTCGTCTAGTTCGAAGATAGTTTTTTTGATCAATTCCAGTGTAACCAAGATTAGCCCTTCCACCAGCCTCCCTACTCATTAACTCATGTATCTCCTTAGGCTTAATTCCAGAAGCATAAGCTAAATCAATAGCAAAAGCTTGGACATCAGACATCTTTCGTTCTGATCGCATCATGAAAGTAGTTGCTGCAAGATGAAGAACATGGTTGTGCTTTGATATAAAATCGTACACCTTGTACTTTCCGGTCTCACGAACTAATGAAACACCCAATCGTACTGGACAATTAGTCCTTGTTTCTTGTCGAGGTTGACTGGTCAGATGATCTCGTTTATCAGGCTTACGAGTACCCTCTTTAGAACACAAAATCTTCTCGATGTTATTTCTCCATCTATCTTACTTTTATTTGTATAATGCTTTCGAACACTAAACCCCATTTGTTTTCCATAATTTTTCCAAAACATCCAAGCTGCCTCTAACGTATCAAACTCCATACCAACCTTTGGGGTACAATCATTCATGGTATCCTTGTTTTGACAAGAAATGTCCATCATCCTATAAAAATACAACCAAAAAAAATAAAAAATAAAACTCAATTCCAATTAACTGAAACTGAATAATTCAAATATTACTAATATACCAAGGTCCCATTACTAATATACTCAAAATAAATAGACAAGTTTGAAACAATCATGGCAATAGCTAAACCCAATAACATGAAAAGAAAAGCACCAAAGCAGATTTCCAAATCCAATAGCTTGCAAATCATTAGAAAAACTAGCAAAAACACAAAGCAAATTGGTTACACCAGTAGATATATATTGGCTTCTAAAAGACAATAAAAACAAAAAAAAGTAAAATAAAAATGAATGGAGTTCAATTTTTCTGTGGTGCATGCGCAACATTGCTTACAAGCAGAAGAAGAGTGCAAAAAAAGGGCTGCAAAGATAAAAGGACATATAATAAACCTTCAGTCAGGTACTAAAACCAAAAAGTAGAGACTAAAACTACATTGAGAAGACTGAACCCGAGTCTAAGGTTGAAATGCAATTTTCAAGTCACCACATTGACAAATATTGCAGAATAGTTCCCTCTAAATCTTTCACACGGCATGGCCCACACCATGGAGCACAAAACTCAACAATACGTAAACAACATGTAAAGGGGTCCCAATTATCAAAACTTATCTTGAACATTTATCAAACACCTTGCAGGTAGAGGATATAGCCCCAAAAAAACATAGCCCTTCATGAGCAATCATTAAACAGTTTTGCAGTAGTGAAATTGCAAAACAATAAAAATCTAATATCAACCATAGGTATGAAATAAAGAAACGAAAAAAACGAAAAAAAAAAAAAAGGAAAAGAAAGAGAAAGGAAGAAACTAATCCTCAGTAGACAATAGACAGAGAACAGAGGATAGAGAGAGAGTAAGATAGCTAATATACTTGGCCTCCATTGGGCTTTCAATGGTCATCCATGGACGGTTTGAAGGGATTGAGCTGGGTGGATCCATCATTTGTGATTGAAAGAACTGAAAATTTCAAGGCTGTAGGAGATCACGGCTTCAGATGTAAAAGAAAGTCTGGTTTCTTCTTGCCTAGGAGTGTCTTTTGGATTCAGATGGGAAAATGGCGGAAGTAATTTTTGGGATGATGAATTTCCCGAGTTTGAGATTTGTTCCATCCAAAAAGAAAAAAAAAAAAAAAAGCTGGATCCGTTTCCATCCAAAGAGAAAAAAAAAAAAAAATGTTGGAACCGTTTGCTAACGTTAAGGGTCCGTTTGGGAGTTTATAAAGGAATGGAATGGAATGGAATGGAATGATCATTAAAGGAATGGAATGGAATGGAATGGATTTAGTAGGGAAAGGAATGAAATGGAATGTGATTTAAAAATCTTGTTTGAATGTTATAAAATAAAGGAATGGAATGGAATGGAAAGTAAGTAACACCGTTTGGGAGTGACATTGGAAGGAATAGAATGGAATCATTTTATAATAATATTACTATTATACCCCTCATTTTAAAGAACATAAAAAATAATCAATGAGAACTTATAATTGCTTTGAAATGCTTAGTATTTAGTGGATGATGTGAAACTAGTTAGCCACAATTGGGTCTGTGTTAGATTATTGAATTACAATATTGTTTTGTCAAGGTGAATAGATTGTATCACGCTAATCAATAATTTAACAGATGAAGATAATGGCATGAAAAATTAACAATAGTACAATTTCTTTATTTCAATTTGCAAATTTTTTTTAGGGGCTGCTAGTTTTGGATTGGATCTTTTTTGGCTGGTATGCTTTACAATGGATTTGATAATTTAATACATCTCCATCTCCCAATTTCGTTAAGGAAAAAAAAATTATTGTAGCTAAAAAACAAGTTATGTATATTTCTATGTTGTAAAGCAATTCACGCATCATATATTTATTCTCAACAAAATAAATATTGTCTAACAATGCAAACAAATATCTTAAAAAAAAAAAAACTTCGGTAATGAGTCATGCCAAAACAAAACAAAATAACATAATCCATTCCAAAACTAAGGTTGGCCAAAAAATCCCACACTTTTTTAATTTTTAGGCCTAGACATCAGTGTCAATAAGACACATTTGCGCTCATGATCTGGGCAACCAAAGAACATCTCTTTATATGTTGGATTTTCCATCAAAAATATGTAGGCCTCAGGCATAAAAAAATTTATATTAAAAATAATCTACTCCAACTTATTAAAGTTCTAAACTACTATTATTTTAATTAAAATACTTTTCATTTTATTTTCTTCTCATTTAAAATTTTTTTTACTCTTGTTTTTTTCTTAACCACACATCTGTCCTTGTACACTAGCTTTAACATCTTAATAAGTTGTAAACAAATGCATAAAATATATTATGTATATATTTTGTTTAGACAGAAAGGGAATTGACGTTGATAAATTATAACATAGATTGATGGATAGAAAAGGGAACTATCTTGGTCTGATATTGGTTTTGTTATTTGCATTGCAAAATTCTGTTGTGATTTCATGAATAAGTAGTGGGCAATAAATTTGTTTGAATTATTTTTGGCTAAGAATATATTCAATGAAATGCCTTGATTTGAATTTGGGCAGAGTCATGTTACTCGGTCCTAGGCTGAATCATTTTCATGTTCAGCATTAATAGTAAAAAAATAAATTTCTATGCTAACTCAGTGTATGATTTTCTACAACAGTGCATTACTTTCTAGTTTCTTCTCATTTAATTTTTTTTTTTACTCTTGCTTTTTTCTTAACCACACACCTGTCTTTTGTCTAAACCTGTACACTAGCTTTTGTAGACATTTCCTCTTAACCATACACGTGGTGAAGCCTTGGAGCTATTAACTAATTGGATGGTTGACTTAAAGCTGCAAGTGTACGTAACACACCACTTGCTTCATAAATGACAGAAGAATCAAAGAGGAAACAGAGTAAAAAGCAAATTTGAGTTCTCTAGCGGTTCTCAATTTCAAATTCACAGCAGTTCTACAGCAGTTTTCCAGTAATTCTCACTTTCAAATTTCTAAATACATTTTTTTTTTTAGCTGTACAGGTAACAGCAGTTTTCGTTTCTTTTCACTTTTAAGGTTTTTTCGTTTCTTTTCACTTTCAAGGTTTTTAGTTGTACAGAATGTAGTTTGTTTTGGTTTTTAGGTGTACAAAAACACTATATATCACTCTCATGAATCACTAGCAAATAGTTCATAAAAAAAAAAAAAAACAACCGAAAAGGAAAAGAAAAAGATAGACATACTTGGTTTGAGCAATATCTGAAAATTGCAACAAAAAAAAAAAAAAAAAAAAAAAGACCAGCGGCAGCAACTTCACTTTGTAGAGGACGGACAATATTGTGCAAGAATTATAGCTTTATTTTTCTTACGGCTGAATGAGAAAAAAAAAAGGTTGATATTAAAGGGGTATTTTAGGGATTTTAACAAAAATTTCATTAAACCTAAATTCATTCCCTCCCATTCCTCCCAATTTTGAGGGGAACAAAAATTTGAGATTTTGAGGGAAAAGGAAGGAATGAGCATTCCCTCCTAACCATTCCATTCCCTCCCACTTAAACTCCCAAACGAGGGAATGGACATTCCATTCCCTCCGTTAAAACTCCCAAACAAGAGAAGGGAAGAATATTCTAAAAATATTCATTTTATTCCATTCCATTCCCTCCTCCCAAACGGAGCCTAAAAGATCACGGTTGCTTCTTAAACTTATTCCCTTTTTTGTGTTTTTAAAAGAGTAAGTTAGTGGAATGTTGATGTGGCAGCATCTTAAACCATTAATTTTAAATGCGAGGTGAGGATTTAAAGAAATTTACCTGGTAGAGTTCCCTAGGAACTCTAGAAGATCTGAATCCATATATTAATTGAATGTGGAAAAATGCTCAACAACTTCATTTTTTTTTTCTTTTACTTCTTCCCCTAGATTGATAGAAGTTGTAAGATGAATTCCCTAATATTTGAGGACTTGAACATTGAATTTGAATGGTTTAATGTGTAAGTTCTATAAATCCATAATCACAGTTTTTAAAAATACTTCATCCGGCCAAAAGTCTTATAGTTTAATTAGTATGTTTAGGTATTGTTTCCAATTGAGACATTCAAGTTTCAATCCTTCTACATTCAAGCTTACACATATTAGCAAAATGGATATCTTGCATTATCTTAATGATGTTGCTATTCGGTATAGCTTGAAATGATTGTGTATCCAAGTGTTTGTTGTAAACTATTACAAAAAGCAGTAAAAGCAATGAAATTTGCAGCCCTAGGAATAAAAAATGTTTCTACTTGCAAAAATGAAAGACCTCCATTCTAGACTCACAAAGCAAATTTATGAATCCTTGATCCTCCTTTGATAAACAAATTTATTGTCCTATCTATGATCACTTTCTAATAGTGCTTGGATAAAAGTTGAATGCCACTTAAAAGAAATGGGGAAAAGGAGAAAAAAAATGGGAATAAAAAAGGAGGATGATTAAGAAAATTAGAATTGCAAGAAGACATTTCCAACCAAACTCAGGTTAGTATTAGCATGCCACATCTTATGAAATAGAGATTATACAGCAAAAAATATGAGTATGGGGTTGCAACATAAAATGCATAAGGTTAGGCTAATTCACTAACAACTAAAGGCACGAGAGTTGAAGAAAAATACTAACCAATTCAATTGGTAATTTTATTGATAAAACGAAAGTTACAAATATAAGATTTCTTAAGCCCAAGTATGACACCTAGTTTAAGTTGCTTGGTGGTTCTACCACAGTAATACAACACAAATTCAATAACAGACTACACTTTACAACGTTCACCCCACACTCCTCTCACCAATTCAAATTGGATCACTCACTCCCAACAATCTCAAACCCTTGACCCTCCAACTACCTTCCACTCCCACCTCACCATTAACTCAACCACAAATCTACCATTCCTTGGTATACCAACCCAGCATCAATGAATCCCTTAGAACCTAGTAGAAATAACTAAAAAAATAACCCATTGGGAATTTTTTATTTTGTATCAATGTAAGCCCAAAGAAATTACAAAATAACAAAAAAAAAAATCTCCACGAAATGGGATCAAATTCACAAAACTAAATCAAGATTTTTATCTATTAAACACAACTAAATTCTGAAACTTCCTTCTAACTATGATTATTTTAAAGCTTAATCACTTATGGAGGCTCAGGGCTACCAAGCTTTGGAATAATTGTTGGGGCTTGTGATTGTTATAGGTCCTTAGATTTTGGGGATGTTTAGAAAACTATAAACATCAAATAGAACAAGGAATATAATGTCCCCAGGTAAGTCTTCAACCCAAACCTAAAGTTCTAGCCAAACCTGAGATTTCTTTGCCAAAGCATCGGCAACCTATTACAATTTCGTTTCACATGGTAGTAGTGATCCAGACAATCAATGGTGGGCTGTCAAGCCCTTCGGTGTAAAGATTAATTTGTCAAATATATAAGAACTGAAACTCAAACAAAACAATAATAACATAAACCCACAAAGTTTATAGAAATAATATAAACACATATTAGCGTTAATCATATGTAAAGAGAGAACTTGAAGATTGTGGGTGGTGCCGCCGATTTAGAACGGAAGAGAAGAAGTGCCGCCGAGTTGGATTGGATATGAGTGCGCCGCAGATTTGAGGATGGATTGTAAGAGACGAAGCTAGAGAGCGGCGCTGACGATTTGGATTGGATGAGAAGAAGCGCTGCCGATTTGAGGTTGTTGGTGTGCGGTTGTCTGGTTCTTGAATGGTTTTAGCTGTCTGATTTGAGGGTTTTGATTAGAGAGGCAAACATGAGACAGAGCAAGCAGAGAGAGAGAGAAAGAGAGAGAAGCAAACGTGGGAGGAGAAAAGTTTGAGGAATGTTATAATTTTTTGTTTATATGTAAAACCTGTTTAACCGGTAACCAAATCCCATTAAAATTACATCTACAGTCAAGATTAAAACAATACTAAATTAACGGTTCAGATTTAGGTGGGTACTGTACCCCCTCTTTTTTTGAGGGGGTACGCGGTAGAATGACCCTACATAAAAATACAAATAGAAGAATTTGAAATAAAAATTTCCTCGTCGAAGAATCGTTTACGTAGTCAGCTAACAAAAACATGTTAATTAATCTACACGTTATGCTCCTTAATTTCTGCAAGTTTATAAGTCTCCTCTCTTCCTCAAAGTCATGTCATTCACTGTCGTTTGAATCAAAAAGTCTTTCACTGGCGCAATCAATTTCAGCTGCACCCATCTTCATACTTGAAAAAAAGAAAGTTCATAGAAAGCAAAATGTCTCGTGCTCTCTCTTTCTACATGGTGTTGCTATTTACGTTGGAATCAAAAGCTATTATGGCCCTTGAAGGAGGGGACAACAACAACTTTCCAATGAGGCAAACATTTGCAAGTATAGGTGCAGTTTTTTATTATAACTCTCGTTTGGGCAAGGAACAAAAAGTATCCATGGATATTGCCATCCAAGATTTGCATAGCCTGAATTGTTCCACGAAGCTGGTTTTGCAACTCAAAGATTTCCAAGGAAATTCAGCTCGAGCAACTTCTGCTGGTAAACTCTCTATCTTCTCAGATGGTACATAAAGCTAGGACAAATAGTATATAGATGATAATGCACACGTGGTTGAAGTTTTATGCATAC
Source organism: Quercus robur (assembly GCF_932294415.1). Classification (NCBI taxonomy): domain Eukaryota; kingdom Viridiplantae; phylum Streptophyta; class Magnoliopsida; order Fagales; family Fagaceae; genus Quercus; species Quercus robur. The sequence continues at coordinate 4,939,105 of NC_065535.1, forward strand.
CTCTCCGTTACTAGTCTAACTGTAGATCTGCTGCACATAATGCGTACTCTTTTTTCTTTTTTTAATATAATCCAATAGTTATATTAAAACCAATTTACGGACCTTCACTACTTCAAAGTTCACATAATAGATGATTTTTTCCCATTAACAAGAATATAGAAATTGACATAGTATGAATTATAGTTTGGTCAACAACAAATATTGTGTATGAGTTATTGATGATAATATGGTAAAATTTAATCCACTTATTTCAAAATTAAAGGATAAAATTTTAAGCCATAATCCCATTTTATCTCAACAACATATTAAGTAATCGGTAATTCAATTATCAATATGTATAAAAAGTAAAATATATTAAATTTTGGTCCCTCTAAATTTGGATTTGTTGCTAATTTAACCATTTTGTGGGTTGAAGTGATATCTTAATAGAAATAACATCATTTGTGGTGTCTCAAGTTTGTAGTTTTGTGGGTTCCTGTTAGCTTAATTGATAAAATCTTTGATAGTTGAATAAGAGATCTAAGGTTCAATCTTCGCTTACACCAAAAACCAATTGGTGTCTTGGTCTGATGATAAAGATTGAGTATCATCAGGAGCGGATGCCATAGGTTGAAACACTTTCTCAAAAAAAAAAAAAAAGTTTGTAGATTGAATATCATCTCCCTCACTATCTACATATCTCAAAATAATATAACTATTTCCTTTAATTTTTTTAACAATGTGTCAGTTAAATGGAACATAAGTTAAAAATCACATTATTTTAGTGTAAAAACTTTTCACAGAAAAAAATAATTAGATTGATTAAGAGAATAATTTTTTAATTATTTATTCTATATTGTTTTTTTTTTCCTAATAAATCAACCTAAAACTAATATTTTTTTGGGGTTGCCAATTTTGATTTATTAGTACCAAATATTTATTTGTTTTCCTTAAAGAGTATTATACTAAAATTACATTGTTTTGAGTTTTGTGTGGTATTGAACCGTAGGGTTTATTTAATTATTTATTTAATTATTTATTTGAGGAAAATTGTAATTTCATTATTAAGGGTCCATTTGGGAATATCTTATTTAACTGAAATTCAAAACTTTTTTCTAAAAGTACCATAGATAAAAGTAAAAGTTAACTGAAATAGTATAGTGAGACCCATGAATAGTATTAAAAAGGGCAGTGAGACCCATGAATAGTAGCAAAAAAAAAAAAAAAAAACTGAATTATAAAATAAGCTAGGTAAAACTCTAATGCCAAATGCACACTATATCAAAACACTACAACTGTTGTAAATTAAAAATTCACCAAACTCTAATAATGGAGTGTATTCCTCCATAACTCCATCCATACAATCCTGTGGGGGGTAAAAGACTAGGAGGTCCATGTCAATGTCTACATTAGCCCAGTCCAAGGAAAAATCCCTCCTCAGCCATGGGAAGAACCCTCTTCGGCATGGATGCAGCCGAGGACAAAGGGGGCAACCTGTTACTGTTAGTGACACTCTAGATCATTCCACGAAACATGAAAAGTACTAAAGCAGAAAAGGACAACGGAGAAAATGGAAATGTCTGAGGGAAAGGCTGCTATTATTGCATTCAGTGCCTTGTGCCTGACATAGCCATGCTTTTCTGCCTTTACAACCACTCCCAACAACTGGAAGGAAAAACTAATGGGACAAGTACCTACCCTAGGAACCCCATTCAGGAGGAAGGAAACTATTATAAAAAGGGAGTAGAGGGAGACAGAATGTGGTGGGGGGGGGGGGGGGCTGAAACCCCTAACACGCCAGGGGCACCAGATAAAGCTCCTCGGACCGTGTCAAGGACCAATCCTTTCTAATAAACTCAGTTAATCTCAGCTTGATTGTGAAGAACACCGTGTTAACCGTTGTCCATACACTAAAGCCTAGCTCTTTGACCCATTCTCTACAAATTCATTATACCGGGCTCACCGGTCTAAGGTCCTATGCATCTTGGGCCTGGACTGAAAAACGTGACCCTACAATTGGCGCCGTCTGTGGGAAGAGCTTGTGCATTAGCGAATGCAACGGTTAATCACGGTGTGATCAAGCTCCTATTAGCAGGAGTCCCTCAAGAAAACTATTTTGGTGGTGGTACAAGCTACACGAAAGCCTCCCCATTATTTCCAAGAACACACCGTCATTGTCGTAACTCAGCTTCCACTTAGGTCTACACTTCGAAGCGTTGATTACGCGGGAATGATTACTAAACAGAGCGCAGTTTTAGGGGCTTCTGACGTCAGATATGTGCCCCATGCACTTGTCAAGGAGCTAATTCTTGCAGGCCTAGTAGTCCGGTTCATTGAATCCCCTTCGGAGAAAGAAGTCGAGGGCCAAACTAGAATCTTTTGAAGCAGTTAAACAGAACCTTAACTATGTCAGGTCCTCGGACCTTCGGCTTTGGGGAAATTAACGCGCACTTACAACTTTCTAAATGACTAAGTACTAGACAGAACCAAGGTCTTGCATGGTCCTCGGACTCAAACCTATGGGGAAACTAGTTACTTCAAGAAAGCCCAAGTATTAGACAGAACCAAGGTCTTGCATGGTCCTCGGACTCAAACCTAGGGGGAAACTAGTTACTTCAAAGAAGAATCTAAGTGCTAGACAGAACCAAGGTCTTGCATGGTCTTCGGACTCAAATCTATGGGGAAACTAGCTACTCCAACAAAATCTAAGTGCTAGACAGAACCAAGGTCTTGCATGGTCCTCGGATTCAAACCTATAGGGAAACTAGTTACTTCAAAGAAGAACCTAAGTGCTAGATAGAACCAAGGTCTTGCATAGTCCTTGGACTCAAACCTATGGGGAAACTGGTTACTTCAAAGAAGAACCTAAGTGCTAGACAGAACCAAGGTCTTGCATGGTCTTCGGACTCAAACCTATGGGGAAACTAGCTACTCCAAGAAAATCTAAGTGCTAGACAGAACCAAGGTCTTGCATAGTTCTCGGACTCAAACCTATGGGGAAACTAGTTACTTCAAAGAAGAACCTAAGTGCTAGACAGAACCAAGGTCTTGGTCCTCGGACTCAAACTTATGGGGAAACTAGTTACTTTAAAGAGGAATCTAAGTGCCAGACAGAACCAAGGTCTTGCATGGTCCTCGGACTCAAACCTATGGGGAAACTAGCTACTTCAAGAAAGCCCAAGTACTAGACAGAACCAAGGTCTTGCATGGTCCTCGGACTCAAACCTATGGGGAAACTAGCTACTTCAAGAAGGCCCAAGTACTAGATAGAACTAAGGTCTTGCATGGTCCTCGGACTCAAACCTATGGGGAAACTAGATACTTCAAAGAAGAATCTAAGTGCTAGACAGAACGAAGGTCTTGTATGATCCTTGGACTCAAACCTATTGGGAAACTAGCTACTTCAAGAAAAACCTAAGTCCTAGACGGAACAAAGGTCTTGCGTAGTCCTCGGACCTCCGGTTTTGTGGAAACTAACACGTGATGGTACCTTTCTAAGCGTTTACGCTAAGTTCAATCATGCCTCGGTCCTCGGACCAGACGCCTAAAGCAAGTTAAAGCTATAAATATCATCGGAAACGTGGAAAAGAACCCTAGTACCCGGCGATCCCCTCGGACAGTTTACTTAAGGTTACACATCCTTGGGCGGTCACCCTGTTCGCAATGCAAAACATATGGTTGTTTTCTTGATTAGTCTTATATAGTTAAATTCCTTAAAGTTGGCATTGTTGTGCCCGTCAGTTTTGATAAGTTTAAGGTGACAACTCTTTACCATCAGCGGCCTCAGTTCTAAGTACTATTCAAAAGAAAAGACATTAGCACACCCATTCATAAAATAATTATTGCAGAAAAGAAAAGGTACGCAGAATGAAATAAAATCGTCTTTTTATTAGATAAAGAAGAAGTACAATGTACATAAAAGGGCTTAGACAAGCTTATATCAGAAGCTAACTACAAAAAGCAGTACACAGGAACAATAAATCCTCAATCTTGCTCCAGAAACAATCAAGCAAGTATGGATGGTACCGGCGGTGGAAGAGAAGAAGAAGCAGGAACGCCAAATCCACATACTTGCTCTAGCAGTAATCGAGCAAGTATGGATGGTATCGGCGATGAGAAATCCAAACTTGCACACGCGTGACATACGGCGCTAGATGAAAATCCAAATTTTGTCGCACCAAAAATCAGATGTGACCTACCTGCTTTGAATTTTGGTTGAAGGAAGAGAGACTTCTTTCTTGTCCAGTCGAGGGGGAGAAATATCTTTGGCCTCTGTCTCCCTTACCCTGACTGGGTCACTTTGAATCTCGGAGACACCCGTGGCTTCTGAAGAGGGTTTGGTTCTCTCACCCTCACCCTTATCCTTGACCATTTCACTCCCTAAATCTCAATCACTATCATAGTGGGGACTTTGGGAACATTCAGAGAGTTAAAAACCTGAAAAACTCAAGGGTCTGCAAATAAAGGAGAATGATCTCCCCCCATGTGTCTTATATAGGGGGCAAACTTGGTGGCAATCAATTTGCCCAAATCTCCAAGAAGGAATTACAAGCGAGATAAATCTCGCTCAATTTCCAAAGCAGTTTTCAGCCGTTGGATTTGCGTCACCTCGTGAAGAGACCTTAATGAAAGTGCCCCTCGTGTACCGAAACGACAGGAACGCGGTTTGGATAAATTAAAAGAATGTCTTACAGCCAGGAACGTGCCTCAGGAAGCGAAGAGACTCTGGCATTGATGGAGGACAAGATTTGGCAAGCCATGACAGAGGCCCGATGTCACCAAAACCCTCCTCTCCGTCCGAGGAGCCGGACAGCAGGATTTTGAGAGGCTATTATGGGGGGTAAAAGACCAGGAGGTCCATGTCAATGTCTACATTGGGCAAAGGGCCCAGTCCAAGGAAAAACTCCTTCCTCGGCCATGGGAAGAACCCTTCTCGGCATGGATGTAGTCAAGGACAAAGGGGGCAACTTGCTACTGGTAGTGAGACTCCAGATCATTCCACGGAACAGGAAAAGTACTAAAGCAGAAAAGGACAATGGAGAAAATGGAAATGTCTGAGGGAAAGGCTGCCATTATTGCATTCAGTGCCTTGTGCCTGACATAGCCATGTTTTTCTTCCTTTACAACCACTCCCAACAATTGGAGGGAAGAGCTGATGGGACAAGTACCTACCCTAAGAACCCCATTCAGGAGGAAGGAAACTACTATAAAAAGGGAGTGGAGGGAGATAGAATGTGGGAGGGGGGGGGGGGGGGGCTGAAACCCTTAACATGCCAGGGGCACCAGAAAAAGCTCCTCGGACCGTGCCGAGGACCAATCCTTTCTGATAAACTCAGTTCATCTCAGCTTGATCGTGAAGAACATCGTGTTAACCGTTGTCCATACATTAAAGCCTAGCTCTTTGACCCACTCTCTACAAATTCATTGTACCGGGCTCACTGGTCTAAGGTCCTATGCATCTTGGGCCTGGGCTGAAAAACGTGACCCTACAATTCCTATTGCATGTGTTGAGAAATTAAACCAATGGGAGGTTAAGGGGCGGTTTGTTGGATTTGCTATTTCCATAAGTCATAACTCTGTTTCTATCACTCATAACTCAAAATATGTGAGTCCCATGCAAAAAAACTCTGTTTGGATTTGTTTCCATCACTCAATATTCTGATTTTTGAGTGATGAGTTATGGAAACTGAAAACACATTTTATGTGTTTTCAGTTTCCAAAACTCAGTTTTCAATGGCATTTTGGTAATTAAACACACATTGAGTGACCCACAAGCTGCAACTTTTGACTTCACTCTCCACTTTTCCTTCATTTTTTTCCCACTTTTCTTTCTTTTTGTCTCTCTACTTTCTCTGTTCTTCAGCTCAGTTCGTTCTTTCCTTTTTCTTTTTTTCTTTTTTCTTCCTTTTCGCCTTTCTCATCTTCAGTTCATTCTTTTTTTTTTTTTTTTTTTTCACCTTTCTCATCTTAGACCCATAAAAAAAAATCAACGATTTAGGCAACGAATTGGTTGTTGTGGGTTTGTGAATTTTCTAGGTACTTCAAGGATGGTAATGAATTTTCTGGGTTTGTGCTTCAAGCTTAGAACCGAAGTAGTTGTTGTGGGTATTGGGGGTTGAAGGAAAAAAGAAGAAAGAAAAAAAAAAGGAATGCTTGGTTTTGGGAGATTGTCCCAGGTCCGAGCTACACCAAGTCATTAATGGTGCCGTCGCTGGTGACGGTGGAGATTGTTGTAGGTCCGAACTTCTAATATTAGCCGTTGGGTTGAAGTCTCTAGTTTTAGGAGAGTATTGGGTGCTGAAGGGAAAAGGAAATGAACATTGAGTGATATGAAATGATGAAATGTGGTGTGAGGCAGGTAGGCTAACAGGAATGCCTGACATGGTGCTTAGGTATAGGTCCCACAAAAAGTAAAAAAAATTGAGTGATGGGAAGCTAAAAACATGTGCTAAACAGGTGGGTATAGGAAATTGGGATATTTTAAGTGATGAGTGATGAGTGACGAAAATTGAGTGAGAAGTAATGAGTGATGACCAAAAAAAAAAAAAAAACCAAATAGCCCCTAAGGGTTTTGGATGGAAGGAATATATTGACAACATATAGAAATTGTAGGACTAAATTGACCTAATTAAAACTTGAGAGACCAATTTGACCAAGCATCCAAACTTAGAGAGACCATAATATATATCATACCCTAAAAAGTATTTTCATGAATGAATGTTTCTTGACGTATTTAGCAAAACTAAAAAAAAAAAAAAAAAAAAAACTCTTGACCTAACTTCTTGACGAGGTCATTAATGTTGCTAATGAGTTCTAGGATAAAAGCATTAGCATTGGGATGTAAAATCCTCCAAATTGCTATTTTAGCAACATACCTGTTCAAATTGAGTTTTACCTGGGTGTGTATTGTTAAATTTTTTTAGCAACTATGAATAGTAAGTGTTTATATATATAAATTATTGAAGCTAGATGGTAAAACTAAAATACTTTATTTTATTGTCTCTCTTCTAGTAAAAAATTATTAACCATTTTTATTACTTTTTTCTCTCTCTTCACACTCTCTCTCCCTCTTAAGTACATAGTAAATAAAGAATATTGTGCATCCTTGATGCAATGATCACTCCATAAATATAAGTGTGGGGTGTATGAGGTAAGGGTCGGGGTTCAAGTCTCTAAGAGGAAGCTTCATACACACATACACATAGATTAAAATATAATAGAATTTCTATCTTGTATTAAAAAAAGTAAAAAAAAAAAGAAAAGAATATTTAAATGAAGTGGTGAAAAAATAAAGATTAAGATTTTGGGTCCGTTGTAAAGTGAAATGGTATAATAAGTAACATTTTAGATAGTAAAATAAATATTTTTATGCAAACTGGAATGTGAATAATAATTGGTAAGCATTAACGTTTTGAACTCTAGCTAAGCCCTAAATCCATCTATATTTTGTTGCACCCCAACAAGACTATGTACACTTTGTTTGTTTCAGCAATAATATTTTTTAGAAAATGAGTTATTTTCCAAAAAATGTATTCTATAAAACTATTTAATTTTTCTCCGTTTGGTAATAACTTTAAATGAGT